>NC_051334.1:157843526-158505415 GCF_015220235.1 Choloepus didactylus | reverse complement strand
AAATTAAAGTGAAAAAGAACAATTAAAGTAAAAAAGAACACTGGGTGCCTTTTTTTTTCTTCCCCCATTTTTCTACTTATCCATCCATAAACGAGACAAAGGGGAGTATGGCCCACATGGCTTTCCCAATCACATTGTCCCTCATAAGCTACAGTTTTATACAATTGTCTTCAAGATTCATGGATTCTGGGTTGTAGTTTGATAGTTTCAGGTATTTACTGCTAGCTATTCCAATTCACTAGAACCTAAAAAAGGTTGTCTATATTGTGCCTAAGAGTGCCCACCAGAGTAACCTCTTGGCTCCTTTTGGAATCTCTCTGCCACTGAAGCTAATTTCATTTCCTTTCACATCCCCCTTTTGGTCAAGAAGATGTTCTCCATCCCATGACACCAAGTCTAGATTCCTCCCCAGGAGTCATATTCCACGTTGCCAGGGAGATTCACTCCCCTGGGTGTCAGATCCCATGTAGGGGGGAGGGCAGTGATTTCATCTGTCAAGTTGGCTTAGCTATAGAGGGCCACATCTGAGCAACAAAGAGGCATTCAGGAGGAGGCTCTTAGGCACAATTATAGGCAGGCCTAGCCTCTCCTTTGCAGAAACAGTCTTCCCAAGGGCAAGTCCTGTGGTAGAGGGCTCAGCCCATCAAGCCACCAGTACCCCATGTCTGTGAGCACATCAGCAACCATTGAGGAGGGAGAGACCAACACCCCTGCATTCTCCACCAGTTCCTCAAGGGGGCTCTGCATATTTTTTTCATTTTTTTAATTAACTCTTTTTTTTAAATCAACTATATCAAAAAAAATTTAAAAACACCATACAATAAAAAAAAAAAAAAACATTTCAAACAAACCCTAACAAGGGAGCCCAACATGTTCCTACTATACCCCAAGAAAATAACCTAATAGCAATATTTCTGTGAACTTGTTCCTACCATACCCATCAGAAATTAACAAACCATAGTCATTCCTGGGCATTCCCAGAATGCTAAATTTACCCACGATAGCTTATCTGTTCTATTGGGTTATTGTTCCCCCTTCATTAATTGTTCTCTATTGCTAGTTCCCCTACATTCTACATTATAAACCATTTATTTTAGGAGTGTGTTGCTTAACCTCCAGGTGTTTGTGAGTTTTCTAAGTCTCTGATGGTTATTGACTTCTAATTATATTCCATTACGGTCAGAGAATGTGCTTTGAACAATTTCAATTTTCTTAAATTTATTGAGGCTTGTTTTATGTCCCAGCATATGGTCTATTCTGGAGAAAGTTCCGTGATCACTAGAGAAGAATGTGTATCCTGGTTATTTGGGATGTAATGTTCTATATATGCCTGTTAATTCAAATTCATTTATCAGATTGTTTAGGTTTTCAATTTCCTTATTGGTCTTCTGTCTGGTTGATCTATCTATAGGAGAGAGTGATGTTTTGAAGTCTCCCACATTTATTGTGGAAACATCCGTTGCTTCCTTTAGTTTTGCCAGTGTTTGTCTCATGTATTTTGTGGCACCTTGACTGGGTGCATAAACATTTATGATTGTTATTTCTTCTTGTTGAATTGCCCCTTTTATTAGTATATAGTGGCCTTCTTTGTCTCTCATAACATCCTTGCATTTAAAGTCTATTTTATCTGAGATTAATATTGCTACTCCTGCTTTCTTTTGGCTGTAGCTTGCATGAAATATTTCTTTCCATCCTTTCACTTTCAATTTCTTTGTGTCCCAGTGTCTAAGATGAGTCTCTTGTATGCAACATATTGATGGTTCATATTTTTCAATCCATTCTGCCAATCTATATCTTTTAATTGGGGAGTTTAATCCATTTACATTCAATGTTACTACTGCGAAGGCATTTCTTGAATCGGCCATCCTATCCTTTGGTTTATGTTTCTCAGATATATTTTTTCCCCCTCTCTCTTATTGTCCTTTAATGAACCAATACTGAATCTCTACAGTACTGAACTTTTCTCCATATCGCTCTCCTTTCTTAGTTTCTCTGTTGGTAGGGCTCCCTTTAGTATTGCAAGTAGGGCAGGTCTTTTATTAGCAAAATCTCTCAGCATTTGCTTGCCTGTGAAAAATTTAAGCTGTCCCTCAAATTTGAAGGAGAGTTTTTCAGGATAAAGTATTCTTGGTTGGAAATTTTTCTCTTCAGAATTTTAAATATGTCATGCCACCGCCTTCTTGCCTCTATGGTGGCTGATGAGTAAGCACTACTTAGTCTTATGTTATTTCCTTTGTATGTGGTGAATTACTTTTCTCTTGCTGCTTTCAGAACTTGCTCCTACTCTTCAGTATTTGACAGTCTGATCAGAATATGTCTTGGAGTGGGTTTATTTGGATTTATTCTATTTGGAGTTTGCTGGGCATTTATGCTTTGTGTATTTATATTGTGTAGAAGGTTTGGGAAGTTTTCCCCAACAATTTCTTTGAATACTCTTTCCAGACCTTTACCCTTCTCTTCCCCTTCTGGGACACCAAAGAGTCTTATATTTGGGCATTTTATTTTATCTATCATATTCCTGAGCTCAATTTCAATTTTTTCCCATTCTTCCTTTTGTTTTTTCATTTTCCATTCTGTGGCCCTCGAGGTCACTGATTCATTTTTCAGCTTCCTCTCGTCTTGTACTATGAGTATCCAGAATCTTTTTAATTTGGTCAACAGTTTCTTTAATTTCCATAAGATCATCTATTTTTTTATTTACTCTTGCAATTTCTTCTTTATGCTCTTCTAGGATCTTCTTCATGTTCTTTATATCCTGTGCCATGGTTTCATTGTTTGTCTTTAGTTCTTTGATTAATTGCTCCAAGTACTGTGTCTCCTCTTAGCTTTTGATTTGGGTGTTTGGGTTTGGGTTATCCATATTGTATGGTTTTTTCATATGCTTTAAAATTTTGTTTTTTGTCCTCTTGGCATTTGCTTTACTTGATAGGGTTCTTTTAGGATATGTAGGATTATTCAAAGATGAATCTCTAATTTGTCAGATCTACAGTTTGGTGGCGTACACCTTCTCTAACTAACCTGCAGATGGCATCTGCAAGTCACCTATTCCCCTCAAGTCAGTTCTCCCCAACTTTGTCTTTGTGGCATGTAGGGGTCTGATTTTTGTGGGGTTCAATTGGTGCACCAAGTTTGGGTGTGTTGTTGGTGCTGTCTGCCCTGAATGTGGGGCATGTGTTTGAGCAGTTAGGGAGGGAGGGCACCTTTAATAATCAAACCTCCCAGGTGTTCCTGGAGATTTAAGGCTGTTGCAAGAATCTAAACCTTCAGTTCAGTCTCGCCACAGGTTGTCTCTGCAGCTGACCCACAAGTCTTGGCATTGGCATACGGTCCCTGGGATTTCTGAGTGGGTCCCTCTTCTAAGCCATGCCCTTCTAGGGCCTCTGCTGAAGGAAGGTTGTGCTACATCACAAGTGTGCGCCATCCCTAAAGGGACGTTCTGGGCTGCCGGATCATGTTGGTGAGTTCCCAGCCTGCTGTAAGGCTGGCTGTATGGGGCGTGTTTATTTCCCCCTTTTCACATAGCTCCATCTTCCCGGCTCCGGGACAATTAGCTGTGGGTGTGCGAAAGGCTACTGGCCATGCCCGATATTGTGGCATGTGCACGTGATGCTGGAAACACTTCTTGTCACACTGGGTTTTTTTTTAGCATGGCTGTGGGCTGTGGTGCCAGCACTGGGCAGGTGTGTTCCCAGCTC
This sequence comes from Choloepus didactylus, assembly GCF_015220235.1. Classification (NCBI taxonomy): domain Eukaryota; kingdom Metazoa; phylum Chordata; class Mammalia; order Pilosa; family Megalonychidae; genus Choloepus; species Choloepus didactylus. The sequence goes on along the minus strand of NC_051334.1, from coordinate 158,501,720 downwards.
ACTGGGAAGATGGCTGCAAGGGTCATGGTTATTTTCCCATTTTGGCTCACCTCTGCCTGCTTTTCTCAGAGGCAATTAGCAGCGGGTGTGTGGAAGGCTATCTTCCATGCCAGATATTGTGGCATACCCACAACCTGTTCCTGCCACACTTCACTTTGTGGTTCTCACTGCTGTATCTGCAGCTGCTTTTGGGTTTTTTTTAAAGTACTAGTCCATTTCCAAATGCCAACCCATGGTTTCCTCACACTGCAGCATGGCTGCTGGATATTCAGCAGACTTACTCACTTGTTTCAGAACACAGACGGTTTCACCAAGTGCACAGTCTCTGTGGATTTAGCAGACCTTGTCCAGCTGGTGCATTGCTGGAACTGGTGTTCTGGGTCACTTTCTGGCTTTTATCCAGTATTTTTCATGGAGGTGTTTTTTAGCCCTGTCTCTCCTAGCTGCCATCTTAGGTTCTCTCTATTGGGTCTTTTAAAAATAATTTCTCATTAATATTCTCTAGTGAGACAGCATTCTCATACTTTCCTTTTGTTCTTTGGATATGGTTTCTTTTAGTTCTTTGAACATAGTTAAGTTCTTAATTGCAAATCTTCATCTAGTAAATTCAACATCTGTGCTTTCTCAGGGACAGTTTCTATTGATTGCTCTTTTTCTCTGTGCATAGGCCATGTCTCTTTGCATATCACATTTTTTTTATTGAAAACTAGACATTTAAATAATATAATGTGACAACTCTAAAAATAAGGCTTCCCACCACCAGGATTTGTTGTTGCTGTTTGTTCATTTATTGACTTCCCTAAATTAATTTTGTAAAGTCTGTGTTCTTTCTCATGTGTGTCCAATGACTTCTCTGCTTGGTTAACTTGCTGGTAATATAACAATTGGACAGAGATTTCATTAAATTCCTTGAACCAATAAGTCTTCCAGTCTTTGTGAATGGCTTAGTGTGCATGCTGGGCATGCTTTCAATGCTTGGACAGGCAGTTTATAACTCTGCCTTTGACTTTACTCCCTACTTGTTCAAAGTTTCAAGGTCATCCAGAGGTAGAAATTAGGGCCTTCTCAGGTCTTTCTTTGGCATATTCATAACCATGCACCTGCACATGGCCTTCTTCATTCCCAGGAATATATATGAGCTTCTCAAAGCCCCCTTGTGGACATCTCATTCCTCAGCATTTCCTTTAAGTTTTTTTGTCATCTTCTTTTTTTGCCCCAACTCTTATCACCACCTCAGATAGCTGTGGTGTTAACCAATTGTCATGGATTGTTTATAACAAATGCCCAAGAAAAAAAAAACTCTACACTGAGCAATCTCTGAGGCAGTACAAATAAAAACAAGCCCTGCAAGTGGGGGTTTCTAGGGAACTGTCAGGTCAGATAGTGACAATTCTGTGAGACTTTTGGGGAGTTCCAAACCCATTCTGTTCTCTCCAGTGACTTCTAGGCTGCTGATTTTCATGGCTACCATGATTTCAATGCTGTTGGTTTTCCAGACTACTGCAGAGTTGGGTAAAGGGGGATTGGAATAGGGCACAAAGCTCACCATACTTACCTAAATTCAGCCATTTTTCTTGAAAAATAGATCCTTATGTTGTGGCAACCCTGTGGTTAATTTTCAGAGTTCTGAAAAAGTTGATTTTGACCATTTTTGGCAGGTTTTTCATTGCTTATATGGAGGAAAGGATTTTCAGAAATCCTTCTTCTGTCATTCCTGTAGTGTTCTCCTTTTATATGAGTTTTATATGTGCGTAACAGTATTCTTGGGAGCAGGTTCACCCTTATCACTTGTGGGGCCCAGGACAGACATAAATAGAGGCGACATCCAAAGATCTATATATCTAAATTAAAAAAAAACCCTATTAAACACAATTTCTGCTCTCCACCTACCATGACAATTATACCCTTTATAGTGTTCTGGGAAGACAGGTTTGAACATAGAATTCTCATTTTCCTCAGTGCTCTATGCCAGGTCATGGAAACTTTAGGAGAACTGACCTGCAACCCCAGAACACCCCTGAACTGTACAGGCTCTAGAAGCAAAATAGACCTGGGGAAGAGGCATATTTCATTACTGGATCTGCTTGGGCATGGAGTTCTGTGGTCCTGAGTTCCCATGGAATTTTGGATTTTTCTAAGTGGGCATGTCTACTTGTCCCTATGGACTCTCTGCTTTGCAGGGAAGCACATGGCTAGTGAAGGGTCAGAATAGTGACCTTTACTGCACACATCCAGAACAAAGGCCCCTCTTGCTTTGATTACAAAAGTGGATGACCTGAGATAAAATCTACTTGTTAAATGAGATCACTGATGTTTTCAGTATTTTTGCATCTGTATTTATAAGTGGAATTGGTCTATAGCTGTCATGAACAAAATGGTAGCCACTAGACATATATAGATATTTAAATAGAAATTAATTACAGTGAACCAAATTAAATATTCAGTCTCTCAGCCACACTAGCCACATTTCAAGTACTCAATAGCTACATGTGGACATTGGCTACAATGTTAGCACAAATATAGGACAGTTCCATATTTGCAGACAATTCTGTATTAGCATTGCTTTACAGTACTATTTTTCTGCTGTCTTAGTTTTGAAATCATCTTATTTTATTTTAAGCATTCTGATTTCTATTTGTTATGCTTTTTCATTTCCCACTCTTTCCAGTCTCCTTTGTGAAATGGCAGGTTTTCTTGATTGAGGACCACACACCCCCACCCTAAATTTTGAGAACTTCTGCTGTCTATTTCTATTTCACTAGTGACTAATTTTAATTTACTAAACATACTGTGCCAGTTTGGATATATTATGTCCCCCAAAAGTCATGTTCTTTAATGCAGTCTTGTGAGGACAGATAATCTTTTGATTGAGTGTTTCCATGGAGATGTGACTCAATCAACTGTGGGCCATACCTTTGATTAAATTATTTCCATGCAGATATGGACCATGCCCATTTGGGGTGGGTTTAATTAAATCACTAGAGCCCTATAAGAGAGCTCACAGATGGAAGGAGCTCAGGGCAGCTGAGAGAGACTTTTGGAGATGCTAGCCCAGAGTTTGTTCCAGAGTAGCTAAGAGAGGACCCAGATGCCTACAAGCACAGGAGCTGAAGATGCTAAGAGAAACAAGCCCAGAGACATTTTGGAGAAAGCCATTTTAAAATGCAACCTGGGAGCAAAGGACCAGTAGATGCCAGCCATGTGCCTTCCCAGCTGACAGACGTGTTCTACACGCCATTGGCCATTCTTCAGTGAAGGTATCCTCTTGTTGATGTCTTAGTTTGGACCCTTTTATGGCCTCAGAACTGTAAATCTGTGACCTAAAATCCCCTTTATAAAGCCAATCCATTTCTGGTATTTTGCATAATGGTGGCATTAGTAAACTAGAACAGATTTTGGTACCAGAGAAGTGGGGTGCTGCTAACTGCAAATACTAAAATATTGGAATGGCTTTTTAAATGGATAAGGAGAAGATTCTGGAAGAATTATGAGGAGATTGATGGAGAAGGCCTAGCTGGCTTCGAAGAGACTGTTGTTGGAAACACGGACTCTAAAGACTTCTGATGAAGCCTTAAACAGAAATGATGAGTGTGTCATTGCCAACTGGAAGAAAGGCAATACTCATTTTAAAGTGGCAGAGAATTTGGCAAAATTGAGTCCTGGTGTCGGATGGAAGGGAGAATTTGAAAGTGATGAGCTGGGATACTTAGCTGAAAAGATTTTGAAATTAAAAGTGTAGAGTGCAGCCTGGCTTCTCCTTGCAGCTTATAGTAAAATGTGAGAGGAAAGAGATAAGCTGAGAACTGAACTCTTGGGTTCAAAGAAACCAGAAATTGAGGGTTTGGAAAATTCTGGCTTCCAGGAGGTGAGATCCCAGATTATAGTGACCCACTTGAGGATTTAACCCAACATGGAACCTGACCACAATTTCAGTACAAGCCAGGATTGGAAAAGGAGTTATCCAGAAAGGGTTTGTGGAAAGTCCTATTGTCTGATGGATTTGAACCCTGTAAGCTGCATGCCAAGCCAACAAATGTTTTGCAAGATCTGTATAGATGGAACCACTGCCACTCTGGACTGGAGACTATGGAGAAGGGAAAAGTTGAAGGAAAAATTTCTTCAAAGACAGAATCATGTAAGTTGAAGTCTAGAGTCAAGAAATCTCAGTCAAGAAGAGCAGAGGAACCCATGCACATGGAAAGGGTGAGTTTTCCCCAGAGGCAGAGGGCGGGCCTTCCACCGCGATGCTCAGGAAAAGTGCTGCCACCTCAGGCCACAGAGATGGTAGAGCACATTCCCCAGTGACTGGAGAGAGCCTGGCCACCACCCCTCTGTTCTGAAGGGGTTGAGTGTGTGCCTTGGAGATGGAAGAGAATCTGGATGCTGCCCCAATGTTTGAGGAGGGGCCAAGAAGGTGGTCTCCCCAATGTGTGGATGTTTGGGCACTCACCCCAGCATTTGGAGAGGAAAGGGCTGCCACATAAGCCTTTGAAAAGCATAGGACTGCTGCTCTCTCAAACCCTGAGAATAAAACATTTTTCTATAGATGACTCTAAGACTTTGAAATCTAATGAAGTTTGCCTGTGGGTTTTAGGAACTGTTTTGGGCCTTTGACCCCTGTTTTCCCTCCAATTTCTTCCTATGGCAATGGGAACTTTTATCCTATGACTATCTCTCCTTTGTTTATTGGCAGCAGATAACTTGTTCTAAGTTTCACAGGTCCACGGCTAGAAGGGAATGTTGCCTTAGGACAAACCATGACTGTAACTGATTTTGATAAGACCTTGTACATACCTATTGTTACTGAAATTATTTAAGTCTTTGTGATACTGTGGTGGTAAGAATGTATTTTGTATATGGAAAGACCATGTCTTTTGGGGGTCCATGGGGTGGAATGTGCCAATTTGGATATATTATGTGCCCCAAAAGCCATATTCTTTAATACCATCTTGTGAGGGCAGGCATTAATTTTTTGATTGAGTGTTTCCATGGAGATGTGACTCAATCAACTGTGGGTTATACCTTTGATTAAATTATTTCCATGCTGATATGGACCATGCCTATTCAGGGTGGGTCTTAATTAAATCATTGGAATCCTATAAGAGAGCTCACAGACAGAAGGGGCTCAGAGCAGCTGAGAGAGACTATTAGTGATGCTAGCCCAGAGTCTTTTCCAGAGAAGCTAAGAGAGGAACCCAATGTTTAAATGCACAGGAGCTGAAGATGTTAAGAGAAACAAGCCAAGAGACATTTTGGAGAAAGCCATTTTGTAACACAACCTGGGAGAAAAGGACAAGCAGATGCCAGCCATGTGTCTTTCCAGCTGACAGAGGTGTTCTACATGCCATTGGCCATTCTTCAGTGACGGTATCCTCTTGTTGATGCCTTAGTTTGCACACTTTTATGGCCTTAGAACTGTAAATTTGTGACCTAATAAATCCCCCTTATAAAAGCCAATCCACTTGTGGTATTCTGCATAATGGCAGCATCAGCAAACTAGAACACATATGAAAATCTGTATTTATCCATCATTGTACAAAGATGAAACAGTCACTCTGTCCCCTTTTCTTCCTATTCACAGATTGTATTTTTTAAACTGATTTCCAAATTATTACTAAGTATTAGTTTAATAGGCTTATTCATTCCTGGAATAATTTCTAGATATTATGCTTGGTTGTTTTTCTTAGAGACTAGATATAAGCATCTCAGACAATGGAAATAATTCCAAAGACTATTTTTTGTTTGCTTTCTTCTATAAAAATAAACATTATTTAAAGAAATTCCTACCAAAACAATGGATAAAATCTTGTGTTATTCTCAGCTAAACTGCTTCACACTGGTATCTGGCAAAACACAGAATACTCCTTGACACATAACTAGGATTTCTTGATTACTGCTTCTTACTTTATTAAATTCAATACTTTTATTTTTGATTGTTGCTTAAAATATTTTTAGTAGAAATATTTCATAATTAATTATACATTTTTTTCATAAACTATCAAACAAAAATTAATATTTTTGATTTTTACTTTTACTTTTAGAGAGCTCTGTGCAGTCATTATGAAAACTCACTCTTGTACTGGGCTATGATATAGTAATGATCTCATAGGCCATAAAGGTGTACAGCTTATGATGAATACAAAATTTTTTGGTAAAACATTTTCTAGTTTGAAACTTATGTAAACACTGTTTTCATGTTAACATTCACAGTTTTAAGATATTGATTTGTAATAATAATGACATTCAGTGGCACAGAATGCTACTTTATATGGTCAGGTAATGTGTATGTATTGTGCTGTGTATGTTTTGTGATATATTGTATAGTTTCCTGTTGATAGGAGACAAAAAAAGCTTAACCTTTGGTTACCTTATGGACATTAGTTTTTGCTTAAATAAAGCCAAGTCAAAGTTGGGTTATGCCAAAGAAGGAAAGTAGACTTAAGCATGATTTACTTTCACTTTCATTTTTGAACACAGTGTCACAAACAAGAAAATTATATGAACAATGAGAATATAGTCATCTGATAATTCATTGACTATATTCAAGAAGAATTGACTTATGAAGAAAATATTTTTGAAGAATGTTTTATTTATGTAGACTAGATTCTTGACTATTTTCTCAAATATATTTTAAAGACACTGAATGCTTCTTGACTATATATTTGAATATACTCTTGAATATGTTCCTGGATATACTCTTGAACATATTCTTCAATATCTTCTTGAATATAGTGACTGTTTTAAATGTGTCCTTAAATATATCCTTCAATACATTCTTGACTATCCTTTTGAATATGAAAAATTCTTGTGCTTGTAATTGTGTTAATGTAATATTAAAAAAATATTCATAAGACTTTGTTTCTAAAAACATATTTCTATGAATACATTCCCCTTATACTTTCAGTCTCCCTATCTCTCTCTCTCATTCTCCAGGTGTAGCAATAGGGAACTGAGGGAGAGATAAATTGAACATTCTCCAATGTACTGTTATGAAGATAAAATGAAAACTGAAACTAAATAAGGGGGGTAAACTTATAGCAGAAGGGCAAGATGGCAGCATAGGAGGGTGTGGAATTTCATTCTTCCTGTAGGGCAGCTAGTAAATAGCCAGGAACTGCCTGGAACAACTGGTTGTGGGGCTTCTGTGATCAGACACTCATTGTACACCAGTCTGGAATGGGTGTGAGGACCAAGATCATAGTGCATAGCTTTAAGTTTCCCAATCTATGTAGGCTGGTGCACCTCCTGCACTAGTGTGACAGGTTGTTTTGGAGTCACTCCCTGTGGAAAAAAGAAGCAGTCTCTACTAGGAGCAAGGGAAGGTAGCTCAACCAAGCTCAAAAAATTAAATCCACAATTGAATTGCCCATTTAATTAACAAATTCAGACTGTTGAATACAAGCTCCAAGAACATATAAACCTGGAGAAAACACAAAGGAAATCAGAGGTCTCTCCCAGCAGAGAGAAGGTGGAACTGACAGAAAAACAAACAAACAAACAAACAAAAACAGAGGCATTTGGAATCAGCTGAGGGTAGAATACTAGAAAAGGACTGTTCCTCAAGAAAAGGAGCAGAGAGAGCTGAGTAACAACTCCAACTCTTGATTGGTGAATGGTGGGATGGCTGGAGACTGGCTCTGAAAAGATTTTTTTTTTTTACTTTAGAGCATGAAGAAAGCAGAAGGATTTTTCAGATGTCAGCACTGCCACAGGCAAGGGCAGAGCTAAGGTATGTCTGAGAGATAGAGTAACTAGTCAGGTGAAGGGCATAATTACCTTCAGGCTTATCTTCCTCAAGAATGGGGGGCAGGGCCCAGCACAAGAAGCAGCTCTCATTCAGAGAATTCAGATCCCATGGGTTGGAAAACAGAAGCAGTTTAAGCCCACGCTCTGCCTCAGCCAATGTCTCAACCATGTGCCAGGCAGGGGCAGGGTCTGCAGAGACTTAAAGTCACTCTAAAACTGTACACTGGGGGGAGCTGCAGGCTGAAAGGGCCACCAGCTTGGCAGGATAGAAAAAGCACAGAAGCTAGAAGCTTCATAAGAAATACTGGCACTCTGCAGGTTCTCATCTCCAGAGAACCTTGATACTGATTACACCTGCTTCCTGAGTCCTAGGCATGTGTTGTCTGTGAAAACTTTATTGGGGCTGGTCCTATCTGGGGAGAACATACTCAAAGAAACTTTGTATAAATGCAGGGCAACAAAAAGATAAACAATAGCAGAAAAATTCTAATCAGTTAAACAGAAGCTGTGGTAGAGGTCTAGAATAAATTGAACTGAATGTCAAAGAACAGGTAGAGAACAAAGCCAGCCTACAAGCAAATCCTAGGCAAAAGAGAGAAAACAATTTCCAGAATAAACAAATCAAGGAAATCAGATGCTTATACACCAGCAAAGAATCATGAGTCATATTTGGAAGCATGAATATATTCCGCAAAGGAAAAAACTAACACCCAAAATGACATAATGAGTTGAAGTAACTAATTAAAGATGTTCAAACAAATATTCTAAATCAAATCAATGAGTTGAAGGAAAATGTGGCAAAAGAGATTAAGGTTATAAAAGATACAGTGAGTGTCAATACAGAAGAGCTTGAAAGCTTGAAAAAAACAAATGGCAGAAATTGTGGGAATAAAAGCCACAAGAGAAGAGATGAAAACCACAATGGAGGCATACAACAGCAGATCTGAAAAGGCAGAAGAAAGGATAAGTGAACTATAGTACATGACACCTGAAATCTTACACACAAAAGGCAAAAGAATGGAAAAAAAAATGAACAGGATCTTAGGGAATTGAAAGACATGAAGCACACAAATATACATGTTATGTGTGTCCCAGAAAGAGAAAAGAAGGGAAAAGGTGCAGAAAGAACAATGGAGGAAATAATCACAAAAAATTTCCCAATTCTTATGAAAGACATAATATTAAAGATCCAAGAAGTTCAGTGTACCCCAAACAGAATAGATCTGAATAGGCCTACTCCAAGACACTTACTATTCAGGTTGTCAAATGTCAAAGACAAAGGGAGAATTCTGAAAACAGCAAGAGAAAAGCAATCCATCACATACAAGGGAAGCTTGATAAGACTATAGGGAGATTTCTCTGCAGAAACCATGGAGGTGAGAGGGCAGTGGTATGACATGTTTAAGAAACTGAAAGAGAAAAACTGGCAATCAAGAATTCTATATCTGGAACAACTGTCCTTCAAGGGGAGGGTTTAAAATATTTTCAGACAGACAATGAGAGAACATGTGAACAAGAAACAGGCTCTACAAGAAATTCTAAAGGGAGCAGTACAGGCAGATAGGAAAAGACAGGAAAGAGAGGTTTCTAGAAGAGTGTAGAAATGAAAATTATCAATAAGGGTAAAAAGAGAAAAAAATGATATATAAAATCCAAAAGACAAAATGGTAGAAGAAAGTAATGCCTTTACAGTAATAACATTAAATGTTAATGGAATAAACTCCCCAATCAAAAGACAAAGACTGGCATAATGGATTTAAAAAAAACAGAATCCATCGATATGCTGTCTACAAGAAACATGATTTATACCCAGGGAAAAATGCAGGTTGAAAATGAAAGGCTGGAAAAAGATATTTCACACAAGCAAAAACTAGAAAAGAGCAGGGGTAACTATATTAATATCAGACAAACTGGACTGCAAATGTAAAGCAATTAAAAGATACAAAGAAGGACATTATGTATTAATAAAAGGATGATTTATCAAGAACTAAGCCATCATAAATATTTATACACTGAGCCAGAGTGTCTCAAAATACATGATGCAAACAGTGACAACACAGAAGGAAGAAGTAGGCACCTCTCCAATCATAGTTGAAAATTTCAATACACTGCTCTCATCAATAAATAGAATATCTAGACAGAGGATCAATAAGGTAACAGATATTTTGAATAGTATGATAAATGAACTAGACTTAACAGATCTTTTCAAAGCATTGCACCTCAAAACAGCAGGATACACATATTTCTCAAGCACTTATCATTCTCAGTGATAGAAAACATGTTGGTTCATAAAGCAAGACTCAATAAATTTAAAAAGACCAAAAGTATACAAAACACTTTCTCAGATCTTAATGGAATGAAGTTGGAAATCAATAACAGGTGGAATCCTGGAAAATTCACAAATATATGGAAGCTAAACAACACACGTTTAAACAACCAGTGGGTCAAGGAAGAAATTACAAGTGAAATCTATAAATATATTGAGGCAAATAAAAATGAAAACACAACATATCACAACTTGTAGGCTGCAGAAAAAGCAGTTCTGGAAGGGAAATTTATTGCCCCAAATGCCTATATTAACAAAGAAGAAGGAGTAAAAAATGAGGACTTAACTGCTTTCCTGGAGGAACTTGAAAAAGAACAGCAAATTAACTCCAAAGCAAACAGAAAGGAAAAGGTAACAAAGATTAGAGCATAAATAAATAAAATTGAGAACATGAAAGCAATACAGAGAATCAACAAAACCAGAAGTTGCTTCTTTGGGAAAGTCAATAAAATTGATGGACCCTTAGCTAGGCTGACAAAGAAAAACAGAGAGTGGATGCAAATAAAAATCAGAAATGGGAGGGGGGATAAAACTACTGACACTGGAGAGATAAAAGAGATAATGAGAGAATACTATGAGCAACTATTTGCTAACAAACTGGACAACTTAGATGAAATGGGCAACTTTCTAGAAAAGCACAAACCACCACCATTGACTTGAGAAGCAACAGAAGACTTCAACAAATGAATCACAAGTATAGATATTGAATTAATCTTCAAAAAATTCCCCAAAAAGAAAAGTTCAGGATGAGATGACATCACATGTGAATTCTACCAATCATTCAAGAAAGAATTAGTATCAATCTTTGCTCAAACTTTTCAAAAAATTGAAGAGGAGGGAAAACTGCCTAACTCATTCTATGAAGCCAACATCACCATAACACCAAAGCCAGACAAAGATACTACAAGAAAAGAAAATTACAGAACAATCTCTTTAATGAATATAGATACCAAAATCCCAAACAAAATACTTGCAAATAGAATCCAGCAGCACATTAAAGAATTATACAACATGACCAAGGGGATTTTATTCCAGGTATGCAAGGGTGGTTTAACACAAGGACATCAAATAATGTAATACACCACATCAATAAATCAATGATCATCTTGATTGATGCAGAAAAGGCATTTGACAAAATTCAACATGCTTTCTTGATGAAAACACTTCAAAGGATAAGAATAGAAGGAAACTTTCTCAACATGATAAAGGGAGTATATGAAAAACCAACAGATAATATCATACTCAATGGGTAAAGACTGAAACCTTTCCTTCTAAGATCAGGAACAACATGAGGCTGCCCACTGTCACCGTTGTTATTCAACATTGTGCTGGAAGTAGCTAGGGCAATTAGGCAAGAAAAAGAAATAAAAGGCATCCAAATTGGAAAGGAAGAAGTAAAATTTTCACTGTTTGCAGATGACATGATTCTATATGTAGAAAATTCTGAAAAATCTACAGTAAAGCTACTAGAGCTAATAAACCAATAGAGCAAAGTGGCAGGATACAAGATCAACATGCAAAAATCAGTAGTGTTTCTATACACTAGGAAGGAGCAATCTGAGGAGGAAATCAAGAAAAAAAATTCCGTTTACAATAGCAACCAAAAATCAAATATTTAAGAATAAATTTAACCGAGGGGGAGAATCTAAGATGGCAGCTAGGTGAGTGTGCCAGTTTGAATGTATTATGTCCCCCAGAAAAAGCCATATTCTTTGATGCAATCTTGTGGGGCAGACATAATAGTGGGGATTAAGTTGGAACATTTGGATTGTTTGCATGGAGATGAGCCCCACCCAACTGTAGATGATAACTGATGGGATATTTCCATGGAGGCGTGGCCCCACCCATTCAGGGTGGCCTTGATCAGTGGAGCCATATAAATGAGCTGACTCAAAGAGAAGGAAATCAGTGCAGCTGTGAGTGATGTTTTTTTATCTTCATTTTATTGAGATATATTCACATACCACGCAATCATACAAAACAAATCGTACATTCGATTCTTCACAGTACCATTACATAGTTGTGTGAGTGATGTTTTGAAGAGGAGCAAGCTTGCTAGAAAGGAACGTCCTGGGAGAAAGCCATTTTGAAACCAGAACTTTGGAGCAGAAGCCAGCCACGTGCCTTCCCAGCTAACAGAGGTTTTCCGGACGCCATTGGCCATCCTCCAGTGAAGGTACCCGATTACTGATATGTTACCTTGGACACTTTATGGCCTTAAGACTGTAACTGTGTAGCCAAATAAACCCCCTTTTTATAAAAGCCAATCCATCTCTGGTGTTTTGCATTCTGCAGCATTAGCAAACTAGAACAGATTTTGGTACCAGGAGTGGGGTGCTTTTGCTACTGAGTTTGCAAATACCAAACATGTTGGAATGGCTTTTCAAATGGATAAGGGGAAGATTCTGGAAGAATTGTGAGGAGCTTGATAGAAAAGGCCTAAACTGCTTTAAAGAGACTGTTTATGGAAATATGGACTCTAAAGATACTTCTGATGAGGACTTGAGCAGAAATGATGAATGTGTTGTTGCAAACTGGAAGAAAGGCGATCCCTGTTTTAAAGTGGCAGAGAATTTGGCAAAATTGAGACCTGGTGTCAGATGGAAGGAAGAATTTGAAAGTGACAACCTGGAATACTTAGCTGAGGAGATCTACAGACTACATGTGGAGGATGTAGCCTGGCCTCTTCTTGCAGCTTATAGTAAAATGTGAGTGGAGAGAGATAAACTTAGAACTGAACTCTTGGGTTCAAAGAAACCAGAAGCTGATGGCTTGGAAAATTATGAGCTTCCAGGAGGTGGAATCCCTGAAGCTACAGCCCAACGTGAGGATGTAACCAAACATGGAACCCAGCCGCCATTTCAGTACAAGCCAAGATTGGAGATGGAATTATCCAGAAAGGATTTGTGGAAAGTCCTATTGTCTGATGGCTTTGACCCCTGCATGCTTCATGCAAAGCCAACAGAATTTTTGTGAGATCTTTATAGACAGAGCCGTTGCCAGTCTGGACTGGAGGAGACAGACAAGGAACAAACTGAAGGAAAAATTTCTTCAAAGACAGAGCCATGGAGGTTGAGGTCTGGAGTTGAGAAGTCTTGGGTTGGGAGAGCAGGTCTGGAGTCGAGAAGTCTTGGGTTGGGAGAGCAGAGTGGCCCACACACATGGAAAGGGTGAGTTTGCCCTGGAGGTCTAGGGCGGGCCTTCCGCCTCGATGCTTAGGAAATGTCTTGCCACCCCAAGCCCCAAAGAGGGTGGAGCACATTCCCAGGGAATTGAGGAGAGCCTGGCTGCCACCACACTGTTCTGAAGGGGTTGAGCATGTGCCCCGGAGATGGAAGGGAATCCGGGAGCTGCCCCGATGTTTGAGGAGGGTGGGGTCGAGAAGGTGGTCTCCCCAATGTGTGGATATGTTGGATCACTCACCTAAGCATTTGGAGAGGAAAGGGCTGCTGAAAAGGCCCTTAGGAAGGGTTCGACTCCCGCTCTCTCAAGCCCCAAGGATGCAACATCGTTCTGTTAATGACTATCAGACTTTGAAATCTAATGGAGTTTGTCCTGCAGGTTTTAGGAACTGTTTTGGTCCTGTTAACCCTGTTTTCCTTACTCTTTCTCCTTATGGCAATGGGAATGTTTATCCTATGAATGTCCCTCCTTTGTATATTGGAAGCATATAACTTGTTCTAAGTCCACAGATCCAAAGCTAAAGGAAAAGTATGCCTTAGGACTGACCATGCCTATATTTGATTTTGATGGGATCTTGTACTTAACTATTGTTACTGAAATGATTTAAGTTTCTGTGGTATTGTGGGATGAATGTATTTTGTATTTGGAAAGAATATGTTTTTCTGGGGTCCAGGGGGTGGAATGTGCTAGTTTGAATGTATTATGTCCCCCAGAAAAAGCCATATTCTTTGATGCAATCTTGTGGGGCAGACATAATAGTGGGGCTTAAGTTGGAACATTTGGATTAAGTTGTTTGCATGGAGATGAGCCCCACCCAACTGTAGATGATAACTGATGGGATATTTCCTTGGAGGCGTGGCCCCACCCATTCAGGGTGGGCCTTGATCAGTGGAGCCATATAAATGAGCTGACTCAAAGAGAAGGAACTCAGTGCAGCTGTGAGTGACGTTTTGAAGAGGAGCAAGCTTGCTAGAGAGGAATGTCCTGGGAGAAAGCTATTTTGAAACCAGAACTTTGGAGCAGAAGCCAGCCATGTGCCTTCCCAGCTAACAGAGGTTTTCCGGACGCCATTGGCCATCCTCCAGTGAAGGTATCGGATTACTGATATGTTACCTTGTACACTTTATGGCTTTAAGACTGTAACTGTGTAGCCAAATAAGCCCCCTTTTTTATAAAAGCCAATCCATCTCTGGTGTTTTGCATTCTGCAGCATTAGCAAACTAGAACAGTGAGAAAGGGCAAAAAAAACCACCTCTGTGAAAAATACTAGATAAAAGCCAGAAAGTGACCCAGAACACCAGTTCCAGCAATGCACCAGCTGGACAAGGTCTGCTAAATCCACAGGGAGTGTGCATTTGGTGAAACAGGGAGTCTGCATTCTGAAACAAATGAGTAAGCTGGCTGAAAGTCCCACGGCCATGCTTCAGTGTGGGGAAACTGCAGGTTGGAATTTGGAGATGGACTAGTTCTTTAAAAAAAAAACAACCCGGGAGTGGCTGCAGATACAGCAGAGAGAACCACGCAGTGAAGCACTGCAGGAGCAGGCTGTAGCCAATGCCTTGGTGTCTGGCATGGAGGATAGCCCTCCCCACACCCACTGCTGATTGTCTCAGGGACAGTGGGACAGAGGGGAGCCAAAAGGAGAAAGAAACTGTGCCCCTTGCAGACATCTCCCCGTCGGCCTGGGGATGCTTCTGCCTGGGGCTGGACCCACAGCCCAGAGCTGCGCCAAGAAACCCAGTGTGATGGGGAGTCTTTCCTGCAGCACCACGCACACACCACAATATCAGCCATGGATGCCTTTAGTGCACCCGCAGCTAATTGTCCCACAGCTGGTAAGGCAGAGCTGTGTGAAAAGGGGGAAATTAACATGCCCCACTCAACTATCTTTAAAGCAGTCTGGGAATTCCCCTGCATGGCCCAGCAGCCCAGGGCTTCACTGGAGGCCAGCATGCACTTGTGATGTGGCACAGCCTTCCCTCAGCAGAGGTCCTGGAAGAGCACAGCAGGGATCGGGGACCTGCTCAGAAAACCCAGGGTCCCTACACCAATACCAAGGACTTGTGGGTCAGTGGCAGAGACAATCTGTGGCAAGACTGAAATGAAGGCTTAGAGTCATGTAACAGCCTTAAATCTCTGGGAACACCTGGGAGGTTTGATTATAAAGCTGCCCTGCCTCCCTAACCACTCAGACACATGCCCCACATTCAGGGCAGACAGCACCAACAACACACCCAAACTTAGTGCACCAATTGAACCCCACAAGAATCAGATCCCCACACACCACAAAGACAAAGTCAGGGAAAACTGACTTGAGGGGAATAGGTGACTTGCAGATGCCATCTGCTGGCTAGTTAGAGAAAGTTTAGAGATCGGTATTTTTTTATATCCAGAAAGAACCCTATCAAGTAAAGCAAATGCCTAGAGGCCAAAAACAACAGAAAATCCTAAAGCATATAATAAAACCAGATGATATGGAGAACCCAAATCCAAACACCCAAATCAAAAGATCAGAAGAGACACAGTACTTGGCGCAATTAATCAAAGACATAAAATCACACAACGAGAGCATGGCACAGGACATAAGGGACATGAAGAAGATCCTAGAAGAGCATAAAGAAGAAATTGCAAGAGTAAATAAAAAAATAGAAGATATTATGGAAATAAAAGAAACTGTTGGCCAAATTAAAAAGACTCTGGATACTCATAATACAAGATTAGAGGAAGTTGAACAACAACTCAGCATCCTCGATGACCACAGAAAGGAAAATTAAAGAACAAAAGAAAGAATGGGGAAAAAAATTGAAAAAATTGAAATGGATCTCAAGGATACGATAGATAAAATAAAACATCCAAACTTAAGACTCATTGGTGTCCCAGAAGGGGAAGAGAAGGGTAAAGGTCTAGAAAGAGTATTCAAAGAAATTGTTGGGGAAAACTTCCCAAACCTTCTACACAATATAAATACACAAAACATAAATGCCCAGGGAACTCCAAATAGAATAAATCCAAATAAACCCACTCCAAGACATATTCTGATCAGACTGTCAAATACTGAAGAGAAGGAGCAAGTTCTGAAAGCAGCAAGAGAAAAGCAATTCACCACATACAAAGGAAACAACATAAGACTAAGTAGTGACTACTCATCAGCCACCATGGAGGCAAGAAGGCAGTGGCATGACATATTTAAAATTCTGAAGAGAAAAATTTCCAACCAAGGATACTTTATCCAGAAAACTGTCCTTCAAATTTGAGGGAGAGCTTAAATTTT
The DNA here is from genome assembly GCF_015220235.1 of Choloepus didactylus. Taxonomy (NCBI): domain Eukaryota; kingdom Metazoa; phylum Chordata; class Mammalia; order Pilosa; family Megalonychidae; genus Choloepus; species Choloepus didactylus. The sequence goes on along the minus strand of NC_051334.1, from coordinate 158,485,194 downwards.
TCACAGGCAAACAAATGCTGAGAGATTTTGCTAATAAAAGACCTGCCCTACTTGAGATACTAAAGGGAGCCCTACCAACAGAGAAACAAAGAAAGGAGAGAGAGATATAGAGAATTTTAACAGACATATGTAGAACATTACATCCCAAATCACCAGGACACACATTTTTTCTCTAGTGATCATGGATGTTTCTCCAGAATAGACCATATGCTGGGACATAAAACAAGCCTCAGTAAATTAAAAAAAGAAACAAAACAATTGAATATATTCAAAGCACATTCTATGACTACAATGGAATACAAATAGAAGTCAATTATTTTTGATTTGTAACTCCACTATTTACTTCCTACATGATATAAAATACACAAACTCTAACGACAAATCAGTGGTTTTGGACTCAATGTAAAATATGTAATTTTTGACAAGAACTATATAAAGGTGGGGGAATGGAGGAGTATAGGAACATAGTTTATGTGTCCTATTGAAGTTAAGTTGGTATCAAAGAAAAACAAGATTGTTATGGATTTAAGAGGTTAAATTTAAGCCCCACAGTAAACACAAAGAAATTATCAGAGAATATGACCATAGAGATGAAAAGTAGAGTATGGGTTATGAGAAGTGGGGGAAGAGGCAATGGGGAGTTAAGAAATGAGTGTAGGGTTGCTGTTTGGGGTGAAGGGAAATTTCTAGTAATGGATGGTGGGAAGGAGATAGCATTACAACATTCTAAATGTGATTAATCCCAGTAATGGAATGCTAGGGAGGGGGTGGAAAGGGAAGATTTAGGCCATATATATGTTTCCACAATTGAAAAAGAAAAAAAAAGAAAAAGACAGTCTGAACTGGCAATGACAATTAAATGCTAAGGATGAGCCTGGATGGGATCTGAGGATGGAGGAGGAGACTCAAAGGGACACAGTGGGGACATAAGAAAAAAAAAAAAAGGAAAAATGATACACTGAGTCGAGAGGTCATTCTGGAGGTTATTCTTATGTGTTATATAAATATCCCTTTGTAATTATTAGTGTATTGGAATAGCTAGAAGGAAATACCTGAAACTGCTGAACTGCAGCCTAGTAGCCTTGATTCTTGAAGATGACTTTACAGCTATATAGTTACATGGTGTGACTATGATTGTGAAAACCTTGTGGCTCAAACTCCTTTTACCTAGTGTATGGACAGATGAGTATAAAAATGGGAACAAAAATTGAATGAATAATGGGGGAATGGAGGGTGGAATATTTCTGGTGTTCTGTTTTACTTGTATTTTTATTCTTATTTTAATTTTTTGGAGTAATGAAAATGTTCAAAATTGACTGGTGATGAATGCACAAGTATATGTTGGTACTGTGAACAACTGATTATACACTGTGGATGACTGTAGGGTATGTGAATATATCTCAATAAAATGGAATAAAAATAGATACCCTGTAGTAAAAAAAAAATTAACCAAGGGCATTAAAGACCTACACACAGAAAAACTACAAAAAAATTGGTATAAAACATCAAGGAAGACCTAAATATATGGAAGGACATATTGTGTTCATGGATTGGAAGGCTAATATATTTAAGATGTCAATTCTGACCAAATTGATTTATAGATTCAATGCAATACCAACTAAAATTTGAAAATCTTATGTTGCAGCCAATACAAAAAAACTATAGTCAAATTTATTTGGAAGGGCAGGGTGTCCTGAATAGCTAAAAACATCTTGAGAAAGAAAAATGAAGTGGGTGGTCTCACACCACCTGACTTTAGGTACATTATAAAGCTACAGTGGTCAAAACAGCATGATACTGGCATAAAGATAGATATACTGACCAATGGAATTGAATTGAGTGTTCAGAAATAGAAACTCTCATCTATGGACAATTGATCTTTGGAACAGAGCATCCTCTTCAATAAATGGTGTTTGGAGAACTGGATAGTCATACCCAAAAGAAGGAAAGAGGACCCCTATCTCACACTTTATACAAAAATTAACTCAAAATGGATCAAAGACCTAAACAGTAGAGCTGAGACCATAAAACTATTAGAAGAAAATGTAGGGAAATAGGTTAAAGATCTCATGATAGGAGACGGTGGCTTCCTAGTGCTTTCACCCAATGTGTGAGCAATAAAAAAGAAATAAATGAATGGTATCTCTTCAAAATTGAATACTTTTGTGCATCAAAGGACTTTTTCAGCAAAGTAACAAGGTGGGCTACACATCAGAGACAATATTTGGAAACTGCATATCAGATAAGGGTATAATATCCAGAATATATATAAAGAGATCCTGTAATTGACAACAAAAAAGGCAAACAACCCAATTCAAAAATGGGCCAAAGTCATGTACAAACACTTTCCAAAGAGGAAATGCAAATGGTTCAGAAACATGAAAAGATGCTCAACTTCACTGGCTATTAGGGAAATGCAAATCAAAACCATAATGAGATATCATGTCACACTTACCAGAATGGCCATTATAAAAAAAAAAAAACAGAAACTACAATGTTGGAGAGGATGTGGAGAAAGAGGTGCACTTATTGACTGTTGGTGGGAGTGTAGAATGGTGCAACTGCTCTGGAAGGCAGTTAGGCAGTTCCTCGGGAAGCTAAGTATAGAATTGCCCTATGATCCAGCAATCCCATTACTAGGTATATATTTGGAGGAACTGGAGGCTAGGACATGAATGGACATTTGTACATCAATGTTTATTGTGGCATTATTCATGATTGCCAAGGGATAGAAATAGCCCAGATGTCCATCAATTGAGGAGTGAATAAGCAAACTGTGGTATACACATACAATGAAATATGCAGCTGTAAGAGAGAATAAAGTCATCATGCATCCAACAACCTGGATAATCCTTGAAGACATTATGTTGAGTGAAATTAGTCAGAAACAAAAGGACAAATACTGTATGGTCTCACTAATATGAGCTAATAATAATAAGCAAACTCTGAGAGTTAAAGTTAAGAATACAGGTTAACAGAAGGTAGAAGGAGAATAGATATTGGATACCTGATGCTGAAGGAGTACAGAATGTTCCACAGAATTGATTGTAAGGATCCAGAAATTGATAGCACAATAGTATCTGATGGTAGCACAATATTGTAAGTGTAATGAACAAAGCTGAGTGTGAATATGGTTGAAAGAGGAAGGCTAGGGGAATGTATGACACCAGATGGAAAGATAGATAAAAACTGGGACTGTATAACTTAGGAAAACCTAGATTGTACAATGATAGTGATTAAATGTAGAAATAGAAGAACATTTTTACATGAGGGAGAGCAAGTGAATGTCAACATTGAGAAGTGTTGAAATTAGATGGTATATGGGAAAAAATACAATCAATGCAAACTAGGTTTTACACTTAACAGTAACCTTGTAATATTCTTCCATTAATTGTAACAAAGGCAGTATACCACAGTTAAATATCAATAAAGGGGGATACAAGGGAAGATTATGAGATTCTTCTTGTTGTTTATTTTTCTCCTTTTTAAAAAAAATCTTTATTCTTTTATTTTTTCCTCTCCCTTCTTTGCAGAAGAAATGGAAATGCTGTTATATAGATTGTGGTAGTGAATGCATAACCATATGATTATACCAGGAGCTATTGATTATTCACTTAGGATGAATTGTATGGTGTGTGAACAAAACTGCTTAAAAATAAACAGAAAAATACAAGTGCTGGAGAAGATGTGGGGAGAGATATACCTTTTCACTGCTGGTAGGGAAGTAGAATGGTGCAGCTTCTCTGGAGGGCAGGGTGGTTTTTCCTCAGGAGGCTAAGTATAGTGTTGCCATATGATCCTTCTACCCCATTATTTGTTATATACTTGGAAAACTGAATGCAGGGACATGAATAAGCATTTGCACACTGGTGTTTATGGTGGCAGTATTTACAATTTGCAATGGATGGAGGTGGCTTAAGGGTACATTGATGGTTGAACAGAAGGGCAAACTGTGGTGTATACATACCATGGAATGTTGAGCAGCTGCAAGAAGGAATGAAGTTGTGAGGCACATGACTAAGTGAATGAAACTTTAGGACATTATTTTGAGTGAAATAAGCAGAAACAAAAGGACAAACATTGTAAGGCTTCACTAATATAAACTACCTATAATGAGCAAATGCTGATAATTGAATTTGAGAGCATAGGTTATCAGGGGATAGAACAAGGGTAGAGATCATGTAATCAATGATGCAGGAGTACAGAATGTTGAATAAGGCTTATTGTAATGGTTCCTAGATTGTAAGCTCATATAGCAGTCACATTTATTCCTGAGTTTTAACCGTTATTTAAGAGATATTTATTTGGTACAAAATTTATATTCTCTGTAGCACACTCTCTAAATTAACCTGAATGGTCAGTTTATTTACACAACTAATTACATGGAACCTAGAACAGGGAATGAGATCTTGTTATTCTGTACAGGTTAATGTAATACTCTGATATATTCCAGAGTATTTTGGGTAGAAAATAAAAAAAATTTGTGAAGTCCCTTTGAGTGACTGGGGAAAAATATGGAACTATTAATCTTCCCCACCTGGGGAATTCCTGATATTCTTGCAAGCATTAGGGATTCCCAATTTAATAAGACAAGCCCCTGATCTTTTGGCTTGCCCTTATGAAACTTATTCCAACAAAGGGGAAGCTAAGTCTACCTATAATTATGCCTAAGAGTCACCCCCAGAGAACCTCTTTTGTTGCTCAAATGTGGCTTCTCTCAACCAACTCTGCAAATAAACTCACTACCCTCCCCCAGTCATCAGACATGACTTCCAAGGGTGTAGGTCTCCCTGGTAACATGGAACATATCTTCCAGGGATGAGCCTGGCCCTGGCATCATGGAATTGAGAATTCCTTCTTGATCAAAAGGGGTAAAAGAAATGTAACAAAATAAAGTTTCAGTGACTTTGAGATTTCAAAAAGAGTGACAGTTCATTCTGGAGATTATTATGCATTATACAGAATATTCCTTTTTAGTTGTTTGCATACTAGAATAGCTAGAGGGAAATACATGAATCTGTTAAATTGTAATCCAGTAGACTTGATTCTTGATAATGATTGTATAACTATATAGCTTTTATTGTGTGACCATGTGATTTTGATTACCTTGTGACTTACACTACCTTTATCCAAATGAGTAATAAAATAAAGACAAAAATATAAATAATTGGGGGGATAAGTGATATGGGATGTTTTGGGTATTCCTTTTTTATTTTTTGGAGTAATGAATATGTTCTAAAATTGATTTTGGTGATGTCTACACAACTATATGATGATACTGTGAGGTATTGATTGTATACTTTGGATGGATTATATGGTGTGTGAATATATCTAAATAAAATTGCATTAAAAAAACTAAATAAGGGAAAAAGAGCTTCATGATGGCAGAGTAAAGAGCTCTAAGATTCAGTTTGTCCTTTAGGGCATCTAGTAAATACACAGGAACTAGCTGACACAAACATTTAGGGGGCTCTGGAGACTAGAAGAACACCATACACCATCCAGGGAAGAGCAGAAGGAAGAGACTGATAAACTTTGGTGAATATCTGTGAGTAGATCTCTCCATGTTGTGGATGCTGGTGCCTGTACCCCACTGGCATGGCAGGTTGCATTGGAATCCATTCCCTTGATAGAAATAGAAGCCCTCTCTCTGAAGAATGGGATTGACAAGGCAGGGAACTGATTGCTGCTTTTGATAAGCAAATTCAGAGTGCTGAATTCCACCTCCAAACAGAGCTAAACTTTCAACCCACCCAGGACAGAAAGCAGCTGGAAGCCTCTGTTTCTATCCCACTCCCAGCAGGTGAGGAAGTGGGGCTGATAGAGACACAGTAACTCTCAGGGTGGTGGGGAACAGTTTGCTGTGGGGTGGCTCTTCTCCAAAAAAATGGAGGTGGATCATGGTCCAGAACAGTTTGTGGCTGTTGAATAGACAATTCAGATTATAGGATCTAGGATCTGAGGGACAGTTTCAGCCCATCTCAGCCAAAAGCAGCTGGCAGCCTCTGTCCCAATCATGCCCCCAGCAAGGACAGTTTTGGTTAAGAATTAAAGACACAGTACCACTTTAGGACTGAGGGGAACAGTTCATTGAAGAGTGTCTCATTCTGGGCATGCCGGGAAACACAATTTCAGGGAGCTGTCATACAGAAGAAAAGGGAAGGAGTGGGTGGTTCTTTGAGGTAAGAAAACTAGGAAGTGGGAAATCACAGGTAATGGAGGGGGCTCTCATGAGATGGCGGAAGGAAAACAATGGGGAAAGAGAGGCCAGCTTGCATAGCATACCCTGCAGTTACTCACATGGTACCCATTGTGCACCAGGCACCATGCAGCTAAGTCAGATACAGCCCCTGGGTAAATTGCCACCACCTGCCTGGGCTTATTGCACAGGTAGGTCTTGCTAATCTTCTGTGGAAAGAGCAAAGTTATCCTGCACCTAGGCAGACACAGGCAGCTCAGGGTCCAGGAGCTTCTTTCCCATTCACTGCAGAACTTGAGGGTCCCAACAGCACTGAGAGGTGCTCCTGGCCTGATGCTCATGTTATGCAGGAGCAAATGAGGCTCAGAGAATGGATTTCACACACCAAGGTTCAACAGCATGGGCTGGGACCCAGCATCAGACTCCTCTCATGCTTGCCTGAGATGGAAAATGTGGATGCATGCAGAGCTTCACATGTCATAGACTGATGTTCAAGTGGGGACAGATGTCTAGAGAGATTAGTCTCTCAGTCCCCTGCACTGATAGGGGCTCCCAGGACCCCACAGCCTGCCACAAAGGGCTTGCTTTCCTGCCAATAATGCTTATCCATCCCTCCTATGACAATCGGTCTCCAGGGCAACAATGTCTTGTGGAAGCACAACTGCGCTGACTTTGGCATGGTCACCTTCCCCATGCACGTGCTGCTTCTGAGGATGCACTTGAGCCAGGTACTGACCACACTCCTGCCTCTCAGTCCCTTGGCTTTTTTAAAAAAATTATTGTAGTAACATATATACAACTGAAAATTTACCATTTTGACCACTTTCAAGTGTATAATTCAATGGCTTTAATTGAATTCACAATATTATGCTATCATCACCAATACCCATTATCCAAACTTTTTCATCACTGCAAAGAGAAATTGCACCCATTATGTAAGAAGCATCCCCCAACCTGTAGTCTACTTTATGTCTCTAAAACTTTGTCTAATCTAGGTATTTCATGTCAACGAGATCATCCATACTTGTCTCTTTGTGTCTGGCTTATTTCATTGAACATGATGCTTTCAAGGCTCATCCATGTTGTAACATGTATCAGAACTTCATTACTTTTTATGGCTGAAATAACATTCCATTGTATGTATATATCACATTTTATGTATTCATTAGTTTATGGACACTTGAGTTGCTTCCACTTTTTGGATATTGTGAATAATGCTACTATGAACATTGGTGTACAAAAATTGAGTCCCTTCTTTCAATTCTTTTGGGTAAATACCTAGAAATGGAATTGGGCCATATGAATTCTATATTCAACTTTCTGAGGAACCACCAAATAGATTTCCACAGTGACTACCTCATTTTACAATTTCATCAACCAAGTACAAAGTTCCTACTTCCCTGCATCCTTACCAAGATTTGTTACTTTCTGTTTTTTGTTTAAATAATTGCCTTCCTAGTGGGTGTGAAGTGGTATCTCACTGTGATTTTTACTTGCATTTTCCTGATGACCAACGATGTTGAGCATGTTTTCATGTGTTGTAGCAGTTCTTTATATATTCTGGATATTGAATCCTTATCAGATACATAGTTAACAATTATTTTCTCCCATTCTGTAGGCTCTCATTTCACTTTCTTGATGATGTCCTTTGATTTTCAAAAGTATTTTAGAGTTCATCTCCTCCTTCCTGTTCTCCTCTGTCCCCAGGTGTGAATTTCTTGCTGCTCTCAGTGGATGTGATGGACAGAGTTATGTACCCCAATTTAGATATGTTCTTGGTCTTCATCTGTATTCCTGTGGGTGTGACTCCATTGTAAATAGGATCTTCTGAAGATGTTATTTTAAGCTATGTTATGGCCCAGTAGAATGAAGTTGGGTCTTAATCTGGACTACAGGAGTCCTTTATAAGCAGAAGAAATTCAGACATAATGAGAGAAAGCCATGGGGAGGATCTGGAAGCTTGAAGTCAGCAGGAACCCAAAGAGAAAGAAGACATCATCATATGACAAGAAAGTCAAGGAATCCCAAGGATTGCCAGTCAGCCAGAATGCTACAAACCCTGGGAGGAAGCAAGCCTTCCAGCCTCTGAAACCATGAGTCAATAAATTCCTGTTGTTTAAACCAACCCATTGTGTGGTATTTGTAATAGCAGTCTGGGAAACTAAGGCAATGGGCATATCCTAAGCTGCTTATCAACCCTTTTGAATTGTTGGTACTTTGTAGCTGTGAGCTGAGAAATCTTTACACCATGATTGTAGAAGTATGTCTATATTAAAAATGGTGTCTTAATATCAGCTTGAGAAATTACCCTTTGAGTAAATTAAATCAGATTAGTGCATAAATACTGTAACATCCAGTTTTGCTTCTTGGAAACTTGTTTTTGTTTGTTGTTTTATTTAGTTTTTTTTATATTCTGTTTTTTCTTTTATTTTACATCGATAAAGTTTATGGAAAAGTGAGCTCCAGCTGAATGAAACATGAGCTATTAGTGTATTTTTATGGTCTTTAATTACAGAATAATTTGTTTGGCAGTAATTTCAAAGCCTGAAGAAATTCCCAAAATTTATTATACTACTGCTAGATTCATTTAAACTATTGAACCCCCAGCTATACTTTTTATCTTCAAAATACATCAGATTTACTTTTGAAATTGGGTATTTTGGCCTAGGTAATTTTGAAAGTTCAATGCTGCATTAAGCATGGCCTAAGCTTTGAGTAATTTATTTTAGAATATGTATAGGAGTAGGAATTGAAAGGCCAAATATGTCAGAACACCTAGGCACTCTGGGTTCCCAGATGAGGAGAAAGGCACTAAGGCCTAGATCTTAGTGGGGGATATGGGCTACATTCTTCATTATTAAATAATGAGTGTTTCATAATTCACCCTATTCCCCTCTGCCATCAGCTGCCAGGAAGCTCAGGGCTCTTTTTTTGCACAACTGCTGTACCTACCATTAGTCTATATTTTCTTCTACAAATATCTTTATCCCCTCTTTCTTTATTATAAGACTTCAGCTCCATCATTCTTGTTTAGTGGTTTATGGTCTATTTATCTAATTATCTGTCACCATCTCTTTCTTTCATATCTTTAATTATGAGATGCCTTAAAACCTTTACCTGATATAATAATAAGTCAGTGGGAAAAAAATAACCCATTAATGATTCTATTAGTGGGAAGGGCAGTGGATATAGCATTCTGGAAGAGAATTGTGCCCCAGGACAGACAACACCTTCAACTGATTTTGATGAAATTTTGTACTTAATATTGTTACTGACATGATTTAAGGCTTTTGGGATATTGTGATGGAGTGAATGCATTTTGCATATGGAAAGAACATGTCTTTTGGGGGTCCAGAGGATGGATTGTGATGGATTGAAGCTGTATGAACCCCAGAAAAGATCATGTTCTTTTAATTCATTCCTGTAGGTGTAGACCTATTATGGGTTGGACATTTTGATTAGGTTATTTCAGTTGATGCATGCCCCAGGTGGGCCTTAGTCCTCTCACTGGAGTCCATTATAAGAGGATAAAACACATAGAGAAGCACAGAGAAGCTCACAGAAAAAGCCCAGAGATTCTGAAAGACAAGGACACACACAGAAGTTCAGAGGGGAAGCCACTGAATCCACAAACTGGGAGCAATGAAACCCAGGAGTGAAGGGATAGACCAGCAGACATTGCCATGTGTCTGGCCACATGACAGAGGAGTTGGGAATCACAGGTAGCCAGTCTTTGGAAAGAAGGTATGGTCCTTTTGATGCCTTGATTTTCAAATTTTTCACTGCCTCAGAACTGTAAACTTGGAAGCAAATAAATCCTCATTGTAAAAGCCAACTCATTTCTGGTATACTGCATTTTGTCAGCTTTAGCAAACTAAAACAGGTCTTCTGCATCCTTGTTGCAGGTACCAATTCCAGAACTCCTTTTCCACTTTCTTTGGAGTAGAATAATTATCATTTTTGCATTGCCTACTAACATGAGTTTGATGTATATGCTTTTACAATGAATGGACTGACTACATATGATACCTCCAGCCTTTAGCCTAGGTAAGAAAAGGGACATGAAATTCCTTTCTCGGTTGTGTTATTTGTATTTAAAAATACTTAGAGATTATACCTGGGCTTGATTTTTCCTGATATATGTTCTTTTTTTTCTACTTATGGCCCTTACATTAAGGGTTTAAGGCTGAGGAAGGCCAAGAGGGACAAGTCTTCAGAAAATATATCTTATTTTCTATGGAAGAGCTGTACATAATCAGGAACAATGAAATAATGCTGAGTTTCTCAGTAAAAGGGCTTTCCATAATATCCTCTAAAGCATTGAATCTCTTTAAAAACTGACTTATTGATGGCTGTGGAATGAGTGTAATGAACACAGCACAGATGTGATCAAGACATGTAGCCCATGTAAAAAAAATCTAATTGATACCTACTGAACCATCAAACAAGGTATGTTAGTACAGTAGGAAGACTTAAGGAAAGAGCATTGCAATAAACCATCCAATTCCACTTAGAAGCTGAAATGAAACTTTCACCATCCAACGCAAGACCACGGGTTTCAATATATTCACCCAAATTTTCTACACCTTCTTCATCATTATCTATGTCTGAACCCTGAGTCTTGGTGCTCAGATAATAGCCCTTCAAGATTCTCAATAATTGAAGTTTCATGAAATTATCAAGACTTGGCAAAGTATCCCAGTTTGTACCATTATTTTCAACTCAAGGAATATTTATTGAACACCTATTGGGTTCAAATTACTGTGCTAGCACCTCAGGGTATATACTGTCCTGATGAGAGGAAAAGGTCCAATGCAGACATAAGTACAGCTGATGTCAGATATGATAAGAGCCTTAAGAGGAATATACAATGCTATGGTATTTCAGAGGAAATTGATGTCAAAACTGATTGGGGGAATCATGGAAGGCTTTAATAAGAATAGGCATGGCTTTAATAGGCAGAAAACAGGACTTGCTGGAGTGAGGTGGGGTGGCAGTAGTGCATTTCTTAATAAAACTAACAAAATAAGTAGGTCCCAAATTTCTTCCCCAAAAGAAAGTTCTGAAATTTTGATTTTGTAGATTACATATTTTTTCTTCCCTTATTTTATCAAGTACCCACTTTGTTTAATACACATTATTTAAGGGGGTGTTTCAAAAAATAGGGTATGTACAGTGTTACCCAAAGCATGAATATGATATTTGTATGTGGTACGTATCTTGGAAGAAAGAGACCAATTTTTTTTTAATTTTTCATAGTCATGTGTTTTGATATATAGGTGAAAAACATTACAACTCATGCATCACCCCTATGATTTCATGGATATTATGGCTTAGGAGGTGTGAAAAGTAAATGAGTAACTTGATTTGAAGTAAATATTGGGTAAAAAATAGTACTGGTCTAGAGAACTCCTTCTCCTGGTCACAAGTGTGTTTGAGTATTAATATATTGGAGAAACCTATAAAGACTATGACCATGAAAATTAATGCAAAATTAAACTCCAAGCAAAAGGTAACATTTCTTTCTATTAAAAATGAATTTAATATTTTGTTTTAAAGAGGTGTATGGTATGGGAAATATAGTGATGAAGAAAAATACAATTTTCAGTTGCATTGTCCCTATGCATTGTCCCTAAACTACCTTAGTGCCAGACTCATCATTTGGAAAGAACAGTGCTACCTAGTAATGAACTATTTTCTGTTCAATGCTGCAAGTCAACTATTTGTTTCTCATTAGTAATTCAGTGGGACAAATTTATTACCTTGAAGGCGCTGCAAGTCAATTAGACAATAGGAAATTGTGTCTTCTTTTCAGCCCACATAATTGGCTTCCATGTGTGACATTCCTCAAATCCTTGATTTTAAATGTAAACTTTATTGTATATTTTGGGTCTTGGGTTTAACACTGGGCCTACTTGACTAACTCTCAGAGGTTGGGGACTCCAGAGCCTTCAGCAAAACCTGGTCGGTCATTGCTGATATTTTGCTGCTGAATATCAAGGCCTGGTTATATAGTGTCATGCTGATGTTGGGCATGGAGAACAATGTAATTGTAGTTTTGGGGTATTAGCAGATTTACCTTTGATGAAACACTTGATCTTTAAAATGAAGGAGTTGGACAAGTTTAGTATTTCCCAAAAATGTGGTATACATGCCACCAGTAGTGTATTAAATTATTTTAGGTCATTTTTATTGCAATAGTTATGGATTTATTTTAATATATGTTATAACAATATTTCTAGCTCTAAGACACATGCTGTTACAGAAATTACGGCACAGAATGGGGCTGAAGTAGATATTTAAATAAAAATTAATTTAATGAAAATATTGTTAATAATATACAGTTTATACATTATACATGGAAAATCATATTGCTGGAAATTCATTAGTATGGAAAGAATCATAAAGGCAGTAATGGATGGATGAATTTGGGGAAACACACAGACTGTGAGCAGGACTGGCTGTACTTATTAGGTGGAACTGATGGGTGATGTAAGGGGCATCAAAAGTCCCCCTCAATCTTAAGTGTTCTCACTCATTTGCCAGCCTGAGATCTCTCTCATTGGTATCACTCAGTATGGCCTTTGCTAAGGGAATATAAATTTAAACTGGGTGAAAATGTTATGTTGCATAATAATATACTGATACATCATTAAGTTTAGTTTATTCTCATTATAGAGTCAATTATTTCCTGTTTACTATAACAGAGAGTAGGGTTATGAGTAACAGGGACATAGGAACAGAAAGTTCTTGATGTTGGGATGGGGAAGGAAAAGTTCAATGTGTGGATTTCTACCAAATTAGACTATGTTTGGGTAGGGTGCCAAAGAAGGAGACACTGCCTTCAGGGACCCATGATATTGTGTTAGTTATTACACTCACTCAGATGGGTCTTTCTTTAAGAAACCCTACTATGCTGATAGAAGATTGTGAGAAGATGGCAGAGTAGGAAGCTCCAAGAATCAGTCCATCCACCAGAACAACTATTAAGCAGGCAGGAACGGTCTGAATCAACCATTTTGAAACTCTAGAGGCAGTAGGAAACTGTACAGAAACAAGGGAAGAGTGGGAGGAAGAGGCTGGTAAATTTCAGTAAATACTGGTGAATTTCTCTCTCCATGCAGTGGCTTCCCTCACCTGTACCCCAGCCTCACAGCAGGCAGCACTGAGGTCCCCAACTCCAGCTTCTGGTGCAGCTTGCTGGTGCCATGGTGGAATATGAATACATAGTTCCCTAAGATCTGGGTGTGCAGTTCAATAGTTGCTTTTAATCAGCTACTTCAGATCGCTAGGGACTGGCTCTGAGGGCTGCCATTGTTTCAACCAACCATGGGCCAAAGTATCAGATAGTCTTAAAGACAGTACCCTTCCTCAAAACTATGGAAAACAGTTAAAGTGCTGATTTATGGGGCAAATGCCAAATCAAGAAAATGCAGCTTCAAAGATCCATAGGAGACGCTCCTGGCACACTTGCTAGCTCCTCCCTCACCAACTCCCCAAGGTACTATGGACCTGGTTTGCTCTACTTTTGTGGGTCCCTAGCCTTCTCTTGTCTGGGAAAGACTGATATAGGAAACTCCTTTCTGGCTCACCCTTCTCTTCCAGAATTTGCCTTCCAGGCAAAAGCAGCTTAGGACAGTTAAAGCAGTGTAAGAAACAATTAAGTAAGGTGGCCTGGGACAAAGGCTTACCTGCTTTACCTCCTGCAGTAGAACACCTGGGAGAGGGAGAAGATTTGTTTCCTAGGGAGTAGAAGGGACACTCAAATTCCTGCAAACAAAGGAAATCCAAAGGCCACTAGAAAGCAAAAGCCCAGGACAAGAGACCAGCTCAGAAAAGACAGGGAAGATACTGCACTTTGCATTCACCTTGGTCTGAGCTTTTTGAAGGAGGACGTGAACTCTGAAGGAAAGCACAAGCCAAAGAAAAGCCAATTTCCAAAGATTGTGAATGGTAACTTCTGCATTGGTTTGTTTGGTTTTGTTAGCTTGTAGCACTCAGGAAAATATATGTCATCTTGCTCAAAGAACACACAGTGCAGGGACTAAATCCTAGAGTTAACATTTTAATATATTAAAATGCACATTATGCAACAAAAGATACTAGACAAAGAAACAGTAAATGATGGCCCATCTAAAGGGAGGGGATAAAAGAGCAGAAAATATCAAAATATAAGACCAAACTGGTAAAAAGGCTTTTAAAAAATGATTTTCAATATGCCCAAGGAGATGAAGAAAAATACAGAGAAAGAACTAAAGGATATCAGGAAAACAATGAATGAACAAAATGGAATATCAATAAAAAGATAGAAATTTTAAAAAGGAATGAAAAAGCTCTACTGGAGTTGAAGTCCATAATAAATGAAATGAAAAATTCCCAGGAGGGTTTCAGCAACAGATTGGAGCTGACAGAAGAAAGCATCAGTGAATTCAAAGACAAGAAAATTGAAATGAGTAAGGCTGAGGAGCAATAAGAAAAAAATTAGAAAAAGTGAAAATAACCTCAGAGACCTATGGGATACAACAAGCATACCAATATATGCATAATGGGAGTCCCAGAAGAAGAAGAAAGAGGATAAGGAGCAGAAGGAGTATTCAAAGGAATAATGACAGAAAACTTCTCAAACTTAGCAAAAGACATGAATATGCATGTCCAAGAAGCCCAATGAACATCAAATAGGATCAAAATGAAATGAAATACTCCCAGACACATAGTGGTTGAGCCTTCAAATGCAAAGAACAAGGAGAGAATTTTGAAAGTTACAAGAGAAAAGAAACATGTTATATACAATGTCCTAATTATTTAGTGCTGATTTCTAATCAGGAGCCATGAATGTAAGAAGGCAGTGGGATGAAATACTTAATATCCTAAGAGAAAGCTATATATATATACATATATATACACACACATACACACATATATATATATACACACACATATATATACATATATATGATATTAAATTTTAACCCCATGGTAACCAGAAAGAAAATAGATGAAAAATATATCCAGAAAAAAATGAGAATGTACTCAATAAGGTAAAATACAAAAAATCAAATAAATAGCAAAGTAGGCATTAACAGAAGAATTGAGGGTCAAAAGATTATAAAATGTATAATGACTAAATAGCAAAATGAGAGGAGAAAGTCTTGCAGTATCAGCAGTTACTTTAATGTAGATGGAATAAGCTTTCCAGTCAATAGGTAGAGATTGGCAGAATGGATTAAAAAAAGCATGACCAAAGTATATGCTGTTTACAAGAGACTTACCTTAAATTCAAAGATATAAGTAAGTTGAAAGGTTGGAAAGAATATACCATGCAAGTAGTAACAAAATGAGAGCTGGGGTAGCTATAATAATATCAGATAAAATAGACTTTAAGTCAAAAACTGTTACAAGGGACAAAGAAAATCATTAAACTGATAAAAGGGTCAATTCAACAAGAAGATAACAATTATAAATATATATGCACCAAAAGGCAAAGCCCCAAAATATATGATGCAAATATTGACAAGTTTGAAGGGAGAAATAGACAGTTCTACATTAATAATAAGGAACTTTAGTATACCACTTTCAACAATGGATAGGATATCTAGATAGAAAATGAATAAGGAAATAGAGGACTAGAGACTAATCCAACTGTACCTAATAGACATATATAGAACACCACACTCAACAGCAGCAGAGTATACATTCTTCTCTATTGTCATAGTTCTCCAGGATAGACCACATGGTAGGCCATAATAAGTCTCAATATATTAAAAAATATTGAAATCATACAATATTTCTTCTGCAATCACAATGGAATGAAGCTAGAAATAAGTAACAGATGGAGGAATGGAAAATTCACAAACCTGGAAATTAAAAAACAAAAGGGTCAAAGAAAAAAATCACAAGGGAAATTAGGAAATAACTTGAGGTAAATGAAAATGAAAACACAACATACCAAATCTTATGGGATGCAGGAAAGACAGTGCTGTGAGGGAAATTTGCAGCTCAAAATGACTACATTACAAAAGAAGAAAAATCTCACATCAGAATGTTAACTTCAATACTGAAGGATCTAGGAAAAGAAAGGAAAACTAAACCCAAAGTGAGCAGAAGGGAATAATAATAAAAAAAAATAGAGAGGATCAACAAAACCAAGTGTTGGTTTGATGGAAAGATAAATAAAATTGACAAAATTATAGTTGGCAAAGAGAAAAAGACAAGAAACAAGTAACTAAAATTAGAAATGCAAAGGGGGACATTACTACTGACCGCAGGGAATTAAACAGACTATAAGAGGATACTAGGAAAAACTATACACCAACAAATAGACAACCTAGATGAAATGGCCAAATTCTTAGAGACACAAAAGCAACCAACTCTGACTCAAGAAGAAATAGAAGATCTCAACAAACCAATAACTAGTAAAGAGCTTGAATCAGTTAACAAAAACTTCCTAATGAAGAAAAACATAGGAACAGATGGCTTCAAAAGTGCATTTAAAACAAAAATTCCAAGAAGAATTAAAGCCAATCCTGCTCAAACTCTTCCAAAAAAAATGAATAGGAGGGACTTCTGGGAAGATAACAGAATAGGAGAGGTAGAGCAAATTTCTCCCTCATGGAATAACTAGAGAAAAGGCAGAAAATGACCAGGACAGTGGTTCCACAGTACAAGTGACCAGAGAAGGACCTCTACAATATATAGTGAGGACATGGTTGAAAGAGCAGAGAAATTACATCTAAAAAGATGGAGTGAGTTTATTCAACTGGGACTGCCACCAGTGCTGGCAGCTGTGAGCTGGACAGCTGAGTAGAGGAGGGAGGAGTTCTCCACGCTTGCACATCCATCTCAGCAATTAGCTGGGGAGATAACCATTCTCAGCCCTCTGGCTGGGAGTTCCCACAAGAGAACATGGGAACCAGTGGACCTGTGTTGATGGCACACAGAAAGCTTGGTGCACTTATGCTTCCTACATGGAAGCCCATTGTGTGCATGTGGAAGAGGTGAGGATAAGTGAGGGTGCTGCATGGAAGCTCCAGAAGCCCCTCTCCCACCCCAGAGACTCACAGGTGCATGGCAAGCAGGGACCTTGAGGGCTGACTAAAAGGGCACTTTTGAGCTGGCTGGGGTAGCTGGGAAAGGTTAGAGTCACAGCCACACAACCAAGAGTGGTCAACTCAGAGACCTGGGAATCACCAGACCCAGTATGCCCTTAAACAGATTATCCACCAAACTGCACAGTCCTCACTGCCCACCCACAGGGCTGGCAGTCCCCAGTGCACATGAAGAACTTCTGCACTAATTGGATTTCCACCTGGTTTGGACCCCACCCAGAGCACAGCTGCCATCAGGGAAAAGCAAGCTTGAGGGGAAGAGGTGGATCAAGAGTGCCATCTACTGTGAAGACAGGGAAAGTGCACTTTAGTAACTTATGGTTCTGCAAAACTTTATATAAATGCCCAAATAGTCCTGAATTTCCCAAAATAACCTTATCAGTATAAGAAAATGCCACAAAGTCAACAGAAAATCACAAAGCATATGAAGATCCAAGAAGATATGGACAAGTCAAACAACTGAATTAAAAACCCAGAGGAGACACAGAACATAGAGCAATTAATCAAAGAAATATATACAAATCTCAAAAACAAATTCAATGGGTTGGATAAAGACATAAAGGACATAAAGAATATTCTAGAAGAGTATAACAAAGAATTTGAAAGAATAAATAGAAAAATAACAGATGTTATGGAAATAAAGGCTACTGTAGATCAAATTAAAAATATACTAGAGACCCACAACAGCAGATTTGAAGAGGCAGAAGAAAGAATAAGTGAACTAGAGAGCAGAGGAATTGAATGTGAAGGCAGAAAAGCAAATGGTGAAAAAACTTGAAAAACTTGAAATGGATCTCAATGAAATGATGGACAGCATGAAGTGTACAAATATAAGTGTCCCAGAAGAGAAGAGCAGAGTAAAGGCCTAGGAAGAGTATTTAAGGAAATAGTTGGGGAAAATTTCCCAACCCATATAAGACATAAATATGCAAATCAAAGACTACAAACACCAAATAGAATAAATCCAAATAGACCCACTCTGAGACGTGTACTAATCAGATTGTCAAATGGTGAAGAGGCAACATAAGAAAATCAGTCAATGTAATACAACACTTTAGCAAATCAAAAGGGAAAAATCAAGTGATCATCTCAAGAGATGCTGAAAATGCATTTGAAAAAATTCAGCATTCTTTTTTGATAAAAACACTTCAAAAGGTAGGAATTGAAGGAAACTTTCTCAATATGATAAAGGCCATATATGAAAAACCCACAGCCAGCATAGTTCTCAATGGTGAGAGACTGAAAGCCTTCCTTCTAAGATCAGGAATGAGACAAGGATGACTGCTGTCACCACTATTATTCACCATTTTGCAAGAACTTCTAGCCAGAGCAATCCAGCAAAACAAAGAAATAAAAGGCATCCAAATTGGCAAGGAGAAAGTAAAACTGTTCTTATTTGCAGATGATATGATCTTATATTTGGAAAACCCTGAGAAATTCATAACTCAGCTATTTGAGCTAATAAACAAATTCAGCAAAGGGAGAAAATATTTGGAAATCATGTATCCGATAAGAGAATGATATATTGCACATATAAAGAAATTGTACAACTCAATAACAATAGAACAAACAGCTCAATTATAAAATGGGCAAAAGATATGAAAAGACATTCCTCTGAAGAGGAAATACAAATGGCTAAAAAAACACATGAAAAAATGTTCATCTTCACAAGCTATTATGGAGATGCAAATCAAGACCACAATGAGGTATCATCTCACAACAAAAAGAATGGCTGCCATTAAAGAAACAGGAAGCTATAAATGCTGGAGAGGATGTGGAGAAATGGAACACTTATTCATTTCTGGTGGGACTGTATAATGGTACAGTCACTCTGGAAGACAGTTTGTCAGTTCCTCAGAAAATTAGATATCGAGTTACCCTATGATTTAGCAATTTCACTTCTCAATATATACCCAGAAGATCTGAAAGCAGTGACATGAACAGATATTTGCAAACTGATGTTCAAAGTGGCATTTCTCACAATTGCTAAGAGATGGAAACAATCCAAATGTCCTTCAACAGATGAATGGATAAAAAAATGTGATACATACACATGATGGAATACTTCACAGCAGTAAGAAGGAATGAGGTCTTGACATGACAACATGGATGAAACATGAAGACATAATGCTGAGTGAAATTAGCCAGACAAAATAGGAGAGAGATTGTATGTTATCACTAATGTGAACTGTGAAAAATGTAAATCAGTGTGTTATAATGTAGAATATAGGGGATCCAGAGATAGTCAGAAGCTAGTGAAGGGAGAATGATAATCTAATATGTACAGATATGACAGTGAAGGTGTATGGGAATGGTCAGGTGTGACTCAGGTTCATTAATGGGATTATAAGTATCAGTGATGCATTGAAGTAAACATGTTTGTAAACAGCTGTTTAAAGGCATGTAAGCCACAGAGTAGCTCCACAAACCTAAATAATTTTTAGCATGGTATACTTATAAGGTATGACACTGGTGCAGAGTGTTAACAACAGAGTGGTATGGAAAAAATACCTATTATGTATTAAAAACTATATTTAATAGGAATATCTTACCAAATCTACACTAATTTTAGGGATGAATAATTAGCAGCTGATAAGAGTTCTGGTATGTATTATGTTATGAAGATTGTTTAAAGTTGAGAGTGATGATGATTGTACAACTAAATGAAGATAATGTAAGAAACTGGCTGTTTATCCTGGGATAGAATATATATTAAGTGAAGTTAGAAATCACTACTTAATAAATCAAGCCCTCGACCTTAGGCTTGCTCTTGTGATTAAAAAAATGCTGAAGAGAAGGAGAAGGTCCTAAAAGCAGCAAGAGAGAAGCAATTCACCACATACAAATGAAACCACATAAGACTAAGTACCAACTACTCAACAGGAACCATGGACATGAGAAGGCAGTGGTATGAAATATTTAAGATTCTGACAGAGAAAAGTTGCCAACTGAGAATTCTTTATACAGCAAATATCTCCTTCAAAAGTGAGGGAGAGTTTAAAATTTTCACAGACAACAAAATGCTGAGAGAATTTATTAACAAGAGACTTGGCCTGCAAGAAATATTAAAGGGATTTCTGCCATCTGAGAAAAAAAGAAAGCAGAGACAGGTTTGGAGAAGGTTGCAGAAAGGAAGAGTATTAGTAAAGGTAATTTAAAGGAAAAAAAAAAAAAGAGGAAAAATAGATCTGACAAACACAAACCAAAAGATAAGGTGGTTGGTTCAGGAACTGCCTTTACAGTAATAATGTTGAATGTGAATGGATTAAACTCTCTAATTAAAAGACACACACTTGCAGAATGGATTAAAATGTATGATCCATTTATATGCTATTTACAAGAGACTCATCATAGATCCAGCGACACAAAGAGATTGAAAATGAAAGAACCAAAAAAAAAAATATTCCATTCAAGCTGCTACCAAAAGAAATCAGGGTTAGCTATACTAATATCAGACAAAATAGACTTGAAACACAAACATGTCATAAGAGACAAAGAAGGACACCATATATTAATTAAAGGGACAGTTCACCAAGAAGAAATAATGATCATAAATGTTTATGCACCCAGTAAAAGAGCCCCAAATTACATGAGACAAGCACTGGCAAAACTGAAGGGAGCTATAGATGTTATTACAATAATAGTGGGAAACATCAAGAAACCTCTCTCTCTAAAGGTAGAACAACTAGACAGAGGCTCAATAAAGAAATTGAGAAACTAAACAATGTGATAAATGAATTAGACTTTACATATATATGTATATATATATATATTTGCATCTGAAATTATCAGGATATATATTCTTCTCTAGTGCTCATGGAACATCCTCCAGGATATATCATATGCTGGGGCCCAAAACAAGTCCCAATAAGTTTTAAAAAATTGAAATTATTCAATGCATGTTCTCTGACCATAATGGTATGCAGCTGGAAATCAATAACCACCAAAGAACCAGAACTTTCTCTAATATATGGACGTTAAAAATGCACTCCTAAACAACCAGTGGGTCAAAGAAGAAATTGCAAGAGAAATGGGTAAATATCTAGAGATGAACCAAAATAAGAACATAAAATATTAAAACTTATGGGATGCAGTGAATGTGGTTCTGAGGGGGAAATTTATAGCTCTAAATGCATATATTAAACAGGAAGAGAGAGCTAAAACCAAAGACCTAACTGAACAACTAAAGAAGCTAGAGAATTAACAACAAACTAACCGTAAAGCAAGTAGAGAAAAAGAAATAAAGATTAAAGCAGAAATAAATGAGATGGTGATGAAAAATCATTAGAGAGCATAAATTAAACCAAAATTTCACTCTTTGAGAAGATCAACAGGATCAACAAATGCTTAATTACTCTGGCAAAGTAAAAAAGAGAGAAGATCCAAGTAAACAATATCAGAAATGAGAAGGGGGTCATTAATATGGATCCTGAAGAAATTTAAAAAAATCATACAAAGATACCATGAACAACTGGATGCCAACAAGCTAGACAACTTAGAGGAAATAGAAAATTTCCTGGAAACACATGAACAACATGGGCTGACCCAAGAAGAAATATGACCTAAACAAACCAATCACATGTAAAGAGACAAAATCAGTCAAAAATCTTCCTACAGAAAAAAGCCCAGGGTCAGATGGCCTCACGGGGGAATTTTACAAAATATTCCAAAAAAAAAAAAAAAAAAAAAAAAAAACAACACTGATCATTCCTGCTCAAACTCTCTCAAAAAATTGAAGAAAAAGGCACACTACCTAACTCATTTTATGAAGCTAGCATCAGTTGAATACCAAAACCAGATAAAGATACTAAAAGAAAGGAAAACTACAGGCCAATCTCCCTAATGAATATAGATGCAAAAATACTCAACAAAATACTTGCAAATTGAATCCAAAATCATGTGAAAAGAATTGTACACCATGACTAAGTGGGGTTCATTCCAGACATGAAAATTTGGTTCAACATAAGAAAATCAATCAATGTAATACAACACATAAATAAATTGAAAGGGGAAAATCAAATGATTATCTCAATAGATGGTGAAAAAGCATTCGTGAAATTCAGCACCCTTTTTTTGATAAAAACACTTCAAAAGGTAGAAATTGAAGGAAACTTCCTCAATATGATAAATGGCATATATGAAAAACCAAGAGCCAGCAAAGTACTCAACAGTTAGAGACTGAAAGCTTTCCCCCTATGATCAGGAACAAGAAAAGGATGCCCACTGTCACCAGTATGATTCAACATTTTCCTAGAAGTCCTAGGCAGAGCACTTAGGCAACAAAAAGAAATAAAAGGCATCCAAATAGGAAAGGAAGATGTAAAACTGTCATTATTTGCAGATGATATGATCCTATATTTGGAAAATCCTGAGTCATCAATGACAAAGCTACTTGAGCTAATAAAGACATTCGGCAAAGTGTTCCAGTTTGTTGAAGCTTCACTGAAGAAAGGACAATGGCATCCACAATACCTCTGTCAGCTGGGAGGGCACATGACTGGTGTCTGCTGTTCATTTGCTACCAGGTTGCATTGTTTTAAGCTCTGATTCCAGTGGCTTCTCCTTAGGTGCCTGCACATTCTCACTTAGCTTCTCCAGGGCAAACTCTGGGCTTCATCTCTTAGCTTAGCATCTCCAAATGCTGGTTTCAATGGCTGCCTCCAAAATGTCTCTGGGTGTTTTCTCTGTAAGTGTCTCTCAGAGCTCCCTTCAAAATATTTCTGCCTTTTATCCTCTCGTACAGGATACCAGTAAACCAGTCAAGACCCACCCTGAATGGGCACTATGGAAATAGTCAAATCAAAAGGTCCCACCCACAACTGGCTGGGTCACATCTCCATGGAAACAACCAAATCAAAATGTACTGACCCACAATAAGTCTACACTCACAAGCCTGGACTAAAAGAACATGGCTTTTTTCAGGGTATATAATAGATTCAAACCAGCACAGGTGGGATATAAGATTAATGTGCAAAAGCCAGTAACATTCCTATACACTATTAATGAACAAACTGAAGAGGCAATCAAAAAAATTCCACTCAAAATAGCAACTAATAGAATCAAGTATCTATGAATAAACTTAACCAAAGATATAAAACACCACTACACAGAAAATTACAAAACTTTGCCAAAATAAATCACAGAGGACTTAAATAGTTTGAAAAGTATTCCATGTTCATGGATAGAAAGGCTAAATATCATTTACTGATCTACAGACTCAGCACAATTCCAATCAAAATTTCAACAACCTACTTTGCAGACTTGGGTAAGCTAGTTATTAAATTTATTTGGAAAGGAAAGACAACTTGAATTGCCAAAAGCATTCTAATAAAGAAGAACAAAGTGGGAAGATTTACACTTCCTGATTTTGAAGCCTACTATTAAGCCACAGTGGTCAAAACAGCATGGTATTGGCACAAAGATAGAAATATTGATCAATGGAATTGAATCAATTGTTCAGAAATAGACCCTCAGATCTATGGTCAACTGATTTTTAACAAGGCCCCCAAATCCACTGAATTGGGATAGAATAGTCTCTTCAACAAATGGGACTGAGAGAACTGGATATCCATATCCAAAAAAAAATGAAAGAGGACCCCTACCCACACCCTAAACAAAAATTAACTCAAAGTGGTTTAAAGACCTAAATATAACAGCCAATACCATAAAACTCCTAGAAGATAATATAGGAAAACATCTTCAAAACCTAATAAGAAGAGGTAGCCTCTTAGACCTTACATCAGAACACAAGCAATAGAAGAAAAAATAGATAAATGGGAACTCCTCAACATCAAAACTTCTGTCCTTCAAAAGACTTTGTCAGAAAGGGGAAGAGGCAGCCAACTCAATGGGAGAAACTATTTGGAAATTGTATGTCTGAAAAGAGACAGATATCCTGCATATATAAAGAAATCCTATAACTCAATAGTAAAAACAGCCCAGTTATAAAATGAGCAAAAGATATGAAAATACATTTTTCTGAAGAGGAACTACAAATGGCTAAAAAACACATTAAAAATGTTCATCTTCACTAGCAACTAGGGAAATGCAAATCAAATCCACAATGAGATATCATCTCACAACATTCTAAGAATGAGTGTCATCAAATAAACAGGAAACTACAAATGCTGGAGAGGATGTGGAGAAATTGGGACACTAATCCACTGCTGGTAGGAATATAAAATGATACAGCCACTGGGGAAGACAGTTTGTGGTTACTTAGAAAATTAAATATCAAATTATCCTATGACCCAGCCATTCCACTACTTGGTATATACCCAAAAGATCTGAAAGCAGTGACATGAGCAGACATTTACACACCTATGTTCATAGTGGCATTATTCACAATTGCCAAAATATGGAAAAAATGCAAGTGTCTTTCAACAGACAAGTGGATAAATAAGATGTGGTATATACATATGATGGAATACTATACAGCACTGAGAAGAAATGAGGTCTGGAAACATGTGACAACATGGATGAACCCTGAGGACATAATTCTGAGAGAAATATGTCAGACACAAAAGGTGAGATATTGTACGTTGCCATTAATATGAACTCCCTGAATAATGTAAAATCAGTGTCTCAAAATGTAGAATATAGGGGACCTGGAGATAGAAGCTAGAGAAGGGCAAATGATTACCTAATATGTACAGATCTGTTAACCAGGTTAAACTTAAAGGTATGGGAATTGAAAGGGGGTGATGAAAGTTCATTAATGGGATTATAATTATCAGTGACATATTTAAGGGAAATATTATTGAAAAGGTTTGTTTTAAAGGCATGTTTCCCACAGATTAGCACTATGAAGTGCTTGTATGATCTTATCCTAAGGTATGACACTGGTATAAAGAGCTAACAACAGACTGTTATATGGGAAGAACTACCTATTGAATACTATGGACTATATTTAATAGGAATACCCTACAAGTACCACCATAGCACTAGGGATAACTAGGGAGTGATAAGAGCTTTGGGGTGTTTTGGATTATGATAATTGTTTAAAATTGAGAGTGGCAATAATTGGACAACTAAGTGAAGACAATGTGAGACTTTTTTTATCTTGACAGAATGTAGGCGATTTGTAATTAGGAAGCCACTACTTAATAAGTGAAGCCCTCAATCTTGAGACTTCCTCCTTGAAACTTATGGCTGTAAAGGAGAGGCTATGCCTACCTACAATTATACCTAAGATTCACTTCCAGAGAGTCTCTTTTGTTGCTCAGATGTGGCCTTTCTTTCTCTAAGCCCAACTCTGCAAATAAATTCTTTACCCTCCCCTCTATGTGAGACATGACTCCCAGGGAAGTTAGTCTCCCTGGCGATGTGGGACCTGATTCCCAGGAATAAGCCTGGCTCAGGCATCAAGAGATTGAGAATGCCTTCTTAACCAAAATGGGAAAAGGAAGGAAATAAAATAAGGTTACAGTGGTGTGCCAGTTTGAATGTATCATGTCCCCCAAATGACAATATCTTTGATGCAATCTTGTGTGGGTAGATGTAGTAGTGTTGATTAGACTGTAATTCTTTGATTGAATGTTTCCATGGAGATGCAACTCACCCAACTGTAAGAGATAACTCTGATTGGATAATTTCCATGGTGGTGTGGCCCTGCGCATTCATCATGGGCCTTGATTAGTTTGCTAGAGCACTATATAAGCCCAGAGAGAAGGACCCAACTTGCTACAGCCAAGAGGGATACTTTGAAGAATGCATGGAAGCTGAGAGAGAAGCTGAAGTTTACAAAGACATTTTGGAGGTGGCCTTTGAAAGCAGACTCTTGCTCTGGAGAAGCTAAGAGAGGACAAACACCCCAAGAGCAACTAAGAGTGACGTTTTTGAGGGATTGCATCCTAGAGAGGAACATCCTGGAAGAAAGCCATTTTGAAACCAGAACTTTGGAGCAGATGCCAGCCATGTGTCTTTCCAGCTAACAGATGTTTTCCAGACACCACTGGCCATCCTCCAGTGAAAGTACCTGATTGTTGGTGACTTACCTTGGACACTTTATGGACTTAAGACTGTAACTTTGTAACCAAATAAACTCCCTTTATAAAAGCCAATCCATTTATGGTGTTTTGCATTCTGGCAGCATTAACAAACTGGAACAGGTGGCTAAGAGATTTCAAGTAGAGTTGAGAGGCTGTCCTGGAGGTTACTCCTATGCAAACTTCAGCTAGATATACCAAATGGCTACAGTATGACAAGCCCAAATCAACAGTAGTTCCCCAAATCCCTAAAGAATACCCTGGTTCCTATCTGAGAAACTATAAAAGTTTCACTCACCAAGTTTTTTTTCAGAAACTTAAATCCTCCAGAGTGTTCCTATGCCAGATAAGTCCCAAAACCCAGAGGCAACAGTCTCTTCAAGAACAACCAATAGCATCACTGACTAGACAGGTTCAAAGGTCAAGAAACTGATTAAATGAAAGGAAGGGGTAGCTACAGACAAGATAGGATTTAACCAAGGATTATGAATACTGAATCTTTACATAAATATTTTTAGATGTTAGGCTAATAGAATAGCTAGAAGGAAACAACTGAAATGCTGGAACTATAACCCATAACACTCTTTGAAATTTGCTCTGTAGCTACCCATTAAATTGTAGTTTGAAAGTTATAACCTTTCTGTATATATGTTATATATCACAATGAGAAAATAACTGAAATTGTGGAACTGTAACCCATAAAAGTCTTTGAAATTTGATCTCTAGCTACATTTTTTGCATTTTTAAAAATTTATTGAGACTGTTCACAGAGCATACAATTTTCCAAAGACCCAAAGTGCACAATCAATTGCCCACAGTGCCATCATACAACTGTGCATCCATCACCACAATTAATTTTTTCCAATTTTTAGAACATTTTTATTGCTCAAGAAAAGAAATTAAGACAAAGAAGAAAACCCAGTTTCTCCCCTACCCCTAGCCACCCCCCTTCCATTATTGACTCATAGTATTGGTATAGTACATTTGTTACTGTTGATGAAAGAATGTCAAAATACTGTTAACTTAGTATATAGTTTGCAATAGGTATATTTTTCCCTATATACCCCTCTATTATTAGCTTCTAGTTATACTGTCGTATATTTGTTCTAGTTCATGGAAGAGATTTCTAATTTTTGTACAGTTAATCACAGACATTGTCCACCACAAAATTCACTGTTTTATACATTCCCATCTTCTAACCTCCAACTTTCCTTCTGGTGACATACGTGACTCTAAGCTTCCTGTTTCCACCACATTCACACACCATTCAACACTGTCTAACTACTTTTTAAACCATACTCTGAAAGTTATCACTGTTCTGTATGTATGTTATATTTCACAATAAAAATGTATTAAAAAATAAACTCAAAATGAATGGAGACCTAAGGAAAAGAACTAGAAGTATAAAATTCCTAGAAGAAACCATAGGAAAGCATCTTCAGGACCTTGTGTTAAGCAATGTTTTCTTAGATTTTACCCCCAAAGCACAAGAAACAAAAGAAAAAATAAATAAATGACCCCATCAAAATTAAAATCTTTTGTGCACTGAAGGAATTTTTCATGAAAGTAAGATGGTGACATACAATGGGAGAAAATATTTGGATACCACATATCCAATAGGGTTTAATATCTATAATATGTAAAGAAATCCTATGACTTAAAAATAAATGGACAGATTACCCAATTTTAAAATGGACAAAAGACTTGTATAGACATTTATCCAGAGAAGATACACAATGGCCCAAAAGCACATGAAAAGTTGCTCAATATTATTAGCTATTAGGGAAATGTAAATTTAATGCATAAACAGATACCATTTCACACCAAGTAAAAAGGCTACTATTGAAAAAACAGAAAATTACAAGTGTTGGAGAAGATGTGGAGAAAGAGGAACACATTCATTTTTGGTGGAAATGTAAATTTGCACAGCCATTTTGGAAGACAGTTTGGCAGTTTCTTGGAAAGTTATATATATATATATACATATATATAATTGCCATATAACCTGGCAATCCCACTTCTAGGTATGTATCCATATATCCAAAAGAATTGAAAGCCAGGGCTCAAACAGGTGCTTGCACTCCAATGTCCATACACCATTATTCACAATTGACAAAAGATAGAAGCAATCCAAGTGTCCATCAACTGATGAATGAATACAGAAAATGTGGTATATGCATACAGTGGAATATAATTCAGTCATAAAAGGAATTACATTTTGAAACATGTGTCAGTGTTGATGAACCTTGAAGACAACATGTTAAGTGATGTAAGCTAGGCACAAAATGCCAAATATTGTATGATCTTACTGATGTGAAATAATTAGAATAAGGAATTTTATAGTTAGAATCTAGAATATAGGTTACCAGGGGTTGAGGTGAGATAGGGTATGGAGAGTTATTGCTTAAATTGTACAAAATCTTTATTTGGGATGATGAAGATGCTTTGCTAACAAATGGTGGTGATGGTAGCACAATGTTATGAATGTAATTTAAAGCACTGTAGTATATATTTGAATATGGTTAAAAAGCAGAAATTTTAGGTTGATTATGTTAGTAGAATATAAATTTTTAAACAGTGAACTCAAGTAATCTATGGACTACTGTTAAAAGTATAATTATAAAAATGTTCTTTCATCAATTTGTATTTCATGTATGATTTTTTTGCAAACATACAACCTTTCTAGTAAAAGAAAGAGAGAGGAAAACAAAGAATATAGAGATAAAAGAGGAATATCTCAAAAGAAATGAAACTCTGCTATGCTAATCCAACTTGAGATAACAGATAAATTAGAAAGGGATTATTTCCATGAGAAAACAATGATTTGGTTTTCCAAAGGATTCACTGTCAGGATCTTTTCAATACAGAGCTTCCTTAGCCCTTTAAGTATTTGTTGTTAGATCATAAATCATTGACAGAGACCAAATGGGACAGTGAAACTTAAGAGCAAAAGTGTTAGGAGCAAATGTCCATAAGTTTCATCCAAAATGATGTGGAAACCTCTTAAAGAGTTAAATGCAGAAAGTAGACTTTTGTTTTCCAGATTTTGGTTTACTTGTTTATGAATTTGCTTCATTAAATGAAATTCACCTTATAGGTATTTGATTTTCTTACATGGAATTTTTTCACTTTGTTTCTGCGATGTTTCGTAACTAACAAGGTGACTTTAGAAAATTCCTTCAAGCACTTTGCACCTCAGGAGATGTTTTATTTCAGTCTCTCTGCACCTCTGTACGGTGTGTTTGGCAGTGGAGATTCACATTGGTCTCTGTTGAAGATGTTGCTGGTGCTATTCTGGATCTGCTGATGTTCTTCATCTTTTCACAATATTCTTGTAAATGGATTCTTCAACTCCAGAGGTCTTTCTCAAACACTGAAAGGAATTCGACTACCCTGTCAATACAGGATACTGTTAAGTAGTAAGAGTTCCCTTAATGTGAGAACCCAGAACAAATAGCAACCTAGAAGGCCTCCTGGCCCTCTGTTTCTGGAATGCATCAGAAAGGCTCAAACACTTTTCTTCCTAATCTGACAGCTGTTGGGTATGTGAATGTGTTGGAGTGGAGTGGTATGGTGTGCAGGTTGAGAATTGAGGGTGGGAGTACTCAAGGGACAGACGCAGAAAAGAAAATGTACATGATAAATAAAGAGGTATATTGGGATACATGGAAACATTATTTATTTATTTGAAGCCATGGAGCCCAGGAGAAATTATTTTCTTAAACATGTTCTTTTGAAAGATGTAAAGATTATTATCCAGTTTTCTCTGTTTCTCTCTCTCCCTAGTGGAACCTATGGTTAGGTCAAGACTGTCTCAGAGCTGAGCCAATTCTGAGAGTCAAGGTATTTAATAGTGACTTCCTGCACTGCCCAAATACTTCTAAAGAGTTTTGTCAATCTTGGAATCAGTCCTCTTACCCAAGTAATTCAATCCTCTGATCCAAGTATTTGGTTACACTGTCTGATACTCTCGTACACTTCTCATTTTCCCCAGGATCAGAATCAACACCTGAACCCTGTTTCAGTAGATGTTTCCTTTGAAGGCCTAGGGCCATTCTCCTTTTGGTGCTTTTCTGGTTTGCTACTGCTGCCATTATGCAAAATACCAGAAATGTATTGGCTTTTATAAAGGGGATTTATTAGGTTGCAAATTAACAGTCTGAAGGCCATGAAAATGTCCAAATTAAGGCATCAACAAGAGGATACCTTCACTGAAGAACAGCCAATGGCATCCAGAAAACCTCTGTTATCTGGGAAGGCACATGGCAGGTGTCTGCTGATCCTTTGCTCTGGGGTTCTGGTTTCAAAATGGCTTTCTCCAAACTGTCTCTGGGCTTGTGTCTCTTAGTTTCTCCAGAGCAAACTCTGGGCTAGCATCTCTAAACATCTCCAAGCATCTCCAGTGTCAGCATTGATGTCAGCTCTTAGCTTCTCTCCAAAATATCCCTCTCAGCTGCTCAGAACTCCTGTTTGTGGGCTCTTTTATAGGGCTCCAGTGATTGAATTAAGACCCACTCTGAATGAGTGAGGTCCACAACTCCATGGAAATAATTTAATCAAATGCTTCCGTGTTAATCAAGACTAATACACCTGCCCCCACAAGATTGCATTAAAGAATATGGCTTTTTTCTGGGGGACACAATATATCCAAACTGGCACAGATGCTTTCCTGTTTCTCTTAAAATTTGGCTCTCTAAACCCAAAATCTGAAGTAATGCTCTATACTGGGTCAAAATCTTTGAGGAGTATATCTTCTCCTTTTCAGTTTATTTAGCTCCCTTATCAGCTAAAGGACCTGCTGGACTTTTTGTCTAGATCTACAGATTCAGTGCAATCACTATCAAAATTTCAACTGTGTTTTTTGCAGAATTTGATAAGCTGATCCTGAAATTTGTGTGGAAATGCAGGGTACCCACAATAGTCAAAATGGTCTTGAAAAAGAACAAAAGTTGGAAAACTCACATTCCCTGATTACAAAACTTATTACAAAACTACAGTAATCAAGGCAGTGTGATACTGGTATAAGGGTAGATATATAGATCAATGGGATATAATTGAGAGTCCAAAAGTAAATCCACACATTTATGTTCAATTGATTTTTCATTTTTAATTATGGAATATAACACATATACATAAAAATGATAACTTTTTTATCATAAAAGTGATAAGTAGGTATAGAGCAAATTTCAAAGAATGTTATGAGTTACAGTTCCACAATTTTAGTTATTTCCTTATTGTGATATATAACATATATACATAAAGGTGGTGTGCTGGTTTAGATGTATTATGTCCCCCAAAAAGCCAGGTTCTTTGATGCAGTCTTGTGGGGCAGATGTATTAGTGTTGATTAGGTTGGAATCTTTGGATTAGGTTGTTTTCATGGAGATATGACCCACCCAACTGTGGGTAATATGTTGATTAGATTATTGCCATGGAGGTGTGGCCTCACCCATTCAATGTGGGTCTTGATTTAATCACTGGATTACTTTAAAAGAGAGCCACACAGGCCCAGATGCTTGCTTACACTGATGCTTAGTCATGCTTGGAGTTGCAGACCCCTGAAGTTAGCTGCAGCTTAGAGACACATTTTGGAGACAGCCATTGAAAGCTGAAGCTGACACTTTGAAAAACACCATTTTGAAACCAGAACTCTGGAGCAGATGCCAGCCACATGCCTGTGCCCTCCCAGCTAACAGAGGTTTTCTGGATGACATTGGCCTTCCTTCAGTGTAGGTATACTCACGTTGACACCTTAGCCTGGACACTTTTATGGCCTTAAGACTATAACTGTGTAACCAAATAAATCCCCTTTATAAAAGCCAATCCATTTCCGGTATTTTGCATGATGTCAGCATTAGCAAACCAGAACAGATGTTAACTTTCAAAGTACAATTTAATGGATAGCTATAGAGCAAATTTCAGAGTTTTATGGGTTATAGCTCCAGCATTTCAGTTATTTATCTCTATTTATTCTAGTACCCTTGCAACTAGGAAAAATTATATAATGATTCAGTATTCATAATCCGTTGTTAAATTCTATTTTATCTGTTGCTCTCCCTTCTCCAGTTTAATCACTTTCCCAATCTTCAGAGATGTCTAGGCAGTGACTACCCTAACTTTTTCATGTTGAAAAGGGGTGTTGACATTATGGGAAAGAGTGATGCATCTGGTTGATGTTCTTGAAGTGGCTGTTGCCTCTGGGTTTGGGACTTATCTGGCATAGGAACACTCTGGAGGATTTAAGTTTCTGAAAAGTAAACTTAGTGAGTGAAACTTTTATAGAGTCTCAGATAAGGACAAAGGTATTCTTTAGGGATTTGGGGATTACTATTGATTTGGGCTTGTCATAATGTGGTCATTTGGCATATTTAGCTGAAGCTTTCATAGGAGTAACCTCCAGGACAGCTTCTTGACTCTATTTGAAATCTCTTAGCCACTGAAACCTTATTGTGTGGCCTTATATTTCCCCCTTTTGGTCAAAAAGGCATTCTCAGTCCTTCAATGCCAGGGTCAGTCTCATTCCTGGTATCCATGTCTCACATTGCCAGGGAGACTCACTCACCTGGGAGTTGTGTCCCACATCAAGGGGAGGGTGATTAATTTATTTGCAGAGTTGGGTTTAGAGAGAGAAAGACCACATCTGAGCAACAAAAGAGGTTCTCTGAAGATGACTTCTTGACATAATTATAGCTGGGTTTAGCCTCCCCTTTACAGCCATAAGTTTCATATGAGCCAGGCTCAAGTTTGAGGGTTTGACTTACTAAGTAGGGGTGTTCCTAATTTTATATAGCATATGTTCTGTCCAAGATAAACATTCAATGATTCATATTCTCTTTAATTTTTATCTTCTCAAAGAAACAACTTTTGGTTTTATTTATTCTCTCTATTGCTATTTTTTTGTTGTTGTTCTCTAGCTCATTTATTTCTGCTTTAATCTTTGTTACTTCTTGTCTTCTGCTTGCTTTAGGGTTAGTTTGCTGATTGCTCTCTAGCCTCTTCAGTTGTTTAGTTAGGTCTTTGGTTTTAGCTCTTTCTTTCTTTTTGATGTATGCATTTAGAGCTGTAAATTTCCCTCTCAACTCTGCCTTCACTGCATCACATGGGTTTTGATATGTTGTGTTCTCATTTTCATTTGTCTCTAGATATTTAACTATTTCTCTTGCAATTTCTTCTTTGACCTACCAGTTGTTTAGGAGTGTGTTGTTTAACATCCATATATTTGTGATAGCTTGGGTTCCTTGGTGGTTATTGATTTCTAGTTGCATTTCTTTATGGTCAGAGAATGTGTTTGAATAATTTCAATCTTTTAAAATTTCTTAAGACTTGTTTTGTGCCCCAGCATATGATCTATCCTGGAGAACTTTCCATGAATGTATATCCTGGTACTCTGGGATACAAGAATCTATATATGTCTGTTAAATCTAATTCACTTATCACATTGTTTAGGTTCTCAGTTTCCTTATTAGTCCATTGTCTAGTTGTTCTACCTATAGAAGAGAGTGGTGTATTGAAGTCTCCCACTATTATTGTAGAAATGCCTATTGCTCCCTTCAGTGTAGCCAATGCTTTTCTCATGTTCTTTGGAGCTCCTTGATTGGGTGCATAAACATTTATGATTGTTATTTCTTCTTGGTGAATAGTCCCTTTAATTAATATACAGTGTCCTTCCTTGTCTCTTATGGCATCTTTGCACTTAAATTCTATTTTATCTGATGTTAGTGTAACTACATCTGCTTTCTTTTGGTTGCAGCTTGCATGAAATATTTCTTTCATTCCTTTTACTTTCTGTTTCTTTGTGTCACAGGGTCTAAGGTGTGTCTCTTGTAAACAGCATATCAATGGGTCATATTTTTTATCCATTCTACCTATCTTTATCTTTTAATTGGGGAGTTTTATGCATTAACATTCAAAGTTATTACCACGAAGGCAGTTCTTGAACCAGCTCTCTTATCCTTTGGTTTTTAATTGTCAGATCTGTTTCCTCTCCCCCTTTTTTACTTTATGTTACCCTTACTAATATTCTTCAGTTCTGTGACCTTCTCTAGACCGCTCTCTCCTTTCTTTTTTCTCAGCCAGTTGAGCTCCCATTAATATTTCTTGCAGGACAGATCTCCTGTTAACAAATTCTCTCAGCATTTGTTTTCCTGTGAAGGTTTTAAACTCACCTTACATTTTGAAGGAGAACTTTGCTGGATAAAGAATACTTGGCTGACAATTTTTCTCTTTCAGTATCTTAAATACTATTGCCTTCTCACCTCCATGGTATCCACTGAGTAGTCAGTACTTAGTCTTACGTGGTTTCCCTTGTATGTGGTGAATTGCTTCTCTCTTGCTGCTTTCAGGACTTTCTCCTTCTCTTCAAGATTTAATAATCTGATTAGTATATGTCTTGGGGTGGGTCTATTTGGATTTATTTTATGTGGAGTTCATTGGGCTTCTTTGATTTACATATTTATGTCATTTAGAAGGGTTTGGACACCACCAGTGTTCTCAAATACTCTTCTTAGCCCTTTTCTCTTCTCCTTCTGAGACACTAATGATTCTTACATTTGCATGCTTCATGTTGTCATTCATTTCCCTGAGATCCATTTTAAATTTTTCAATTTTTTTCACCATTAGTTCTTTTGTGAATTCACATTCAATTTCTCTGTCCCTGAATTCACTTATTCTTCTCCCTCTTCAAATCTGCTGTTGTGTGTCTCTAGTATATTTTTAATTTGATCTACAGTACCCTTTATTCCCATAAGATCTGCTATTTTGATTTAATCTTTCTAATTCTTCTTTATGCTCTTCTAGAGTCTTCTTGATGTACTTTCTGCCTTTAGTCAAACCATTTAAGTTGTTTGGAGTTTTTGTATGTACTTCTTTGATTAATTGCTCCAGATTCTGTGTCTCCTCTAGCTTTCAAATTTGGTCATTTGGCTTGTCCATATCTGTGATGGTTAGGTTCATTTGTCAACTTGGCCAGGTGATGGTGTCCAGGTATCTGATCAAGCAAGCACTGGCCTAACTATTACTGCAAGGACATTTTTGGCTGGTTAATAAGCCAGAAGGCTGACTTATTAAATCATCAGTCAATTGACTACAGCTGTGACTGATTACGTCAATGAAGGCCATGTCTTCTGCAATGAGATAATTCAATCAGCTGGATTTAGTCCAATCAGTTGAAGACTATTAAGGGAGAGAGATAGAGGACCTTCACTTCTTTGGCTAGTCAGTGAAGCATTTCCTGAGGAGTTCATCAAACACCTTCATTGGAGTTGCCAGTTCGCTGCCTAAGGAGTTCATCAAACACCTTCATTGGCATTGCCAGTTTGCTGCCTGCCCTATGGAATTGAGACTCATGCATCCCCATAGGGCCAGGTTTAGAGATGGTTCTGCACAATATGCAGGCACCACCTGAAAGTGGACAGCTTCAGTCCTGCAGCTCCTTTCTGGGATGTCCCTGAAAGAGAGTGGTGAGGGGAAATCCTCCCAGTGGGCAGAACTTCAAGCAGTGCACCTGGTTGTTTATTTTGCTTGGAAGGAGAAATGGCCAGACATGCATTTGTATAATGATTCATGGGATATTGCTCATGGCTTGGTTGGATGGTCAGGGATTTGGAAGGAACATGATTGGAAAATTGGTGACAAAGAAGTCTGGGGAAGAGGTATGTGGATAGGAGTGGGCAAAAAACCTGAAGATATTTTTGTCCTGTGTGAATGCTCACCAGAGGGTGACTTCAGCAGAGGAAGATTTTAATAACCAAGTGGATTAAGATGACCCATTCAGTGGATTCCAGTTACTCTCTTTCCCCACCCACTCCTGTCATTGTCCAGTGGGCTCATGAACAAAGTGGTCATGGTGGTAGGGATGGAGGTTATGCATGGGCTCAACAACATGGACTCCCACTCAGCAAGGCTGACCTGGCCACAGCCACTGCTGATTGCCCAATCTGCCAGCAGAAGAGACCCACACTCAGTCCCTGATATGGCACCATTCCCCGAGGTGATCAGCCTGCTACTTGGTGGCAGGTTGGTTACATTGGACCACTTCCATCATGGAAGGGGCAGTGATTTTTTTCTCACTGGAACAGACACATACTCTGGATATGAGTTTGCCTTCCCTGCACACAATGCTTCTGCCAAAACTACCATCCATGGACTTATGAAATGCTGTATCCCCTGTCATGGTATTCCACACAGCATTGCTTCTGACCAAGGAACCCACTTCACAGCAAATGAAGTGAGGGAATGGGAACATGCTCATGGAATTCTCTGGTCTTACCATGTTCCCCATCATCCAGAGGCAGCTCGGTTGATATAAAGGTGGAATGACCTGTTGAAGATGCAATTACAGTGCCAATAGGTGGTAATACCTTGGAGGGCTTGGGCAATGTTCTCCAGGAGGCTGTGTATGCTCTGAATCAACATCAACTCTATGAGGCTGTTTCTCCCATAGCCAGGATTCATGGCCCCAGGAATCAAGGGGTGGAAACAGGAGTGGCACCACTTACTATCATTCCTAGTGATCCACTAGGAAAATTTTTGCTTCCTGTCCCTGCAAGCTTAAGCTCTGCTGCTCTACAAATCTTAGTTCCAAAAGAAGGAGTGCTGCCACCAGGAGACACAACAATATTTCCATTGAACTGGAAGTTAAGACTGCCACCTGGCCACTTTGTGCTTCTCATGCCTCTGAATCAACAGGCAAGGAAGGGGACTATTGTACTGGCTGGAGTGATTGATTCTGACTATCGAGTGGAAATAGCACTGCAATTACACAATGGAGGTAAAGAAGAGTTTTCCTTGAATACCCCTAGGGTGTCTCTTATTACTACCTTGCCTGGTGATTAAAATCAATGGAAAACTGCAACAACCCAATCCAGGCAGGACTACCAATGTCTAAGAAACTTCAGGAATGAAGGTTTGGGTCACCCCACCAGGCAAAGAACCACGGCCAGCTGAAGTGCTTGCTGAGGGTAAAGGGAACAAGGAATGGGCAGTGGAAGAAGGTAGCAATAAATTTGAACTATGGCTATGTGACCAGTTACAGAAATGAGGACTATGGTGGCATGAATATTTCCTCCTTGTTTTGTTATGAGTGTATTTGTATTTGTCCATGTTCTAATTTGCTAATGCTGCCAGAATGCAAAACACCAGAAATAGATTGGCTTTTATAAAGGGGGTTTATTTGGTTACAAAGTTACAGTCTTAAGGCCATAAAGTGTCCAAGGTAAGTCATCAGCAATTGGATACCTTCACTGGAGGATGGCCAATGGTGTCCGGAAAACCTTGGTTAGCTGGAAAGGCACGTGGCTGGCATCTGCTCTAAAATTCTGGTTTCAAAATGGCTTTCTCCCAGGATGTTCCTCTCTAGGCTGCAGTTCCTCAAAAATGTCACTCTTAGTTGCTCTTGGGGTGTTTGTCCTCTCTTAGCTTCTCTGGAACAAGAGTCTGCTTTCAACAGCCATCTTCAAACTGTCTCTCATCTTCAGCTACTCGCTCAGCTTCTGTGCATTCTTCAAAGTAACCCTCTTGGCTGTAGCAAGCTCACTCCTTGTGTCTGAGTTTATATAGTGCTCCAGTGAACTAATCAAGGCCCATGCTGAATGGGTGGGGCCACACCTCCATGGAAAGTATACAATGAAAGATCTTGCCCTCAGTTGAGTGATCATATCTCCACGGAAACATCCAATCAAAAGTCTCCAACCCAATCAACACCAATACGCTTCCTGCCTACACAAGACTGCATCAAAGATAATGGCATTTTGGGGGACATAATACATCCAAGCCAGCACAGTCCATAAAGCAAGTATCTTTGTTTCCTTCACTATCTTATCCCCTTATCATATAACATAAGTTATATTGTTCAGTATTTAAGTTAAAGGAAATTAAGCTTAAGTGTCAATGTCTCCTAATGACTTGAACCCTATTCTGGAGAGATTTAGTGCATTTCTGGTTGTATGCAGGACAGCTGAGTATTGTTAGGTGAAATATATGTCTGTTATTGTTCTCTACTTAGAGATAAAGTATGGGTTGTGGTGATGTGTGTAACTGCCAAGCTAAGGGGTGGACTGTGATGGTTAGCTTCATTTGTCAAGTTTTGCTAGGTGATGGTGTCCAGATGTCTGGTCAAGCAAGCACTGGCCTGTTAATACAAGGACATTTGTGGCAGTTTAATAAACCAGAAACCTGGTTTATTAAATCATCAGTCCAATGACTGCATTGTGACTGATTGCATCAACGAAGGCCATGTCTTCTGCAATGAGAGAATTCAACCAGCTGGATTTTATCCAATCAGTTGAAGACTTTTAAGGGAGAGAGATAGAGGACCTTCACTTCTTCTTTGGCTAGCCAACAAAGTGTTTCCTGAGGAGTTCACTGAACACCTTCCTCAGAGTTGCCAGCTTGCTGCCTGCCCTATGAAATTTGGACTCGTGAATCCCCACAGTTGTGTGAGGCATTTTTGTAAAATCTTATATTTTCAGATATCTCTTGCTGATTCTGTGTACCTAGAGAACACTAACTAATACAATATCTATACGGTCCTCATATGTTTTGTGATTTTCGGTTGGTTTCAGGGCATTTGCTTATGTTGATAAGGCTATTTTGAGGTATGCAGGATTATTTGAAAAATTATCTATAATTTTGCAGAGCTACAGCTGGCTGGAGTGCAATTTCCCAGTCTTCCCAGAAGATGGTGCTCTTGATCCAGCTCTTACACTCAAGCCAGTTTTCCTTCCACTTCACCCATGTGTTGAGCCTGGTCTAAACCAGGTAGCAATCCAATCAGTGCACCAGTTCTCCATGCTCATTAGGGACTGTGAGCCCAGGGGTTGGAGTGTGGGGTCTGTGCAGCTTGGCAGGGAGCCTACTTAAGGGCACAGTGAGTCTGGTAATTCCTGAGCCTCTGTGTGGACACTCTTGAACTGTGGGGCTGCAATCTCACTCCATACCTGAAATTTGCCCTGGACCCTGTCTGCTGGATGCCTGTGAGCTTCTGGGGTTGGGGAAGGGCTCCTGGCCTGTCCCAGCATGGCCCTCATCTCTCCCCACCTCTTGCCCATGCACACCCCGGGCTTACATGGAGGAATAGTAAATGCAGTCACCACAAGTCTGCTGAATCCCAAGTTCCCTCATGGGAGCTCCTGGTTGTGTGGCTATGAAAGGTCATCTCCCTAACCAACTGCTGAAATGGTTGCACAGGTTTTGGAAAGCTGCTCCCTCCCATGCTTGGCATCCAGCTCCAGCCACTAGTCCCAGGCAGCAGTCCAGGTTGAACACATTCACCCTGTCCTTTCAGTCTCTCTGCCTCTCCATCCAAGTCCCTATTATGCATTGTAAAGTTCCCTCTCCATCCAATCACACCCTGGGACCACTGTTCTGTGCACTCTTTGCCCCTTCTCTAGTCCCTTTCATGGAGGAGAACTTAGCTCTGACTCTCCTGTTCCACCATCTTCCCAGAAGTCTCATTCCATTGATTTTTGACAAGGTTAACAAGATAATTCAATGGGGAAGGAAAAGTCTTTTCAACCAATAGTGCTGGGACAATGGTATATCCACTTGTAAAACAATATACAAACTCAAGATCATATAACAGAGATCTATAAAACTCTTAGAAGAAAAGTAATAATAAATCTTCATGACCTTGGATTAGGCAGTGGTTTCTTAGATATGACAACAGAAATACAGGCAAAGGAAAAATAGATAAATTGAACTTCATCAAAATTAAAAATTTTGTGTTTCAATGATCATTGTAAACAAAGTGCAAAGACAACCCACACAATAGGAGATATTTGTAAAGCATATATATGATAAGGGTCTTCTATCCAGAGTATATAAAGAACTTTCACCAGTCAATAATAAAACTGTATATAATAAGATTTAAAATAGGCAAATAATTTGAATAGACATTTCTCTAAAGAAGATATACAAATGGCAAATTTGCACACTAAAAGATGCTCAACATCATTAACTATTATGGAAATACAAATAAAAACCACAACAATAAACCACTTCATGTTCACAAGGATGGCTATAATGAAAAAGACAGAT
Organism: Choloepus didactylus; assembly: GCF_015220235.1. NCBI lineage: Eukaryota > Metazoa > Chordata > Mammalia > Pilosa > Megalonychidae > Choloepus > Choloepus didactylus. The sequence goes on along the minus strand of NC_051334.1, from coordinate 158,444,869 downwards.
AATAAGTGTTGACAAGAATGTGGTATAATTGGAATTCTGAAACATTCCCTGATGGGGAATGTGAAATGGCATGGCCACTATGGAAGATAGTTTGGCAGTTCTTTCCAATGTCAAATATAAAATTACCATATGATCCAGCAATTCCAAAGAGAAATGAAAATATATTTCAGCACAATAACTTTTACACAAATGTTTACACAAATGTTCATAGCTGCATTATTCATAACAGCCACAGAGCTGGGAACAACCCATATATCCATCAGTCTATCAATGGATAAACACAATGTGGTATACATATACAGTGAAATATTATTTGGCCATAGAAAAGCATGTTACATAATGAAAAAGGGATGAGCCTTGAAACATGTTGTGTGAAAGAAGTCAGTCACAAAGGGCGACATATTGCATGATTTCATTTATATAGAATGCCCAGGATATGAAAATCTGCAGAGACACAAAGTAGGTTAGTGTTTTCCAGGGTCTGAGAAGAAGAATAAGATGGGAGGTGACTGCTAATGGGTATGGGGTTTCTTTGCATGGCGATGAAAATATTTTGAAATCAGATGATGGTAATGCTTGCACAACTTTGTGAATGCATTAAAAACCACTGAATTGTACACTTTAAAATGGTGAATTTTATTGTATGTGTTTTTGTTTCTTAGCTGCTAAGACAAATACCATACAGTGGGTTGACTTAAACAATAGGACTTTAACGGCTTAATGTTTTGGGGCTAGGAAACTCCAAAATCAAGGCATCATTGAGGTGATGCTTTTTCTCAGAAGACTGTGGCATTCTGGGGCTTGCTGCTAGAGATCCTTGACCTTTGTCTTTTCTTTCATATGACAATGCACATGACAACATCTTTTCCATTATCTTCCAGGTTGCTGATTTCCAGCTTCTGGCTGCTACCCATGGTGTCTCTCTCTGTAGCCTTCAGTATAAGGCTTCCAGTGATGGAATGAAAACCCATCCTGATTCAGTTGGGCCATATATTCACTGAAGTAACCTCATCAGAAAGTGCTATTACAATGGGTAAACTGGATCCTCAGGAATGGATTAAGACCATGCTTTCTGGGGTACATAATTTTAACCCTCACAGTATTTGAATTATATCTCAATAAAACTTTAAATGTAAATATTTCTTTAAAATCTTAGGCAAGACACTCAACCATTCTTCCTCTCAGCTTTTTCTTTGTCAGATAAAGGAGATAACAATTCCTGCCCTTTCTACCATGCATGATTAGATGAAGATCAAATGTGATAAAAGGTATGAAGTGTGAAATGCTTTATAAATTAGAAGGCTTCTTTTATTTTTTGATGCTTCTAATTCCTCTCATGCATTTGTGGGTGAGTGCCTCTATCACCTACCACTACAGAATCTGTGAGGTCTGTGTGCAGTTAAGGTTGAAGTCATGGTGTTAGAAAAACAAAGCATTTTATTCCCTTACCATCCCCCCAATACATTTACCCCACCCCCACAAACACATACACATTTCTAGCTGAGCAACATTTTCGCTATTACTGTGTAAGAAAAATCCTGTTTTCTTCCTTCCCAGAGAAGAAACGTAGGCAACTGCATTAAGATACATAGCAAGCTTTTAAGAAACTTGATTTTAGGATGAAAAAAAAAATAAATACTGCCTACAGTTAAAAACCGAATAAGGGGGCCAGCAAAGTGGCTAAGTGACTGATCTCCCAGTTCCTCTTAGGGCAGCACTTTTTCATACTGTTCAAGTTGTTTTAGATCAAATAATAGACAATAAAACCCCCAAAATGGAGTGTGTTGTTAATACTACCTTATTGTTTGAAGCTAAGAAGACTGAGGTGTGGATGGAACCTGGCATTCATAACAGGAGCACAGTATTGATGCATGCAAACTTGTGTACATGTGTCCTCCTCTATTTTATTTGATTGTGCCATCTGAGTATAACACCTCAGGGTATAAACCAGTTTAACCTTAATTAAAATGTATGAAGCCTCATAAAATGGTGTTAAAATGCCAAGCTTCAGTTGCCATCTTTTTAGAAAAGATCTATAAAAAAGATAAATGTTGCCCTGCTTGTTTTTTTCACCTTGCCTCTTACATTCACTGATACATACACATAGCATTCACAAATCCCTTTTTCGCCAAACTTTGCTTGAGTCTCTATAATGGTTCCCTGCTGCCATTTGGACCAACTGAATACTCGGCTTGGTTTTTATGGCCTGCCATAAACTGGCCCTGCCTTACCTATCCAAATCTATCTCCTTTTGCTCTCTAGCAAAGAATCTCCTCTTCAGATCTACATCCTCACTACTTCTTGCTCACTTCATGCTTATTCTCTCCCCCTTCACTCCTTGTGGCCCAGTCACAGTTTTCCTACCTATTTTCCAAGTCTTTCCTCCTCCTCCTGCATGAAGGCTCTTGGAACTACTTCAGGTGATAGTAATCTCTATTTTCACTGAGTTTCTATGCCCTTCAGTCTCTGCCAATAATTCTCAACCCTGGTGTTGCAACACCAAATGTGAAATGTTTTATAATTTGGTGATGATGATGATGATGTTGTTGATGATGATGATGATGACACATTTATTTTGGAAAGGCTCTCTCTCTTTCTCTCTGTATATGTACATATACATTTATATTCAAATGGATTAGTCCTATAATAGATGCTTTTTCAATCTAATGCATTCTGATGGATGTGATTTCTTGGGTGGGAGAGAAGGGGTAGAGTATCAGGATCCTGCATACTCTTATACGAATACCTTAAGCTTGTGAAGAGTCATTCATACATTCATTCAATTAATATTATTGAGTACAAACTGTATTCCAAGTATGGGGAGCATCATTCATTTTATGTGTTGTAGAAGGGATAAAAGTTGAGAACTGCTGGCTTATACCACAATTTAACATCTGTTTATATATTGTCTGCTATTATTCCCTGTTTCCTGGGGTTAAGTTTTGTTTCCCCAGCCCCAAATGAAGCTTTTCAAAGTTAGTAGTCTCTTTTAATCCTCTATAGCAGTGAGCACATGAATGGGCATACAATGGATGCTTCATAAGTACTGCCAATTAATTAAAATATTGTTAGCAAGGCACTAATATATTGGAAAAATTGAAGTGCACATGAGAAGCCAGAGAAGCTGATATTCACATCAGTCCACTTAAAATTATGAGCAATTAAGTTTTCATCACCCTATCTTCTGTTTATTTTATTTCTTAGTCTCCACTTAAAATTGTTTTAATTAATCTGAAATGCTTTAGGGTGCTAATTACTTCTCTTTTTATGTTCCTAAAATTTGATAGTCTAAGAATTAAAAATATATTTAGTAAAATAGAATATGTGTAGGTGGGAAGGTTTCTTTAAAGTGCATAATTTTCTAGTTATTGGAATTATAATGCAAAACAGAATCAGAATTTTAGAGCTAGGAAATTTAGCAAGCATCTAGTCCAAACTACTTGTTTTACTGATGAGGAAATTGAGGCCCACTTAGGGTAAGGACTTGCTCATGGTCACTCAGCCTGGGGACAAAATGAATGTTCTCAGGTATCTGGGTGCACCTGAATTACTTCAATACTTTATTAGTTAGCATTCTCTAGGGAAACAGAACCAGCAGGAGATACCTGTAAATATGAGATTTTATAAAAGTGTCTCATGCAACTGTGAGGATGCACAAGTCTAGATTCTGTAGGGCAGGCAGTACAAGTACAAATGCCATAGGGCAGGCAGCGAGTTGGCAACTCCAATGATGGTCTTTGATGAATTCCCCAGGAGAGGCTGGCTGGATGAAGAAGAAATGAAAGTTCTCTGTCTTCTCCCTTAAAAGTCTTCAACTGATTGGGTTAAATCCAGCTGATGGAATTCTGTCATTGAGGAAGACACACCCTTTGTTGATATAATCAGTCATAGCTGCAGCCAACTGACCAATGATTTAATAAACCAACCTTCTGGTTTATTAACCAGCCACAAATATACTCTCAGTAATGGTTAGGCCAGTGCTTGCTTGACCGGACACCTGGGTACCATCACCTGGCCAAGTTGACACATGAACCTCACCATCACAAGTACCCTGATTTTATTTGTTAAGAATGACAGAAGCATAGAAAGCTAAAATGAATATATGTCCATTACCTGGGAAATTACCTACAAAATGACAAAGCTGACATACTCATTGACATGGTAAATTATAAGTGGGTTAAAGGAATTGTTAACAATTTTTCTGGCCAAATGGCATAGAATGAGAAAAGTTAATAAATAATCCTGAAATGTCTGATGTAGTGATGGTCTCCTAAAGAGGACAAAGGGCTTGCTAGTTCCATGTGTCTCACTTAATCACATTTAATCATGGATTATTTTTTTTCCTTTTTAATTCTAAAAATCCTGGCATGATTTCAGAATACATGAACAAAGAAGTGTTTTAAATAAAGTATATTATCCTTATGGTTTTTTAGCATAATGCGTTTTTTTGTTATCATCCCTTTCAAACTTCAGCAGAAAAGTATTTGTTTTAGTTTCCTCATTGCTAAAGCAAGTACCATGTAAAGTGGTGGCTTAAACAACAGGAGTTTATTGGCTCATGGTTTAAAGGTTAGGAAAAGTCCAAATCAAGGCATCAAGGCAATGCTTTATTCCTGAATTCTGGCATTCTGGGGCTGGTTGCCAGTGTTCCTCGGTCCCTGGCTCCTCTGCACATGGCTGCCTCTCCTGGCCTCTATTTTCTCTTCTAGGTTCCTTTGACCTTCAGCTTCTTGCTTCCTGTGGCTTTCTCTCTCTCTTTCTGAATTTCATTCTGTTTATAAAGGGCTCCAGTAATAGGATAAAGACTCACCCTGCTTAAGGTGAAACACACCTTAACTGAAATAACCTCATCAAAAAGTCCTATTTGCAATGGATTTGCACCCACAGGAATGGTTTAAATTTAAGAACATATTTTTCTGGGATACAGGTCTCCACACCACCACAGTATTCTTGCCTTCATTATCTGGTCAATAATCATTTTTCTTTTTCAATTATAGCTTATATTCCACATATATAGTATTCTCTAGAATCTTGCTATTATAGTATTTACTAAAGGGTCCGTTTTTGTATGAAGTGAGTTAAGGTTTTATATTATTTTAATTCTTTTTGATTAGTTGACTACATACATGGATGATATCTTTTAATAGAAACTCTGGTATCAACAGTGTCTCCCTCTGAGGTGCTTGTGCTCATCACAGAAACTTTTGAAGCTGGAATGGAACTTAGAGAGCCTCTAGTGCAGTCTTGCCCATAGTGTCAAAGTGTGCTCCTGGAAATGATATCTTTGGAAGATCATCAGTGAAAAGAAGTTCTTTGATCATTAAGTTTTGGAAACACACAGCAGTTTGTTTCCTTCAGGGAGGTTCCCAATCTATATGAGTATATTTTAGGGCTCTGAGAAGCATTGCAGTAAAGAAACTTGCTTAACCTCTGTCCAGTGTTATACTCATTTTTTACAGAAAATTTATTAAGATCCAACAGACAAGATACTTAATGGATACATGTTGGGAAAAAATCTGGTTTAGTCCATCTCCTTACTTTGCTGATAAGAAAATTGAGGCTCAGTGAGGGAACATGACTTGCCCAGGGTCACCAGCTCCTTAGTGGCCGAGCTAGGCCTAGATGTCAATCTCTTATTGCTAGGTGCAATACACTTTGGCATCTTTTGGTGGAGGGCATGATGTTGAGAGTACTGACAGGACAAAATGCTAGTGTATTCCTGCTCTACCCCTTTGCTTCCCATTTTCTGTCCTATAGCTTTCTTTCTTATGGCAACTTTTTCTAAAGCAGTTACAATGACAGCTATCATATAAGGCCTTTTTGTCCTTTATTTTTCCCATCAATATTACAGGTAATAAACTATAATCTATGATTTTTGATTTTGTGATTTCTTCAGCTTGTCACATGGCTGGCTGTCTCTTCGTCATTCTTTAGATCTCAGCTTAAAAGCCACCTGTTCCATGGAAGCCTCCCCTAACCATTCTAAGTGGTCTTCTCCCCTCCCAACCATTATTCTCTATCACAGCGCTATATTCCTTTCTTTTATAGCACTGCACAATTGTAATTACCTTTGCTGTTTTACTCACTAATGTTCCCTTAGCCCCTGGCACAGTGCCTAACCCATGGTAGGTACTCAATAAATGTTGAATGAATGAGTGAATAAAACGAGGAACTAAAATACTTATCTGTTGACATTTTCCTCTTGATAAAAAAGTGCCACCCTCACCTTCCTCAGTTCTTTCCTTGGGTTATTTGGGTTGGCTGGAGGATCCAGTGGATAATTTGTGGATTTCCTAACCCATCAATATGACACCATTTGTCTGCATATTCTATCCCTTCTACTTTATAGGTTAAAGAAGAATGTTTATTTCCTTCACTGTGATTTGATATCCCCTAAAGAAAACCTTTTAAGACTTTTTGAAGTTTAGTAGGGAGGTTTAGTGGAAACATTTACCAAGAAGGTAACAGACAAAAGACAAGTCTCCAGTGCAGAACTGAGAGATACTTCGATTGATGTAGTAGTTTAGATTACCTTTCAAAAATACCTATTTCTTTCCCCCAACTCCATGGGATGAGTACACTTTTCCATCCCTTTGACTTTGAATTCAACTGTGTGACTTGCTTTGACCAATTTGGGATGTTAGCAGAAGTGATACAAGCAGAGAGGTGAAATATGCTTGTGTAGTTGAGCTTGTTTTCTTGAGACTGTGCCATCACCATGAGAATAGTTGTACCTTCAGCCTGAGTCCCAGAATAAATGCACACAAGCAGACCTAAGCCTGTCCTTTAGCGAGGAGCCAAGGCCAGCTGGTCAGGCAGCTTGAAGCAGAGCTGCTTGGCTGAACCCAACCTAGATCAGCCAAACCCTTGCCAGTCTACAGACTATTGAACAAGAATAAATAATTGTTCTTTAAAACCACTGAATTTGAAGGTGGTTTTTAAAATTTTAAAATTTTTAATTTTTTTTTTATCAGCAAAAGCTAGCTGATACAGTTGACTTCTAGTCAATCTGTTAATTTTATCAGGGCATTTCAGGTATCTTAGAGTACCTCATTAGGGTGTCTTTAGGATAATGCTTGCTAATGCCTTTCCAGTCTCACGCATGACCCACTTTTGTTGAAAGTTTTGATAAAATAGCCAGGAGCTTATTAATTTAGCTGCTGTCCAAGATTGAGAGGTAGAAGGGAGCTGAATTGATCCGCTTAAAGAAGTGGGGAGACGATTGTAAGAGGAAAGGAACAAGGAAGACAAGAAACCAGAAAACTGGCAGATGGTCTTTGAAGAGGAACTTTGGGGGAGAAATGACTATTGAGGATTTTGATTAGTTGTTTTCCCTTCAATGTAAACCTTCTCCTCCTCCTCACCACAAAATCTTCAATAAAATCTATACTTCCCGCTACTGCTTTATATACTCTCTCTTCTTTCAATACTGTGTAGTTCTGAATCCTGCTATGAGGTTGGTATGGGACAGTTAGTATGGGACAGGGGCTAACCAAAGGCAAACATCTAGGTTACAACCGCTAAACTATTGAAGCTTTTGGATATATCTATAAAGTAAAGGAAGAGGGATAACTTGTGTAGAGAAAATGGTTCTTCTAATAATGAGGAACAACTTTGTAAGAACTAAGTGCTCCCAAATGTTCATTTTTCTTTCACCAACTACCCTCCTCACCTTGTTTTTTCTTTCCTTTTACTCTCTCATTTCTCTCTTCAGCCCAGAGCTGGGTTTGTACTTGAGAGATAACATGAAGGCTCCTCCTGCTGGTTCCTAAAATCCAATATTAGAAATTCATTTATCTGTATTCAGGCATCATTTGTTTTAAAATGCAATTGACAGGTATATTGTGGGCACTTGATAAATATTTGCCAAATGCGTAAACACTTTAGTTAGAATTTGTTTCTAAGAGAAGTGCATTGGTGTGGACATTTTGATGGGGTAGAGCATAACAGAATATTTTTATTTTGTTTTTATTTTTAGATTATGAAATATTTCAAATGAAGAAATATAAAGAACAATGTAATGAACACCCATGACCATAAAGTTTAGAAGTGCTAACATCTTGCCTTAGTTAATTTGTATCAATTTTTTGGTAAGAAATAAAGGGCTTAAAGATACGAGTTGTAACCTCCTTAGTACTGCTCCCTGATTACAGTGTCCTTCCCTCTGTCTTAGAGGTAATGTTTATCTTGCAATTGGTGTGTATGTTTTCCATGCATGTTACAGTATTTTTTACACACCTATATATTCATAGATAGATAATATACAGTATCGTTGTCTTTTAACTTTATTTAAATTACTTCTTGTGTACACTCCATTCTTCAATGTGATTTTTTCACATAACATTATGATTATGATATTTATCCATGTTGATACATACTGCCTTGCATTAGATTGTGTGACTTTACACAATTTATTCAGTTCTCTTTTGATGACTATCCAGATTGTTTCCTATTATAATTCTGCAGCAAACATCCTTGAACATGCCACTTCATGTGTGTAACAGTTTTTCTAAGATATAAATAATTAGAAGTGGAACTACTGGGCATTAGGGAATGTACATCTTCAAATTCACTAGATATTGTCAAATTGCTTTCCCACATAAGGTCCCAAAGTTTATTCCTATCAGCGGTGTATGACATTTCTCTTTACTCCATTTTTTTGACAAAGTTTTTTATTGTCAGACTTTGCATTTTGCCGGTAGTAGAAATGGTACCTTGCTGTTTTAATTTGTATTAGCTTGATAACTATTGAGTTTGAACACATTTTAATATGCATATTGGACATTTGTATTTCCTTTTCTGTGAAATGCTTGTTCAAGTGTTTTGCTCATTTTCCTATTGTATGTTTTCTTTATAGATTAGTAGGAATTCATTATATATTCTGAACCTTTATCTTTTGCTAGTTTATGCCTTGCAAATATCTTCCTCCAGTTTGTGGGTTGTTTTTAATGTGTTTATGATTTATTTTGTAGTACAGAAGTTTTAAATTTTCATGCAGTGACACCTATCCATCTTTTGATCCATCTTGTGCTTTTATGTTTTGTTTAAGGAGACCTGAGCATACTGACTATTTGAGGGAAAATGGGAATGAATGAGCAGATGATAGAAGGTCAAAACAAACATCCTCTTCATTCTCCTTTTTCTCTTCTTTCTTCTCCCACTATTTCCCCCTTTTTTCTCCATCCTGAAATTTATGCTTTTAATAGAAAAGTTAGGCTGCTTTTTGCTGTAATTCGTTCAATTTTACATCTAGATATTTTTGGCTTTGTTCTGCTAGGTTGATTTCCTCAATATCTTCCTGTGTATTTGGTGTCTCTAATAAATGCCAGGGGAGAAGACTGGTTTTTGCCTTCAGGAATAAATGTATACACCTCAGGAGTAAAATAATTTCATATAATAAAAAGTAGCACCTTTTAAGCAATCATTTTCTACATCTTCATTGCTTTAAATCGCCTCTACAGTGCCACAAAGCCACCCCACCAACTCCTCTCACAGTCTAATCAAAATCATTGTAACCTGGGATGGGGATCACAGGAAGACTTAGAAAGTTGAAGGGCAATGTTGCATCAAGCTTAAACTCTCCATAATCCTTCCTCTCTCCCACCCACCACCACACATTGCAACCTGAATTATTTATTTACTCAAATCAATCCATTTTTCTCTGTTCAGTGGTTGTACAATAAAAGCAAGATTTACTGCTGCAAATGAATAATAAAAAACGAATTAGCAGAAAACAAACAAAAAGCTGCTTACGTGGCAAATTTCTGTGTTAATCAAAACCTTGAGGACAGGTTGGGAGGATCAATATTTGACTACTAGACGAAAGAAGCAACATTTCCATTGATGGTAGGAGGAGGCGGAGTTAAAAGACCCAAGGGCAGGGTTCATCAAATGGGGCCAATAGTGCAATTTCATCTGGACCTTCCGTGGTCCTGTTAGGGAGGCCTCTGCGTTTGAGAAATGATAGTGCTTTCTATGCCCATATCAAAGTTCAGCTTGATTGTCTCTTCTGGGGAAGAAAGCCATCTGTCAGTATTCTCCAAATAATCTACATAATTGACTTTCAAACAAGTCTCAAATAAACAGGCATTTATCACCTTAATTGTGGCAGGTGGATTGTGTGTCACTGTAGTTTTATCAAGGGTAAATGGTACCCGGGATTCTTCTCTCCTGTCTTTCCCCTGATTTCTTTCATTTTGTACATGCAGCTACGTTCTCCTTTGAGATCAAATTCAGAAAAATGTCAGCTAGGCTGCATGGGCAAGAGGAAATTTGCTTGACTTTTGACAATCCCTGAATTCAGCCACCAGCCACCTGCTATCCTCCACCCTTCTTCTAAGGGCTCACTGTTGGGGTAGTAGGTAGGAGAGGGTTACCAAGAATCTTGGTATCAGAGCTGGACCCCTAAGAAATTGGATTCTGTGAGCCTGGATCTCTTAGGAAGACATAGCATGGCTTGAAGCTCCTGTCAGTTGTTATAGTGGGACAGGGGAGGCATACCCTTAGAACTAGCTCTGTCTTAGCTTCCAGTTCAAGCTAAATGGGCTAAATGTCCTCTAGTAGGCAAGTGTAGTATTTTAGGGGTTGATGTTCTTGCTTCCCTAGACCCAAGGTGGGACTGAGGAGGAACTGAGTTTATCATGAAGTTCTTTCTTTCACATTCGAATTTAGTAACTCATATCTGTGGGAAATTGCTACTCCATAAAATATATATTAAAAACTATATTAATTCTAGGATCATCACTAAAATTCAAGAATCTGGACAACCCTGCCTTGAAAAGTAGTCTTTTGTAATTTTCAATGCAAAGACCATTCTTTGTTTTACTTTTCCAAACTCTGTGAGATGTTTCTTAATCAGGCTAGCTTTGGATGTCTCCATCTTTCCTGTGTGCACATTGTGGTTAAAGACCTGGCAAATATTTAGCAAGGAGCAGCAAAGAGCAAGTTGCTAAACTGGGGTTAAGTTGACATTTCTTTTCCAGAGGACTGCATCCACAGAAGAAATGGAAGTGTGTTTGGGTTTCCAAAGGATATTTGAAAATGTGTTTGCCTGTCAGTAAATCAATTTCCCCACATATAGATTAATTAATCAGTAATTCATAAAAGAGTGGCAGAATTAATGAAGAAGGCTTTTGTTGACAAATAAGCCAAGAGGACAAAAATATAAATGAAGAAAGCAGTCACATATCTGGGAATTATTCTCCTTCCTTGTGATCATGGACCAGTTTCTGGTGTCTAGCTATGGTGTGTACATATTTAAGCACATACACATAATAGCACTGCACATTTGTACATATCATATCATCATAACTAATTTCCAGTGCTGAGAGAAGGAAATTTATAATGCTTGAGTCATGGATATAAGAAATCCTCTTTTTTCCCTTACCCAGTTAACTCCATGATTGAACTGTCTTTTCTGCTCTGTTTTTTTGCTGATGCACACAGAATGTGGCATTCTGTGTTATGATTATGGAGAGGAATACAACAGCAGCATCTGGGCAGAATGGGACATGACAAGTTCAACTGGTGCAACCAGCTATGATGGGCAGTTTAATTCAGTGACTCAGTAAGGAAATGAGAATGATCCAAACTCATTATAGGGAGACAAATTGCACTTTTTTCATTGGGCATGGATGTCTCTCCCCTGTGATTCTCACCCAGAGTGCCATGGTACAGTGGTGTCCTTTAATCTTCCCAGTTGCATGGTGAAATTTTGATCATTATATAAATTGCATTTATGTCACAATTGAGGGATCATATTTTGAGAGTAATATGGACTGCATGAAGCAGAGCCAGATAAACCTGTTTGAAAAAGACGTAATAGGCATAGCATGTCAGGCCAGCATTAAGGATTGATCCTGTGTGTCCTGGAATGTATGAGAATTTTTATTTTAGAGAAAACAGTTTAAGTGCCTTAGGACTGAAGAGCAGCCAAAGAATGCATAACTGTGGATATTTTTATAAATACAGTGAGTTACTGAAACACTTTAGTGGAGATTGTATTGTATTTATTGCTCACTTGTTTAGTGTTTTTTGGAATTTTAATCCCTTCACGTATGCTGCCCCAAATCCTAGTGCTCACAGGTGTGTCAGCCTAGATACAAAAGAGAAGATTTTGTATGATTCTCTATATATGAAGTTCAAGAACAGGTAAAACTAATCCATAGTGATAGAAGAATCTACAACAGCAATTATCTGAATGTGTGTGTATGTGGGGGTGGTGGTGGTAGTGGTGGCGATGATTGGAAAGAGGCAATATGGACTTTCCTGGGTGATGAGAATGCTCTATATCTTATTTTGAGTGGTGGTTACTGGGGTATATATATATATATTTGTTAAAACTGATTGGACTGAACACTTAAGACCTGTGCATTTTATTGTGTTTAATGATCTTTCAATAAAAACAGACAAATGCATTACAAAAAGTGTTCCCAGTAAACAAAAATGCTGAGAGGCACTGCTCTTCTGGTTAATTCAAAGTTTGGTTACTTCAGTCTAGGCTATTTGTCATGGGTTTGTCAGGGGTTTCATGAAAAACTTCCTTTAGATGTAAAACTGAATTCACTGAAGCCAAATAGAGGCAGCGCCCTTCATATTTTGTAACAATTTTATTTTTTGTTTTAAGTGATATATTTCTCAAAGTCAGGGTTATTCAGTCTTAAATGTCACGCCATGTGGAATTCATTCCAGCCATGAACATTTGCTTCTAGTGAGCTGCTCAGCTAGGGACACAGCGCCCTCGGGGTCTTGTGAGACTCCACTTCATTGATCATTTCTCCCACCAGAAGGTCCACTGGAGGACTGGGCCCATGTCTTATTTATCACTGTATCCCCAGCACCCAACATGTGGCCTGGCACACAAGGTGAGGGGCTCAGTCAAAGTTTGTCAAATGAGTGATCATATATGAATAGAGAACTATAAGCTTAATTGGTTAATTCATTAATTCAGGGGATGGTCAAGAACTAGTTCTTGATGCAGGGAAATCAGGCAGAATGAACTATAAGAAGCAAAAGGAGTTCTGGATTTTACATATTTTCATTCAGTGGCTTGGAGTGGTGTGGTATTAAGATGTAGAGCTAGAGACTGCAGGCCTAGGGTAGAATTGGGCCCTTAGGGTGGTAGAACAGGGAGTATTAAAGACATACCATTTACATTATAACTAAGTATCCCTTTTTTGACATTGGCAAGAGGCAACTTTAGGACAAAGGAACGACTTATTACATCATAAGTTGTGGTGCAGGCTGAGCATATAGATTTTAGAAAAGTTAAAAGCCATGAATAAAAACCTACATTGAGTCAATGGACATCTGAATGCTTGAAGATCCCCACATGTCTCAAACCTGGGAGGTTGACACCAAGGAAACAACCAAGTCCTTCTATCACACATCCCTCCAGTACACGAGGTGCTGAATGCAATAAATTCTTGTTCTCTAGCTGAGTTGGTGAATGTAGGAGTGTTTCCTAATGGTTAGAAAGGTTGGTTAAAAAAATAAGGCTGCAGATCACTGTAGCAGCCTTTCTATGGAAACCCAGGACCTTAAGGGATAGTTTGCTCTTTAAGGCTATTATGAATTTATCCTCCTCACAAGTGTCCCACCTCTCAACTTGGTAAAGTCTGCAATAACTGCTGTTTTATGACTTGCATCTGGTCATAACACAAGAGATTGATAGGGTCTTCCATCCTACCTGGAGGGAAGACAGCACATTCAAATATATGGCCTCCCAATAGGTATTTCATGACACAAGCCAAAAAGGTTTGTCCAAGATTCATACAGACAAATGTGGTTAGTACCCACATCTGTAAACAGCATACCCAATTTTCAAAGCTTAAATTCTGACCCTTTTGGGTTTGTGGTATCCTTATTAGAGCCCATAATGTGTTAAAGGATAAACTATGCTTTTTCAAAAAGCATTTTAGATTAACATCTTGTAGGGAAAAACTACCACCCCCACCCCTGTATTTATTTTTATTTTTCCATTTGCTTATCTCCTCTCCCCACTCTCCATCCATTTCTCTTAAATCAGTCTATTTTCAAGACTAGCATAAGCTGTTGACAGCTTTATGCAACTAATAAAAAAGTTTAGAAAAAAATAAATGCACTAACTTTCTGTATTATGAAATCCAGTGCAAAAAAAAAAAAAAAAGAAAAGAAAAAAGATCTCGCGTAGGAAATGTTAAATGCAACTTTGGCAGAGGGTGCTGGAAATGTGATAGGAAAGGATGACTTCAATTGTATATGAAAGAACAAAAATCAGGGGCTATTAATGTAGCTAGAGATTGGGATTCAGGTATTACAGTCTGTAATTCATTATGACTGACAGTTGTGAGGAGAAATCAGAGTAGGGCTAACCAAAATACCATACCTGAAAAAAAAAAATCAGCAACAGGACTTCAAAACTGATCCCTCACATATCAACCTGATCTCTCCAAGGGGATTCCTTTCCAGTTAAATGCTGTATTTAATAATGCAAATACATTTCTTTGGAGAGATTTAGTACTTTAATTATATTTCTTATGTGTCTACAGATCCATAAACGTACATTATCCTTTTGTTTTCTTTATCTTTAAAGGAGAATTTGAAAAATAGTAATAATTAAAGGTGTGTGTGAGCCTTTTTGGAGTCTTTTCATTTCTTGTGTGGAGGGTTCACTAGTACTCTGTATATGTGGCTAAAGAACATTTTGGCCATACCTTTAGGCCATCTAAGCAACGGTTGAAAGTCTAAACGTCATTTAATCAGCTATTTGCTTTGTCTACAAAGAGATGATGATTGTTTTGACATTTTTCTTCTTTCTAAAATGCCTTGAACTGAGCATTCATTTCTGTATTGTAAAAATGTTGCTTAGCTCAGTATGAGTTGGAAGAAAAACATTGGAAAAATTTAATTTCTAAAATATTTTAATTGGAACATTGTGGATCAGACCCAGAAAAATATTTTTGACCCAAATGTTGGAATAAGTGTTATTGTACAAAATAGGCAGAGTTTATTAATAAACTAATAGTGCTGTTTGAGAATTTATTTGCATATCTATACCTCATGGAGTGGGTGAGATATTTTAAAGTCAATTGACCCTTTAAAAAATCCTCCCATTATACAAGTTTGCAGTTGTTTCTCCTACATATGTACAGAGCTACTTGTAATGGTGAAGCTTGTTGGAAAGCTGTGCTACTCAAAGACCACCCTCCTCCCAGCCTGCATCTGGGAATGCCAACAATGCTTAATATAATGGGTCACATCTGTCAAGGAGGATTACCAATTGTACCTGTGATACCCTGTAATTAGTAACCCTCAAATGGTTCCAGCTGCTATTTCCCTGAGCATTTGCCTTGGTATAATCTTATAGGAAACATAACTCAGAATTATGAGTATTGATGTCCAAAAGATGCTGTCTGCATTGAACATTTTCTTCTAACGTGAAAACCACTCTTTTCTTTTAGCTCTCACCAGGTTTACTATATGGTCTTTCATCCAGGGAACAGTGTGGAATGTGCTTCAGCTTGTTGAGAAGAGATTTGAGTGTTGACTTTGTTTCAGGGCATAAATTCACCCATAAATCATATGAAGAGTAAATATGTCTGTTTTCTGTGTGTTTGGGTGATTTGAATATGAATATGAGGCTGTAACTGGAGACTATACAATGGGAAATTGACCTTTTGCTTGCAAAGGGGCTTTGCTATTTGGTTGGCTCATGGATACATCTGCAAATGCTGGCATGCTGGGTTGTGTTTGCAGATCAGAATCCATTATTCACTAAAACCTAAGGTGTAGTATGGAAAATGGAGGGTTTTTTTTTGTTTTTAATATTTTGTTGGATTTCCTTGGGTGACTTTCCAGTGGAAATCTGCCATTTCCTAAATGGCTGTCTAATAAGAATGAACTAAATCTACACCCTCAATTCAAACCATGCAATAAAAACTTGCTAGATGGTATAAAAATTAAAAAGTGGAAATGAAACAATATAAAATAACTAAAATAAAGTATACATATTTATTTTTAATATATTTATGCACATGCTCTTGTAATAGGCAACATCCTTCTAGGCATTACAGCAAAGACACAAATTGGAAAAGGAAAAGATTGATTGAATGCTACAAAACCAGAAATTAAATCTTTCATATGTTAAAAAATCTGTAATAAAAATTAAAGGAAACAACAAATGTGTGTTTGCAACATATCTTAAGTGTAATCTGTATACTTAAACAGTTCTTACAAGTTAATTAAAAAAAGATAAAAACCCAAATAGGAAAATGGACAAAGGACATAAATAGGTAATTCACAAAGAAAGAAATAAAAATAGTCAATAAATACTTGAAGAAAATTTACCTTCATTATAAATCAAATACAACCAAAATCCATCCCTCACATTAGCAAATTTTAAAGATTGATGATAACTTGTATTGACATATGTTTGAGGAAACTGGATCTTCCTTTACTGAGGGTGGAATGTAAACTGGTAAATCTCTTTATGGGGTAACATGACAATATGTACCTAAATCCTCAAAATATACAATTCCCCTTCTAGGAAGTTACCCTAAAGAAATAATAACAGATGCTTGGAAAACAGTGGCCTTAAATATATTCATTGCACCACTGTTTTTAATGGTGAAATTATAAGAACAAAACAGTAGAAGATTAGTTAAATGAATTATGTATAAGCATAGGTTGAGACATTATGTGGTCATATAAAGTCATGTTTTAATAGAATATTTGTTGACCTGGAAAAACAATCACAATCTGCACTGTGGCTAAAGAAAATAAAAACAGTTTACAAAATAGTATGGCATGTGCCATACATTTTATAAATTCTATCTATCAATCTAGAAAGAGACAGACAGATATAGACAGAGTTATAGACAAATACATAGAGGACTAGTAAAATAATAAATACTACATAATAGTTATATTGAGGTGGTGAATTACAGGCATGCTTCTTCTTTGTTTCCTTTGAGATATATTACTTTTGAAATTATGAAATAAAAACAATAAAATTTATCTAAGATAAGAATTAAATTATATAAAAAGACACATCAGTTCCATCATGGTAAAGTATTGGCCATGACCAGACTTTAAGACAATGGCTACATAAGCCAAGATTGCCTTTGGAGGCCCACTGCCATTTTTGTGCCTTCTTTCTTTCAGTCATCATGCCCAATAGGGATCCAGAGTCCTCAGTGTATTCATCCATTCATTCATCCATTCAACAATCATTTGTTGTGTTCATATTATGTGCCAAGCTCAGCAGTCATCCCTGGTCAATGTTCCATACTGTAGACATTTCCTAGTTGTTCTTATGTACACTTACTTATCAGTCCTAGAGCCTTTCCTCAGACCCTGTTATGCGACTGGCCATGACATCTTTTTAACAAGATCTCTCTGCTGTGTTAAACAGGTTATACCAGTATGATACTTGCACATTAAGAGGGACTTTATGTGCCTTAACTCAAATGAGTGACTAACGTGAAAATTGTGGGCAACTTTATTGGGCTCTGCCTGCCAGATGATGATACTCTTTCCTGCTCATACGTGTTCTAACAAGACAGCATGCTTCCAAATATTTTACCCCCTGCAGGGCCTTGGCTATCCTTCTTAGGGTCAGTCCCCTGGCCTGATGCTGCATTATCAAGGTGCTTTTAGATATTAGTAATGCATTTCATTTCTTAAACTTTCTTTATCCTGTCCTTCCCCCTACTGTGGCTTTTCTAGTTCCTGCCATCTGCCCTGCTTTTTTTGCCCTCTGGCATTTGCATCCTTTTAATCTAATCTACAACCTGCCCTCTTGCCTCTGACTTGCACACTTACTCTGACCCAAACATCTGTTCTAACTTTCCTCAGAACCAGTGTTCATTTTCTATCACTGACATGAAAATTAACATAAAATAGTGGTATAAAACAACACAAATTTATTACATTGCAGTTCTGGAGGTCAGAAGCCTGAAATTGGTCTCAATGGGCTAAAACCAAGGTGCCAGAAGGGCTGTGTTACTTTCTGGAAACTCTAGGGGGAGCATCCATTTCCTTGCCTTTACCAGCTTCTGGAGTTTGCCTGCATTCTTTGGCTTGTGACACCTTCCTTTATCTTCAAATCCAGCAATATTTCGTCTTTATGACCATTCGTCCACAGTCACATCTCCCTCTGACCAAAGCTGAAAAATGTTCTCTGCTTTCAAGGACCTGTAGTAGCTGCCCAAAAGATATGTCCATCCTCTAATTCCAAGAAGCTGTAAATGTTACCTTATTTGGAAAAAGGGTCTTTGCAGATGGAATTAAGTTAAGGATCTGGAGATAAGAAGATCATCCTAAATTATCTGGGTGCGCCATAAATCCAATGACAAATGTCCTTATAAGAGAAAGGCAGAGGGAATTTTGAAACAGGTAGAAGAATAGAAGACAATGTAACAACAGAGACAGAGATTGGAATGATGTGGCCACAAGTCCTGAAATGCTGACAGCTACCAGAAGGTGGATGAGGCAAAAAAAGAGAGTTATCCTCCAGAGTCTCCAGAGGGAATGTGGCCCTGCCAGCATCTAATTTCAGATTTCTGGCTTTCAGAACTGCAAGACAATAAATTCCTGTTGTTTTAAGCCATGAAATTTGTGGTAGTTTATTACAACAGTCACAGTAAACTAATATAAAATCCACATGATTACGTTGAGTTCTCCCAAATAATTCAGGATAAGCTCCCCATCTCAAGGTCCTTAATCTTAATCATATCTGCAAAGTCCCTTTTTCCATGTAAGGTAACATATTCACAGCTTCATGGAATTAGGGCCTGGATACCTGCAGAGTGGTATTATTCTGCCTACGACAGTACCTAAATAGACTGTTCACCCCTTGTGCTGGTTTGGATGTATTATGTCCCCTAAAACACCATATTCTTTAATGCAATCTTGTGGGAGCAGACCTATCAGTGTTGATTAGGTTGGAATCCTTTGATTGAGTGTTTCCATGGAGATGTGACTCAATCAACTGTGGGTGAGACCTCTGACTGGATAATTTCCATGGAGGTATTACCCCATCCATTCAGGATGGGTCTTAATTGAATCACTGGAGTCCTATAAAAGAGTTCACAGACAGAAGAAGGTGCTGCAGCTTAGGGAGATGTTTTGGAGAATGCCATTTTGAAATGTAACCTGGGAGCAAGCATATGCCAATCACCTGCCTTCCCAGCTAACAGAAGTTTTCCAGACACCGTTGGTGTTCATCAGTGAAGGTACCCTACTACTGATGCCTTTGGACATTTGTATGGCCATAAGACTGTAACTTTGTAGCCAAATGAACCCCCTTTATAAAAGCCTATCCATTTCTGATGTTTTGCATAACAGTAGCATTAGCAAACCGGAACACCCCTAAAACCAATTTTGACCATGACCTTCATGAACACAGCTAACGCTCAGGTTATCTTTTATATTTTGCTCCTAGCCATACTTAATTGTCTAGGATCTGTCTCCTGGGTGTCAATGTGGAATAATAGAAAGCACACAAATGTGGAGCCAGGCAGACCTGTGTTTAAAACCTGTCTCTTTTCTAATTCTCTGTGAATCATATCCTTGGGCAAATTATTCAACCTCCATGAGCTTGTTTCCTCATCTTTATATATGGGTAGTTAAATGCACACTATAGAGTCATAGTGAGAATTAAAGGATATAGTATATATGATATGCCTGGCACATAGTGGACACTCAACGAATTGTTGCTTTCCTTTTCCTATCATCCTATAATCTATGAACCAGTGGCAACCCATAGTCTTGATATAGATGGTCTGCTGAAGGAGATATTTTTGTATAGGGACTTTCTAATTTTCCATCAAATCCCACTATGTAAATAGCTTTCTAATCAGATCACATATAAGGTTTGCCCTCATCTCATTTCATTTTATTTTGTAAATGATGTTATACCTATACAACACTAAACTTCCCGATTGAAAAAGGACAAATCCTACCAAATTGGCTACTGGGAATAACACAGCTATAATAATAAATAAACAAACATTTATTGTGTACATTCTATGTGTTAAATTTTGTTCTATGCACTAGGGTATGAGATTGACATAGTACCTATCCTCAAGGAATGGGGAAGACTGATAATTAGCTAGAAGATCAGTGCCATAATGGGCACAATCATAGGAGAGCATGAAATAAAGGCTTCCTAGAGAAAGTTATATCTCAGTTGTTATCTAAAGAGTGACTACAAATTAGTTATGTAGATTCCTCTTATCCTCCTTTTGTGGTTTGAATTGTGCCCCCCAAAAAGATATGTTCAAGTGCTAACCCCAGTCCTATGAATGTGATGAGGCCAAACTGGATTAGGGTGGGCCTTAATTCAATATGAATGGTGTCTTAGTTTGCTGGACTCCTATGACAAGTATAGGATGGGTTGGTTTAACAACAGGAATTTATTGGCTCACAGTTTCAGAGGCTGGAAGTCCAAAATCAAGATACTGGGCAAACTTGATTTCTCCTGGAGTCTGTATGTTCTGGTGCTGTCTGCTGGCAATCCTTGGGGTTCCTTGGTTTGTATCTCTGCCCCCTGTCACATGGTGATGTCGTCTCCTTTTTGTCTTCTGTGACTTCTGGGTTCTCTTTATAAGATCTGCAGTAATATAGATTAAGATCCACTCAGATTCAGTTGGCCATACCTTAACTAAAAATAACATCTTCGAAAAGTTCTATTTACAAATGGGTTTGCACTCACAGGAATGTGGATTGAGATTAAGAACATGTGTTTTTAGGGTACAAAATTCAACCTACCACAAATGGTATAATTACAAGAAGAGGAGAATACCATTTCAAGAGAGAGACACAGAGGGAAGGTCATGTGGAGATTGAGGCAGAGATTGGAGTGATGCATCTACAAGGCAAGGAATGCCAAGGATTTCCAGCAAACACCAGAAACTAGAAGAGGCAAGGACGGATTGATTCCTATAGGTTTCAGAGGGAGCACGGCCTTGTGACACCTTATATTTGGACTTCCAGCCTTCAGAACTGAGACAATAAATTTTTGTTGCTTTAAGTTTGTGGTACTTTGTTATAGCAGTCCTAGGAAACTAAGACATCTCCACCAAAGGCAAGGGAGAAAAAAAGAAGGATGTAATTGCTACTACTATTAGCTAATATTTTTGAGCATCTACTATATACCAATAAGTGCTTTACATAATATCTAATTCAATACTCAAAACAACATATGAGGTTAGTACTTTTATATTTCTATTTTCAGATGTGGAAACTGACACACAAATAAAGTAATTTGCCCAAAGTCTCAGAACTCAGAGAGGGTGGAGCCAGTTTTGAACCAAGATAGGTTGGCTCTTCTTTTCTCCTGAAATAAATTTAATTGCTCCTGTAATTCTTTCCTCTCTTTTTCATCAACAATTTCCCTCCTTTTCCCTCTTCACTGGATTATTATCAGCCCTCAATCATGCTGCAATCATTTCCATTATTAAAAAGAATCAATTTCTCTTTCCCTCTGTGATGGCTAATTTTATATGCCAACTTGGCTGGGATACGGTATCCAATTGTTTGGTCAAACACTAGTCTAGGTGTTGTTGTGTAGGTATTTTGTAGAGGTGATTAACATCTACAGTCAATTGACTACAAGTAAAGGAGATTAACCTTGATCATGTGGGTAGGTCTCATCCAATCAGTTGAAGGTCTTAAGAACAAAAACCGAAGTTTCTGGGAGAAGAAGAAATTCTGCCTCAAGAGTGCAGTATCAACTCTTGTCTGAGTTTCCATCCTGCTGTCCTGCCCTACTGATTTCAGACTTGCCAGTTCCCACAATCGTTTGAGTCAATTCCTTAAAATATCTCTCTTTCTCTCTCTCTCTCTACACACACACACACACACACACACACACACATCCTACTGGTTCTGTTTTTCTGGAACACCCTGACTGATACACCCTCTTTACAGCAAAACTCTTGAAAGAATTGTCTTTACTTGCTGTCTCCATTTCTCTTCTCCCATTCTTTCTTGAACACACTCCAGTCAAACTTTTACCCACACTTCACTGAAACTTCTCTTGTCAAGGTCACAGATAACCCCTGCATTATTAAATTCAAAGATCAATTCTCAGTTCTCATGTTACTTGACTTTTGAGACTATGTCAAACAGACGATCATTCTCTTAGCTTCAGGACATCATGCCTGGTTTTCTTCCTATCTCCTTGTCTGCTTCAGTTTCCTTTTGCTGGTTCTTCATCATCTCCCCAACTTGTTAACGTCAGAGACCATAGACTGCTTCCCATTGCTATCCACAATCACTATCTAAGTATTTCATCCTATTTGGATGAAATTTAAATTGGCAGTCCATAACTCTCTACCAAACACCAGACTTATCTACCCAACTACCTACTTGTATCTCAATTTGCATGTCTAATAGGAATATGAGACTTAATGTGTCCAAAACCAAATTACTGATATTTTCCTTAAGACCTGCATCTCCCATTGTCTTCTCTATTGCAATTAATGGTCACTCACTTCTCCAGTTGCTTAGACTAAAAATCTTGTCATCATCCTTGACTTTTCTTTTTTTTCTCACTCCAACAGCTTCCACATTAAAACAATCTTAATAGTTCAGTCTTCAAAACATATTTAGAAACTAAACCCTTTTTATCACCTCTAATACCACCTCCTTGGCATGCCTGGATTATTGCAATAGCTTGTTAACTGAGCTTCCTTATTCCATCCTTAGCCTTCTGAGAGCAGCCTGAGTGATCTTGTTAAAACCTAAGTAGACAATGTCATTTTTTTTTATCAAAACCCTCCAATGGCTCTTTATCTCACTTTAAACAAAAGCTAAAATCTGTACAATGACCTAGGAGGCCCTACCCCAGTGGTTTTTAACTCTTACACATGTGAATCACCTGAGGAACTTATAAAAATACCATTGTCTGGGCCCCCTCCTCAAAAAAATTGAAGCCAAATCTCCAGGGCTGGGTAATATGTAGTGTCTCTCAAGCATCTACAGTTTTTAAAAGTTCTCCATGTGATTCTAAGGCCCAGATAGGATTGAGAACTCCTGGCCTCATTACTCTATGATCTCATCTTCTACTACTCACTATCTGACTTATTCTACCTCAGTGACAATGGCCTCCTTGATAGAAGAAGCCAGGCACACTCTTTCCTCAGGGTCTTCATACCATCTGTTTCCTCTACCTAGTATGCTTTTCCACAGTTCCCAGCCTGGCTTACTCTCTCAACTTCTTCAGGTTTTTGCTCAAATGCTGTCTTCTCAGTGTGACTTTCCCTGACACCTATTTAAAAGTGTATCCACCTTCTCTGCTTTATTTTCATCCATAGCACATATCATCATCATACATACTATTGTTTTTTTTTTTAAAAATCAGTTTTATTGAGATATATTCACATACCATACAATCATCCATTCCATGGTGCACAATAAACTGTTCACAATACCATCACATGGTTGTACATTCATCACCACAATCAATTTTTGAACATTTTCCTTACTCCAGAAAGAATGAAGATAAGAATAAGAATAAAAATAAAACTAAAGAAGAATACCCAAAGCATTCCATCCCCCCATCCCACTCCATTTTTCCATTTAGTTTTTGTTCCCATTTTTCTACTCATCTGTCCATACACTGGATATAGGGAGTGAGAGCCACAAGGTTTTCACAATCACATGGTCACACCATGTAAGCTACATAGTTATGCAATCGTCTTCAAGAATCAAGGCTACTGGGTTGCAGTTCTACAGTTTCAGGTATTTCCTTCTAGCTATTCCAATACACTAAAAACTAAAAAAGGATTATCTATATAGCACATAAGAATGCCCTCCAGAGTGACCTCTAGACTCCATTTGTTTCATTTCGCTTCCGCCTTTGGGTCAAGAAGATTTTCTCAATCCTGTGATGCTGGGTCCAGGTTCATTCCTGGGAGTCATATCTCAGGTTGCCAGGGATATTTATACCCCTGGGAGTCTGGTCCCATGTAGGGGGGAGGGCAGTGAATTCACTTGCCGAGTGGGCTTAGAGAGAGAGAGAGGGGCCACATGTGAGCAACAAAAACGTTCTCTGGGGGAGACTCTTAGGCACAATTATGAGTAGGCTTATCCTTTCCTTTGCAGTAACAAGCTTCATAAGGGCAAGGGAAGCCCCAAGATTGAGGGCTTAGGCTACTAAATTGTTAGTCCTCAATGTTTGTGAGAATATCAGTAATAACCCAGGTGGGGGAAGTCCAACATTTCCACATTTTCCCCCAGTTCCTCAGGGGAGCCCTGCAAATATATTTATATTCTCTACCCAAATTACTTTGGGATATATCAGGATTTCACACTAATCTGTACAAACCTACCAGATCTCACTTCCTAGTCAAAGTTCCATGTAATTATAGTGTTTGAATAAACTGACTGTATAAGTTAAATTATTTAGTGTGCTGCATAAAGTATAGACCCCACACCATATAAACATCCCTTCCCTTGGTCTTGCACAGAAGTTGAAATTTTAAAACACAGTCAGTATTGTCATTTACCCTTTGGTCTGATTTGCTTTAGGTCTTACCAGATCCAGTTCCTTCATATCTCTAATTGAATTTTGAACTCTTTTTCAGCTTTTTGAACATTTGCTCTATGAGGTAATACTGGCATTCATAGCTGCTGAGCTCTAGCTTTGAGTTTCAGGTGTCACACAGATACCTAAAGTTCCAGAGACCAACCAGGTTATACACAAAGAGCTCAGCATCTTGGAATTTGGAGATAGCCATTACAACTCAGGAATAGATGTGACTGTTGTAAGAGCTTACAATCTAGGGACCATTACAATAAGCATTGCCCTGATAAGCTATACTCTTAAGATTCAATTCTCAGAGTTTATGCATTATAGTTAGCCCATATTAGTGCAGCATTATAATGTTTGTCTTTTTATTTCTGGCATACTTCACTGAAAATGCTGTCCTCAAGATCCATTCACCTAGATGTGGATCTGACAGCAAACAATTGCTTTACTTAATTTATTTTATTATGTATTTCCCCCAGCTTTTTGTAAGCCCTGTGAGGGTAGGGATTCTGATCTGTTTTGTTTAATGCTATATCCCCAGTGCCTGGTGCACTGCAGTCGCTCAATACATCATTGTTGAATGAATGAGTTATTTAATAAAATCACACACAATAAAACAAGGTTAGGATAACCAGGCAGTTAAATCAAATGAAGAGCAGAAGAAAGTCCATAATTAAGCAGGTAACTCTATTTGCTAACTAAGGGCAAAAAGGTGCACACAAACTCAGTCTACATGCACTCTAATAGAATTTGAGATGCAGATGCTAAAGACAGACAGGAGTTCCTAAACTTCTTTTGTCAATGGACCTCTTTTCCAGTCTGGTAATGCTTATGGAATGCTTCTCAGAATAATATTTTTAAATGTATAAAAAGAAATCCATAGACTAACAAGGGAAACCAATTATTTTGAAATGCCATTAAAATCATTTTCAAAAATGTTGTTATATGATAATAATAATGGTATATGCCTCCTTATTAACATATTAAATCATTGGTTAGCAAACTTTCTGTAAAGAGCCAGATAACAAAAATTTTCAGCTTTGCAGGCCATATAAGTGTCTGTGGCATCAAACTGACTCTGTCCTTGTAGCACAAAAGCAGCAACAGACAATGTGTAAATGAATTATCATAGTTCTATTTCCATAAAACTTTATTTACAAAAGCAGGCAGGGTGGCAGTTTGCTAACCCCTTTATTAAATAATAAGATCTTTATTTTTATACTGATTGGTCTAATAATTATCATAATTTTGAAGTAGCAGTGAGCATAAGTGATATTTTGAGATAACTATAACACCTGTAATGTGATAGGAAAATATCTGTGATTTTTGTTGGTAGTAAAATCACTGATACTTCTAATATTAGTATGATTTGTACATTCATAGTTGAAGGAAATTCTAAATTATGGTTAGAGGTAAGTGAAAATAAAGATCTAATATTTTTCCCATTGAATTTCACAGACCTTCTGAATTTTATCCATGGACTCCAGTATAAGAAGGCCAGAGCCAGGAGTTTGATTACCAGTTTAAAATACAGCTGGCTACACTTGAATAAACACTTCACTCAGAATGAATGACAAGCTCTTCTGAGTTGAATAAGTTTCGAATAGAGGCAGATACTGGTCACGCATAGTTTGTGGTGGTGATGGCTGGGGGTGGAGTGATGGTAAGAATTGATTTCCACAATATTCCACAGCTCCTAGTAAAGGGTTCTGGGAGCAGCTACTAGACAGAAACAAGCCTAAAAGGAACAAAAGAGAAGGCAGACCACAATTGTTGGGTTCACAGAAAGGCAATGGACAGGTTGGAATCTCCCAGCAATTTTTAAATTCTGAGGCAGTTGCACAAACTTATTCCATAGCCAATACTTAAACACTTTAGTGAGATTGGCTCTGTTGAATCTGTATATATAGTGAAAATGAATTTTATTAAGGGAAGTAGTGGAAGGCCCATGACCTTGACCAGAAGATAGTGGGTTCCATTTCTGTGATTCGTACATTACCCAGAAGCCTTCAACTTTTTAGAAATCCTGATAAAAACTCCAAATATCTCAGCAATAACTTTTAAACACCACAATTTTCACTAATACTCTCTCATACCAAATTATGCTTTATGGTGCAGTTCCAATGTAATTGTAGCTATTGCATTGATTGTGTCAGAAAATATATGTGGATCTAACCAGATCCAAGTAACAGTTTTTTCAGGACCCAGAAGTGGTAGTTCCCTTTAAAGTGGTAGTTCAAAGAAAAAGAAAAAGCCTGGTATTTTAAATTTCTGGCAATAATAGAAAAAATGCTAGGTATTTTTGATGAAGGAGTTTAAAGTGACTATAACACTGAATATATTGACTTCATATTTCAGTGCACATCCAGAGTTATTGATTAGAGAAGGACTGACTAAAGCCAAGATAGATTCGATAGAAATCACAGCCTGCTTATTTATCATGTCAAGAAAATGTACAAATCTACCTAGGCATAGGGGTATTACTTTATTGACACTGAATTAAGTCTTGGCTGAGTATCAAGTTTTTACCTGCAGCCTGTGGACTCCTTTCAGGACAATTCTTATTTGCATTTGAGCAAACAACTATGCCCAGAAGTACTTAAAAAATCAAAATATGGTAAAGCGTTGTTAATTGGTATTTGTGGTTTTACAAAGATATTTGGGTAAGGGAAGTTTTCCTTAATACTATTTATAAAGAAAGCAAATGAAGAACCATGTTACAAAGATAACTTGAGAAATACTCATTCATAGGTAAGTACTAGTATATGTTCCAGTTTGTTGAAGCTGACTGTGCCAGTTTGGATGTATTATGTCCCCCAAAACACTATTATCTTTGATGCAATTTTGTGGGGGCAGATGTATTAGTGTTGATTACGTTGGAATCCTTTGACTGAGCATTTCTATGGAGATGTGACTCAATCAACTGTGGGCAAGACCTTTGATTGGATAATTTCCATGGAGGTGTTGCCCCACCCATTCAGAGTGGGTCTTTATTGGATCACTGGAATTCTTTAAAAAGAGCCACACAGGCCCAGACCCAGAGCAGCTACGAGTGACATTTTAGAGAGCAACTGAGAGTGACATTTTGGAAGAGCTGCAGCTAAGAGAGGAAAAAATGCCCCAAGGGCAACATTTGGAGAATGCCATTCTGAAATGCAAGCTGGGAGCAAGCAGACACCAGCCACGTGCATTCCAAGCTAACAGAGGTTTTCCGGACTCCAGGGGTCTTTTTCCAGTGAAGGTACCTGTTGTTGATGCCTTACCTTGGACGCTTTATGGCCTTAAGACTGTAGCTTTGTAACCAAACAAGCCCCTTTTATAAAAGCCAATCCATTTCTGGTATTTTGCAAAATGGCAGTATTAGCAAACCAGAACACCACCATTGTGCAAAATGCTAGAAATGGATTGGCTTTTATAAAGGTTACTTACTGGGTTATAAATTTACAGTTCTAAGGCTGTAACAGTGTCCAAAATAAGGCATCAACAATAGGATACCTTCACTGAAGAAAGGCCAATGGTGTCTGGAACACCTCTGTCAGCTGGGAAGGCACGTGGCTGGCATCCACTGGTCCTTTGCTCCCAGGTTCTAGTTTCAAAATGGCTTTCTACAAAATGTCTCTGGGCTTCTGTCTCTCTTAGCTTCTTCAGCTCCTGTGCATCCTTGGTTGTTCTCCCAGGGCATTTCTCTCTAAGTGTCTGGGGATCCACTTTTAGCTTCTCTGGGTCAGACTCTGGGCTTCATCTCTTAACTTAGCATCTCCATATGTCTTTCTGTCTGCATCTCCAAGTGTCTAGGTCTGTGTCAGCCCCTGAGCTCTCTTAAGGACTCCAGTAAACTAATCAAGACCCACCCAGAAAGGGTGGGTTCACATCTCCATTGAAATAATTTAATCAAAAGATCTCACCCATGGTTGGGTGGGCCACATCTCCATGGAAACATTAAATCAAAAGTTCCCACCCTAATCAAAAGACTAATAAGTCTGCCCCCACAAGATTGCATTAAAGAACATGGCTTTTGTGGGGGACATAATAGATTCAAACCAGCACAGTACATCAATTAGAAGCCCGTCTGCTAAATAAAGGAGGATGTTAAAGCAAAGCGAGTAGTCTGAGAACAACCACTCAAAGGCATGTTCCTAAGTAATTCCCACTTAGAAGCACTTGGCTAGGTTAGTAGTATCTTAGCTAACATTTATGAAGCCCTTAGAATATGCCAGAATATGATATGTACTTTCATAGGTTAGGTTTTTATGTCTTTACAAGAGCCCTATTAAGTAGGTATTGGTGCTGTTCTCATTAACACTTGCAAAAACAGGCTCAGAGATGCTAAGTGACTTGCCAGATGTCACATAGCTGTAGAGCTGGGATTAAAAGTGGCTCTTCCTGACTCCAGAGTCTGTGCTCTTAACCACTACACTCTCCTGCCTCCTTACTTTATTTGAAAATATTATGTAATTCATCTATTCTCTTAATTGTGAATGAACTCACCCAGTTGTTTTGAATCATATGAGTTTTCCCTTATACTTGATGGGTGCGCCAATTTTGGGGTTCTTGAGTGAATTATTCCTTTCTCACAGTGAGGAGGGAGTAGGAAAGTATGGGAGAGAAGCAGACCAAAGTGTTTGAAAACCTTAAATTTGGTGTCTTTTAGTAATTAATCACTTGGGGCACTTGTTGCTAACTACAAACCAAATGACATTAAATTTTGGAAGACAAAGAATTAATCTGGTTTGCTACCGATTATTTCTCTTCAGCAGAGCAACTGCAGTGCAAGGGAAATAGCTTCTCATAAGTGTTAAATGCCTTATTACGGTTCAAATTCCCTTTTAATACTATTTATGCTGGCAAAGGTACATTACAAATGAAATACAGGGGAGGAATAATTCAAACTCCTCAGATGGTGGCATTTTGTAAACCTTGAAACCACAGTACAAATCTATCTCAAACCTCTGGAAATCCATCTTCATAGCATAGAGTAGGTGGGAAGGGGCTTGCGAATCCTTTTCAACCTGACAGCTCAAAAACCTAACTTGTTTTCTGATTTCTAAGCCATGACAGGTCAGTGGTGGTATATTTTCACTCCAGAAGCTAAGGACTCTTGCTAGAATATGGGGATCTGAGCAGCTGAGCTTTAATGCTAGACTCTGGGAAGGGGAGACAAAGAAAAGAGGAGAATGCAGTATATATCAGGCTTCTTCTGGTGTTTTTGTATGAAAACTATTTGATGATAAGCATTATAGTTTAGGAATCCCTGTGCCTTTATACACAATATCCCCATTGCAAATTCTCAACATGTATCTTGCTTGCCATCAATACAAATTGATCTGCACCATTCAGTCCACACTTCACTTAACCCTTAGTCTTTGACAAAGTCTATCTCCATATACTTCGAGATTTCAAATAACCTGTTTTCCCTCAAACATTACTCTACCATCCATCCAGTAAGCCTGAAATATCCACCATAATGTTCCAAGTATTCAATTTTTTTTCACTTATTAAATCTGTCCATCCATCCATCCATTCATCTGTCCATTCATCTAACATTTATTTCTGGTCTGCTCTGTGCTAGGCACTCTGCTGGATCCTGTTGATTAAAGCAGACATAGCCTCTGCCCTTTTTATAGTGTACAGCCTATTGAGGGAGACAGTCAATAAACAAATAAGGGAACACAGAAGTAATTCACTTCAAATTGTGCTAAGTGCTATGATGAATATGAATGCAACCGGGAACAATGATAGAAGACACTAGGAAGGGATCGACTTAGCCTACTCAGGTGGCAGTTCAGTTGACATCTAAGATATTCCTCTAAAGGGAACTCCATTTAAACTACAAATACATTATGTTATAGGAGTAATGCAGTAACTCACTAGAATAGTTAACAGAGGTTAGAACTCTGAGGGAAAGGGTCTAAGAATAAGTAAGTTTTTTGGTGGTATGTAGGTAGGGATGAGAAGAAGTAGACTAACTTTGAGCCCTTTCTATGTGCTTGGTTCTGTGCTATGTGCTGTTGCTTAAAAGGATATCTCTTTTCATTCTAATCTCAACACTGAGAGTGGGGTATTAAATCCATTCTATGCATAGGAAAACAGGTTCTGAGAGGTTAAGCAACTTAATCTAGGAGTAGGAGGGCTGAGGTCAGGGAATTGGGCAAATTCTAAGTCCTACCAAAAGGGAAACAGAGGAAAAAAAGGAAGAAGTGATATGATGTCATTGATCGAAAATGAATTAAAAGACCCAGTCCTTTCTTTAAATTGCTTACAACTCACCTGGAGAAAGACGAATTCTTGAGAAAGGACAAGAGAATATAATAAGCAACATATATAGTCAAGTCCAAATTGTATATTATTCCTGAGAAAGATAAACAAGGGGCATAAACAGAAGGAATCAGGATTCTCTGTAAAAGCTCTTGGGAGGAGGTTGTCAAAACCATCTCAACTGAAGACTTCTTTTAAATAAAGTGCTTGCTTCCCTTTGCTTGGGTGAAGTGGTTTAGATTTCAAGCAAGTTAGGTACAAAACAATGATTACTGATCTGTCGGGAAGGTCAACAGACACATAAAGATCATTGCATTATGAATCACTGAAAGCTGTATGGGTCCAGGCAACATCCCATCTGTGGGTACTATTTCAGGTCGAAATACATAATAACAATTGTTGTCCCCAGCTCCATGGTCCATCACTAAATTGTGACAGTGATTAAATGCAAAATGCAAATATTGCAGCATGTAAGTACAAATTTAAAACAACAACAGCCTCTTGTTGGGCAATATGGAAAGGCATGGCATTTGTTATTATACTTGCAAATGCAGCAATATTTACTATGGGTTGACACAGTGCTGCATAATCCAATAAAAGATGAGGGAAGGATTATAAAAAGCAGGACTGGAATATTGTGAGCAAAGAAGAACACTACCTTTAAGGAATCACAAAGGAAGGCACTAGGAGGGAGGAATAGTTTCAAGGTCAAATTTCCTTGGACATTTCTGAATCACTCCCATACTTCCAATTTCTTTCATGGATCAAGGCAAAATGCCAAATTATCAGCTCATTGAATTTTGTTGACATCACCAACCTCAATTCTAATTTCTTAATTTTCTTATGCTTTTTTTTTTTAATTTCTCATTTTTCTATGCACTGACAGCTCCATGAGGGCAGAAACTAGATCTGTCTTGTTCACCACTGTATCTCTAGCACCTAACAATGCCTGGAACATAGTAGATGCTCAATAAATACTTGATATTTGAATGAATAATTATTCTCATGGCTGCATTGGAAGGACTCATGGCTTTCCTTCTCTACTGAGGAAACTCCTTCAGGTTCCATATTTCTCCTTATTCAGTTATTCTTGCTAAATCCTCCCTATTTCATATTTTATTCCCTCAGGGATTCTCTAAAGAGAAAAAGTTTTCACCAACAAGATTAATACTTTCAGTCATTAAATTAATCCTGATCCAACCAGAAAAATGAAAACCATTCTAAGAGTTAGAAACAGAGGGAATTTAATGCAAAGAACTTGTTCATGGATGATGGTGGTACATACAAAGACAGCCTTATCTCCAGATCAAGAGTATGTAGACAGCAGCTCTCCTGACATATAATTCTGTTCTGAGCTCACACAAATCTATGGGTTGGAAAGAATCTTCCATTGGTTCAAGAAACTTCATTGGTTCAAGATCATCAGATGGCCATTATGTCATCCCAACATCTCTTCCCTTTCTACTTAGTCACAGAATGCTGATTTTCAGAAGGACATATTTCTACCCTGAATAGAACATTCTATTTCACTGCCTTCCTTGGATCTAGCTGTGGCCTTGAGATGAAATTTTAGGCAATGACATATAAGTAAAGGTATCATGTGGGACTTCCAGGAATGCTTTTAAAAGGGCATGGATGCATCTAAGAGGAGAGGCTTTTTGTTGTCCTGCCTTTCCTTCTTCTTTAGGCCTATAGTAAGGATATAATGGTTGGAACTCCAAGGAACCATAAGGTATCCTTGAGGGTGGAAGACACATGTAGGTTGATGCAGCAGAAAGACAGAAGACTACGTGTGTGATAGCATTGTGGAACCATTCTGCAGTTTTGGACTAGCTCCTTCCAAATCTCTTTCATGTGAAACAGAAATAAAACTTTATATTAATTAAGCCATTGTAGTTTTGTTTTCTGTTTTGTCTTTCTTTCTATTACATACAACTGAATCTAATCCTAACTAATACAGCTGTATTGCCCATATTGCACCTGGACAAATGGCCATTT
This sequence comes from Choloepus didactylus, assembly GCF_015220235.1. Taxonomy (NCBI): domain Eukaryota; kingdom Metazoa; phylum Chordata; class Mammalia; order Pilosa; family Megalonychidae; genus Choloepus; species Choloepus didactylus. The sequence goes on along the minus strand of NC_051334.1, from coordinate 158,412,099 downwards.
AACTTTGGTTCAAATACTTCCAGTGGTTTGGAACTTACTAACCCTTGAGGCAGCCTATCTATCTTCAACAGCTGTCACTAATGGGAATCTCTTTTTATTGAGTATAAATTTATCTCTATGTAGATTCCACCCATAGGTCCTAGAATGGCTTTGGGGTCACGAAGAACTTTGTACTTCTTTTTTCACTTGTCATATGTTTGAGGATGTGCTCATGTTCGTCTGAGTCTGCTCATCTCCAGGCTAAACATCTCCAATTCTTTCAACTATTCCTCAAAAAATGTTTTTATTTTTTCATTTCATCAAGCTTTAGCCTAGGTTCATGTATGAGTTCACTCAACAAACTTTACAGAAAAGAGCTCCAGACTATAAGATTCAGCTGTGTTGCCCACAGTGTTGTTTATTTGATACATTAAATTGAATTAAGGAAAAAGTACTTTTTACTTGCTCTATGCCAAATTAGCAGCCCATTGCTTACATAATGGACGTCACAATTTTGGGTGGGGTAAAATCTAGGTTAAAACAAACACGATCATTTAATCCCATACTGTATTATAATCAGTGTGTGTAGCAAGAGACTTAAAGTTTTAATTCATTATTAACCACACGGTACACAAATCAGCTTCTCCTTTTTCACTGTAAGAAGCAACATTCCCAAAGTCATTATCTGTTGCTTAATCTGTTTAAACAAAGCTCCCTTCCTAACTGTTTTCTGTGGTGATAGCCATTCAGACTGTGGGGTTCTTATTGCCTGGAATGTCTGCTTAGCACCTGCCAATCACTTCTAATGGAAATATACTCCAGGCGTCTACTGAGTAACCATGTCTATGCATTGAAATATTGTACAGTCTTTCAAAATGCATGTCTAAGAGTTATACTTCTCCCCCTACCACTCCACTAGAAAAACAAAAGTATCCCATTCCTAGCTGTCAAATTCAATAAACTAATTTTGTTTCTCATCTCAGCTGACACCTCTGTGTTATTAGACACAGTTGACTACCCCATTTTCAAAATTCTCCCTTCCCTTGGTTTCTGACACCTCACACTTACTGCTGCTCATTCTCCATGGCCATTCCTCAGTATCCTTTTCTGGCTCCTTTTCCTCTGCATATCCTTTAATTGTTGCTGTTCTTCAGTGTCCTGATCATGCATCTCTATTTTTCTCACTTAATACCTTTCCCCTGGGCAATCCCATCCATTTCAGCATATGCTGACAATGTTTGCATCTATAGCTCCAGCTTTGACCTCTCTCTTTCTGAGCTTCAAACCAGTAGTTTCAACTGACACAGAGGCAGCTCCATCTTGAAGACTCACAGGCACCACAAATCACATATCTTCAAAGCTCAACTCAACCTTCCCCTCCACACAATCTACTCAGATACTCAAGCCCAAACTCTGGGAATTAGGTAGTTTCTTACCTTTTTATATTTATTCCTCCCAACAAACATGTTATGTAAATATTATTATCCCTGTAAAGAAATGGGGAAACTCATGCTCAGAGTGGTTAAGTAGCTTGCCCACAAATCTTTCAGCTACTACATGGAAGATTTTAAGCCATTTTGGTCTGACTGTAGAGCTGGACCTCTTAACCAATGTACCAAATCCCCAATAGTAGGCGATTTTATTGCAGGATATTTTTGTCTTCATCTTGAAAATGAGACTGCAAGACCCTGAAGGAATGGAATGCTAAAGAGAAAGGGTTGTTGAGGTGATTAGGTTAGGAGGGAAAGTGGGGTCCCTAAACAACCTGGGAGAAGCATAAGCTCAAGTACAGGGAACAAAAGGCAGCAGAGGGAAAAAATGGGTAGAGGCAGGGCAAAGTAGAAAGGGCCTCAGGCCAAAGTTTTCTTCTTTAGGCTCTTATTGGGAGACAACTGACCTCACTGAGGTTCAGCCCTGCCTGTAGGTGATTCCCAGGAAGGAAAAAGGAAAACCTTTTGGTAATTCGAAACCTTGATCCGTACATAAACTGTACTGAAATCAAAAGGGCCTATTGATTGATACACATGATTGGTAAACATGATGAATAGCTGCTGGACATAATAACTGGCAGTTACTTTGGAACAGAATCAAAGATTCAATTTTCATAGCGTGTTCAGCCATGAATATTACAAGGAAATTGAGGGAGTAAAATAATTATCCTTTATATATATATATACACAGTTTAGTCAAGCATATTTCTCTTGCTGTCATTTTTATTCTCTCCTCCCCCAATTTTTTCAACTGACTGTTTTTCTGTGACTTTAAACTAAACAATCTCTTCAGGAATGGGACTCTCAGTGAAAAACACTGGGAGAGAGAATGTCTTTAATCTCAACCTTCTATAAGTATCCTTTGCTTGAGAAAATCTGTTAAAACAATGTTGGCTGACAGACAAATCCTATTTTGCTGTTGCCTTATATTTGAACACCAGAAATGTGTTCCCATATGCTCCCCCAGCCCCAAAGGAATGTGTTACAAATACTGAGAGAAGTAGGCTGTCAAGAAGACATTTTTGTTGGATGGCATTGATGCCATGATTATTGGGCATGGGGTTGATTCTTTTGAAGGATCGTTTGTTTGGAGTCTGTCTTCAGATATAGGTCCACTTCTTCTCACTCTTCTTCAGGAAAAGGATTTCTCCTAAGCTTGGTTGACTTCCTGAGCATATGCCTTCATTCCTTCTATGGATCTAAGTAGTATCTAGAAAGTATAGGTGTAATGCTACCACTACATGCTGAGTTTTAACACTAGGTACTCTAAGTATGAAAATTCCTTATGTTCTGAGATGCTTCAAAAAGTAAATTAAATAATTGACTTTTTCCATTATTTAAACTAGAAGTCACATAAAATGAATCTATTTAAAACAAAGGATCATTGCAGTTAAAGCTCAGATTTCTATATCTCAATTATTGGTACTAGAAAATCCTATTGACTTTGTCATGTGATTTATGGTTTCATTTTTAAACTAGTTATGAAAAAACACTTACCTTTAAATAGCTATGGATTTATTTTTGAGACAACAAAGGCTATATATTCTTTAAAAATTGACAAATGGCAGAACTGAGAATTACTTTCATATGTCTTAATTTCTGAATCCCTTAGACAAGCTACATAATCTAGGGGTTGCAATATTTTAAATAATAACTTACACTATCCTATTTGTTTATAGTATAGTGTGAATTTATGGGTTAATAATCAGAAAATGCTTTGAGATTCTTGGATGAATCTGGGTTTTTCTATTCCAAGGTGTCTCACAGGCACATAATAATATAACTAGTTTGTGACTTGTGACATTTCATGTTCTTTCTCTGAATTATTTTGACTTTTTCTCAAGCTTTTTTTAAATTCAATTTTGTTGAGATACATTCACAAACCATACAGTCATCCACAGTGTACAATCAATTATTCACAGTACAATTATATGGTTGTACATTCATCACCACAATCAATATTTGAAGATTTTCATTACCACACACAAAAAAGAATAATAATAAAAGTTAAAGTAAAATAGAACACCAAAACATCCCATACTCCCAATCCCTCCCTATTATTCATTTACTTTTTGTCCTCATTTTTCTACTCATCTGTCCATACACTGAATAAGGGGAGTGAAAGCCAAAAGGTTTTCACAATCATGCGGTCACACAGTGTAAGCTATATAGTGATACAATTGTCTTCGAGAATCAAGCCTACTGTGTTGCAGTTCAAAAGTTTCAGGTATTTCCTTCTAGTTATTCCAATACTCTAAAAACTAAAGGGATATCTATATAATGCATAAGAATAACCTTCAGAATGACCTTTGACTCTATTTGAAATCTCTCAGCCACTTAAACTTTATTATGTTTCATTTATCTTCCTCCTTTTGGTCCAAGAAGACTTTCTCAATCCCTGATGCCAGGTCCAGGCTCATCCCTCAGAGTCATGGCCCACATGGCCAGGGAGATTTACATCTTTGGGAGTCATGTCCCACATATGGGAGAGGGCAGTGAGTTTACTTGCAGAGTTGGCTTAGAGAGGCCACATCTAAGCAACAAAAGAGGTTCTCTCGGGGTGACTCCTAGGCACAATTGTAAGTAGGATTAGCCTCTCCTTTGCAGTAACAAGCTTCATAAGGGCAAACCCCAAGATTGACAGCTCAGCCTTCTAAACTGGTAGTCCCCAATGCTTGTGAGACTATCAGAAATTCCCCAGGTGGGGAAGTTTAACATTTCCACATTTTTCCCCAGTCCCTCAAGGGGGCTTTGCAAATGCATTTCTATTCTCTGCACAGATTACTGTGGGATATATATTGGGGCTTAACACTAACCTGTACAAACCAACTAGATTTCGCTCCCTATTCAAAATTCCATGTAGTTATGGTATTTGAATATACTGACCATACAAGTTAAATATTATAGTGTGCTACAAAAAAATATAGATTTTACACCTAATAAACATCTGTCCCTTTGGTCTCACACAGAAGTTGAACTTTTAAAACACCATTAAAATCATCCTTTACCCTTTAGTCTGATTTACCTTAGTCCTAACCATGTCCATTTCATTTATATCTCTAATTGAAGTCTGACCTCTTTTTCAAACTCTTTAACATTTGTTGTATGAGGTAATACTGACATCCATAGCTGCCAGACTCTGGCTCTGAGTCTTAGGTGTCACACAGATACACAAAGTTCCAGAGACTGACCAGATTATACACAAACTGCTCAGCATCTCAGAATTTAGAAATAACCATTACAACTTGAGAATAGATGTAACTGCTGTAAGAGCTTGCAATCTAGGAACCTTTACAATAAGTCTTCCCCTAATAACCTGTGCTCTTAGATTCATTTCTCAGGTTGCATATTATAGTTAGTCCATATAAGCAAGGCATTATAAGGTTTGTCTTTTCATTTATGGTTTATTTCACTGAACATACCATCCTCAATGTCCATTTACCTAGTTGCATATCTCACAACTTCATTCATGGTTGTAGCAGCTCAATATTCCATTATATGTACACACCACAGTTTGCCATTCTGTTCATCAGTCAATGTACCCTTAGGCCACCTCCATTCACTGCAAATTGTGAATGCATATGTGTCCCTCTTTTCAGTTCTCCCAAGTATATACCCAATAACAGGGTTGCAGGACCGTAAGGCAACCCCAAGCTTAGCTTTCTGTGGAACCACCACAGTACCCTCCAGATGGGCTGCACCCTTCTACTTCCCCACCAATGGTGATTAGGTACATCCCTCTCTTTACATTTTCTCCAGCACTTGTATCCCTCTGTTTATTTTTTAGACAGCTTTATTCACACATCATACATTCCTTCCTAAGTAAACAATCAGTGGTTCCCTGTATAATCACATAGTTATGCACTGACCACTAATATCTATGTGAGAACATTTCCATTTCTTCCAAAAAGAAAGAGGAAGAGGTGAAAAAAGAAAAAAAATAAGAAAGAGAAAGAGAGAAAAAATGACTAAAAAAACAAAAGAAAAATAAAATTAAAATAAAATTAGAATAAAATAAAATACAATAAAAGGACAGACAACAACACCAATGCCAAGAATCCCATACCCCTCTCTTATATCCCCCTCTTATAGACATTTAGCTTTAGTATGTTGCCTTTGTTGCAATTAATGGTAGCATATTTCATGTTACTGTTGACTATAGACTCTAGTTTGCATTGATTGTATTTTTCCCCAATACCATCCCATATTCAATACCTTGCAAATTTGATATTCAATTGTTCTCCCTCATGTAAATACATTCTTATATTTGTACATTTAATCACAATCATTGACCACTCTAGGTTTCACTAAGTTATATCATCCCAGTCTTTACCTTCTATCTTTCCTTCTGGTGTCCTTCATTCCCCTAACCTTCCTCTTTCAACCATATTCAATATTCACAGTCATCTTTGTTCAGTGTACTTACAACATTGTGCCACCATCGCCCAGTATTGTGCTATCCATTTCTGGATATATACAATCAATCCTGTTGAACATTTGGTTCTCCTTCAGTATCAGATGCCCAATCTTCACCCTCTTTCTATCTCCTGGTATCTTCATTTCTACACTCTTCTCCAAACCTCTCCCTCCTGTCTTCCTATCTTTCTGTAGCACTCCCTTTAGTATTTCTTGTAGAGGAGGTCTCCTGTTCAAGAACTCTCTCGGTGTCTGTTTATCTGTAAATAGTTTAAACATTCCCTCATTTTTGCCGAATATATGATTCTCAGTTGGCAGTTTTTCTCTTTCAGTATCTTAAATATATCATAACACTGCCTTCTTGCTTCCATGGTTTCTACCAAGAAATAGGCACTTAGTCTTACTGAGCTTCCCTTGTAAGTGATTGATTGCCTTTCTCTTGTCATATTGTCAGATTGACAATTGTCAGTTGTAAGATTGGCTCTGCCTCCCAGTTTTCCCCCAAAATCAGGCAGCCACTGTGGCCTGCCACAGGGATGGGAGGTAGGCACTGGGCACCCCAGCAATTCACAGTGTGTGGTAATAAAGACCTTCTGGCTTCTAGTGTTGCTCTATTTTCAGCTGTTCAGCAAGACCTGGGTTTGTTTTGGAGCCCTGCTTTAACAGTTGGGTTGTCTGTATTTTTCAGGCAAAACAGGGCTGGGTTTCTGTGCAGGGTGAGTAGACTAGCCCTTGTGTTCCTAATAAATGTTCTGGAGCAACTTTTTAAAAGTGTTCCTATTCTCTTCCACTTTCTGGACTGTCCAGCAGAGTGTGCTGTTTGGTAACTTAATCATTCTAAGTGTGCTTTGCATCTGTGCACAGGCTACATCTACACAGGTGAGCTGAAACTGAAGGATTCATATGCCCTCACATTACCAGCCAATTTCTGGCTCAACGTGGAGCTTCACCCGTGGCAGAGTGCTCCCTCAGCTGACCCAGTACTCCAGATGTCCCCAAGGCAAGGAAATGGCTGCTGGTTGCTGTTTCCCTCAAGGATAGGGGAAGGATTTTCAGATCCAGGGCTGGAAACATAGTCTCTGTCCACATTTTCTCATTCTCTTTGCCTCTCAGTGACCTGGGCCTTGAAATGTCCTTCCCTGTCACCCTGGTCTTCAAACTTGGGGTATGTCTCATGGCTGTGAGAGATTTTAAAATCTGTGTCTCTTTTAGGAGGGGTCCCAACTGCTGATTCCATGCCTTTCCAACATGGAGAACAAGTGAAAGGGAGGGGAGAGGATCAGCTGGTCTGGGATGGAAGATTCCTACCTGATATCTCTTCTCTCTTCCATTTGGCATCTTCAGAGTCCTTCTCCAGTCTATATCCTCCTCCAGAGTTTCAAAGAATTCAGAGCTGTCCTTTTTTTGTTGAATCTCTAGAGAGGAGTTTTCAGTAGCTGTTTATGTTGCCATGTTGATGATGTCACCTAAGCCTTCTCTCAAGTTTTTATAAGAATTTAAGACTTGACAGATTGGGTCATATCAGTATTCCCTGTATCCCAAGTTTCTATCTTCAACTGTGGCAGTAAGAGAAATTTTGTGGGAAGATGGATATGTTTGCTTTTCATGACATCAAACTTAAACATTCAGGAACAATCACTAATAATCTTAAATACTTCCCAACTCCTCAAGTATCTGCAATGCATAAATTTACCTCAACCATTTTGCAACTTACTTACATTTTATAATTGTAATACTATGTTTTTCTACATGCTGATAACTAATTTGACTAATCTTTGCTCACTGAATTGCCTGATTTATTGAGGGAATAAGCTGGATGTTTTGGCATTTTATAGATACAGCCAAAGGCACACAACAGGTAAAATGAATAAGGAAAATTCTTCTGACAGTTTGTCAAGCTCCCCTGGCATTCAACAAGATCTCTTCTCAAGGAATCTAAAGGACATAGTAGGACCAATGAATAGATGGGGCCAGCATCAAATATTAGTAACTGTGGAAAAATTGAGGGACTGATGGTAGACCTGGGTCAGGGGCTTAGGACCAGGTGGTATGAGACATATATGTGGGTGTAGGTAACATTTCTGACCTTCTTATCACACTTGAACTGGATGGTCACTTGATTTCAAGAAAAGGAGTCTCCTGCGGTCTTGGCCACATGTTTTAAGATGATCCAGGTACCGACAAAATCTCTGATGTAGTCTTGGGGGCTGTGTTAGTTTCCTAGGCTGCTTAAGCAAATACTGTGAAATATGTCAGGTTAAACAATGGGAATTTATTTGCTCATGGTTTTGAGACTGGGAAAATGTCCAAATCAAAGTATCATCAAGATGATGCTTTCTCTTCAAAGACTGTGGCATTCTGGGGCTGGCCACTGGCAATCCTTGGTTCCTGTCACATGGCAAGGCACATGTTGGCATCTCCTGATCCCTCCTTTCTCTTCTGGGTTCTGTTGACCTTCAGCTTCTTGCTTCCCATGGCTTTCTCTCTGTCTGAATTTCATTCTCTTATAAAGAATTCCAGTAATAGGATTAAGACCCATCCTGCTTGAGGCGAAACACGCCTTAACTGAAGTAACCCCATCAAAAGGTCTTATTTACAATGGGTTCATACCCACAGGAATGGATTAAATTTAAGAACATGTTTTTCTGGGGTACACACAGCTTCAAACCAGCAGAGGGGGAAATTTATACAAGTATAGGATCCCAAATAATGGGGCTTGCTCTAATCAGTACTGGCAAAACTTCACTTGGAGTATTAGATTCCTTTTTGGAAACCAGCCTTTAAAAGAATATAGTCAGTCTGGAATACTTTCACCAGAGAATTACTCATGTGATGAAAGGACTTCAAACCATGACATAAAGAACACAGGATGTTTAATTATGAGTGAAAGAATAATTAGGGAGGGATGCTTTGTTGAAGAGGGATTAAATTTGTTCTGTGTGGCCACTTATGGAAAATCTAGGAGCAGATTTCAGTCATATATAAGGAAGAATTTTCTATCAATTGGAGCTGTCTTAACAATAATGTACTGCCTTGGTAGTGTTTCCTGTTATTATGGGTCTTCAGGTGCATATATATAGGGTAAACATTAGACAAGAAGAGGATAGAGGAGATTCCTGAAGTGCATAAATGCTTGGACCACGTCAGTAGTTGGTAGAGTACTGAACCTCAATGACTAGTGAATATTGAAAAAAAATGGAAATAATTGACATAGGTTTACAGCTTTTTTTTTTTTTTAACAAGTGAGGACTGATAAGGTCTTAGGGAGCCAAGGGATAACACCTTTCTTCTTTTCCTGAGTTTGAAACCCATTGGAATTTGGAGTCAGGCTGCCTGGGTCTAAATGTTGTCTGGGTCCAAATATTGCCACTTACTAGCTGAGTGAACATGAGCAAATTCTTTAAACTTTCTGTGCCTCAGTTTCCTCATTTGTAAAATGGGTGTAATAATACCAATCCTAAGTGCAATGATAAGTGTTCCATAAGTGTTGGGTATTAGCACTTAATTGAGCTATAGATACAGGAATTAGCTGGAAGATAAAATATCACCTTTAGCACGGAAGAAGCTGACATGGGAATTGTAGCTTTAGATCTGCAGCCAAGTGGGTGTGCTAATACCTTACTCCTGAACAATTTACCCACCCAGTCATTGACACAGCTGGAGAACTAAATAGGACTTATCTGTAGGGGCTGGCCCCATTCCTGTTTAGTTCTAGTATGTGAACATGCTGTGGACAAGATGGCTCCATAAAGTGAGACATCCAGAAGGGGCCAAGTCAAAGATGCTCAGTTCTGTATTTAAGACATATTAAGTCAAATAAGTCACTCCTCCTCCTATTGTGAGGAGTACATGAAGAGTGGGGAGAAAAGCTAGGAGTATTATTCTATTGGAGCTCTCACCTCCTGGAGATATGAGGCAAGAAATGAAGGTTCACCCTCTAACAAGGACATTAAGGAAAAAAAAACCTTATCTTTTCGAAAACCATTATTTTATAACCCAAAAGTAGAAAGGGCATAATCTCAGAATGAAGCAAATTCCTTTAATAAATTTAGCTTTCTATCACATTGCCCTTATTTTACACAGATCTGAAAAATTTCAAGAGGGTTTGGCACAGTACCTGTACTAGCATTTGGGAGCCACTGAACTGGATGACTTTTAAGACCCTTCTAACCATGACATTTTGTAATTCTATGATAGAATTTCATTTGTACCTGGTCTGCAGAAAAGAACCAAGGGACTGAACCTGGGTCAAGGGACAAGTAGAACCTGAAAATGTGTTTGTGAAAGGGTTGGCAGTCAGGTCCAGAACAGAGTGTTTTTTTTCTCTTTGGAATTCTTAATCATATTTCCCAACTGTCAATATGGAGAAGAATTTATCTAAAAAGGCCAGGGAGTTGTGATGAGAACTCGATGTTGAATCTCTAAGCCCAAACCTTGAGGTCTGGGATTTCATTGCCAAAATTTGCACTATGATAGTTGGAAGAAAAGATAGATATGTCAGTTTCATCACCTCTCTCAGTAATAACATTTCAAATATGTTCATTTCTTTGTCCTAATATTTTATTACCGGCTTGTAGTTTTCCTCTTTCTACATGTGGTCCCACTCCCCGCCTTGCGAACTGATGAAGCTACATTGCAGCAAATTGAAATAGAAAACCATACATCCAGGGTGATTTATCATTAATGTGAAATTCTATCCTAACATGAAAGTTGAGAAGCAGGAATCCCAAGCTATTTCAAAATTCATATTACAAGATAGACAATCAGATGCCCCCAAACCATAGCATTTTGTACTACATTAATTGTATTCTGATAGAGCCCTTTGGTTGCATTTGTATTTCCAAATAAATACAGACATATGTCACCATTTTTTATTGATTTTGGACTTTCTTAGGAAGGAAACACTGTTAAATTATAATAAATAGTTTCAACTAAAACAAATAGCACAAAACCCATTAAGAAGGCATTTGTTGCAGAACTTGGTTTGATATGTCAGCAACAGGTGAAATCATGTCAAAATAATGTCTTCAGAAACTAAATAAAAATTTGTTTGCAAATTTGTCTCCAGCAAGCATTTCCAGAGTATAAAAATCCTTAAGAATCAATATAGTTTTATTCAGTATGCAAATGCACTGAAAAGCATTACAGCAAAAATTCCATTGCTGAATTATATGATAGTGTTAGTGAATTAATAAATAATAGTAGATGATAAATAATATAGTAACTGAATTAGATAATATATTTATGAAGAAGTAGAGAGAGAAAAAGATTAAGGGGATAGTCTTGGGAGGAGATCAAATTTCAGATAAGCTAAAATAACATTTTATATTCAGAAAAGTAATGGAGTTTTGTCCTGTAACTTGCAGAGTCCAGTTAAACTAAATTTCACTGCAGCTTTTAAAAAGAGGGAAGGGTATGTAAAATGCCTAATTCTGAAGTGATAATCATTTGAGTTCTAATATTAGGCAGCCTGCATCTATAATTTGCATAACTGTGTTTGCCTTCCAGGTAATTGGGAATTTAATTGTTATCAGAATAAAATTTGAGTCTTATTTCCAATGATGTCAGGGCAATATATCCCAATGTGCATTTCATAATTAGGCAAATGGCAGGAGCTGTGCTTCAGCATAAAATCATAAAGAGTTTACCTTCAGTATACCCCAGGTTCTCTTTTGCTGCTACCCTTTTTCTCCTTTCTGCCTTCTAGAGCCAGTTCTCACTGTGATGCTTAAGCTGAGTCTGCTCTTCTTGGACCTCTCAGTTTTCTCCTCCCACTGAAACAGATCCATCCTACTTTCCATCCCCTTCTAATCTCATTACTGGTATGTTTAAAGGAGCTAATTTGACAAACTAATTTCTTTATCCATTTCCTCTCCCAGGTAGTTTATTTTTATTTTTGCAAAGTAAAGAAATAAGAAACCAAGCCCAACCTCAGCTACCACATAATATCTTCATAGTTTCATAAAAGAAAGGGCACTTTAATGCCAAAAAAACAGGAAGGGTATAATCTTGGAATAAAGGAGAATCCTTTTAATTGACTACATTTAGCTTTATGACAAACTGTCATTACATTGACCTTATTTTTCTAGTTTTGCAAGAAAACAGTGAAATTTTATCTTAGCCCAGCATTATTTTGTAAACTGGTGTTTGAATATTTGTTCTAAATTGGATAGCATTGCTGTGACGTTCAGAAGGGGTCATTATAGTTGTTACTGAGTTTCTGTGCTGGGGCAAAGTACAGTTGTGGCACGAAGCAAAGGAAAGTTACGAGGCCCATCTTAGAGATATGACAATAACAGCAAGCTCAGGGGTAAGGTAGAAAAGAATGCAGGGAATACAGGAAAGAAGGTTGGCAAGGAGGGTCACAGAGTTACAGGATGAAGGGCCTTACAAACCTGGCTCCTCGAGGGGAAATGCCTGAGGTTCTTTCTCTGGCTCTCACGACCTCTTTGATATGAATGGTTGGAATTCTATGGTTTTCTATGGAGGGGCTTGAATTTGGCTGTCCACATCACACTGTGCAGTCAGCTTCCTTGTTGCAATGATCGAATATGGCAATTCTCCCTCCTCTGTAAAGCATCACTGATATTATCCCATCCCAGGTCAGCAAGACAACATCTTTTATTGATTTGAATTTTGCAAAATAGTCTGTATGCAAAGTCTTCTAGACTCAGGGAGAGCAAAACCACTAAATTATGCACGTGTTATATGTACATGGTATATTTTTATGTATGTGTATATTCTAACTTCCAAGAAAGATCAAATCAGTTTCTGTTTTGTTGTTGGTTTTTTTCCTTTGCAAAAAAGGGCCAAAGACCTAAATCAATGCTTGAACTAAGTGCTGTCAGGGCTCTGGCTTTCGGGTTGTTAGGAGCATTGTGAGAAAAAATCCAACGGAATAATGCTCTGTTAGTTGTGAGTGAAACCTAGAGACCATCAGAGGGAGTACTTTAGCTGCTGTAAAAGTGCTCAGAGGGAAATAGATAATAAACAAACAGCAAACAATCTGATGTCAGAAATGATCATTATTGCAAAATGAGACTGAAAGCCTATTTTTTTTTAGCAATTTCTATGGATGAAGTCCCAACTCTGGTTATGGCCATCATTAGCTGGATAATTCTTTGAGTCTGGCTAATGTGGAATCTTGCCAAGGACAAAGAGGATTTGTTCACTAACTGGTAAGAGAGGTATTGGTCATGCATGCTTAAATGTGGTAATAGTCCTGGTCTTTAATGATACAGATTTAATGAAGATGATGCTATGCATTTTTAATTGTTCACCTATGATTTGACATTAGCCATGCCTTTCTCACTAATTTGAAGATTTGTTGGCCAGCACTGAAATTAGCTGAAACCTGGATCTTTAAATTGTCAGTTCCTCTCAAATTTCTCTTGCCTTTGTCTTTCCTAGCTCCTTGCTATTCTGTTGATGGGCCCCACTTGCCAGACAGGACAACCTCCATTCCATTTCTAAATCATTTTTTAAAATGGCAGGGAATATACCAGCAACCTCAAACCTCTTTAGTGGGGCTTGAAACACTGATCAAAGAGAGAGATTTATGCTTTCATCCCATCCCTGAATTGCAGTGTTTCCCACTCCTCTTTCTTGGTGAATTTTGCTTTGATCTCCCACTCTATAGCTTGTCCCATAGTTTTGCCTTGTCTGCCTCTAGGGCTAAGTTCCCATACTGAACCTTGCCCATATCCTGTCAATGTTCTTTCCCTAGAGTCTGTCCTAGCTCACTCATTTCATACCTTATTGGCTGGCAAAATATGGACACATCAGGATGACGACTAACACTGCAGGATGATGACTGATAGTATCTTTGACTTCTGGGTTGGAAACTTTATAGGATTTCTTGTAAGAATGGATCCCCTCCCTTTGACCATTACTTGAAGCTATGGAAGCTGCTCTGGACATCCCAATTGTCCTGGCTGAGGCCAGCCTCTGAATTCTAGTCAGGTTCCCTCAGCACCTATCCTAATTAATGGGTCTTTTCCTGAGCCAGTTTATTCTCCTATCTTACTCTGTGGCTGAACCCATTTATGATTTGACTTTGAAGTAAATGTGAGGGATGTCGCAAAAATTTCTATCAGTGATATCTGAAATTTCCTGCTATTAGAGATTTAGCCCTTTGAGATAGGGAAGTGTGTCTATAGGAGACTTCTGTAAAAATGCATATATTCCAGGTGTCTTATTTAGGGTAGGCTAGGCTAGGCTAGGTTGTTGTAATGAGTAAGCTCAAATTTGTAATGTCTCAACACGATAGTCTATTTCTTGCCCACATAGAACCATGTGTTGTTTTTCAGGTCAGCAAGGTGGTTTTCCTCCACATAGTCATCCAGAGATTCAGACTTTTTCCATCGTGTGTCCCCTCCATTCCTTAGGGCCTCATTGGAATCTGCCTCCAAGTGGTGGAAAAGAAGAGACAACATGGAGGGTAAACCTTTTCCTTAAAAGCTTTGACCTGGAATTGGCACATATCACTTATTCTCACATGCCATTGGTCAGAACTCAAGCACATGGCCACATATAATTGCAAGGGAGGCTGGGAATGTAGTTTAGTCATGTTACAAGCAAAAGAATTGGAGAACAGATTCTAGAGAAATGCTAACAGTCTCTGTCATACCAAATAAGGATAACACACTAATTTATTTTTGACCTTTGATATCTTAGCAGTTTTGTTCATCAAGTTGCTAATATTTTGGGAGGCAGGGAATAGGGTGTGGGCTAGGTTAGGGGAGGTGGGAGAATACATTGCCAACATATGGGTCAGTGATGGGAAGTCAGGTTTCTTTGAGGTGACAAAATTTGGAGGACAGGGCTCTAGAAAGTCAGGGGTCAATACGAGGATACTGGGAATAGGAGAGACGGGGTACAAAGAGAAAGTAAAGATGAAAAGGATGTTTCAGGTTCAGTTTTGCTTCAGGCTAGCCCTGATTCTAACATCTGCACCCAAATTGCTTGCCAGGTGAGGGTCTTAAAAACATGGATGATCCAATTCTGTGCCTATTTCTACCAGTCATCTGTCTTTTCCAGGAGAGGGAGCAAAATACTCTGAAAGTCGTGGCTCTCAGTGCCCTTCACCAGGTTCCTGCTTCTTCTAAGAGTTTTTGACTTAGTATCAAACCAGGACAATTAAAATCCCATCAATTTCATCATTCTTAGGTCTTTGCTAAGGTTACAATGAAGCAATAGCTTTCCTACAGCTACCCATTTGGTGTTAGGCTGCCCACTGGGAGCCTTATTATATATGAGGTGAAATCTTTTCACATAGTGTTGGGTTCTGTTTCCTGTTGGTCTGGCCACTTTCCAAGAACAAGGACTAACTTCAAGTTCATTTACATCCTACACCCCCACAGCCCTACAGACTGTGAGAGACTGACACTTGCTGTTGACCAACCAACCCATCCTTAGCTAGTTGGTCTGGAACATGAGTTGATTCAGCAGGAAGGAGTGGGAGGGTGAAGGTTACCAAGCAATGAGCCTCAGCTGTTGTCTGCAGCGCTGTTAATGGTAGTGAATCTGATTTGTGTTTAAACTGAAAGCACTTTGCAATGGTAGCAGGAGGCAAAGGTCTGGGGAAGAAGCAGCATGGAAATTACAGTTTTTCCTTTTTAGCTTGTGTCTCAGATATGTTCACCAGATAACAAAAGAATCATTGACGGTTGGAGAGTCATGGATAGTCAATCCAACCTGAATGAGCAGATTTATAAGGGTCTTAGGACCTCATTAGACTAGATGGTTATCCATGTAATGTGTATGAAGGATATGAAAATATCCTTTTCTTGCAGTGCATGAAACTGCATCATTAAAGATCACCCTTTAGGAACTTTCTAAAGTGATTAAAATGTTTATTTAATAAAAAAATTATGTAACAACTAATGTAGTGTTTATTTAATAAATTAACACTATATGTTAAGTACTATTCTGAGGGCCTTATAAGATATTAACATACTTATTCCTTGTAACAACCTTATGAGGTAGGTACTTTTATTAGTATCCCCATTTCACAGATTAGGAAACAGAGACTTAGGGAGTGGCTCAAGAACACATAGCTAGTGAATAGCAGACTTAGGATTGTAAACCCAGGAAGTCTGGCTCCAGAGTCTGCTCTCTTAACTGTTATACTAGGCTGCTCTCATTGCATGGGGCACTACATTTATTTTGGGGAAGGTAAGTAATTTTGGGAAAAATTTGTTTACCCATTCGTACTACCATCCCTTCTACCCAGCAGAGAGCAGAACTCTGAATGTTTTGAGGGTAAGGGGCATAAGAGGTCCTGAAGAGACTGTTGGGGTAACCAGAGTGTCAGAACTAAGGTCTTGTTAAAGGGCTAGAACCCCTTCTCACTATGTATTCTCCCTAAACATGCTTCATTCAAGGAATAGTGCTTTCACCTGTTCTAGTTTGTATGAATTTGATTCTAGTTATTAGCATTATTTATATATATACATATTTTTACTGAGATTGTTCACATACCATACAACTATCCAAAGATCAAAAGTGTACAATCAATTGCCCATGGTACCATCATACAGCTGTGCAACCATCAACACAACTTTTTTTTCAATTTTTAGAAAATTTTCATTACTCCAGAAAAGAAATAAAGACAAAAAAAGGAAACTCAGATCCTCCCATACCCCTAACCACACCCCCCTCCATTACTGATTCATAGTTTTGGTATAGTACATTTGTTACCGTAGATGAAAGAATGTTAAAATACTACTAACCATAGTATATAGTTTGCAATAGGTATATATATATTTTCCCTATATGCCTCTCTATTATTAACTTCTAATTATAGTGTCATACATTTGTTCTAGTTCATTAGAGAGATTTCTAATATTTGTATAGTTAATCACAGACATTGTCCACCACAAGATTCATTGTTTTATACATTCCCATCTTTTAACCTCCAACTTTCCTTCTGGTGACATACGTGACTCCGAGCTTACCCTTTCCACCACATTCACACACTTTTCAGCACTGTTAGTCATTCTCACAACATGCTACCATCACCCCTGTCCATTTCCAAACACTTAAGTTCACCCTAGTTGAACATTCTGCTCATAATAAGCAACCACTCCCCATTCTTTAGCCTCATTTTATATCCTGGTAACTTATATTTCATGTCTATGAGTTTACTTATTATAATTAGTTCATATCAGTGAGACATTGCAATATTTGCCTTTATGTGTCTGTCTTATTTCACTCAATATAGTGCCCTCAAGATTTCTTCATCAACCCATTTCTTTAAAGATGGTTTTGTTCACACACCATACATTCTGTCCTAAGTAAACAATCATTGGTTCCCTGTATAGTCACGTATTTATGTATTCAGCACCATCTCCACTATCTACATAAGGACATCCCCATTTCTTCCACAAAGAAGGAGGAAGAGTCAAATAAGGTAGAGAGACAAGAGAAAAAGAAAAAAAGAGAGAGAGAGAGAAAAAAAAAACACGACAGCTAGAAAGCAACAAAAGGAAAGACAGCATCAACCCAAAGTAGAATAAAGAGTCAGACAACATCACCAATGCCAGGAGTCCCATACCCTTCCCCTATTCCCCATGCCCCATATGCATTTAGCTTTGGTATATTGCCTTTGTTATATTAAAGGGAGCATAATACAATGTTTCTGTTAATTATAGTCTCTAGTTTGCATTGATTGTATTTTCCCCCCAATCCCACCCCATTTTTAACACCTTGCAATGTTGACATTCATTTGTTCTACCTCATGAAAAAAACATATTTGCACCTTTTATTACAATCGTTGAGAACCCTAGGTTTCCCTGAGTTACACAATCCCAGTCTCTATCCTTCATCTTTTGTTCTGGTGTCCCAGATGGTCCCAGCCTTCCTCTTTCAACCATACTCACAGTCATCTTTGTTCAGTGTACTTACATTGCGGTGCTACCATCTCCCAAAATTGCTTTCCAAACCTCTCACTCCTCTCTTTTCCTCTCCGTCTGCAGTGCTTCCTTTAGTGATTCCTGTAGAGCAGGTATCTTGTTCACAAACTCTGTCATTGTCTGTTTGTCTGAGAATATTTTAAGCTCTCCCTCATATTTGAAGGATAGTTTTGCCAGATATGGGACTCTTGGTTGGTGGATTTCTCTTTCAGTATCTCAAATATATCACCCCACTTCCTTCTTGCCTCCATGGTTTCTATTGAGAAATCCACCTATAGTCTTATCAAGCTTCCTTTGGATGTGATGGATCACTTTTCTCTTGCTGCTTTCAGGATCCTCTCTTTATCTTTGATGTTTGATAATCTGATATTTAAGGGTCTTGGCATAGGCCTATTCAAATCTTTTCTGTTTGGGGTATGCTGCACTTCTTGGATCTGTAATTTTATGTCTTTCATAAGAGATGGGAAATTTTCATTGATTATTTCTCCTTTATTGCTTCTGCCCCTTTTCCCTTCTCTTCTCCTTCTGGGACACCAATGACATGTTCATTCTTGCTTTTCATTTTGTCCTTAAGTTCCCAGAGATGTTGCTCACATTTTTCCATTCTTTTCTCCATCTGTTCTTTTGTGTGTAGGCTTTCAGGTGTCTTGTTCTCCAGTTCCTGAGTGTTTTCTTCTGCCTCTTGAGATCTGCTGTTGTATGTTTCCATTGTGTCTCTCATCTCTTCTGTTGTACCCTTCATTTCCATAGATTCTGCCAGTTGGTTTTTTGAACTTTCAATTTCTACCTTATGTATGCCCAGTGTTTTCATTATATGGTTCAGCTCTTTCACCATATCTTCCCTTAACTTTTTGAATTGACTTATTATTAGTTGTTTTAATTCCTGTATCTCAGTTGAAGTGTAAGTTTGTTCTCCTGACTGGGCCATAACTTCCTTTTTCTTAGTGTAGGTTGTAGTTCTCTGTTGTCTAGGCATGGTTTCCTCGGTTACCCAAATCAGGTTTTCCCAGACCAGAATGGGCTCAGGTCCCAGAAGGAAGAAATATTCAGTATCCAGTTTCCCTAAGGGTGTGTCTTAGAAAATTGGTACACCCTGTGATGCCTCGGGTCACTGTGCTTTTCTGCCCAGCAGGTGGCACCTGTCAGCCTGTAATTCCAGACTGGTGTGAGGAGGTGTGGCCCATGGCTGTTTCCTGTTTTCCCCATCTCTGTTGTCTGGTTCTGAATGGAAAGCACATAGTAGAGCTGGGCCCACCCCTTTCCTCTTAGAGAAGATAGACCCCCTAAGGAGCAGTCATTAGCATTTCAATGGTCTCTCCCTGCCTGTGCTATCTCCACACTTGTCTGGGTCAGAGCACTGGGAACTGAAAATGGCTGAGGCTTTCTCCACTGAGCTGAAAAAGGGACAGAAAGTCCCCTTCAGGGCTAGTCCATGGTGACCCTCCAGCTCTCCATGGTCAGTTGTCACCCAAAGCCTCTGTCTGCTTGCTGGGGATTCGTAGCTCATAGTGAGCAGTTCACACTCACTAATTAAATCCCCAGTTGGAGCTCAGCTGAGCTATATTCACTTGCTGGGTGAGAGCTTCTCTCTAGCACCAGGAGGCTTTGCAGCTCGGGCTGTGGGGGGAGGGGGCTCCCAGCTTGAATCCGCAGTTTTTATTTACAGATTTTATGCTGTGATCTTGGGCATTCCTCCCAATTCAGGTTGGTGTATGATGAGTGAACAGTCATGTTTGTCCCCCCGCAGTTATTACAGATTATTTGCTGGTTGTTCTTGGTTTTTTGTTAGTTGTTTCAGGGGAACTAACAAGCTTCCACTCCTCTCTATGCCACTATCTTAAGATTCTCCTCTCTGTTAGCATTTTAAGGCTCACCTCTTGTTTTATATTTTATTTATTATACCTAGAGATGGTACAGACTGAAAATGAAACCAGGTGGACTCCTGTTCACCCAAGGAACAAAGAATGGTTTGGGTTGACTGGCAAGCAATGGGCAAAAATGTTAAAACAGTTTTCTGATTCTGTATTCAGAGTCAGTGTACCTTGCTTCCCAAGGACAGCTCTGCGGAGGCTGCTCTGACAGGATTACTTTCCCTTGCCTCACCTCCATATGGATAGTTAGGTACTGGGCACTACTCTCTGCTCAAAACTCTGGATAGCTTTTCCCCATCCTGCTTCTTCCTCACACCACACTTTCTAAGTGACTGACTGCCTCCTCCAATGGCACCAGATGGCAAAGGGAGACTGCTCTCCAGAATGTTTTCATCTGGTATCATATAACCCATGGAATTCAATCTATAGCTGGCTCTTTTACTCATAACCTTGTCTGTGGATCTTCAAATCTTCAATTTTCTGTATTAGAGTTATATGTCTCACTGGATACTCCAGAGATGATAAAAAGGGGGGTGATGATGATTTCAATGTGTATTACTCCACCAGTACTTGCCTCCAGAACAATTTCCCTAGCCAGATACAATAACTAAGTCAGTCAGTCAGCAGAAATCCAAGCACCTACTATGCCCTGGACTTTAGATAAGCTACTGCATGCTCCAAGCAATATGAGCTTATCTCACTTGGCCATTATGTACTCTATTCCTAGAGAAAGAAAAGATATCTTGACTAGCAAACATTTTGTTCCCTGTGCAGAACTTGGAATTCAGCTCCTACATTTAGGTGCTGAGCTTGTTGTCCTCATAATTAATGCTAAAAAGAAAAGATTTGGAAAGAACACAGGAGTAAGAGGCTAAGTCTCCGAGGGAGGCTGTGCCGGTTTGAGTGTATTGTGTCCCCCAAATGCCATTATCTTTGTGGTCTTGTGTGGGGCAGAAGTTTTGGTGCTGGTTGGATTTGCTTAGAGTGTGCCCCACCCAGCTGTGCGAGATAATTTTGATGAGATGTTCCCATGGAGGCATGGCCCCACCCATTCGGGGTGGGCCTTGATCGGTGGAGCTATATAAATGAGCTGACTTGGGGGGAAGAAAGATGAGTGCAGCTGGGAGTGATGTTTTGAAGAGGAGCAAGCTTGCTGGAGAGGAACGTCCTGGGAGAAAGCCGTTTTGAGGCCAGAGTTTTGGAGCAGACGCCAGCTGCCTTCCTAGCTAGCAGAGGTTTTCCGGATGCCATTGGCCATCCTCCGGTGAAGGTACCTGATTGCTGATGTGTTACCTTGGATGTTTTGTGGCCTTAAGACTGTAACTGTGTAGTGAAATAAACCCCCATTTTATAAAAGCCTATCCATCTCTGGTGTTTTGCATTCTGCAGCATTAGCAAACTAAGACAGATTTTGGTACCAGAGAAGTGGGGTGCTTTTGCTGCTGAGTTTGCAAATACCAAACATGTTAGAATGGCTTTTTAAATGGATAAGGGGGAGTTTCTGGAAGAGTTGTGAGGAGCTTGATAGAAAAGGCCAAAACTGCTTTAAAGAGACTGTTTGTGGAAATATGGACTCTAAAGATACTTCTGATGAGGACTTGAACAGAAATGATGAATGTGTTGTAAACTGGAAGAAAGGCGATCCTTGTTTTAAAGTGGCAGAGAATTTGGCAAAATTGAGTTCTGGTGTCAGATGGAAGGAAGAATCTGGAAGCAACAACTTGGAATACTTAGCTGAGGAGATCTCCAGACTACGTGTGGAGGACGTATGCTGGCTTCTCCTTGCAGCTTATAGTAAAATGCGAGCAGAGAGAGAGAAACTTAGAACTGAACTCTTGGGTTCAAAGAAACCAGAAGTTGATGGCTTGGAAAATTACGGGCTTCCAGTGGGTAGAATCCCAGAAGCTACAGCCCAACCTGAGGACAAGCCAAGATTGGATAAGGAGTTAAGCAGAAAGGATTTGTGGAAACTCCTATTGTCTGATGGCTTTGACCCCTGCATGCTTCATGCAAAGCCAACAGAATTTTTGCGAGATCTTTATAGACGGAGCCATTGCCGGTCTGGACTGGAGGAGACAGACAAGGAAAAAATTAAAGGAAAAATCTCTTCAAAGACAGAGCCATGGAGGTTGAGGTCTGGAGTCAGGAGGTCTAGGGCTGAGAGAGCGGAGCAGCCCACACGCAGGGAAAGGGTGAGTTTGCCCTGGAGGTCAAGGGCGGGCTTTCCGCCTCGTTGCTCAGGAAATGTCCTGCCACCCCAAGCCCCAAAGAGGGTGGAGCACATTCCCAGGGAATTGGGGAGAGCCTGGCTGCCACCACGTTGTTCTGAAGGGGTTGAGCGTGTGCCCCGGAGATGGAAGGGAATCCGGGAGCTGCCCCGATGTTTGAGGAGGGTGGGGCCGAGAAGGTGGTCTCCCAAATGTGTGGATATATTGGAGCACTCACCTAAGCGTTTGGAGAGGAAAGGGCTGCCGAAAAGGCCCTTAGGAAGGGTTAGGCTCCCGCTCTCTCAAGCCCCAAGAATGCAACATTGTTCTGTAAATGACTCTCGGACTTTGAAATCTAATGGACTTTGTCCTGTGGGTTTTAGGAACTGTTTTGCTCCTGTTAACCCTGTTTTCCTTACTGTTTCTCCTTATGGCAATGGAAATGTTCATCCTATGAATGTCTCTCCTTTGTATATTGGAAGCACATAACTTGTTCTAGGTTCACAGATCCACAGCTAGAGGGGAATTGTGCCTTGGGACTGACCACGCCTAAATTGATTTTGATGGGATTTTGTACTTAACTTTTGTTACTGAAATGGTTTAAGTTTTTGTGATATTGTGATGAAATGAATGTATTTTGTATTTGGAAAGATAATGTCATTTTGGGTTCCAGGGGGTGGAATGTGCCGGTTTGAGTGTATTGTGTCCCCCAAATGCCATTATCTTTGTGGTCTTGTGTGGGGCAGAAGTTTTGGTGCTGGTTGGATTTGCTTGGAGTGTGCCCCACCCAGCTGTGGGAGATAATTTTAATGAGATGTTCCCATGGAGGCGTGGCCCCACCCATTCGGGGTGGGCCTTGATCGGTGGAGCTATATAAATGAGCTGACTTGGGGGGAAGAAAGATGAGTGCAGCTGGGAGTGATGTTTTGAAGAGGAGCAAGCTTGCTGGAGAGGAACATCCTGGGAGAAAGCCGTTTTGAGGCCAGAGTTTTGGAGCAGACGCCAGCTGCCTTCCTAGCTAGCAGAGGTTTTCCGGATGCCATTGGCCATCCTCCGGTGAAGGTACCCGATTGCTGATGTGTTACCTTGGATGTTTTGTGGCCTTAAGACTGTAACTGTGTAGTGAAATAAACCCCCATTTTATAAAAGCCTATCCATCTCTGGTGTTTTGCATTCTGCAGCATTAGCAAACTAAGACAGAGGCTTAGAAGTGAACTCGGTGCGTTTTCTCCTACACCACTGATCCCCTCCATAGTCACATGTGGGGAATGCAAATGCCCTCCTCAGGCCCTCTAGTTCAATTTCAGCATAAGTCAATTGACCTATCGGTACTGTGAGGAGCAAAGACTCAAATGAAGCAGCTGCCGAAAGGACTTTGTCAAGCTGGAAATGAATTATTAATATGGTTCTGAATGGGAACTGCATTGGAAACCAGGCTCTTTATTACTTACATTAATGAGCAGGAAGACGATGCAGTGAGAAAAATCCCAAGTTTGGAGAATGCTACAATTTGGAGTGCAACAATGAGTGAAGAAACAATGAAATCCAACAAATGTAAATCCAGACTAATGTGTCTCTCAACAAAGAGCTGAAAGAGGGACTATTTTCAGAGCAGAAAAATGCTAAAAAGGGTGGAAAGACATTACTATAGTCAGTTTGTTTGAAAATGTAGCCCACACTTAGGAAGGCAAGAAGAGAATGTCCAGATTGCCTGCTGGATGGACACAATACAATGCATCTATCAAAGGAGGTGGCATTATCTTTATTAGAGATGTGTGCCCAGTACAATATGCCATTTGTCTCTTATCTAGGTTGAATGGTAAAGTAAATTATTCTAATATAATATAATATTGTGCTCCTCAGAGAGATTCTGATTCTTCACAGCTTGCTTGGCAGAGGAAGGTGTGTAAGTGTGTGCTTTCTGTATAATTCCTTTGGTCCTAGTTGCTTTTCTTTCTCTACCTACAGAGCCCTCTTTCCCACCAATACCTGATTCTCCCTCCTTTCCTCAGAAATGGTCTTTTGTTTAACCCTCTTTCTATCTGTAAGCCCTCTTTTTCTTTAACCCTTTTTCTACCTGTAAGCCCCAGTCTGGCAATGCTACAATTGATCCCTGCTTTTACAGAAAGCATACAATTTCCTGAGATGAGGGAGGTGGCACTATTTCGCCCCATTAAATTTGATCCTCCCCCAAACTGGCATTTTTATTTTGTTTGTCCTATTAAATCTTTTAGTTTCTGGACATTTGATAATGTACTTTCCTCCACATTTCTGTCTTTTACAGGCCTCCGGATTTCTGTCCTTTTTTGTCTTTAAGCATTTGTGCCCTCGTGGTTATTGTTGTTTATCAGGCTTCTGACCCACTACTTGCCCTTACCTTCCCTGTTTCCCTTTGCTCTGACTCTAGCTTGCCTACCCAGCCCAAACCCATTGCCTTATTTGATTTCTAGAACCTGCATAATCTGTACTAAATTTCCTCTACTTCTCTGTCCTGCCTATTCTTACCTGCTATAACTGATGTTTTGGAGTGGTGTCATTATGGCCACTTCTCCTTGTACAGCTCTTTACCGTTTCTTTCCAAAAAGGCTTTGGGTCAATTTAGGGAGTGATAAGAGGATGACTGAAGGGAGTGTGTGTGTAATGAGCCACTTGGAGATTATTTTTATCACTTTCTGTTAAATAGCTACCTCATCAGGACAGGACATTTTAAAATAATCTCCAACAGTGTCAATAATATTGGTTTACAATCATCGACCTGAGCTGCAGCTATGTTAACCCTGAATTCTGAGTCAGAAAGGCCTCTGGCAAAGTCTGGGAAAGAGGTTTGATTTGATTTAGCTGCTCTAATTAGTGGAGCATGATATAATAAGGATACTACATTACTTTTCACATATGCATGTTTTCTTTGAAGTAGCAACAGTTATGGTTGATCATAAATAATCTTTGACATTTTATAGCTTAAAATTGTTTTCAAATGTATTATCCTGTTTAATTCTTTTATTAGATTGAACCATATGAAATTGCTGATATTTCAGCATTTTGACTTACAAAAATGAAATGGCAATTTCATATGGTTCAGGCTTATATCTTCAGGTGAGGAAATTGAGGCTTTCCAAGATAAAGTGGCTTTTCCAAGGTCACTCATCTCCCAAGTAGCAAGCTGGGATTCAAATTCCCCTATCTCACTCTTGTTTTTTCCCTTGTTCTCTAACTTGGTTTCAAATTCAAGATTCTCTATAAATCACTAGCCACAACTTCTAGAATACAAGTATTACTTTTTATTTACAGTGGCCCACTGGAATTGATTATTTGAAATGCCCCTGAACATTTTAAGAACAGTCTCAAGAGCCTCAAATTGACAAAAGGAAAAAATTTAAAAATCCTCACATAAATAATGTTCCAACCATGTGTTCTCACCTTTGTAATATGACAGCCTCTGGGTATTTCTGTCTCTTGTGTTCTCTCTTGCTCCCTACCTTTGTTTGTTTGTTTGGGTTTTTGCTGCCTCTTTTTTGTCTCCTCTTATTCCTTCCCCAATCTATTTTGTCTTCAGCTTAAGCTCTGAAGCTTCCTTTGTTCTTTATTGGCATTGTACTTGGTCAAGATCTGATTGATTGTACCATTGACCCCAATTCAATTCAATTCATTTCACCAAATTTCTGTATGAACACAGAATCAGTGTTCATCAGGGTGTGGAATCAGACATCCTAGTGGGGCCCCAGCCACTTGCTCTGTGAAAGCTCCTTGTTTACTAGCTTGCCTGGAAGCATCAGGAAGATGCTGAAGTGTGCCCTTCAACAATGCTAATGCTGTCCCAAAGGAAGACCTTTCAGACCTGAGCAGCCTCCTCTGTCTGCTAGGCCACAATATTATGGCAAAGTAGTGCTTCACTTAATTAAGTCAAACTGGTGAGAACCCTGCATATTAATAAGCACCCTAATGAGCATTAATTTTTGATGTTCTTCATTAACAAGCATTATAAACTATGAAAAATTTTGGTTTGACTTTGTGCCAAAATGAGGATGAGTGGTTGTTTAAAGCTGTAAATCCAAAAGCTTCCCCTGGGAGTGAAGGGCTGCTCATTAACACTTCTGGAGCTTGCAGTGTCAAATAAGACAAATAAATGGTCTGACATGGGTCCCACTGTCCCTTCCCCCTCCTGCCTTTATCAAGCCTTTCTTTTTTCAGTGAACTCCCTCTCTAACACACACACACACACACACACACACTTACTCAAAACCACTTTTCACTTAGACTGTTGGAAAAAATGCTCACATCTTGGGAGTTACTAGACCTGGTAATTGCTTGCAAATTTCAGATAATGAAACTTCCATCTTCAAAACATAAATGCTTGGCAGGGATACACAGATGGATGGAGAGACATTTCTTTTAATTGGGACTTGAGACTTCATTAGAATTTTTTAAAGAAGACACATTTTGTTCTACAATTTGTTGTTAAATAAGGAAAGTGCAAGCAATAATGGGTGTAAGACACACATCAGACTCAGAAGGAAGAATAGGCATGATAGGAAGGGCATGAAAAGGTCTTTTGGCTCCAAACCTGCTGTCCTAAGGCCCTGCCAACATGCCCAAATTCCTGTCATGAGGCTTTCTTTTTAGGGCTTTTCTGTTTTAATGAAGTTAATGCTTTTTATTACCTAGGAGGGGTAACCTATTCACCTGGCAACAGGATTTGATTATTTCATTACATTCATTGCCGCTCTATAGTTTGTGGAATTAAGGCCATAAAATATAAAATGAGTATACGTTGTTGGAAGAATAAGGCTGAGGTTTCTCCAAAGCCTTATGAGCTACCCTGGATAGCCACAGGGTAGTCATGGGGCAGGAGGTTATGACATATCTGTGCCTGGATGAGCACTGAACACTTACTTTTACTGCTTTCCAAATTCCCTCAAATCTGTCTTATGTCTTTCCATGCGAGTTTGACCAAAATGAGGATGACGGCTAGACCCAGAGTTTAGAGATTCAAATATGGGCTTTGGCTTCAGGCAATACTGGGTTCAAATCCCAGATCAAAGAACTTCCAGCTGTGTGGCTTTCTCAGCCTCAGCTTCCTCATCAGAGAAATGGGACTACCAATAATATCCATCTCATAAAGATTGTTGTATAGACTAATATGAATTGATGTGCACAAAGTTCTGAGCACATGTCTGACAGAGTAAAATCTCAACAAATAGTGGCTGTTATTCTTTTGTAAAATGGTCTTTATGTTCTGATGTGTGCAATATGCAAGATCTCAGGGTCATGTTTTTTCTCCCACCCTCCCTCTCTCCCTCCACCTCTGCATCACTTATTTTGTTCATTACCTTCAATTTGGATTTCTATGAGGTATTTATCTTTCTTAGATAGTCTTCCCTCATCAGCCAATGTTCTCAAGGCTGTCTCCCTTGGCGCCCTTCTCAGTGTCTTCTTGTGGATGATTTCAACACTGTTCAGGAAAACCTTAATGAGTTCACATCACATCTGACTCCAGATCAAAGAAAGGATTTCACATCCAAAATGTAATGGCTTTTGAATTAACTTTGACATTATTTCCCCTTTCATTGCTGCCCATAATAAAAGCTGTCCATGCAATATGTTACCTTCTTACTTGCCAGTGATTTTGAAAGAATAAATGAAACAGTAACTTGATATAGAGGAAGGAGGCAGGGATGAGGGGGTGATTTTAGGGGGAATTCTCTCTGTTGCTGTAGAACTCAGGAGGAAATTTTGGCATGGAAACTAGGCATGCAGCCACTTTAAATGTGACAAACAGATTCAGTCAATGGACATCTACTTACTTGTTATGTATCCAGCCCTGTGCCAGGTACCGAGGGGGCAACTAAGACTTCTGAGATACTATTCTAGACCACAAGTTGCTGAAAATCCAGCATGGAAGATGAGATTGTGGTTCATAATATTATTGAATAAAAATGAAGTGGGAAAGGTTTTGTGGGGGGGAAACAGCACCTGAAGTAGGCCTCCAATGATGAGTTTGGATAGCAGAGGAGGGTGGAAGACATAGAGATTATATGTATATTGGTGATAATAAGAGAAGAACAGGGCAATAAAGGGAAATAGTGTTATTAGAAAACCCAGGGGCAGATATAAATGTGATGTCTGCAGAGGACAGTGAGGAAATCAGGTTGATGGGAGCAGAAAGTGTCTGGTGGAGAGCAGTGGGAAATATGACTGTAAAGCATAAATATGTCCCACTTCCAAATGATCCTGAGAGGCGGGCAGAGGACTTTGATTTTACACAGTAGGCAATAGGGAACCATTGTATATTGGGAGTCAGGGATGTAATGGGATTAGGCTAAAGAGATAATAGAGGTAGGGACTGGGCAGGAGGCTGTTGCAATGGTTTAGGGCCTGCAACTCAAGCAAGGGCCAGCAGTGTCAACATCAGTATCACCCGGGAGCTTATTAGAAATGCAGTTTTTCAGGCCCTACCCTAGATCTACTATGTAAGTTATCTAATGATAACAAATTACCTCAAAACTAAGAAGTTTGAAACAACAAACATTTATTATCTCACAATTTCTGTGGTAAGGGAACTAGGATTAGCTTAGATGAATGGTTCTGGCCCAGCATCTCTCATAAGGTTGCAGTCAAGATGTTGGGCAGGGCTTCAGTCATCTGAAGGCTTGACTAGGGATGGAGGGTTCACTTCCAAACTCACTCATGTGGCTGTTGGCAGGAGGCCTCAATTTGTCACTGAGTTGGCCTCTCCATATGCTGCCTGAGTGACTTCTCAACATGGAATGGTGGCTGGCTTCTCCCAGAGTGAGTGATCCAAGAGAATGAGAAGGAAAAAGAAAAGAACCAGGAGAAAAATCACATGGTCTTCTTTAAAATGATCTAGGAAGTGATATACTATCACTTCTGCCATATTTTCTTGGTCATGTAGACCAACCCTGATGCCATGTGGGAGAAGACTACACAGGATATGAATGCCAGTAAGTGGAGACCTTTGGGGCCATCTTGTGAGGTGGCTATCTATCTACTGAATCAGCATCTGCATTTTAACAAGCTCTCCGTGTGATATGTATGCAAATTATGCACATTAAATTTTGAGAAGAGCTGATCTAGCAATAGCAAAAGGTGGGGAAGAGACATGTGAAATGATAAATTGATGGATTCGGAAGATCTAGGGGATGAAGTAGAGGGAAGAGTCAAAGATACAAGTCCAATTTCTAGCTCAGAATATAAAAATAGGGGGGTTCAGGTGAGAGGGAGATGACATGCTGAATTTGAAGCAATAGTACATCTAGAGCTGAACTTTGAAGTTGCAGTAATGGTCTTTGGTGGAAAGTTGAACTGGGAAGTCAGCAGTAGAAAGAAGGTAGTCAAGTCAGGAGTGAGTATAGAAAGGTTGAGACAAATGAATGGATTGAGGTGATGGAGAGGAAAGGAATACTAAAATTAATAAGAAGCAATAGTGGAAAGCATGGAAAGTGGAAAGATGGGCAGAGCAGAGGATGGGAGCAGAAGAGATGGGGCCAGGTAGGTGTGACATGCTGGAGAACATAAAACATTTATACTTAAAAATTATTAAATTAAAAAAATAGGTATCATTTAAGCATTGGTACAATATTCAAAAAGCATAAGAGTAGGTCTTCTTTAATTCTTGTTCTTTAGCCAGATGCAGCTTCTTATATGTCCTCTCAGGTATATTTTCTGCATATTTATTTATTTAACACAGTTAAATAGTACTTACAATGTGTTAGGCACTGTTCTAAGATCTACAAACATTAACTAATTTAATCCTTAAATCAACCTGATGATATTGGTATTATTATTACCCTCATTTTACAGATGAGGAGACTGAGACACAAGAGACCACACAGTTATAAACTGATAGAGCTAAGATTCAAATCCAATATTCAAATCCAAGAAGGTTAACTATTATGCTCTGTTGTCTTTCACATACAACACATACATATATATTGTTTTCCCCCATTTTTTTAGGAAAATTATAGCATACCATATACTATAAACACTGTTATGCTCCTTGCCTTTTTCAGTTATGTATATGTTTTGGAGAGCATTTTATGCCAGTAACTTATAGATGTCCAATGTTGGATTTACCATAATTTATAAACAAATTTCCTATTGGTAAACATTTAAGTTATTACTAATCTGTTGCTATTACTAAAATACTCCAATCAATATCTTTATACAATTTTCATTTATTATGCATGAGGATATCTGTGGAATAAATTGCTAGAAATGGAATTGCTAGGTCAAAAGGTAAGTGCACTTTAAATTTTGATAGATATGGCCAAATTGCTTATCATACAATTTGTGCCAATTTACATTCCTCCAACAATGTCCCCACACCCTCACCAACACAGTGTGTTGTCAACCCTTTTTTAAAATCATCACCAGTCTGACAGGTGGAAAATAATATCTCAATGAGATTTTAATTTTCAATTATCTTATTATGGGTGAAGTTGAGCAACTATTTTATGTTTGATTTATTTCACTTACTGTAAATATTCTGTTTTAATTATATTTTTTACCATATTTTTTATTGTAGTATATTACATATATCCATAAAAATGACAGCTTTCCAAGTGCAATTTAACAAATAGAGAGCAAATTTCAAAGAATATTATAGGTTACAATTCCAAAGTTTCAGTTATTTCCTTATTATGAAATATATACAAAAAGGTTATATCCCTCAAAGTATGATTTAGCAAGTAGATATATAGGAAATTTTATAGCCATTATGAGCCATAGTTTCAGTTAGTTAGAAGGAAAGAATTGAAATGGTGGAACTGTAACCCATAGCATCCTTTGAAATGTGTTCTACAGCTACTTGTTAAATTTTAATTTGAAAGCTATACCTTTTTGTATATATATTATATTTCACAATAAGGAAATAACTGAAACTATGTTAATTACCTTTTGAGCATTTTCTATTTGGCTGTTGGTCTTTTTATATCAATTTATAGAATAACTTTTACATTAAGAAAGTTAGTCCCTTTTCTGTGATATAAATTGCAAATTTCCCTGAATTTGTCATTTTTTTTTTTAACTTCATGGCAGTTTTTGCCATGAAGAAATTTTTACTTTTACGGAGTCAACTGTATCTGTCTTTTCTTTTTTGGATTTTGTGTTTTTGTGTCATACTTACAAAAGACTTATCACCACACAAAGATTAATAAGAAAAAAATGATCTCACTCTTTCTTCCAGTAATTTTTATGATTTTGTTTTTCATGTTAAAACCTCTGATCCATCTGGAATTTATTTTGGGTCAGGTATGAATTACTCTTTTTTCTACATCTCTATACCGTTCAAATGATCAATTATCTCTTCCCCATGGCTTTACATACCATCTTTAGCATATACTAAATTCCTATAACTGTTTGGGTTTATTTCTGGAATTACTATTTGGTTCTATTGAGGAATCATTCACATTTTGAAAAGACTTTTCAGCTTATATAGAGATTCCTAAAGGAGACCTGAAAATATTGGACTGTCTTTTCTTTTAAGTGTTTATTTTTACATCATTAAGTACTTGGGGGAAAGGGGAGGAAGCATGAAAACTTAAGACTAGTTTGCTAAGAACAAGTACATTATTAAAAGTCTATCTGAAATTTTCATGTAAATCAGTGAGAAAAATGGGGTTGATTTACAGAAAATGTAAGGAGCTTCCTGTTTTTCTAAAATGTGATATACTTCTACAAAGCTTCGCATGAGGTGCTATTCTAGAACATGCACAGTAGATGAGATCACTAGCTCTGGAGCCAGTCTGTCTGGGTTCAAATCCTGGCTATAAAATCAATAGTAATATTTTGAAGAAAGTCTGTGGCTCTTCTCCAAAGATTTCAGTGTACTGCCTTGTTTACATATTCCTCCACAGCTTATTTGGAACATAGCTTGATTGATTTACAAACTCTTGTTAACTGGCCACTTAGAGACCTGGTAGATTTGAGCTATCACTACCACTCCTGTTTGGTTGTTTAGAATTCTTCTGGAGCAGAGGCTGGCAAATTACTGCCAGCAGGTCAAATCCAGTCTACAGCCTGATTTTGTACTCATAAGCTAAGAATGCCTTTCGTGTTTTAAAGGATTGTCAAAAGCAAAAACAAAGCAAAACAAACAAATGAACAATAACAAAAAAGAATATGCAAGTGAGGTGGTATGTGACCTGTAAACCCTAAAATATTTACTATCTGACCCTTGGCAGAAAGTGTTTTCCAGCCCCTGTTCTGAGTCTGGATTAGTTCTTAATCTTATAAAATAATACTCATCTTGCCAATAACAAAATAGGCTGCCTATGACACTGTGAACATAATTACAAAGCATTTATATGGTATAGAAATAGAGTTCTGTTGGTTTATTCCCCACAATGTAGCTCATCTCTCTCCCATTTTCATGTATCAACTGATGCATATTTAAAGATTCATAAGAGAATTTCCTATGCATGATTTTGAGGCAGGATTTGTGGTTGAAAGTCTGACTGAACTTTCATGACAGACTTTTCAGCCTGTGACCCATCTCAGTTGAAAGCTTATTTAGAGTAAATTGATGTAACTAGACATCAATTTATTTTTAAGTATATTTTTGAAATAATTTCAAACTTACAGAGCAGTTAAAAAAATAATGCAAACCCCCTAGAGAGAACTCCAATATACCCCCACCCTTCCAGATATCCAGATCCACCAAATTTAACATTTTGCCTTATTTGCCATATTATCCTATCTATCCATCTATCAATCATGTATGCACGTATGCATGTATTTATGTATGTATGTATGTATTTATCTTTCTATCAATCCTTTTTCTGAATACGCAAGAGTAGGCTGTATGCATCACGCTCCTTGAACACTTAATACTGCTGTGTACATTTCCTAAGAACAAGGATATTCACTTATGTAACCTCCTTAAGTGTAGTAATCAAGTTCAAGAAATTTAACATTGATATAAATCTTACAGCTTATATTCCAATTTTTTTCATATGCCCTAATAATGTTCTTTTGGGCCTTTTATCCTCCCTTGATAGATCCTTTCCAGGATCACATTTAATTGTAATTGTCTTTTCAGTTGTGTTTTTTTTTTAATGTGGGAACATACATACAACATAAGCTGTCCCATCTCAACCACGCCCAAGCATATCATTCAGTAGGGTTAATCACATTCACAATGTTATTGTACCCTCACCACTTTCCATTACTAAAACTATCTCATCTCCCCAGACAGGAACCCTACACCAATTAGGCATTAACTCCCCATTCACCTTGCTCCTCAACCCTGGCAACTTGCACTCTAATTCCTGTTTCTTTGAGCTTGCATATATTCTGATATATTCTTTGTAGTTACCATGGACTTAAACTTAACATCCTGGATCTATAACAATTTTGTTTGCTTTGATACCCACTTAACTTCAATAGTATTCACAAACTATGTTCCTATGTCCCCACCTTTATTTCTTATCACAAATTACATGTTTATACATTATGAGTCCAAAACCACTGATTTATCATTACATTTGCCTTTTAGGTCCTGTAGGAAGTAAAAAGTGGAGTTACAAACCAAAAATACAATAGTACTTGCATTTATATTTACCTGTGCCATTACTTTTACTGGAGATCTTTATTTCTTCATATGGTTTTGGTGTATTATCTATTGGATATAGACAATATAGATTCAATAATTCAATCTCCAAAACTCTCTTAGCCTCTCTTGTAGGTCCAGTCTAGTGGTAAATAACACCCTCAGCTTTTGTTTATCTGGGAATGTCTTAATCTCTCCCTGATTTTTGAAACATAGTTTTACCAGATATAGAATTCCTGGGAGGGAAATTTTTGTTTTCAGCACTTTGAATATGTCATGCCACTGTCTTCCTGCATCCATGATTTCCAATAAGAATTTGGCTCTCTTGTATATAACACTTTGCTTTGCTCTTGTTGCTTTCAGAATACTCTATCTTTGGCATTCAAAAGTTTCTTTATAATATGCCATGGTATGGGCCTATTTGGTTTAGCCGGTTTGTAGTTTGTGGAAAACCTTGGATGTGTATATTCATGCCATTATTTCTTTAAATATTTTTTGTACCCCTTTATCTCTTTCTTCTACTTCTGGAACTTCTACAATGCATATATTGGTATGCTTGATGGTCGTCCCAGAGGTTCCTCAGGTTCTGTTCACTTTTTTTTTCATTCTTTATTCTTTCTGCTCCTCAGACTGTATGATTTCAATTGTCTTATCTTCAAGTTTACTAACTTTTTCTTCTGCCAGCTCCAATCTGCTATTGTACCTTTCTAAGGAATTTTTAATTTCTGTTACTGTGGTCTTCAACTCTGTTTGGTTTCCCTTCATAACTTCCATCTCTCTATTGATATTCTTTTAGTGTTCATCTATCATTTTTCTGATTTCCTTTACTTCTTTTTCCATATTTTCCTCTAGCTCTATCACATATTTAGGACCATTTTTAAAAAGTTTTTGTCTGTTATGTCCCAAATCTGGTCCTCCTCATTGATGGTTTCTCATGCTTTAATCTTCTCCTTTGCCTTGGTCATCACATCCTATTTCTTTGTGTGTTTTGTAACTTTTTTTGAAATCTGGACGTTTTGATATTTTTAGGTATTATCACTGGAATTTAGATTCTGGGACATCTGTTCCTTAAGCTTGTATCCAGCTAGTGTTATGACAGAGCTTTCCTCAAATGCCTGTAGCCAACAAAAACAAAAAGGGAAATAAGAAAACACCTTTTCCAGTATTTGCACATTGACCTATGCGTGTCTTCTCCTTCAGAATTTATCCACACAGTGAGTTTA
The DNA here is from genome assembly GCF_015220235.1 of Choloepus didactylus. NCBI lineage: Eukaryota > Metazoa > Chordata > Mammalia > Pilosa > Megalonychidae > Choloepus > Choloepus didactylus. The sequence continues at coordinate 158,377,432 of NC_051334.1, read as the reverse complement.
TGAAAAGCTTGAGGCCAAAGCATAAGGGCCTCCCTGATTCCTCCTGCAAATGCCTGTTGTCTTGGGCATGTGTCTATGGCCTAGGAATATCCCCAATTACATAGATGTGAAAGTCACCTCTTTCCTAGGAAGCAGTTTGCTCATGGTCCCAGGCAGCCATGACTTGACTGCTCTTCCACAGCATTCCATAGGAGAGCTCTTTGATTTGCCTTCTACATGTAGGGCAAGTTCTGGTGCAGTGAACCTGTGACAAATGTTCTGAATCAGTCCCTCAGGCTGCCACCAGAGAGAATGGGCCAAACATACATGATCCCAGTATGTGCATAAGAGTTACTCTGCTCCCTCTGGAACTGGGACCAGGAATACACTCTGGGAGTGTGGGCCGGCTCCACACAGAGCTGGTAAAGGGATGGGGGAGTGGTCATCCAGGGCACCATGATATCCTACCATTTTTAAGTTGCCTTTGTTTTGATTTGATGCTTCCCCTCTTACTACAATTCTTTATCTATTTTCTGGAACTTTGGAAAGGATGATTCTGCCAGTTCTTGCTGGTTGTTCAAAGCTTCTGTGAGGGGATATAGTCCTGAAGCTTCTCACTCCACTATATTCTCAATTTATTTTTAAGCCATCTATTTTCTTCTTGAAGGTTTTCTTGTGTAGTCATAATGAATTGTTTATTTCCTTTGCCTTCCTCCTCCTCCCTCTTCTCTGCTTGCACACACATGTATACACTCTCTTTAGCTGAGTCTTTTTTGGTCTGGAGATTATGTCTTGGGTAGATGGATTCATTGAATCATAGAATATTAAATCCTTTGAAATATTATACACTATTTAGGAATTTTTGAGATAATTTTACACAGTTGTATTGTGCACACAATTTCACCAAGGCTCTCATTTTACACACAAGATAACTGGAGTCATGAGAGGTTTATTGACATGCTCAAGATTAAACAGAGGGGGAGGAGCAGAGCTGGAGTAGAGGCTAGGTCTCCTGACTCCCAGTATACAACTTTGCCTCTTACATTATGTTGCTTCTTTATCAAAAACTAAAGTATTTTCCCTGCTATGTATGTTGTCTCTCCTTTCCGAGGCACTAAAAGCAGACTGGTTTAGAAAGGAAATGCAAATGCAGAGATTGTCCTTCTAGCTTGTTCTTTCTCCCTTACAGTTCACATTGGGCCTTCCCATTTTACCAGTTCTTCTCTTCATACTTTATGTTAAGGAGAAAATATTTCTTTAGGGTTTATTATTTTATTTTTACTTGTCTTATTGTACTAGGATTGCTGGGACTGCTCATCTTACAGTTTATTTTGGGAGCTGAAGATATTGTTGGTTGTTTAGAGCGGGATTCTATTCTTTTTTCCTGAATAATTCAGCATTACCAAACTCATTTGAGATCTGATGAGTTGGATTACCTTTATAGAAGAGAATACTGGTTCTGCTAATCTCTAGCTAGGTATACTTTGGCAAGCAGGGAAATTCCAGAGAATTTCTAGCCTTCACTTCATCCTGGGTCTTGGCTCCCAGTTCTCAGGCCCAGTCTTCAAGCTCATTCTCTCTCTCTCTCTCTCTCTCTCTCTCTCTCTCTCTCTCTCTCTCTTTCTTTAGGAACATGTTTAAAGACTTCTAAGAAAGTTCTTATGAAAGGCTTCCTTACCCATTCTGGTTTGTTAATGCTGCCATTATGCAAAATACCAGAAATGGATTGGCTTTTAAAAAGGGGGTTTATTTGGTTAGAAAGTTACAGTCTGAAGTCCATGAAAATGTCCAAATTAAGGCATCAACATGAGTATACCTTCACTGGAGAAAGGCCATTGACGTCTGGAAAACCTCTGTCAGCTGGGAAGGCACGTGCTGGCATCTGCTGAACCCAGGTTGTGTTCCAGCTCATCTCTCAGATTCTGTGCATTCTTTAAAATGTTGCCCTTGGGGTGTTTGTCCTCTCTTAGCTTCTCCATATCAAACTCTGGGCTAGCATCTCCAAAACTCTGGGCTAGCATCTCCAAAGTTTCAGCAGAAGTCTGCTTTCAGTGGCCGTCTCCAAAATGTCTCTCTCTGCTCCTCTTCAAAATGTCACTCTCAGCTGCTCTCCAAAATGTCACTTTCAGCTGCTCTCCAAAATGTCACTCTCAGCTGCTCTCTGGAGTCCTTCTGCTTGTGAGCTCTTTTATAGGGCTCCAGTGATTCAATCAAGACCCACCCTGAATGGGCAGGGTCCATAATTTGATGGAAATAATCCAGTCAGCTATTTCACTCACAGTTGATTGAGTCATATCTCCATGGAAACACTCAAAGGAGTCCAACCTAATCAACACTAATCCATCTGCCCCCACAAGATTGCATTAAAGAACATGGCTTTTGGGGGACAGAATACATCCAAACTAGCACAACCATAAGTGGGAAAATAAACAATTTAGAGTGCTCACTTTTATTTCAGAAGCTACTTGGGTCATTGTTTCACCTCTCTAGAGACACAAAAGCAATTTTTTTGCTTTTAACAAGTGAAAACTGTCTGAAGGGTGATAGGGTATAACTGAGGTGGATAAAAAGGATCTTTTTTTTTTTGTAAACTCATGAGAATATACTTGGTTGAATGCAGAGAATCCTCCACAGTTTGAGAGGTTCTCTTGGGACTTTCAATCTCTTAGATCAGATCCCAAGTTTTCCAGGAACCACTTGCATTAGCTGTACATGTGTAGCCAAATCACTCTCCATAATTCTTATATTGAAGTATATATCATCAATGGTTTGGGATAACTGATTGAGATGTTGTGCAGAGACCAGTGAGAATTAATGAAACAATTTAATATTGTACTCCCTGGGATATGGGTCCTCAGGAGTGCTGCTTGAAAAACTTAAGAATCACTTTTGCACATTCTGTAAGTGGTTAGCTGTGTGTTTTCTTGAATAGATAAAGCATCCTCCTGGTTACCTTGTTTACAACATTCAGCGGTTAAGTTATCATCAATTCTATATGTGTAGGGTCCAAATTAGTGTGTCTCTCATGTGAACCAAGCTCATTCTTTGGATTACAAATAGTTATGCTATAGTCTTGAAGGTACACCCACACAGATCCCATGGAGAGGGATGTTTTCCTGAGTATTTAAAAAGGCACAAAGAGAGATGGTTTCATGCATTTAGAAGACAAAAAAAACAAAAAACAAAAACAAAAAACAGATGCTACAAAATGGGATGGGGCAGGATTTTTTTCTCCAGAAAGCAAATATATATTTCTTGTTATTGGGCATCTCTATCTGGCCTCATGCTACTTTTCTCACTTTTCCTTTCAACATACATTGATCCAGTGCTTACTCTTCCCAGGCACTGCCTTTTGTTCTGTGTGTCACAACTCCCTTTTCCTCAGCAGTCCTTTAGTTGAAGTGAGAGGCATGGAAGTTGGTTTAAGGCTTCTTTGTAGCTCATGCTGCTGCTGATCACTGGCTTCACTTTGCTTCAGTTCCCCCGTTCATTATTTTGATGCTTGGTGAGTTGCGAGTCACTCCTCCCCAACCCAATGCTCTGAAAGGCAGTAGTGTCTTTAACCAAGTAGCAGACATTCACTGAGTATACTGACATGTGTGCAGCAGATGCCAAGCTTGGGGGCTGTCTGTGTTGACCCAATCAATACTGCATTTTGAGAGAGTTGAGGGCCCTGAAGGAGGAAACATTTGAGATGCATGCAGAGAATGATGAGGTGTTCCAGGCTGGGAACCTCAGTTGTGATATTGAGATAGTTTTAGTTTCAGAGGTTTGTTTTATTGCAAATGAAATGTAATTAGCTAGGCCAGCTATTCCTAACATTTTGGATTGGCTACACCCCAGCAATTTGATCACAGGAAAATCTTTGAAGTTGGTATCTTGCTAAGATTGCCTTCTGGTAGCCCATTCTCCCATTCATTCATACTCTTGAACAATTGACTTAGGCACCCATATACCCATCAGTTGGGACTCTATCTGGGCCTGTTTACTGTTGCTGACCTTCCTAATGACCTGGCCACCCATCCTCACTTAACTACTTTGTGAGTCCTATTCACTAAGGGAACCATTCTGCTCAATGAAAGAGTAGTAATTAAGGCATCAGAAACATGAGTCCATACCAATCTCTTGCTTCTCTCAAGCAAGAATGTCTTGGTCTAATTCACATGACTCCAGAAAAGCCCACAAGGTGGAGTGTTTGACTTATCTCATGAGTTTACAAAAAAGATACTTTTTATCCACCTCAGTTATACCCTATCACTCTTGAGACAGTTTTCACTTGTTAAATTCTCTTATCCAATGCTGAAATTTTCAGGCATTTGACAAACCAAAGGAAGAAGAATTTTTAGTGGTGATAGGGATGACTTTTGGCATTCCTTGGAACTAGCCACCATATGAAAGTTTGACCCAATCTAGTGAGCATTTTTCATATACTTTGAAGCCATAGCCTAAGTGGATGAGAGTCCTATGATGCTGCATACAGTCACAGAGTTTCAAATAGGCACTATCACTCTAGCACAGACAGTGGGAAAAGACCCAATTCTACAAAAGGAAGCTTCCATTCTATATGGAAATTGCTGCCAATATTCAATTTTTATTGCTACTGGAGAGTAGCTATACACTAGCTTAAGCAGAAGAGAGATTGACACCCTTCCCACCACCACATCCCATCACAAAGGCTCTCAATTCTGCCTATTAAATAAATTTCTCATTTTTCAATTACCACTTCCATCCACAGCCTCAGTTAGATGTTCATTGCCTTGACTAAGCCTGGACAATGGCAGCAGGTAACTCGGTTTCTGTACCTTCCACCAGAGCCTTTAGTCTCTCCTTATTATAATCCTTTCTATGTAGCACATAATAGATACTGGAAAATGTTTATTGAATTGAGTGGAGTGTCACAAATTCAATTTTCCTAAAATGTGACTGTGCTTGGGTCAATTCTTGCTCAAACGCATTTTATAGCTCTCCATTGCCTGCTGAAAATAGGTACAAACCCCAAAAACTTCCCTCCCCAGTCCTTCTGGCTTTGTCTCCCACAGTGCTCCAAGATGGACCTGAGGCTCCTACAACACTCAGCTCAATCTTTGTCCTTTCCCACTGCTCAATGCTTTCTGTGTCTCCATCCCCACCATACCTCAAGTTCCTCCATTTATCTTCATCAGTGTGAATTCTAATCATTCTTTAAGGCCTATCTCAAATGCCTTGATTGCCCTATATAAAATAACTATGTCCTCCCAGCATTCCCAATTCCCCTTCTTCTCCTGTAGTATTTTACTCTTGGCAATATCACCATCTGATCCATTGTGCATTTTACTTGTTTTTTTTTTTTTTTTTTAATTTGTTGCATCCCCTCTGCCTACTAGCGTTTAGGTTCCATGATGACAGGGGCTTTATAGTTTTGTTTACTGCTACATCCCTGGCACCTAATAGGTGTTTAATAAATATTTTTGTATGAATGAATAAATGATCATGAAAGCCTCCTGAACATAGCTAGAAGTTCTCTTTCCTTCCTCTGTGATGTTTTGGCACTTTATATTGTACTTCTCCTATTGTGCCTTCTATTGTGGGTATCTGGTTACTTTTTATATACCTACATACATCTGTAGTGAGGTGGGGCTGAGAAACATATGTTGTGGAAATTAAAAATACCTGAGTTTGACAATAAGTTACTTCCACACACCTACCACTATGACTAAAATTTAAAAGACCAAGAAAACCAAGTGTTAGACAGGATGTGGAAGATCTGGAACTATCATACATTGCTGAGTGACTGAATATGAAAATGGACAATGGCCAAACCATATATTAAAAGAGAACATTATCCCATAACCTCTGCAGCAATCAGCCTGGGAAGCCAAAGCACAACCTCTGCAGCAAGCAGTCTAGGAAACCAAACCAAATCTTCTGCAGCAATCAGCCCAGAACAGCTAGGACTTGGTTAATAACAGGCACCTTCCTTAATTTTGTCCTGCTTCCAACTTAGGGACAACCAGAGAAAGCCAGTATGCTTCCTTAACCAATTACACAGGGTGTACTGATTCTAAATGGCTGGCATCCAGCTTCCCCATGCAAAAAGCCTTCAATTAGGGCATACCTGAAGTCTTCCCTTCTTTCCACTATAAAGCTTTCGCACTCCCCTCTCTGCCTTTGAGCCCATGGCAAACACAAGTGATGGTTTGGCACACACCATCATTTGCTAGAGGAAACTCTGAATGAATAACTTTTGCTTGTTCTCATTTGGATAGTCTTCATTTATTTCTACAGTGCATATGAGAGTGTAAGATAGTACAACCACTTCAGAAAATGGGTCAGGCAATTTCTTATAAAAGTAAACACAAACCTACCATATGAACCAGCAATTCTACTCCTAGGTTTTTGTCCAAGAAAACTGTAAACATATGTTCACAGAAAGACTGTACAAGATGTTCATAACTCACAATAGCCAAATTGTGGAAACTATGTCCATCAATAGGAGAATGGACAAAAAATGTTGTATCCATAAGGTGAATACACCTCAACAGTAAAAAGGAAAAAGATATTGATTCATGCAACCACATGAATGGATCCTTACATAAAGGACTGATTGCATTTATAGGACACTCTAGAACCTGAAATACTAAACTATGAGGAATTTCAGGACAGTGGTTGCTTTTGGAATGGAGGTGGGGATTTACTGGGAAGTTTCTGCAGGAATGGTAATGGTTTAAATATTTATAGGTGTCTGGGTAGCACAGGCATATGAATTTATCAAAACTCAACAAATGTGCATATAAGATTTCTGCATTTCATTATATGCAAATTTTACATAAAAAGGAAATATAACCCTTTAAACAAATATTGAACACTAGTTGATGATATGCATGTTATATAGCATATAGTTTAATGTATATTGATGAAGACAATTACTTTCAAATACATCAAAATTAAGGGGATTGGTGGATGAATAGAGGGATAAATGGGTGGTTATGTGATAAAGCAAGTATAGGAAAATGTTAATGGTAGTATTTAGGTGGTGGGTATATGGTTTCAATCTTTTTCAACTTTTATGTATTTAAAATTTTTTCAAAATAAAATTTTGGAGGAAAAAACAAGACTTGGGTTTGAATCCTGTCTCTGGCTGTTAAAGTAAGTTGCTGGGAAAATCACTTCAACTCTCTGAGCTTCAGTTTTTCTCCCCACAAAATGGGCATGATACAGTTCCTACCCCACTAGTATTTATACTCCTTAGCTCTTCCTAAGCTGATATTTGGGATCAAAAGTGTCAATTTTGGAATAAAAACAATGTTTCTGATTGGGTTGGATAACAGTGGTGTTACGTATTTCTTAAATATTTATCAGGAAAGTTAGCACAATGAATTAGAGCAGCATTTCCCAGAATTTCTTGATAATAAGAATCATTCAAACCCAGACCTACTGAAATACAATATTTTTTCTCAATAAAATCACAATCTATCAGAGGAGATAAACAGGTAAAGGGAAAATTATAATAAAATGAAATGGTTCCAATAAAATAAGAAAGCACTATCTACTATGGAAGTATAGAACAGGGGCATTAAACCCACATTGGAGATTATGGTCAGGAAAGGCTCTCTGGAGGTAGTGACATCCGAGTTAAGTGTTAAAGGATTAGAAGAGTAATCCTGACAAGCATAGGGCAGTCATGGGTCAAGGTTAATATATTTCAGGTAGAGAAGAGACATGAGGGAGGTCAGGTGAGAAAGTCTCACTTGTTACTGGAATCAAAACTTGAAGTGCCTATCTTCCTTTCTCAGTATGTTTGCTATATAGGGTGTATCAGAATAGCAACATCTTATCTAGGATCCTCCATGTCAAAGCAGTGATTCCCCATTGTGAATGAAGATGCTTTTAGTTTTTATTTGAAAAGCTTTGGTTTTTTTTGCATATGCAACTGAATGTGCCAGGATTAGGCCAATGATTAACAACTTTTAGTGGCTGGTGTTACCTTGGCAGACTATTTAATTTGTTACTATCCATATCTGTCCCTTGGCACATAAGAAACAGTTTTGCAAAGTCATTTATCTGTTAAAAGTTTTGGAGTGAACTATATTCATTTCCTTTGGGGATATTTTTCCATAATTTTATTGTGTAATTTGTGACCCACTGGGTTGTTGTCAGATTGGGCATTTCATGTTCCTTCATTCATTCATCAAAGATTTATTGAATGCCTACTATGTGCCAACACTGTGTGAGGTGACAAGGGTAAAGAGTTGAGTAAGACACAATACCTTCTCTCAAAGAGCCTACAGTTTGGTGGGAGAAACAAACAGGCAAGCAGACAATGACAATTCAGAGTGAAAAGAGCTGTGAGAGTGGAAAGCACAAGTGGCAGAGTGACACTACCAGGTCATTAAACAGTTCTTGGTGCCCTGAAGAGTGGCTGTGCTGCTCCTCATACATAGAGGTGACACTTGGAGCTATGTCCCCTTTAGTTAGTTTTCACTGAGTCAACCATACACTCTTTCTTGGTGACCTTGGTGACCAATGGCATAGATCTGTGAGATGACTGGCCAGAGTTCAGGGGTCAGTCGATAGCTGCGGAAGAAAGCAGAGCTAATTGGCCCACATGGGCTTCAAATTGGCAAGCATAGCCTTGTTAGCACTGTGTTCTTCCCAGCTGCATGCTCTGGCTACCAACTTGGCTTCCCAAAGGGGTCTTTAGAATTCAGGTATCTTTGGTCAGCTTTTTGCTTTCTGGGACTTACAAGCATGCCTGAAAATATTCTTTACCCTTGATTTTCAGAAGATAAAATCAAGGCACAAGGAAAATCAGATTGAAGTGAAATTGCTGACAATTTCATGAAGAGTTTCACAGCTTCTTTGATGAGTTTTACATTCTCATATGCTCTGTGCACCCCTAGGGTGGGTAATAGTCAGACTTTTCTTCTACCAACACTTGACCTTCTAAGCTGTGGAGGGTTGCTCATCACAAATTGTGAGGTTAGCTGTGAAAATGAACTTTTCAAACACAGATGGGGGAAAAGTCTCCTAATCATCCCTTTCTCTGTTTCTCTTCATGCTTCCTCTAAGTTCAAACCACTCAGTTTCTCCAAAATTTCAAGTTTTCTCCCCTGCACTCCCCAGTCCTTAACAAGCTGTTGATGTTCCAGGAAATGTCTTTTCCTATGAAAGACACATCACAGCAGCTAAACAGCTGGAGTCCTCTGACAGCCAATCAGCCAGGCCTTGGGGTATCAGTGTGATGAGCAACTCGGCTAGAAAGTGTCTATTCTCTAGCTGAGCAAATGTCATCTGTACGAGGAAGCTGAAAAAGGATGGCGAGAGACTGCACTGAAGTGTCTGTGAGTCTGAGTTCCAAGGGAAAAAAATACAGAAGTACAAATATACTGCAATATGGGAGTACCTGATTCAAGGGTAAATATGTGAATGCATCTCTCTCTAGAATGTTCAGAATCACTCTTTATATGCCCTGTGCATTACATGTAATAATTATAAATTATGTATCCAAATAGGCTTCTTCCTTTAACAATATTAATTCATAGATTTTCCTAAGGAAGGCTCATGCAGGAAATTCCTATCATTGTGTAACTTAACTAAATAGAATTTACAATCCTTCGTATTTGAAGAAAATGGCTACCCACCAGCTGCAGGATATAACTGCTAAGTTTGGCTTTTAATTGGGATAGATTTTCTCTAATACTTGCATATGCTCAACGAAGGTTACCAACATGTTTCCAAACAGAGGTCCCCAGGCCAGTTAAAAAAAGAAAAAATTATATGTGTGTGTGTGGGTGTGTGCGTGTGTGTGTAGGAAGAAAAATATTGATATACTCAGGGTAACTAATAATGAGTTGCCAGCATTTCATTTTGCCAAGAATATACACACACAGCTACCAGCTACTACTACTATTATTTCATAAAAGAAAAGGCATTTTAACAATAAACAAGCAGGAAGGCCATAATATTAAAGTATAAACCTTTTAGTTGACTACGTTAAATTGTATGACTAAGTTAGTCTTTGTAAATAAAAAATATAAATAAGAATTAAAAAATAAACAAGCCTAAAAAACAGCAACAACAAAAATGTGATTAAACTTGAGCTTTGTCATCCCTATCTTGGCTTTCATTTCATCCCTGGCAGGGGAAAACTCCATCATATGGCAGGAGAAAAATCTATCACAGACTAGTACTGGTCCATAAGCTGGCATATAGGCACTATTGATTGAGAGTTTGGGCTGAACCCAGGTATAGTAAACAGTGCAGGGTCTAGACCGCTGAATCAGATCTCTTTACAAGCCTCATAAGAAATGTGGACCTTCCCTACTGAGTGGTACATGCTCCCTTAATACAGGATTTTGAGGTCTCTAAACATTTTTTTAAAAATATAGATATAGCTCAGATTTTCTAGTCTCTTGCTTACTCAGTGAGGGGTCACCCTAAAGAGTACTGAACGATTAATGGGGATGTGAAAATTTGATCAATCAGAAAAATTAATAGTTTATAACAAAATGAAGCTATTCCTCCCCTACCTTGGAAGAAAGTCAATAATGATAAGTCTTCCAAAACTGTACCCTTCTCCCCAATTTCTATTTTTTTTTTATTTCAGTTTTATTGAAATATATTCACAAACCATACAGTCATCCATGGTATACAATCAACTGTTCACAGCATGATCACATAGTTATGCGTTCATCACCACAATCCACTTCTGAACATTTTCCCTACATCAGAAAGAATCAGAATAAGAATAAAAAATAAAAGTGAAAAGAGAACACCCAAACCATCCCCCATCCCACCCTATTTGTCATCCAGTTTTTACTCCCATTTTTCTACTGATTTTTTTTTCAATTTTTTAACTTTGTTTATCAAAAAATTAAAAACAAACAGGCAAACAACAACCAAAAAAACCCCACAACATTTCAAACAAAGCAATGGATTAAGGAAAACAAATAACCTAAAATAACTACTTTGCTTCCAATATGTTCCTACCATACCCCAAGAAAATTAATAAACCATGTCCAAACAGAAGAGTAAGAAAAACAAATAATCTAAAATAACTACATTGCTTCCAACATGTTCCTACCATACCCCAAGAAAATTAACAACCCCTAAGAAAACAAAGGAATAAGAGAAAAAAAAACCTAAAATAACTCTATTGCTTCCAACATGATCTTACTATATCCAAGAAAGTTTACAAACCATAATCATTCCTGAGCATTCGCATAACATTGAGATTACCCTCCATAGTTTATCTGTTCTTATTAGATTATCATTCCCCCTCCACTAATTGGTATCTCTAGGTCCCCTACATTCTACAGTATAAAACATTGTACATTTTTCACAGAATTCACATTAGTGGTAACATACAATATCTCTCTTTTTGTGCCTGGCTTATTTTGCTCAGCATTATGTCTTTTTTTTTTTTTTTTTTTTTTTAATCTTCATTTTATTGAGATATATTCATATACCACGCAGTCATACAAAACAAATCGTACTTTTGATTGTTCACAGTACCATTACATAGTTGTACATTCATTACCTAAATCAATCCCTGACACCTTCATTAGCACACACACAAGAATAACAAGAATAATAATTAGAGTGAAAAAGAGCAATTGAAGTAAAAAAGAACACTGGGTACCTTTGTCTGTTTGTTTCCTTCCCCTATTTTTCTACTCATCCATCCATAAACTAGACAAAGCGGAGTGTGGTCCCCATGGCTTTCCCAATCCCCTTGTCACCCCTCATAAGCTACATTTTTACACAACTGTCTTCGAGATTCATGGGTTCTGGGCTGCAGTTTGATAGTTTCAGGTATCCACCACCAGCTACCCCAATTCTTTAGAACCTAAAAAGGGTTGTCTAAAGTGTGCGTAAGAGTGCCCACCAGAGTGACCTCTCGGCTCCTTTTGGATTCTCTCTGCCACTGAAGCTTATTTCATTTCCTTTCACATCCCCCTTTTGGTCAAGAAGATGTTCTCCGTCCCACGATGCCAGGTCTACATTCCTCCCCGGGAGTCATATTCCACGTTGCCAGGGAGATTCACTCCCCTGGGTGTCTGATCCCACGTAGGGGGGAGGGCAGTGATTTCACCTTTCAAGTTGGCTTAGCTAGAGAGACAGGGCCACATCTGAGCAACAAAGAGGCATTCGGGAGGAGGCTCTTAGGCACAACCATAGGGAGGCCTAGCCTCTCCTTTGCAGCAACCGTCTTCCCAAGGGTAAAACCTGTGGTAGAGGGCTCAACCCATCAAACCACCAGTCCCCTATGTCTGTGGTCATGTTAGCAACCATGGAGGTGGAGTAGGCGAATATCCCTGCATTCTCCACAGGCTCCTCAAGGGAGCACTACATCTTTTTTTTTTTCTTGTTTTTCTTTTTTTTTTTTTTTTTAACTTTCCCTTCTTTTTTAAATCAACTGTATGAAAAAAAAGTTAAAAAGAAAACAAACATACAATAAAAGAACATTTCAAAGAGACCATAACAAGGGAGTAAGAAAAAGACAACTAACCTAAGATAACTGCTTAACTTCCAACATGTTCCTACTTTACCCCAAGAAAGTTACCTAATATAGCAACATTTCTGTGAACTTGCTCCTACTATATCCATCAGAAATTAACAGACCATAGTCATTCCTGGGCATCCCCAGAACGTTAAATAGCTTATCTGTTCTTCTTGGATTATTGTTCCCCCTTCCTTAATTGCTCTCTATTGTTAGTTCCCCTACATTCCACATTATAAACCATTTGTTTTACATTTTTCAAAGTTCACATTAGTGGTAGCATATAATATTTCTCTTTTTGTGCCTGGCTTATTTCGCTCAGCATTATGTCTTCAAGGTTCATCCATGTTGTCATATGTTTCACGAGATCGTTCCTTCTTACTGCCGTGTAGTATTCCATCGTGTGTATATACCACATTTTATTTATCCACTCATCTGTTGAAGGACATTTGGGTTGTTTCCATCTTTTGGCAATTGTGAATAATGCTGCTATGAACACTGGCGTGCAGATATCTGTTCGTGTCACTGCTTTCCGATCTTCCGGGTATATACCGAGAAGTGCAATCGCTGGATCGAATGGTAACTCTATATCTAGTTTTCTAAGGAACTGCCAGACTGACTTCCAGAGTGGCTGAACCATTATACAGTCCCACCAACAGTGAATAAGAGTTCCAATTTCTCCACATCCCCTCCAGCATTTGTAGTTTCCTGTTTGTTTAATGGCAGCCATTCTAATCGGTGTTATATGGTATCTCATTGTGGTCTTAATTTGCATCTCTCTAATAGCTAGTGAAGCTGAACATTTTTTCATGTGTTTCTTGGCCATTTGTATTTCCTCTTCAGAGAACTGTCTTTTCATATCTTTTGCCCATTTTATAATTGGGCCGACTGTACTATTGTCATTGAGTTGTAGGATTTCTTTATATATGCAAGATATCAGTCTTTTGTCAGATACATGGTTTCCAAATATTTTTTCCCATTGAGTTGGCTGCCTCTTTACCTTTTTGAGAAATTCCTTTGAGGTGCAGAAACTTCTAAGCTTGAGGAGTTCCCATTTATCTATTTTCTCTTTTGTTGCTTGTGCTTTGGGTGTAAAGTCTAGGAAGTGGCCGCCTAATACAAGGTCTTGAAGATGTTTTCCTACATTATCTTCTAGGAGTTTTATGGTACTTTCTTTTATATTGAGATCTTTGGTCCATTTTGAGTTAATTTTTGTGTAGGGGGTGAGGTAGGGGTCCTCTTTCATTCTTTTGGATATGGATATCCAACTCTCCCAGCCCCATTTGTTGAAAAGACCATTATGACTCAGTTCAGTGACTTTGGGGGCCTTATCAAAGATCAGTCGGCCATAGATCTGAGGGTCTATCTCCGAATTCTCAATTCGATTCCATTGATCTATATGTCTATCTTTGTGCCAGTACCATGCTGTTTTGGCAACTGTGGCTTTATAATAAGCTTCAAAGTCAGGGAGTGTAAGTCCTCCCACTTCGTTTTTCTTTTTTAGAGTGTCTTTAGCAATTCGAGGCATCTTCCCTTTCCAAATAAATTTGATAACTAGCTTTTCCAAGTCTGCAAAATAGGTTGTTGGAATTTTGATTGGGATTGCATTGAATCTGTAGATGAGTTTGGGTAGAATTGACATCTTAATGACATTTAGTCTTCCTATCCATGAACATGGAATATTTTTCCATCTTTTAAGGTCCCCTTCTATTTCTTTTAGTAGAGTTATGTAGTTTTCTTTGTATAGGTCTTTTGCATCTTTGGTTAAGTTTATTCCTAGGTACTTGATTTTTTTCGTTGCTATTGAAAATGGTATCTTTTTCTTGAGTGTCTCTTCAGTTTGTTCATTTCTAGCATATAGAAACATTACTGACTTATGTGCATTAACCTTGTATCCCGCTACTTTGCTAAATTTGTTTATTAGCTCTAGTAGCTGTATCGTCGATTTCTCAGGGTTTTCTAGATATAAGATCATATCATCTGCAAACAATGACAGTTTTACATCTTCTTTTCCAATTTGGATGCCTTTTATTTCTTTGTCTTGCCGGATTGCCCTGGCTAGCACTTCCAGCACAATGTTGAATAACAGTGGTGATAGCGGGCATCCTTGTCTTGTTCCTGATCTTAGAGGGAAGGCTTTCAGTCTCTCACCATTGAGTACTATGCTGGCTGTGGGTTTTTCATATATGCTCTTTATCATGTTGAGGAAGTTTCCTTCAATTCCTACCTTTTGAAGTGTTTTTATCAAAAAGGGATGTTGGATTTTGTCAAATGCTTTTTCAGCATCTATTGAGATGATCAATTGATTTTTCCCTTTTGACTTGTTAATGTGTTGTAATACATTGATTGATTTTCTTATGTTGAACCATCCTTGCATGCCTGGAATAAACCCCACTTGGTCATGGTGTATGATTTTTTTAATGTGTCTTTGGATTCGATTTGCAAGTATTTTGTTGAGGATTTTTGCATCTATATTCATTAGGGAGATTGGCCGGTAGTTTTCCTTTTTTGTAACATCTTTGCCTGGTTTTGGTATTAGATTGATGTTAGCTTCATAAAATGAGTTAGGTAGTGTTCCATTTTCTTCAATGTTTTGAAAGAGTTTGAGTAAGATTGGTGTCAGTTCTTTCTGGAAAGTTTGGTAGAATTCCCCTGTGAAGCCATCTGGCCCTGGGCATTTATTTGTGGGAAGATTTTTGATGACTGATTGGATCTCTTTGCTTCTGATTGGTTGGTTGAGGTCTTCTATTTCTTCTCTGGTCAGTCTAGGTTGTTCATATGTTTCCAGGAAATTGTCCATTTCCTCTACATTATCCAGTTTGTTGCCATACAGTTGTTCATAGTATCCTCTTATAATTTTTTTAATTTCTTCAGGATATGCAGTTATGTCACCTTTTTCATTCATTATTTTGTTTATATGGGTCTTCTCTCTTTTTGATTTTGTCAGTCTAGCTAGGGGCTTGTCAATCTTGTTGATCTTCTCAAAGAACCAACTTTTGGTGATATTTATCCTCTCTATTGTTTTTTTGTTCTCTATGTCATGTATTTCTGCTTTAATCCTCGTTATTTCTTTTCTTGTATTTGGTTTAGGATTGGTTTGCTGTTCATTTTCTAGCTTCTTCAGTTGATCCATTAGTTCTTTGATTTTGGCTCTTTCTTCCTTTTTAATATATGCGTTTAGTGCTATAAATTTCCCCCTTAGCACTGCTTTTGCTGCATCCCATAGGTTTTGGTATGTTGTGTTCTCATTTTCATTCGTCTCTATATATTTAGCAATTTCTCTTGCTATTTCTTCTTTAACCCACTGATTGTTTAGGAGTGTGTTGCTTAACCTCCAGGTATTTGTGAATTTTCTAAGTCTCTGATGGTTATTGACTTCTAATTGTATTCCATTGTGGTCAGAGAATGTGCTTTGAATAATTTCAATCTTTTTAAATTTATTGAGGCTTGTTTTATGTCCCAGCATATGATCTATTCTGGAGAAAGTTCCATGAGCACTAGAAAAGTATGTGTATCCTGGTGATTTGGGATGTAATGTCCTGTATATGTCTGTTAAATCTAATTCATTTATCAGATTGTTTAGGTTTTCAATTTCCTTATTGGTCTTCTGTCTGGTTGATCTATCTATAGGAGAGAGTGATGTGTTGAAGTCTCCCACAATTATTGTGGAAACATCAATTGCTTCCTTTAGTTTTGCCAGTGTTTCTCTCATGTATTTTGTGGCACCTTGGTTGGGTGCATAGACATTTACGATTGTTATTTCTTCTTGCTGAATTGCCCCTTTTATTAGTACGTAGTGGCCTTCTTTGTCTCTCAAAACATCCCTGCATTTGAAGTCTATTTTATCTGAGATTAATATTGCTACACCTGCTTTCTTTTGGCTGTAGCTTGCATGAAATATTTTTTTCCATCCTTTCACTTTCAGTTTCTTTGTGTCCCTGTGTCTAAGATGAGTCTCTTGTATGCAACATATTGATGGTTCATTTTTTTTGATCCATTCTGCGAATCTATATCTTTTAATTGGTGAGTTTAATCCATTTACATTCAACGTTATAACCGTGAAGGCATTTCTTGAATCTGCCATCTTATCCTTTGGTTTATGTTTGTCATATTTTTCCCCTCTGTCTATTAATATCCTTTATTGTACCCATACCGAATCTCTTTAGTACTGAACCTTTCTCCAAGTCTCTCTGTCCTTTCTTTGTTTCTCTGTCTGTAGGGCTCCCTTTAGTATCTCCCGTAGGGCAGGTCTCTTGTTAGCAAATTCTCTCAGCATTTGTTTGTCTGTGAAAAATTTAAGCTCTCCCTCAAATTTGAAGGAGAGCTTTGCTGGATAAAGTATTCTTGGCTGGAAATTTTTCTCACTCAGAATTTTAAATATATCGTGCCACTGCCTTCTTGTCTCCATGGTGGCTGCTGAGTAGTCACTACTTAGTCTTATGCTGTTTCCTTTGTATGTGGTGAATTGCTTTTCTCTTGCTGCTTTCAGAACTTGCTCCTTCTCTTCTGTGTTTGATAGTGTGATCAGTATATGTCTCGGAGTGGGTTTATTTGGATTTATTCTATTTGGAGTTCGCTGAGCATTTATGATTTGTGTATTTATGTTGTTTGGAAGATTTGGGAAGTTTTCCCCAACGATTTCTTTGAATACTCTTCCTAGACCTTTACCCTTTTCTTCCCCTTCTGGGACACCAATGAGTCTTATATTCGGACATTTCATATTATCTATCATATCCCTGAGGTCCATTTCGATTTTTTCAATTTTTTCCCCATTCTTTCTTTTATGCTTTCATTTTCCATTCTGTCATCTTCCAGGTCACTGATTCGTTGTTCAACTTCCTCTAGTCTTGTACTATGAGTGTCCAGAATCTTTTTAATTTGGTCAACAGTTTCTTTAATTTCCATAAGATCATCAATTTTTTTATTTAGTCTTGCAATGTCTTCTTTATGCTCTTCTAGGGTCTTCTTGATTTCCTTTATCTCCCGTACTATGGTCTCATTGTTCATCTTGAGTTCTTTGAGTAGCTGCTCTAGGTGCTGTGTCTCTTCTGGTATTTTGATTTGGGTGCTTGGGCTTGGGTTATCCATATCGTCTGGTTTTTTCATATGCTTTATAATTTTCTGTTGTTTTTGGCCTCGTGGCATTTGCTGAACTTGATAGGGTTCTTTTAGGATTTGTAGACCAATTGAAGTCCTTATCTCTAATTTATCAGATCTACAGCTTCGTGGAGTACACTTTCTCTAACTAACCAGCAGGTGGCGTCCACGAGCCACCTGTTCTCCACAAGTCAGTTCTCCCCTGCTTAGCCTTTTTGGTGAGTGGGGGAGTGAGTCTTGTGGGGTCCAATTGGTGTACCAAGCTTGCGTGTGTAGTTGGTGTTGCCTGCCCTGTATATGGGGCGTGTTTCTGGGCAGTCAGGGAGGGGGGGGTGGCTCTAACAATCAATCTCCCTGGTGATCCTAGAGTTTTAAAGCTGCTGCAATAGTCTAATCCTTCAGTTCAGTCCTGCCACAGTTTGTCTCTGCCGCTGACCCACAAGTCCTTGGTATTGGCGTATGGCTCCTGAGACTTGCAAGTGGGCCCCTCTTCCAGGCCGTGCACCCCGGGTCCTCTGTTGAGGGATGACTGTGTTATGTCACAGGTGAGTGCCGTCCCCCCAGGGCAGTTCTGGGCTGCTGGGCTGTGTAGGGAGGCTCCCAGTCTGCTGAAATGATGGCTGAATGGGGCTTTGTTAATTCACACTGCTCTACCTTCCCAACTCTGGGACAATCAGCTGAGGTTGCAGGGAAGGCTAATGTCCACGCCCAGTTTTGTGGTGTGTGCCTGTTATTTGAAGCACTTCCGTCACACTGGGTTGTCTGGGGCAGTTCTGGGCTATGGGGCTGGCGATGGGCAGGAGTGTTTCCTGTCCACCAGGATGATGGCTGTGAGCGGACACCCCCCTTTTCTTGGGAAGTTGTGGTGTTTAGTGAATTTTCTCAGCCACTGGATTATTGCGTTTTGTCTCAGAGCTCTCCTTGTTCTGTTCTTGACTTGACCTGCCCAAATAGTAAGTCTTTGAAGCTTTCTGTATTGGGCTTCTTAGAGTAATTGTTTTAGAAAAAGAAAAAAGGATTAAAAAAACAAAAACAAAAACAAAATCAAATAAAAAAACGGGCCCTCCTCAGAGATCTAATGGGTTATTGAAATGCTAAGAGACAAAGCAACCAGGGCCATTAAGGAAAGGTCCACAGGGCAGAGAGATCAGCTTTTCTTCGGGATTTGCATATGCGCCTCAGGGCCCTTCCCCTTTCTATGTTCACCAGAAGTCCAAAAATCCTCCGCTTTCATTTTGGAGTTTTTCATGTTGTTTTTTTTCTATGCCTGTCTCCTCTCTGCTGGGCTGGCTGCTCTCAGATTCTCTGGTGTCTGGTCTCAGTCTATCTATGGTTGGAGTTTGGATCAGTAGAATGAGTTTCCGATAAGAGCTGCCACTTCAGTTCTCCCTTCTCCTTCCCGGAGCTGACAGCCCCTCCTCCCCTGGGACTGAGCCTGGCAGGGAGGGGCGCGGGTCCCCTGGCCACAAAAACTTACAGATTTCGCTGATCTCAGCAGTTCCACGTTTTCATGAGTGTTGTATGAAGTATGCCCAAAGTCAGATTGCTCTGTGGTGTCCAGTCCACGCAGTTCCTGGCTTTCTACCTACTTTCCTGGAGGAGTAACTAAAACATACAGCTCACCAGTCTGCCATCTTGCCCCGCCTCTCTCCCCCAATTTCTTTTGAAATAATATGACAGTAATCTAGCTGACCAATTATTATACTTAATCAGGTACTTAATATTTCTGAGTGCTTTTGAAATGTTAACTCATCTCTTTCCATTAGTTGACTTTTCTTGATCTTAAGTACTACTGTTGTGTATTGAAATGATATTAATGACCTTGAATTCCCAAAACATTGTAAACATGTTGACCACAATTAGAATGTAAACAAATTGAAAAAAAACATGTTTTTGTAACAAATGATAACCAGACATTTGTGTGAGGATATGATATAGACTTGGTTGATGTCTACCAGAGAGACAATCCCTTGATAAGGACATTAATGACCAGAACTCTGAAGCATAAAAACCCGGTGCAGATGACATTTTAGTGAGTGTCAGGTAGAGGCGGACTGAGACCCAATCACTCGGACTTCTGACTCCAATTCTCTTGCTGTGATGTGAGGCTTGCTGCCATTCTTGGTGTACCACAACCAGCACCTCCCACAGACAGCTTTGGACACTTTGCTGATACCACATTGGACTGGCTCCCAAGACCTCTTGATAAAGGTACCCACATGCCTTGTGTCACCTTTTGGGCTGATGGACTTCAGAGACTCTGGTATCTTCCACCTTTAAATGTGTTCTTGCCCTTGACCTGGTTATTGCATATTGGTTGTATTGGCAGCTTATGCTTAAGCAAGCAAATAAATTGATTGAACATCCAAACTACTGTCATGCTGTATCTGCTTTTGATTTGCAATAGTTTCTCAGGTCAATTTACCACGATTTTATGACAATTACATGACATCTGCCATTTACCAATCTAAATGGTTTTATCATGTTGACTATCATACTGGATTACCATTGTTCCCTTAACTCTGTAGCCTTTATGATCTTGTGGCATTCATCCTGGCACATTCCCATGCCACACTGTTCATTTGCTTCCTAGCCTCCTTGGCCACTTGCACTTTTGGTACACCTACATATTCCCTTCTGCTTTATTTCTTATGCTCTTACAATAATCCCTTTCACTTTACATTTTTTTCACATTTTTCTCACCATCTGCTATGAAATTTGTTTCATAGCAAAATGTACACGTAGTTCTCAACTGAAAATTCAATCCAATAAACATTTATTAGGTATCCATTATTTGCAAGGTAATGTACTAGGCCCTGTGGAAGATTCAAAGATGGGTATGACTCAACTTTTGTCTCTAAGAAACTTATAGTTGAGTAGAAGTTGAGGAGAAAATAATAACCCCAGTATCTACTAAAAGCCAGAGCACAACAGTTTCCCAAGGAGGAAATATATGAGAAAGAAGAGAGTACATCTAGCTAGGTTACTAGGAAAGGTTCAGAGAACAGAGTATTTGACATAGACTTTGAAGATGCATAGGATCTTGATAGGCAGAGACAGAGTTGGGAGAAGAGTCTGAGCAGACATTTGGAATGATTCTTGATGATAGGCCATGCCTAAGGAATTTGGGCACAGCACTATAGCCAAGGCATCTGTTGAGATAAAAATCAGCAAATTACAATGATTTGTTTAGCATAAGTATTTTTAATTGTGTTAAAATAGTAAGTTGATGAATAAATAAAAAAAATACATGGAGTTCATTATTTCACATCTACTACTTTGCAACCTTGGGCAGATTACTTAACATGTCTGTACCTTGGTTCCCTTACCTATAAAAAAATGAGATAATACATGGTAAATGGTTAAAACAGTGCCTGACATATATTAAACATACGATAGATTGTTGCCATTGTAAGTTGAGTGTCAGTTTCTTTCTTAAGTTCTCTCTGCTGTTAGGAAAGTCCTGTCTGCTAATTTTCAGACTGACCACTAAATTTATGCATAGGATCTCTGCATATAGCCATGATGTGGGAGTCCTGTACCAGAGAAAGCTGAGTTGAAACAATATCGGGAGGAAGGAACAGATATGTGCATTACAAATCTTATGTAGCTGGTAGAGAGCTTTGAAGCTTCCAGAAACATTGAAAAGTCATGTTGCCTGAAGTAGACAATTTTCCAGATTTAGCAACAAAATGCTCAGTGCTAGTGCCACCTTTGCAAACACAGGTGTGAGGCAGTTAGGTGTGGATGTGTGATTGCCTCGTTTTTCAGTTGATACAAAGAAAGCCTGATTACTTTGCGTTAATGCCTAACAATAGGCAGCAGCTGTGGGTTCACTCAAAAATCACTGGGAGGGAACATTTATGTTCTTGGGTATATTTAAATTAAGGAGGTTGTTTTATAGAAGAGGGGTTGAGAAGAAATTGTTGCTACACGTGGCCCTGCTTTGGGAAGCTCAGGTATGTCAAACTCATCTAAAGGATTAGCTACATTACTGAAGTGGTTATTTTTTTAGAGTACAAAAGTTTCCTTAAAATTGAAGATGTTTCCTCAGTGCTTTTATGTATTGTTAACATATCATAGATCACAATTGAGAGGAGTCAAAATTAAAGTGTTTGCAGCTATTGATCACTGAAGATCCCTTAGGAAAATGCATCAGTCTCCGGAGTCAGTGAGAAAGAAGGATTCACTTTATTTGCAATACTGTTTGCTTGCTGCCTGTATTGAGCTTCTACATTGGGTCAGCCTTTGTAATAGGCACTGTAGATAAGAGGATACTTCCTGTCTTTACAGAGCTTCCCTTTTGACTAGGGAGGAAGTGATGAGTTCAATATAATACATATGAGGTGGAGTAGGGGCGCCAAGGTGAATTTGTTGGGGATTGTGTTTTCTTCATCTCTAAGGTCACAATGGCTTTCCCAGTGTTTGACTGGGAAATAATAAGAGGTCAAAAATGTTTTAGAACTTAAAACAGTAAGAGGGAAATTTTACATAACTCTGCTGGGGTCCAGAGACTGTATAAGGCCCGGCCACTGAGGCAAGGAATTGCAGCCATAGTCTTCTCTGAATCAAATTCTTATCTCTCTCTGTGATCAGTGAGACATGAATCTTGCATGCTGCTTCTGTCTCTCTCCCTTCCTCCCTCCACGCCCCCTTCTCTCACAGTGTGCCAGTTTGTATATATTGTGTCCCCCAGAAAAAGCCAATTTCTTTGATGCAATCTTGTGGGGGCAGATTGATTAGTCTCTTTGATAAGGGTGTGACCTCTTGATTAAATGTTTCCATTTGGCCCTGCCCATTCATGGTGGGTCTTGATTAGTTTACTGGAGTCCTTTAAAAAGAGTCATACAGGCCCAGATGCTTGCTGACACTGGCTGAAGCTTAGAGATGCTTGGAGTTGCGGACAGAAGGATGTTTGGAGATGCTAAGCTAAGGACACACAGGAACTGAGAGAGGAGGGACACACAACCCAGGACCAGTAGAAGCCAGCCATGTGCCTTCCTAGTTGGCAGAGGTGTTCTGGATGCCATCGGCTGTTCTTCAGTGAAGGTATCATCTTGTTGATGCCTTAGTTTGGACACTTTTATGGCCCTAGGACTCTAAGTTTATAACTGAATAAACCCCCCTTTATAAAAGCCAATCCATTTTTGGTGTTTTGTATAATGGCAACACTAGCAAACCGGAACACATAAACACACTATTATTATGTTCATTTCCCTACTTTATGGGGATCTGTACTCAGCTGAGGTCTTTAAGAGCCATCTCATATGTTGTAAGAGTCTGGCTGCACTGGAGAGGCACTGGAGAGGTGAGGCAGCATTAGGACCTTTTTATCCCCCTGGATGCCACTTTTACTTAGGAACAGGAGCTGTCACTGCCTCCCTCAAGAAAGACACAAAACCAGGGACAAGCTCTAGTGGGCCCTAATGTGTTCAGAAGGCACTGAAGTTGGTATGTGTGAGTCAGGAATAAAGTAAGGGGGAAGAAACAACATTAGGGACACTCAAGACGCCAATAGCTGAAGCAACAATTTTGAGTTCATATTCTTGGCCAATTGAACCAATGTTTGTTAGTATTAAAATGGAATCTTCAAATGAATGATTCTGCATGGATTGGGATGCTGAGGAACACTCATGCATATTTTATTCCTATATGAGAGTGTTGCTTATATTGTTTTATTTATGTTTATATTTTTCTGTCATGACAGGTACTTCTCTTTCTATAATGTAAAAACAAAGCCTTGGAAAAATTATGAAATCAGCAAAATTTGTCTTTGGTGCTCCCTCCACTTCACTGTACTAATTTCATTTCATCTCTTTGATGGTCTATCCCTTCCCTTTTCATCCCATCCTTGATTCCCAGGGTGCACAAACATTCTTCTGTCCCTCCTCTGTCAAATCCTTCTCCATGAGAGCATGGAGAACTGCTCCATTATAAAGGAAAAATGACTGATGGCAGCCCCAAGAGCCACTGTTAGAAAGAGACCTCACTCAGTTAAAGGGATGAATTGCCACAGGAAAATTTTGGCATCTGCCATTAGTTAGGGCTTGGGTTGGAGGCAGAAGTGGGGTAGGATGGGATTGGGGCATTTTGATTCCTTCCTGATATACCCTGAGTATGAATCTCAGCAAGTAAATGGCCTTTCTTTGCTTAGCACAGTGGTAAAGAGTACAGGCTTTGACATCAGACAGACCTGGATTTTATACCAGACTTATCACTCAATAGTTTTGTGACCCTAAACAAGTTCTGTAATCATTCTGCGCCTCAATTTCCTCATCTGTAAAATGTAGATGAAATACCTAGTTCATGGGGTAGTTGCAAAAATTAAATGAAGCAACATATGTAAGGCTGTTAGCACTAGTGTTAATACATGAGTGATCATTTAAGTATTTAGTGAGCCTTATTCATGTCACTCTTTTGCTCAGAAAGCTTCCATGATTCCTACTGTCCTAGAAAATCAAGTCCCCAACACTTTCCTTGGTATTTACAACTCTACAAGTTTGACCTTACGTTAAAATATTCAGAATACTGTAGGCATTCTCTCCATTCCTTCTTCAAACTACGGAGTCAGATTCAATTAAGGAAAGGAGAGGGCCTCTGCTGGAGAGAAGTGAGCTGTGTATAAACATAAGTAAAGCCAGTCCTATTTGTAGAAAAATATATGGAAATCCCAAAATAAGTCCTCTTCACTTTGGTATAAATGGGGATAGATTGCAGAGGTATGCAGGGAAGTAGTGATAATGCACAAATGGGTAACAGGTTCTAAGTCACTATTATGAAACTGATGCCCAGAGAGAAGAAATCACACAGCCCAACAGTAGAAACCTTGATAGGTCCCTGTTGTCCTGACTTTCAATCTAATGGATTTTCAGGCCAGCTTTTATCTACTGTACCATGTTGCCTTTTGTTATTTAGGGTGGGATAGGTATGGGGCTAAATAAAAAACTAATATTTAGCATTAACAAATTAGTAATAATTAATTTCTCAGAGAAACTTGGAATCCCATGTAATATCCTAAGTAAAGGGATCACTTAAATTGGTAATTGTGGGTGAGGGACATGAGATATTGCAGGGACAGCAATACCAGATGGTACACAGCAATGGGAGGCAGCATGAAGCCGCTGGGCATCTGGGGAGCATGGAGCCAGAAAGGTATGAAGGCATGTCCAAACAAGATTCTCTTATTTCTTAGCCTTCTCTACATACTTCATTTGCCTTTGAGGGGAGTGGTGGGTGGGAAATGCATCGATGGCTGAAATTCAGGGCACATGACTTGAAATTTGCTGCAAAGAGGTCACCCAATCTTGACCTTCATTCATTGACTGATGCTGAATTCTGAATTCAAACAAATTACTCTTTTCATTTAAAATTTTCACAGATGAATCCTTATATAAGCTGTGCTTGGTATACTAATGAATCATTCTTGCCTGGGATTTACCATTGAAGGGCTTATGAGATGTGGTCTATCAAAAATGGTTTAGGTTTTCAACTTGCTTCTAGGATTGTCATTGGTGAATGCATTTGGCTGCTCAGAGCCTCCCCGTCATGGCACCTCACCAGAGCTTGTCCTGGGCCCTAATCTTTAGCTGTGGACACCTTGTGCCCTGATGCCTCAGGAGCCTTGCTATTCCTAAATTTCAAGGAACTTAATCAGATAAAATCTTAAAAGACATTTTCAGGGAATAGAATACTCATGTCAGCTGGTCAAGGGAGCATTTCCTGATTTCCATGTAGCCAGGAAACCAAATTGGTACAGCAACTTTAGCATGTTGGCAAGAACACATAACACTTACTAGCTTCCAGGCCTTGGTCAAGTCACTTCCCCTGAATCTGGTTTCACCTCCATGAAATGGGGAATAATTTCCCTACTTCACAGGATCGTGGTGTTGATTTAATAAGAAAGCATATGAAAGTGTGCTGTAAGCTATAAAGTGCAGAAGGAGCTCATAGGAGGACCAACAGCAGAGAGGAGGTAAATGCTATGCAAATGTCAGATGTCAATGCTGGAAGTAGAGTGCAGTGGTTTAGACCATCGGTTCTGGAATCAATCTGCTTGTCCTCACATTTTGGCTCTATCATTTACAAGCATGTTTGGACATGTTAAACTCTCTGAGGCTCAATTTCCTCACTTGTAAAATTGGGATATTAATAGAACCCACTTCCATAGGAGAGTTGTGAGGAGTAAATAATTAATGACTATTAAGATCTTAGCACAGTACTTGGTGTGTGGTAAGCTATTATTATTATCGAAGTAGTAGAACAGTAAAAATTCCTTACACTGTGAAGCAATGATCAACTTTCACACACCTGGTCACATTTGATTCATGAACAACTTTGTGCAGTCAGCAGGACAAAGATCATCATCACCATTTTATAGAGAAGTTGATTCCTTCATGAACCCTCAGCAAGTACATGGTAGGTCTTTGATTAGAAGCCAGTTCCTTATTTGAAACTGTCTGGAATGATGGCAGTCCATCAGAGGAGAGCTTTCTGGCTAGGGAATTCTGTGAAGTGCCCTATGCCTCCTCATAGGCAAAAGCCTTCCTCCTCTGCCTATGTTTAGGCCCTCTACTGCCTTATGGAATATTATCAAATTCTTGAATAGCTCACAGACAGGAGCAAACAAGGCTTCTTCACTTCCTTTCTGTGTTGGGTAACACTTGAATTGAAGCCCCTCATTTTGGCTCCTGTTACTTCTAAAACACATTTCATCAGGAGTTAGAATGCAGCTTCATTCTAATATAATTTAAGCACATTACTGTCTCCTATGTTCTGTAAGCCTTTCCCACACCTATTTCTTACACGAGGTTGTCTTCATTTTTTAACTTTGTTAATCACAGCAGATATCTCTGTTGTTTGGGGACCCACTTTGTATTGTATTAATGAATATGGATTAGACTCTTTCTAATTGTACTCTGAACACTTTCCAATTTTCAGGAAGGTAATTGATTTCAATCAACTTTGTTAGTGCACTCTACGCTCTTGAAGCCTATGATTTTCAAGTACAATATTTGTGTGCTCATACCTTTAGGAGTGCTTAAGTTGGATACCATTATAATCCTGGAATTCTAACCAGTCACCAGCTTGGAGTATATTTATCACACAATCATCTACTTTTTAGTATGGCAGAGCATTGCTTTAAAGCATAACTCATGTACAAATATCTACATTTTCTGAAATGCAAAATTACAAAAGTAGTTTTTAAAATATAAAGACAACTTCACTTTAGTGAACAATATATTTAAATATTTCCCATGCCTTTAGCTGTATAATAGAGACTAGGACAAGAAATTAAGTTCAGGTGTTAGACGTTTACTGTGGACAATTAGTTAAAGAGAAAACAACTCAGAAGTGAGAGATCATTTGGAAGACTAGACTTCATTTACAAAAATTCAGCTTTGGTTTAACTTCTATAAATGCGGATAATAAAGAGAAATATATTTGGATACATTGCCACATAATAGCTAGATTTTTATGGTTATGAAGCTTTTCCCTTATTCATAATTTTTTTCATAAACAGTATTCCTTGCCCAAAGTTCATACTTCAAGATCTGTGTGGTTTACTGTATTTCTGTGGAATTTGGGGGCAGCTAATTCTACTTTACACTTCATATTCTATCATTAATTCTTTCTCAGAGTTCAAATCTGCCTCTGAGGCTTCAAATCTCCTTATCGGTATTTTTTGGAATACATAAATTGAGAATATGGACAATTTCTTCACTACATTTCTACTACAATTACCCTGATTGAGGTTCTTACTACAATTCGTTCACTGGGACTATTGCGAAAGCCTAACTGAACTTCCTACCTCTCTTTCTACCCACTTCAACCCATCACACACGCACTTTTCCCAGAATAAATTGTCATTCCTCTGTTAGATCTTCAGTGGCTCCCTGTTCCCATTGGACTGCAATCAAGATGACCCCATAATCTGATTTTTTAACCTACCTTTCCAATTCTACTTGCTATTACAGCTTCATGTGCCATATGTTCCAGTAGGACAAACTTGAACGTGCCATGCATATTTTCACATACCTCTCTGTCTACTTATGCTGCTCCCTCAACCAGCAATACCTTTCTCACCATCTCCATCTGCATTTTGTGCATCTACACTTGTTGGGTTCATGTGGAAAAGAGATTGTGGATTAGAGTGGCTTAAATTCAGAAGTTCATTTTTCTCTAATGTAACAGTTCTGTGTTTCAGTGAGTGTTTCAGAATGGCCAGTAGCTGTGCTCCCCATGGCCGTTCAGGAACTCAGGCTCCTTTTGAGTTGTCAGGTCAAAAAGTTATTGCTCTACCATCCCTTAGGGTGTACTCCTCATCTAAATAGTTGAGGCTGATTCCTTATCCAGGATCCAGCTGGAGGAAGAGAAAAGAGTGGATGAAGCATGTCCACCATCTTAAGGCCTAGGTCTAGAAGTCACACATGCCACTTCCACTCACATTCCTTTGGAAATAAATTAGTCACACACTCACACACTCACACATAACTGAGAGGGAGGCAAGGAAATGTAGTCTAGCCACGTGAATGGAGGAAGGGGACAACACATTTTGCTGGCCAACTAGAAGTTTATGTCACAAGCTGGCTCACATGCTTCCTTCTTTCAGGCCTTTCCTGTGCTCCTCAGCTGGAAGTAATTTCTCCTTGCTCAGAAATACTGCAGTCCAGGGCTTCTCAAATGGTAATGTGTGTAAGAATCACTTGGAAATTTTATTTAACTACAGAGTCTGTAGTCAGAGATCGAGCCTTAGATTCTGCATTTCTAACAAGCACCCAGGTGACACCCTTCACTGTTGTACAGAAGACACTTTGAGTACCCATGTTATAGCTCATTTTCTGTTCTTCTATTGTGGGATGTAGCTTTTCCTAGTTCATACTAGCTATTTATGTGCATATTTTAACCTCCTTACTAGACAGTTAACTTTCTTATAGCATATTCTGGATCTCTTTGTCCCCTGTCTCTCACCCTGCCTCCTTCCAGCACTAAGAATAGAGCCTGTACACTTAAAGGTGCTCAATACTTCATTAATTGTTGAGCAGCTTCAACTAATTCAGAATGTTGAGTATACACTTTTGAAAGGCGATACAAATATGCCAGGTTTTGGACCACGCTTAATGCAATTTCTTGTTTGGAAATGGTCTGTTACAAACTCCATTCCCATATAGTCAAGCCATGCTAAGAGAGAACCTGCCAGAGAGCTGAGCTAAGTGGAATTCAGCAAATGAAAACCACCTTTTATCAATAACTTTTCTCCTCCACGTGCTGTGACCATTTCAAAGGAAATGCTAATCCCTATGTTTGGAATTCATTTCCAGAGACCCTCTCTGTTTAAGAAGAGTTGTTTTGTGCTTACAAAGCTTCATGAGCCAGTTTGATCAATTTTGTTGAAGAGGTGGTTGGTTTTTTTCCACCTGGAAGCACTCAATGATCTTCCATTTGGAAAGCTTCAAGTTGGGTTCCAAACAAAGCTGGATGAGAATGACTGTTCTCAACTTGGCACTATTTTGGCCTGTTCTTGTCTCAGTCATGGCATAGGTAGTCATGTTCTGGCCCTTGTGGATTGGAGTGGAAGAAGGAAGAGGGGAAGAGGTAGGCTAGGATTTTAAACAGATGCTTTGTAATCTAGCCTGAGTAACTGAGGGCAAAATTAGGTGACCTGAGGTCTCCTACCTCATTCCTCCAGCCTGTATGATGAAACCCCTAACTGGAACAGTTTTCCACTTGGATTTTATTGTAAATGCAATCGGTCTGAGGTTTCCCATTTGCATTCTGTATGGAAGAAGTTTTCACAAACAAATGAATCATTTTATCAAGATTTAAGGGACTCCTAGCCAAGTTGAGGAAATGAGTGTCTCTATCAGCTCCACTGGGAGTAGATACAATCAACTAATGCACCAATCACAAATCATAGAACTCCAGAGTTGGCATTCTCTACCTTTTACCTGATAGGCTCTCTCCTTCGCAGTACTTTGTTAGCTTTTAGTTCCATTGCTAGGATTTGAAATGGCAAAAAAGATATTCAGGCAGGCCACTATTTTAAACTGACTCCTCTTGTTGTTTACTATACCAGAGTTTACTGTATCATCTGCACAGTGTGTTCTCACAAGTTGTTATTGCACATATTTGGATTTGATTTTGTAAGCCTTCCTTATTTTTTAGCCTTCCTATTCCCTCAGTGAGACCTCATACTATCACAATTTAAGAATGAAAATATTTCCAAAAGGTCTGGAACTAGGGTGAGACAAGCCAGGCACCTAGGCAGCAAACTTTAAGGAGGCACTCACTCTCCGGTGCTGACCTTGCACTTGCACAAACCTGAGAGTGAGTGCCTCCTTAAATGTTATACCTTGCTTGCCTCACCCTAGTCCAGATGCTGATTCCCAAGTCAGAGAGCCCAAAGTACCAGTTTCTGAGATCCTTTGGATAATGGAGTCAGTTCATTACTGCCATTTCTGTGAATACAGAGATTCTACAAATGTAGAAAGAAGACAATATAAATGAAATTCAGCAATCATGATTTTATTCATCACATGGATATTAGACTAGCATTCTGTTTATTTGCCCTCCATGTTGCAGCTAAACAAAGTCTTGATATAGACTTTGTAATGAGCGTGCATTAATTATTGGCTTTGGGAATCTCCTTGAATTAAACTCTTGACATTATTCCTTGATCTCAAAGCCCTATGATTTTTCAGAATATCAATAGCACATCTAAACGTGGACAAACCTATCATTCCTATCCAACTGTCTAACCATACCCACTTTGCAAAGCATATGTGAATACCACCTAATTAGCTGTGAAGTGCATTTTGGCATATGTCGGAAGTTAAAGCCACTTCCTTGGAGGAACTCATACACTGAATTTATCTTTATTAAGGCCTTGTCCAAATGATAAATATGCACTGCCTCCTTGCTATCTACTGCTTGTAAATAAATCACTTTAGGATTGATTTGCTAATGGCTTTTTTCAATTTAAGGATCTTCCTGCCCCAAAGGTCACACTGTCCTTTTTCACAAATGCTGGTAACCAAACAGAGGACACCAAACTGATGGTACAGTGAACAAAGAAAGGGAACCAGGGACAAGAGAAAGCATGTCCCTTTGCACAACCCAGAAAAAACAGCTCACAGGACACAATAATATAGTTCCTCAAACCACAGTTTGAGTGCATGAATGAACAGATGGAGTGTATTCATTATTTTTTCAGTGAAGCACTTTGAACAAAAAACATGACTTCAGGCAGGAATTTCAACTTCTCCAGGAGTATTTCAGCTAATATAAGTGAAGTAGACTGGATTTGAGACATTCGGGAGTGGTAGGGACTGCAGGGAAATGGGGTACACTTCCTACCCAAAAGAAGGCAGCCCCTACTCTACCCTAGACACATTTTGCCACATGGAAATGTGGGCTAAATCTTGATAGATCCTCTGATTCTTTAAGAGAAGCAGGGAATCTGACTTTTTTTAAACCTGCTGGCTCCCAATTTTTAAATGTTGGAAAGTTAGTTTAATAATTTTAAAGTTACTCTGGGAGACAAATACAATTTTGCTGAAGGCTAGATGTGTTTTGCTAAGTTGAAGTCTAGCTCCAGTGCATTTGTGATTCCTTGCTCAAGATATAACTCTAGATTCACTTGATGACTTTTAATGGTTCAGACAGTCATATTTAGGTTGCATATTTTTAGGATACCAAGACATTAAGATGTTCTTTTAAACAGAATTATATTCATCTTTGTCTCACTGGATATAAGTAGCTCAGCCTGCCTGCAGCCATAGCTTGCTCTCCATATTCCCAGCACAACACAACTGTAGACACTTGCTTTCTATTGACCAGATGCAACTGATTATCCTACCTTCACCTGTAGGATTAGGCCATGGAACCCCATGGACCCACCTCCTTCCTGAGGAAGAAGTACATGGAAAAAGTGCTCTGTTAACCATCTTGCATTTCTTAAATTCTTAACTTCTTGCTTGTCTGAACTGCTATGTCTTGGCCCTGGTGACTTCTCCTTACCTATTTTTGCATTTGGCACTTGGTGACTAATAGAAGTGGAGCTTGAATCTAGGAGTCTGCTTTTTGAGGGAATTTGTTCTCTAAATTTATTCCTTATCATTTGAAGTAATACTTCTTTGATTTGCCCCAGGTCCTAAATCAGTTTGAAGTTTCCCTAACTTTGTGATCTAAGCTGTAAAATTACTTCATGGCCAGTGGAAATCAAACACATCCCAAATATTTTTTAACTTCCAGTGGAGCCTCATATACTTCCTGGGCACCTTACAGGGCATGCTGTCCCTGTCACACACTATATTTACTTGGAATTAAACATAACCTCTGTATCTTGCACTCTCCCCTCACCATGCATGAGCTCAATAGACTTTACCAGTATGTTTGGCAGAGTCACATAATTACCACCCCCTCCACAGGCTTGCTCCATCTTACTCTTTCACTCTGCCCTTTCCATCTCAACTCATCACCCCTCCCTCCCATATTGCATTAGGAACCCTAATTATTTCTGAATTCTTTCCCACCAATACTGACATTGCAACCACTGCATTCTTCTGTGGCCTTGTCGCCAGTTAACCTTCAGGTCTTTAGGGATGGGAATCACTTTTGTGAACCTGAAAAACTCAGGTTCTTTTTGTTAATTAACAAAAACACACAGTGCTGAGAAATTTTGTTCCCTAAACTCTTAGACTGTTAGAAACTTTGCTGTGTGAAATAATATTAGTAAAAATGGAACATCTCACTTTTACCTGGAAGCAGTCTTGATTTCCAACCCAGGTGCAGAGATTCAGATAAGGGGTTTTCAAACATTCTACATTTATCTTAATTTTGTAGTTTCCAAGGAAGCAGGACCCTCAGTCTGTTTGTCAGCCCAGGCCTGATGTTGACCCCTTTACATGCAGCCCCCTTTGCTTTGACACCATCAAAATACTACTTTATTTAAACTTACCTATACTCGACTCTTTCCCCAAATCAAAATATCCCTGTCACTTCCTTTGTTTTATGAGTTGCCCCATGGTTCCTCTGGTGTGCAGTCTTCCTTGCAGCAGCAAGTTAGTAAACCAAACTTTGTCAGATTACAGGGGTGTTCCTGGTGGTCTTTATTAGATGGGCTTTATTGCCTCCTGCTTTAAGCATTTATTAAAGTATTTGCCCCAATATGTGCAGTTTTCTCCCTGTGAGGAGTTATCATTCATTATAATATAACCTCTATGAAGGCAGGGAACTTTGCTTTCTTCACTTCTGTAGAGAAGTGCTTGAACCATAGCAGGCACATGTTGAAAGAAAGAATGGACTTCTGGGGAAGATGGCAGAGTAGGGAGCTCCATTACTCACTCCTCCTCCAAAACAGCTAGGAACAGGCAGAAATTGTCTGGAACATCTGTTCTGGGGCTCTGGAGGCCAGGGGAGCACTGTACAGCATCCAGGGAAGAGCAGGAAGAAAAGACTGAAAAACTGCAATGTATACCTGTGAGTAGCTTGCTCCTCTGTGGCTGCTGGTGCCCATACCCCACTCTTGAGGCAGGCTACCTTGGGGTCCAGTCCCTGGCTAGCTGCTGCATATGGGATGGAGAGGGACATGGAATTCCTCTTCCCCCAAAACAGGTGGGGGCACAACCAAGTACTGATCACAGCTTTTGATCAGTGAATTTAGATCATTGTGTCCTGGCTTTGAGCTGCCATTTTAGCCTGCCCCAGACAGGGGCTGCTTCAGCAATTGTTTCAACTCCACGCATATTGAGGTCAGAGGTCACAGAGGTTCAAATACTCAAGGCCTCCTTATTTCCTTATGGCTGTGAAGAAAAGTTTGCAGAAGAGCACCATATGTTGGGCAGGCCAAGAAAGCACAGCTTTGGGGAGCCAGCAAAAAAGCTTTGTTGGCTTTCCTGACCCTCTCCCCAGGGCTCTGTGCCCCTTGCATGTGTCCTCATCCCTGTTTTGGCTGGGAAATACTGATTTGGGTGTCTTTTCTGGGCTGACTCTCCTCCTGGAATTTGCCCTCCAGGCAAAAGCAGTTGGAGGCAATGAAAAGGGAGTAAAAAAAACTTTAAAGTCAAAACAAAACTAACAGAAAAGATCAAGATTCCTGGAGAAGGAACAGAGGAAAGTAAGCTCTCCCCTGGGGGTGAAATAATTACAAAAATAGTGCAATCTTAAAAATTGCACTGCATACCCAAGGCAAGAATTAGATGAAGAAGAACTGAAAATATCTGATCAGTTAAGCATGGACAATTCTAAATGTCTAGAATAAGTTGAACCAGGTGTCAAAAAGAGCCTTAAAACAAAGCCAATCAACAATAAAACCCTAGGCAAGAGAGAGTAACTGAACTTCAGAGAAAATTCATTAAGATAATCAGATGAGTAGACATTGGCAAAAAATTATAAGCCATACTAAGAAATGGGAAGATATGGCCCAGTAACAGGAACAAATAAAACTTCAGACAAGATACATGATTTGGAACAACTAATCAAAGATGCTTAAACAAATCTAAATCAATTCAAGGAGATGAATGAAAATATGGGTAAAGACATAAAGGATATTAAGAGGACACTAGGTGAGCCTAAAGAAGAATTAGGAAGTATGAAAAGAAACATAACAGAACTTAAAAGAAAGAAAGGCACAGTGAAAAAGATTAAAATACACTAGAGCATAAGCATCAGATATGAGCAAGCAGAAGTAAGAATCAAAGAAGTAGAAGATAGGACAATCAAAATCTTGCTGTCAGAAGAACAGGTAGAAACAACAATGGAAAAAAATTGAGCAGGTCTCAGAATTGTATGATAGCATGAGTTGCACAAACATACATGTCATAGGTGCCCCAGAAGGAGAAGAGAATGGAAAAGTTACAGAAAGAATATTTGAAGAAATAATGCCAAAAATTTCCCAGCTCTTACTAAAGACATAAATATACATGCCCAAGAAACGCAAACATGCCAAAAAGAATAAATCCTAATAGATCTACTCTGAGACACGTATTAATCAGAATATCCAATGCTAAAGATAAAGAGAGAATTCTAGAGCAGCAAGAGAAAAGTGATTCATCACGTGCAAGGGAAATGCAATAAGACTAAGTGCTGCTTTGTCATCAGAAACCATATAGGCAAGAAGGCACTGGCATGATATATTTAAGGAAAGGAAAGCAAAAAATTGCCAACCAAAAATGATTTATCCAGAAAAACCATCCTTCAAAAAGTAGGGAGAGTATAAAGTATTCACAGATAAACAGAAGCTGAGAGAGCTCGCCAAAACACAGACTGGCCATACAAGAAATACTAAAGGGAATTCTGCAGGCTGAAAGGAAAAGATAGGAGAGACTTGGAAGAGAGTGTAGAAATGAAGATAATCAGTAAGGGTAACAAAAAAATAAAAAGAGTTAAATAGAAGATAAGACATAAAATCCAAAGAATAAAATGGTTGAAGTAAGTACTGCCATTACAGTAATAACATTGAACGTTAATGGATTAAAATCTCCTATCAAAAGAACAGATTGGAAGAATGGATAAAAAAATATGATTCATGTATGCTGTCTATAAGAGAGTCACCTTAGACTCAAGGACAGAAATAGATTTAAAGCAAAATGTGGGAAAAGATATTCCACCCAAACAAAACCAAAAAAGAGTTGGGGTAGCTGTACTAATATCAGACAAAACAGAATTTAAATGTAAAACTGTCATTGAAGACAAAGAAGGACACTATACATTAATAAAATGGGCAATCCACTAAGAAGAAATGAAATTCATAAATATTTATGCATCTTGTAATGGTGCCCGAAAATACATGAGGCAAATAAAGGCAAAACTGAAGGGAGAAATAGATGTCTCTACAGTAATAGCTGGAGACTTCAATACACTGCTTTCATCAATAGATAGAACATCTATACAGAGGACCAGTAAGGAAAGAAAACGTGAACAAAAGGATAAATGAGCTATACCTAACAGATACATACAGAACATTACATGCCCAAATGAAAGGATATATATTCCTCTGAAGTGCTCATGGATCTTTCTCCAGTATAGGCCACATATTGGGTCACAAAACAAATCTCAATAAATTTAAAAAGATTGAAACCTTCAAAGTACTTTTTCTGATTATAACAGAATGAAGCTGGAAATCAATAACAGGTGGAGAACTAGAAATTTGACAAATAATATGGAAGTTAAACAACATACTTTTAAACAATCAATGGGTCAAAGAAGAAATTGCAAGAGAGATCAGTAAATATCTGAAGACAAATGAAAATGATAACACAACATATCAAAACTTATGGGATGCAGTGAAGGCAGTGCTGAAAGAGAAATTTATAGCCCTAAATGCCTACATTACAAAGGAAGAAAGAGCTAAAATCAAAGACTTAACTCTGCACCTCAAGGAACTAGAAAAAGAGCAGCTAATTAATCCCAAAGCAAGCAGAAGGAAAAAAATAACAAAGGTTAGAGTAGAAATGAATGAATTTGAGAATAAAAATCAATAGAATTAAAAAAAAATAAAAGTTGGTTCTTTAAAAAGATCAATAAAATTAACAAACCCTTAGCTAGATTGACAAAGAAAAAAAGAGAGGAAATGCAAATAAAATCAGAAATGAGAGAGGGGGGCTTTACACTGACCCCACAGAAATAAAAAGGATCATCAGAGGATACTATGAACAACTGTATGCCAACAAATCAGACAACTTAGATGAAATAAACAGATTCCTAGAAAAACAGGAACAACCTGCATTGACTCCAGGAGAAATAGAAGATGATAACAGAACAATTACAAGTAAAGAGATGTAATCAGTCATCAAAAACTTACCAACAAAGAAAAGCCCAGGACCAGATGGCTTCACAGGGGAACTCTACC
Organism: Choloepus didactylus; assembly: GCF_015220235.1. NCBI lineage: Eukaryota > Metazoa > Chordata > Mammalia > Pilosa > Megalonychidae > Choloepus > Choloepus didactylus. The sequence continues at coordinate 158,341,028 of NC_051334.1, read as the reverse complement.
AATCATTCCAAGAATTCATACCAATCCTGCTCAAACTCTTCCATAAAATTGAAGATGAGGCAACACTACCTATCTCATTCTAGTAAGCCCTCTCACCCTAATACCAAAGCCAGATAAAATACTACAAGAAAAGAAAATTACAGATCAATTTCTCTTATGACTATAGAAGTAAAAGTCCTCAATAAAATACTTGCAAATTGAATTCAGCAGTATAGTAAAAGAATCAAACCATACAGTGTTTGCCTTTTTGTTTCTGGCTTATATCATTCAGCATAATGTGCTCAAGGTTCATCCACATTATTATATATTCCATGACTTTATTCTATCTTACAGCTGTGTAATATTCCATTGTATATATATACCACAGTTTGTTTACCCACTCATCCATTGATGGACATTTGGGCTAGTTCCATCTCCTGGCAATTGGTGAATAATGCCACTATAAACATCAGTGTGCAACTGTCTGTTTGTGTCCCCACTTTTAGTTCCTCTGAGTATGTACCTAGTAATGGGATTTTTGGATCACATGGCAATTCTATACTTAGCTTCCTGAGGAACTACCAAACTGCCTTCTAGAGCAATTGCACCATTCTACATTCCCATCAACAGTGAATGAGTGTAATTATTTCTCCACATCCTCTCCAGCACTGGTAGTTTTCTGTTTTTGTTTTTTTTTTCTTTTTGATAATGGCCATTCTAGTAGGTGTGACATGATATCTCATTGTGGTTTTGATTTGCATTTCCCTAATAGCTAGTGAAGTTGGGCATCTTTTCATATGTTTTTTGAGCCATCTGTATTTTCTCTTCAGAATAGTGTCTGTCCATGTCTTTTGCCCATTTTTAATTGGGTTGTTTGTCTTTTTGTTGTCAAGTTGTAGGATCTCTTTAAATATTTTGAATATTAAATGCTCATCTGATATGTGGTTTCCAAATATTGTCTCCCATCAAGTAGGCTGCCTTTTTACTTTCCTGACAAAGTCCCTTTATGCACAAAAGTATTCAATTTTGAGGAGATTCCATTTATCTATTTCTTCTTTCATTGCTCACACATTGGATGTAAGGTCTAGGAAACCAACTCCTATCACAAGATCTTTAAGATATTTCTCTACATTATCTTCTGAAAGTTTTATGGTCATAACCCTAATGTTTAGGTCTTTGATCTGCTTTAAGTTAATTTTTGTATAAGGTGTGAGATAGGAGTCCTCTTTCATACTTTTGGATATGGCTATTCAGTTCTCCAAGCACCATTTGTTGATATGCTGTGTCTCAGTTGAGTTAACTTGACTGTCTTATCAAAGATCAATTGTCTGTCCACTTCTGAAGCCATAAGGTCAACGTCCCTTTCCAGCATGAAGAAGGTAAAATGGTCATTGCCTAGATAGCCCTAAGATTGAGAGAATGATCAAATGAGAGGGAGGAGGTATAACAGAGAAATTTGGATTTAAAAAAATGACTGTAACTACTGACTCATTATATAGATATTTCATTTCTTTTTAGTGTCTAGTGTTTTAGAATAGCCAGAGGGAAATACCTGAATTTGTTGAACTGTAATTCAGTAGCCCTGATCTTTGATAAGAATTGTAAAACTATATAGCAAAAAAAAAAAGTCAGTTGCCCATGTTTATATGGATCTACTTCTAGATGTTTTGTTCTGTTCCACTGATCTATATATCTATCTCTGACATATAGATATATCTCTGTCTACATATGACATCAATATATATGTCTGTTTATGACATAGTGTTGGGGTTAGGGTTAGGGATGTCTAAATATGATATGTATCACATATAGGTATATCTCTGACATATCTCAGATCTATATATCTATCTCTACACTATCTTAGTTAACCTACCACTATTGTAATCTTAAAATTTACTAGAGCACAACACTAGAGGTCAATGGAGGGGGTGGTAAGGGGTATTGGATGTTTGGGGTTTTCATGTTTCTTTTTATTTCTTTTTCTGGAGTAATGCAAAAGTTCTGGGGATGATCATGGTGATGAATGCACAAATATGTGATGATACTGGGAACCACTGATTGTATACCTTGAATGGATTGTATGGTGTGTGAATGTATCTCAGTAAAACTACATTAAATAAAGAATTACACACCATGATCAAGTGGATTTTATCCCAGGTATGCAACAGTGGTTCAACAGAAGAAAATCAATTAATGTAATACACCTCATTACAAATTGAAGGGGAAAAAAACACATGATCATCTCAATTGGACACAGAAAAGGCATTTGACAAAATCCAGAATACTTTTTTGATAAAAATGCTTTGAAAGAGAGGAATAGAGGGAACCTTCCTCAACATGTTAAAGGGATTATATGAAAAGTCCACAGCTAGCATCATACTCAGTGGTGAAAGACTGAAAGTTTTCCCTATAAGATCTGGAACAAGTCTGGAACTTTGCCTTTTGGTCCCTCTGGGGACTGAAACTAAAGGCAGGCAAATTTTTTTTTCACTGCTGGGTGGGCCTAGCTCTATGAACACCCTCCATTTGGGGGAGTATTTATGGCCACTGCTCTCCCGTCTCTCTCTTGCAGACACACTACAGTGCAAGGCCAAGATAGGGGAAAAAGTGTCAAGTATTGAAGGGGTGGTAAAAGGGAAGGATTTGTCCAACATTTCTTTCCCTTATAAACTCACTTTTTGGTTTTTCTTCCAGTGTTCCAATCCCATTTTCCCTTTTTAGTATTCTCCAGGGGGTTATGTTTAATGATGACTAAGGTCCTCTTGAGTCATATCTCTGGAAAACCAGCTCTGTGAAGTGTATGCCAATTTCCATGGCATAAATGCACACATCTAGGCCTATTTCAACCTATCAACATTTCCTTACTAAAAGTGGTAATTGGAAGAGATGTCCACAATTGGCTCTTTTTTCAGTTTTATTGAGATATATTTACATACCATACAATCATCCATAGTGTACAATCAGTTGTTCACAGTACCATCATATAGTTGTGCATTTATCACCACAATCAATTTTTGAATATTTTCCTAATTCAAAAAAAATTAAAACAAGAATAAAATTACAAGTAAAAAAGAACACCCAAAACATCCAAACCCACCATCCCCCCATATTCATTTAATTTTTGTACCCATTTTTCTACTCATCTGTCCATACACTGGACAAAGGCAGTGTGAGCCACAAGGTTTTCACAATCACATGGCACACTGTATAAGCTATATAGTTATGCGGTCATCTTCAAGAATCAAGGATACTGGATTGCAGCTCAACAGTTTCAGGTATGTCCTTCTAGATATTCCAAAAAACTAAAAATTAAAAATGGATAACTATATAATGCAGGAGGTACCTCCAGAATGACCTCTCAATTCCATTTGAAATCTCTTAGCCACTGGAACTTTATTTTGTTTCATCTCTTTTCCCCATTTCGGTCAAGAAGATTTTCTCAATCCCATGATGCCAGGTCCAGGCTCACCCCCAGGAGTCATGTCCCACATTGCCAGGGAGATTTACACCCCTAGGAGTCATGTCCCATGCAGTGGGGAGGGCAGTGAGCTTATCTGTCGAGTAGGCTTAGAGAGAGAGACCACATCTGAGCAACAAAAGAGGTTCCTTGGGGGTGACTCTTAGGCACAATTATAAGTAGGCTTAGCCTCTCCTTTGTAGTAACAATCTTCATAAGGGCAAACCCCAAGATCAAGGGCTCGACCTTCTAAATTGGTAGTCCCCAATGCTTGTGAGACTATCAGTAATTCCCCAGGTGGGGAAGTTTAATATTTCCACATTTTTCCCCAGTCCCTCAAGGGGGCTTTGAAACTACATTTTTATTCTTTGCCCAAATTACTTTGGAATGTATCAGGGCTTCACACTAACTTGTACAAACCAACCAGATCTCACTCCCTATTCATAGTTGCATGTAATTATGGTGTTTGAATAAACTGACCATACAAGTTAAATTATACAGTGTGCTACAGAAAATATAGATTTTGCAACAAATAAACATCCCTTCCTTTGGTCTCACACAGAAGTTGAAGTTTTAAAACACCATCAATATTGTCCTTTACCCTTTAGTCTGATTTGCCTTAGTCCTTACCAGATCTGCTTCATTCATATCTCTAATTGAAGTATGAACTCTTTTTCAGCTTTTTTAGACAGTTTCTGTAAGTGGTAATACTGTGGCCTAAGGATACATAGACTGATGAACTGAATGGAATGGTGAACTGTGGTGGATACATACAATAGAATATTGAGTGGCTACAAGAAGGAATGAAGTTGTGAGACATGTAACTATGTGAATGGCCATTGAAGACAGCATTTTGAGTAAAATAAGCCAGAAACAAAAAGACAAACATTATAATTCCTCACTAATATGGATTAACTATAATGTGCAAACTCTGAGAATTGAATCTTAGAGCATAGATTATCTGGGGAAGGCTTATTATAAAGTTTCCTAGATTGTAAGCTCTTACAGAAGTCATATCTATTCCTGAGTTGTAATGGTTATCTTAAATTCTGAGATGCTGAGCTCTTTGTGTATAACCTGGTCAGTCCCTGGAACTTCGAATATCAGTATAATACCTGAGACTCAGAGCGAGAGTTCGGCAGCTATGAATGTCAGTATTAACCCATACAATTGGCTCTTGCTAACCAATTTGTGCTGACTCCACTACTCTATTGCCTTGAGCTCTGACATTTTATGACTTCATTGTCTTGACCATTTTTTGTTTCCATTCTCCATTACAACACACATACAATTGCTGAAATTCAAAATTTAAACTATAAAATTCCTTTTCAATAGTCAATGAGGATAAAAATGAAAATATTTCTTGTAGACTTAATATGCATACTACGAAATCAAGGCTATGTCAGGGATGGGTGATGGTTGCTAACTTTTAGTAGTAATTAGAGCAGGAACATCAGGAAGTACTACAATTTTGTGGTTCTGCAATGCTTTCTGGGAATTGATGAGTGCCCCTCTGAATCCAAGTTCCAGCCATGCTGATGGTAGGTCCCCTACGCCACTCTTATAATGGACTCCTCTCTCCATTAGCTATGGTGAAGCTGACAGGGAGTAGTAATGTCAAAATATAAATAAGTAGACTACATTATTCACTCTTGTATTTACCTTCTTTCCATGTTCTTGCAACATATATCTAAAAAAAAAATGCTTCCCCCAATTTAATATAGTAATCTGCTGCCAGCAGAAGCACCTGCAAATTGATTGTGTTTACTCTAGCTTGTAAGACAAGGATGAATGACAGTAAATGTGCATGCTTGCAATTTGTCTGGGTGGGGGAAGCAGAGAGATAGCTAGAGCTGAGACTGGCTAGAACTGCTTAGCATTTGTGAGGTTTGGTCCTTATTCCTTTGATTTTTCCATAGGTATCTGTGCTCCTTCCTAAGCTTCTGCCTCACACGGTTCCTCCTTTCTTATCTTTGTTTTCCAGTTGGAGCCATTGCCCAGCAAACCTTGTCATTTGGAAAAACCTACGCAATGAACTAGGACTTTAGGAGCTGCTTATGTATGTAATTACACACATGTGTGTATGGATAGGTGCATGCATGTATGTGTGCATACATAAGTGTGCCTATGTGTGTGCATGCACCTGCATGTGTGCATATGTGTGTGTAGTCTTCCCCAGATCAAAGAGACAGGGATCCTGTGGTATACTGATAAAAATTTAACAAACTTTTTCCCCCAAAAATGGGTGATGTGTATGTATAATTGTATTTATAATTTGAAAAATAATATGTATTACTCTTTATTATAAATCCTTTATGGCTAGTTCATTCTCACAGAACACTTCTGTGGACTTTTGTTTACCTCTTGTATCCCTAACCAACCTATCATTGTGATTGATGAATGAATGTAGTTCTCACATAAATTTTGGTTATTTTCATTTATTTTACTGAGTAAGACAAAAGTGACCTAAGAAAGATGCATGTTGAAACTTCACTCATTCATCAATGATGTAAGTCCTTTGTTGACTTTGGTAATAGTTTTCAAAAGTGGATGAACATATCCTCCATTTTTTGTGTGTTAGTCACAATGTAATGGCTACAAGACATACTTAAGTTTAAGGTGCATTATTAACACTTTCTCCATCACTTTCTTAAGTCTAGACAATCAACAAAACAGTAAATCTTGCCTTGATTTGTAACTTTTGCCAATTCCCATGTTGTAAATACTGCCTACTATGGCTTAAAGGGAGAATTGATAATTTCAGAAGCCAGGAAGATTTTCTATCTCTACTTCAGTCAGCCGGCTTCTCTTGGATAATTTATTGTCAACTTCATCAGAGTCCCCCACTTGAGGCTTCTCCTGGGGAATTCAACATCACCATTGCTTTTTGAACCTGTGACCTACCCTAAAGAATTCATACTTGCCAATCCCCCCATAGTTGCATTAGCCAATTCCTATAAAAATCTCTCTCTCTGTGTGTATGTGTGTGTGTGTGTGTATATATATATATATATATATATATATATATATCCTGTTTATTCTGATTCTCTAGGGAACCCTGACAAATACATACCCAGATGTGTCTGAGTCCAAATTGGACACAAGCTGTAACTCTTGCTATACATGCTTTATCTCATTTAATTTAACTTAATCTTTATAGAAATAGTTGCTAAAATTTACTTAGTGCTTACTATTGACAGATATTTTGTAAGTGTATTATAATTGTTAACTTGATTAGTCCTCAAAAACCCTATGAAGTAGGTTCTATGAACATTCTGCCATTTTACAAATTGGAAATGGAGTCTCACAGAGGGTAAGTAACTTGGTCAGGGTCATACTCTTCAATGTCTGTGCTCTTTCTGCTATATAACACTGCCTCAAGTTACTGGACCCTACAGCTGAATCTCGAATTTATTTTAAAAGCCTTTAAAATTAACTTTATATATCTTCTGTTTTTCTTTTTTGCCCTAACTGGCATTTTTCGGGAAATCAAGCCGTTTTTGATCATGACGAAACACAAGAAAGTCTAGATCCCAATGCAGTATATCCTGTATAACTTGTCACACATCTTACTATGTGGTTCTTGGTATGCCCTGGCTCTTATACTTAAGTTGAAAATTAGATACAGAATCTGTAAAGAGAAGGAATGTTGCTGCAGATGACCAGAAACTATTTCCCTAATTCTGTTCCTTTCCCATCCTTAGACATTTTCCAGATGAAAACATATTTCAATTCAATAAACATGTATTGAACACTTACTTCGTGCAGGCACTGGGCTAAGCATTAGTGGGAAATGGAGAATGAATAAGGAATGGTTCAACAACTCAAGGCACTTTCTGTTTGGTGGGGAAGAACAATGTATATCTAAAATATAATTTCAAATAATATAGAAAGGGACTAAAATAATGAATTATTACAAACCCAACCTGTTCATTCTTTGAGCTTGATCTTCTGTGCTATGTTTGATGCATCTTAACATTAGAATGACTCTCTCTTGAGTAACAATGGTTTGGGCCTCTCAGGAACATTCTGAGACACAGAGGGAGGCCAGCCCAGGGGTCTAAAGTAGCTGTGTATTACTCACAGCATAAAGCATTACAAATTGACCTTGGGCTTCTGTGGAAGGTGGGAGATCCCAGTCCAGCAGAGGGCCAAATACGGTGCTTTGTGCTTGTCGGTTTCCCATTTAACACTCACCATGGGACCGCCCAAGCTTCGCCTTATTTCCTTTCATGTCCCAGACCTGCCAACCCTCTTTCAGGTTTGCATTTCCTGGCTTCATCATCATCCTCTCTGCCTCTCCTCAGTCAAATTAGTAGATTGGTGGGAGGTAGCCTTAAAAAGGGAAGGCTTTTCCCTGTATACCTATTATTTGCCACAATGCAGCCATTTGGGCTTTAATTGACTTCCGAGGTCCCCTCAGTGCTTTTCCCTCAGTGCATGAGGAAGTTAATTACATAATAAACCAAATGGAAATTTTTCAAAAGTTCAGTGTTATCTTTTCTCTTTCTTTGAACAACTTGGTCCAGGATGGGATACTCCAGTCACTGTGAGAACTAGCTGTAGGCAAACCTGTAAAGCTGGAGAAGTTTATGTCAAGTGCACCAAATTTAGGAGTCCTCTTTCTTAGTATGGCCTTTCATAGCCCCTAGGGTCCCTCTAAGACACCTCACCTAGGCCATGCCTCTCCCTGTGCTTTGACCCTTTCTTAGTGATTCCTTCTATCAGACTATGCATGCTCTATGTGCTATTCCTGCAAGTCCCTGCCTCAGTTAATCTGGTAAAGTAATTTATAGTAATATTAGCATCCAACAGTATGTCAGCATTGTACTAGATGCTTTATATAAATTCATTAAATCCTCTCAACAACCCTATGAGGTAGATATGCCCATTATACAAACAGAAGCCCAGAGAGGTTAAGTGACTTGTCTAAGATCACACAGCAAACAATGGAGCTAAGATTTGAATCCAGCTGTCTAACACTGGATCCCATGGCTTACAAACCACCAAATTATATTGCCAATTCTGTTTTACTAATGACCGATAATGGCCTAGTTGCTGAGGCATGTTTGTACAATTTACTAACCCTTTTCTAGAGTGCCAACTCTGTAATTTAACTTGTCATATAGTTTTTGAGTACCTACTATGAATTAGATGATATTTTCACGTTTACAGTGACATTTAATGTCCTAATTCTTAAGCATCATGAAAGGATTAGAGTGCAATGAAGGGTTAGATTGCATAGTATCGATTGTAACTACAATGGTATTTTAGGAGGTGGATTTGTACTACTAGTGTTGGATGGCCAGAGACGAAGGAGGGGGAAGGCATTTCAGGCAGCAAGGACAAACATTGCAAGGAATGGAATTGAGAAGAGGGTGAAAATGGAGAAATGAGTAGCTGTACCTGGCTAGCATAGTGGTTTTCAAGTCTCCATGTAGCTAGAATTAGAACCTCCCAAGCCCTGTGACCACAGCCTTTCCTGCTGTATCTACCAAAGTATATCTTGTGTGTGTGGTGGGGGTGGGGTGGGGTGTGGGGGTGTGGGGGGAGGAATGGAAGAGTTGAAAACTGAAGTAGTCCAGATATGTGAGGGGACAAGAGCCTGAATAATTACAGGATCTGTGATACATTTTAAAGGCAGACAGTCCAGGATAAAATGGATGAATTTAAGAGGATGGCACAATTTCTAGGATGGAAAATCAGAAAATAGGCAGTACTATTAGGTTTTAGGGGGACAATAATCAATGCCCCATTGTTCCTTTCCTGAGCTCAGAATCAATTGAGAAATAAGGCACAATAAATAAAAGATTAAAATGTTAGTATTAGTACCCTATGAATTATGCAGATTTTTCGACACCATTGTTAGCTTACCTGCACAAATGCAGTATTCCCTCCAAGAAGCCTAGCCCATCCTGTAAGGTTTCCATGTGGCTGAGAGCAGCCTAAAACACTCTCTCAGGGCAGGCACATTTGAAAGAGAAAGGTGCAGAACAGGGCCCAACCAACTTTTTCTGTAAAAAGACCATATAGTAAATATTTTAGGATATTCTGCCATATAGTTTGTCCCTATCACAACTACTTGACTCTGTCACTGTGACGTGAAAGCAGCCATAAACAGTATGTAACAGCATATAAAGGAACAAGTGTGGCAGTGTTCTAGTAAAACTACTACAAAAAACAGGTGGTGGACTGGATTCAGTCACCATAGTTGGCCGATTCCTGGCATCAAAGGAACTGAGTTGAGCAGTTTCTTCTTCAGTCTCACAAATTAAATAAGTCTTGCCCAGAGGAAATGGAAGTGAGGGGTTCTAGAGAGGTCAGGGATCCTATTCTAGTTGGAGCTTCCTTAGGGAAGAGAAACCTAAAACCTGGGAAATGCTGATTCTCCTCTAATGGATGCCGCTGACAGAGTGAAGGCAATTTGGAAGAGAAATATTGTGGAGCGATGTTTGGCATTGGAGGTGCTGAGTTTGAAGTGACAGAGCATTCAAGAGGAGGTCACATGTAGCCACGGTGATGCGGGGATCCAGATAGTACTGGTTAGGGAGAGTAGATGGTGTGCATCAGAGTCATCCCCCCATCCCACCTCTTCCAACTACTGTTAAACATTTGCTACCACATCATCTGCTTGGAGGTGAGAGCTGAAGCTGAGAGTGAATGAGTCTACCGAGCATGAGCTGAAAAAGAGCAAAGTAAACAGAGCAAAATAGCTGGGAAATATTAAGAGACTGGGGGCAGTAGAAATATAAGTAGAAAGCAGAGGCTGGGAAGAGAGGTGGGGTAAGTAGGAGGAGAACAATGAGGAAGCAGTGTTGGAGTAAGTGGCCATCACTCACTACCTATGGAATTAGGGGAAACCCACAAATCCTTGGTAAACATATCAGAAAAGGACTACATACTACTCGTCAATTACAAGACCAAAAAACCCCCCTCACTAGGTTATTTGGGTGGAGGGGGGATAAGAGACTCCAGGGAGGCTACTGACCTTTCGAATGGACCCCAAGTTTGTCTCTCTATGGCTTCCCCCATGGGTCTGCATGCTGTTTCAGACAATATCCAGGGAGAAAGATTTGGAGCAGCTGATATTATGCCACCTAACAACACTTAACACTACAATTTAAAATCCCCACTTTTGTATTTTTACTATTTAACTCACATAGAATTTTGCTGCTATAGTGGTTTAAAGTACTGGACTGCAGTTCTAGCTAAGAAATATAACAAAAGGGAATGTATCTAAAACAGAACATGCAGAAGTCTATGAACTAACCTCATATACTAGAGATCCACTAATGCTTACACCAGCCCCAATGGCCTGCTAATTTTGATGTGAGCCATCCCTAGCTCTAGTAAGCACCTTGCCCTCTTCCCATGAAATTCTGAAGCTCATGAAAATTCTGCTGCTTTTGTAGTCTAAGGACCCCAAAGTGCTTCTGACTCTGAGTGTACTTTGATCTCTGTGCAACACCAAATACCTGTAAGGTCCCAGATATCCAAAATAAAGCTCTTTTCTTGTTAACTATGGCCCCAGACCCAAACCTGAGGATACCAGATAAAGCCACATTTAAGGCTACATGAGGCTCCAAACACCAAGATTAGAAAGGCCTACCAAAAACTTTCATCTCTCAACATAATGCTTTAGTCCCCCGAAGCCACTCTTTGTGTTTATTCCATAAATTTTCTAGGCCGTGTTGGAGATTTGTGAGTGCTAATCTCTCTACCCTGATCAACTCTAACCAACTGAGATCAAACACAAGGATTTAGGTGCAAATCAATGTCTTACTTTAGAACCTCCTGATAGTAATGATGAAAACTAAAATTTATTCATGGCTTGCTAGGTATTTTTTTGTATCATACTACTTAATCTTTACATCAACCTTATGAAGTAGATATTCATGTTCGCATTTTATAGAGGAGGAAATTGAAGTACAGAAATGTTGAATAACTTGCCTAAGGTTAGCACCCTTAAGATGTGAAAGCGTAGATGCTAAGGCAGAGATGTGTTTGTTTAAATGCTGGGCAGGGAAGTGTCCTCAGGAAAGCGTCCCTCTCAGAGGAATTCATGGGTGATACCCTGCAGTTTCATTAATTTCAACATGTGCTTCAGGATGATAGAAGCTTTTGGTGTCTGTATTAATTAGGGCTCTCTAAGGAAACAGAACCAACAAGAGACATCTGTAAATATAAGATTTTATAGAAGTGTCTCATGCATTTGTGGGGATGCATGAGTCCAAATTCCATATGGCAGGAAGCACAAGTCCAAATTCCATAGGGCAGGATGCACAAGTCCAAATTCCATAGGGCAGGCAGCGAACTGGCAACTCCAATGAAGGTGTTTGATGAACTCCTCAGGAGATGCTGGCTAGCCGAAGAAGAAGAAGTTAAGGTTCTCTCTCTTCTCCCTAAAAAGTGTTCAAGTGATTGAAATAAATCCAGCTGATTATATTCTCTCATTGTGAAAGACATGCCCTTCACTGATGTAATCAGCTACAGATGCAGTCAATTGACTGATGATTTGATAAACCAGCCTTCTGGTTTATTAACCAGCCACAAATGTCCTTGCAGTAATGGTTAGGCCATTGCTTGCTTGACCAGACACCTGGGCACCATCACCTGGCCAAGTTGACACAAAACCTAAGCCTCAGAGTGTCTAATAAGGAATTTGTAAAACGTAAGTAAGCGTTGGGATTTCTCCATGTCTCCAGCTTGGTCCAAGGGAGAGAGAATAATGTGTGGTGGCTTTGAGTCCTTAGAAAGGCAGTATCTATGTATACTGTTTGGATATTTTGGGTTCCACCAGAGCAGGACTTAACATGCCAAGAGAACTCTCTAGTTTCCCTCTCTCAGATTCTACGTGCACCAAACTGCCTTCTGATTTACCAAGATAACCACTTGAATTTGTAACACCACAAAGTGTTTTCAAATAGAAAAAAAGCAATGCTAATTGTTAAATATTATTCTCTTATACCGATCAGAAAACCAAGGCCCAAAGAATTGAGGTATATGAGGTCTTGAACCTAGATTTATATGGTTACAAATTCAGCTTTATTTCCTCTTTTTTAGAGTTGTTTCATAAGTTCAGTTTCTTTCCAAGAGACCTGGATAGTGGGCCCAAGTCTTCTGTTTGTTTGATAGGTCCATCCCACCATCATATATTAATGACTTGGCAGTCTAGGATATCAGCCTGTTTATTGTGAGTTTGCCTATTGTGAATCAGTCCCCAGAAGCTGAAGAAATTGTCAGAACCAGTCTTGTAAGGTAGAGTGCAAGACCTTGGATTGTGGTGACAATACCAAGGGGCAGACATGCTCACCAGGCCTGATGGGAAAATAATCTGTTGAACTTTTCCAGGCTGCCTTAACTGCAAGGTCACTCAACTGTTTCCAGTTTGTTTGAAGCTGCCTACAAGAGAGCAAACAACTCTAATCTCTCTTAGCCAGTGTGCCAGCTGGAAATGCAGCATGTCATGGGTTGCTGATTAGAACGTGGTGGTAATTTAAAAACCAGGAGCCAATTGATCTTAACATTTCTTCCAGCTTTTATACATAGTTGTCGAAGCTGCAGGTAAGTGATTTTTTGGCCTCAGCTCTGAAGAGGCTTTATACATTGTTCATTTGGTCATAATTCTCACTCGTTTTCCTTTCACTTTTCAGTTAGGGGAATAATTACTGCCTTGGGTTCCTGCTTTTGGGGTATTATTATGTGACTCACAGAAAAGCTTGATTTGCCTGTCCTTCCTTCTTCCTTCCTGTCTCCTTTTAAGTCTCTTTGTTTAGAAGAAAGAAATCAATTTTTGAATTGATTTCAAATTGCATTTGAAATTGGAAAATTAAAACAGATGAACAGCAAAATACCATTAGTTTTAGAGCTCATGAGACAAAGCCTGACTGGCTTGGGGTTTTGACTATTGGTTCTTATAACAAATAGCTCCTTTAAGATGACACCAAAGTCAATACTAATGGTTATTATGATTAAGTACAGCTCTCTTTGTGTTCATTTCCTGCTCTTTGGCTTTCCTCCCCTCTTTCCAATGCATGCACATGGTTTCTGTAGAGTTAAGTGTCCCAGAGATACAGAAAGGCCAAGGAGAGAATGTTTGTAGCTGGCATTTCCATCTCCCTTTCAGTGTCTTCCCTCTGCCTAGAAATTCAGTGCCCTGGCTTCACCAGGTTCCCTGCTGTAATTGTTCCCTTCCCTGGCCTACACAGTTAAGATGTCTTCTAAGCATTTCAGAATTCTCCTATCACCCCTCTTCTTGAAACTGCCTATCCTGGGCCCTTCCTCTTAGGGTCTTAGGACTCTGCTCTCTGCCAGATAATGAAAAAGTCAAATGGCCATGCTACATGTTCACAATAGTTTGCAGTGTATTATGTCTCTTACATAACTGCGTTAATCCAAGTTTGTGACTAATGGTGGAATTTTTGGGTACCTGTGGTGGCCCTTCCGAAGAGAAAGCAGTGCTACTGTTTTGTGCTACTCACATAAATAATTCATATTGTACAGGACGCTACAGTTAATGAGTAATTTATCATACATTATTATCTATGTGAGATAGGCGATATTATTTATTCCATATAAAAAATGAGGAAACTAATGCTCAGAGAAGTTATGTAATTCATCCGATGTCATGCAGCTAGTAAATAACTAAACTGAAACTTGATCCCAGCTCACCTGAATTGAAATTCCCTGCATTTTCTACTGTCACACAGTCTCATAATCATTTATCCCAAAAGTGATTTTTGAGTACCTATTGTGCTAGGTCCTGTGGAAGACAGTGGTGAGTGGAACAGACAAGGTCCCTGTTTTCACTAGAGCTTATATTCTATGTGTGGAAATAAATACAAAATATGAGTGAACAATTATATTTTAAAAATTACAAATCATGAGAAGTGCTATGAAGAAAGCTGAGGTAAGGAAAATTGGTGGTGAAGGAATATAAGCAGAGGCACCATTTAGGCTGAGGCCTGAAGACTGAAAAGGAGCTAGTAATGAGTTTGCAGGAATTGGGAGACCAGTTAAGGCAGAGGATGTTCAAAAGGTCTTGAGGCATATTCATAGCACACAGATGGTGCCTGCCCTACCCATTCAGTGTTCTCTGGAGCCATGTTCTGCACACACAGATATTCTTAGCATTTGATGAAGTCTCATCAAAGATTGTTACACATCATGCCAACCATATACACTAGCTCTTTTGCAAACTTGGCTCATCTCCTTACTTGCTTTAAGAAGGCCCTAAAGAACCTGGCCAATTCTTCATGAGCACTTCACAAGGTTTGCTGTCGAAGGTGGAGATTTTTCCCAAGCTGTGCCTCTAACCTCACATGTCATTTTCACAAATAGTGACTGTTGATTTTGAATGCCCCATGTACAAGATTGTGGATGGTTCAGGTAAACCCATTCCTATTGCTGGAGACACTCCTGTTATGGCCCACATTGACAAGGCACCACCAGGATGTGACCAGGTGGAATTCTGTGTGTGAATAACAGCATTGTGAAGAACAGAATGTATGTCCAGAGTTTGCAAGAAGAGAGGATTTTAGCCTCTTTTGCCAAGGGGGTTGCAATCCACTAAGATGGACTGGTACTTTTCACATGGTAGGTGCTCAAACAGTGTTTCAATAATGCAGGAATCTCAGGTTAAATTGTCTACCTGAGTCCCTGAAAGCCTTCCTCTCAAAATCTTTCTATATCAAACACTTATTTAATTAAGCTCTTACTGTTTGCCCATCTCTGTCCTAGGCCTTATGATAAATTCAGAAGTATCACTTTCATAGTCCCTGCCTTTGTGGAGCCTGTAATCTACATGAGGAGACAAGACATAAACATTTAATAATTAGAGAAACAATAAAATCTAATACTCTTCGAAATTCTAGGCATTTTACCTAGCATTTACCCCTCAAAAGTAGCCATGGTTTAAACAGGTGTGGAAGCTTGATGAGGGTTGGGGTAGGGGTTGGGAGGGGACAGTAACTACAGTGAAGAGACTTGGAGCATAGCCAGGACCAGCACAGCTGACCACCAGCACTATGGGGAGCAGGAGACATGGTCCATGTCCTCACAGACCATTCAGTATAGCTGCAAAGACAGTGCACACATGGAAATAACATAAGGTGGCAGGGAGAGCAGACCTATTCCATGTAGCTTCACAGGGAATATAGGGAAGCAGATGAGGCATTGGTTATAAGAGGCTGACTCATGGGGGACTGAGCTTCCTTCCAGTAGTGGTGTTCAAAGGCAGGATGCCTCTCTGGGATCTTGCAGCCTAAAGTTTTGACTATATGACCTGTAAGCTTCCTTTCACCTCTTGGAGTCTGGGATTTTCCAGCTTCATGCCTTTTAACTGACCTTATATTTTGAGAACCATATAAACCACCTGTGATGATAATGAAGGCTTGACCAGCAGGTTGCAAGGGCTCACTAAGAATTCATCCCCGGGCTCTGAAGCAGGATCTGTGCCTGACTGGGAAGACAGACTGCTAAAGGCATCACTGAATTGACTGTTTCAGGGCTGTACTATGAAAGTGGTTTCTCTTCACAGGCAGGTGTCAGCCAAATGTGTGGCAGTCACCTCACTCTGGGAGGCACTTTTATGTCCAAAACCTCAGGAGGCGCTAGAACTAAAACATTGCCTGAGGGAATCAGCTGCTGGGTTGGCTCTGCGAACCTTGCCGTCCAGCTGAGGAAGGCCTGATGAAAACAGCAGAGGCAAATTAAGAAAGAGAGGAAGCAGCTTTACATATAGCTACTTCCCAGCCACTCCATTAAGGCCTGGGCCCCAAGAATGATGTGAGAAAATGAGGCTCGGAGACACTTGTCCAGGATCTTTGGAATCAGACTACTGGGCTCCTTCCCTGGTACCAGTGTTAAATCCTCCAGTCTTTGAAAGGTTCTTCTTAATGCTTTTAGGGAGCCAGGGCTCCATGGAAAGAAAAACCCACTTCCCAGCCCTTCACTAATCTGGAGTGAAATTCATGGAGGTTGACTGAGCTCCGTTTGATGATAAGCTATTATTAAAATTCCATAGAGGTCTCAGGGGGTATGATAATGAGGCAGAGAGGCTAAAGATGTCTGGTTACTGTTGATACACAGTTCTTGGCCCAGGTCTGGTTTTCCACCAGCTATAAAGGAATTGTCACAATGATTCATATTCACAACTGATCAATCTAGCTTTCTGTTGCCAACAGATGCCCTAAAGGACTCACTTGGGTGTGAAGTAGAGGACCAGGCTCCAAAATGAACTTTAAAGCAAAGGATTTGACATTTATCAAGAGGCTACCATATATCTAACTTAAAGGTTAGGCATATCCTGCCTCATCTTAGTAGTAATTTATGCATTTATGGCTCTTCCATTAGTTTATCCTGCCCCTTTAGCATGCAGTTGGTTTCCTTCCTTCCCCATATCTTGGGGAGTGTTCCTGTTTGCTAGAGCTGCTGTAATGCAAAGTACCAGAAATGGATTGGCTTTTATAAAAGGGATTTATTAGGTCACAAATTTACAGTTCCAAGGCCATAAAAGTGTCCAAACTAAGGCATCAACAAGAGGATAGCTCCACTGAAGGAAGGCCAATGGCGTTCAGAACACCTCTGTTAGCTGGGAAGGCACATGGCTGGTGTCTGCTGGTCCTTATGCCCTTGGGTTGTTTCAAAATGGCTTTCGCCAAAATGTCTCTGGGTATCTGTCTTTGCTCCTGTCTCTCAGCTCCTGTGTGTCCTTGCTTCTTTCTCCAAGGGTGTTTCTCTCTGAGCATCTGGGAGTCCTCTCTTAACTTCTCCGGGGCAAACTCTGGGCCTCATCTCTTAGCTTAGCATCTCCAAACATCTTCTGTCCACAGCTCCAAGCATTTCCAAGCGTCAGCATCTGTATTGACTCTTGACCTATCTTAAGTACTCCAGTGAACCAGCCGAGACCCACCCTGAATGGGTGGGATCCACACCTCCATGGAAATAATTCAATCAGAATTCTCACCCACAGTTTGGTGTGTCACATCTCCATGGATACACTCAATCAAAATGTTCCACCCAACAAGATCGGGTTAAATGATCATGGCTCTTCTGGGGTCCATAACAGTTTCAAACTGGCACAGGAAGAATATGGTTAGCATTTGGGTGTGTGTATTAAGTAGAACTGCCTTTTCTTTGTCCTTGTTAGTAAACTGCCTCAGAGCTTTGCTTCCATGAACCATGTGCTTTATGGTTCTCAGCTTTGGCTTGAACAGGCAGTGGAGTTTGCTTTGGCCTCAGTTTCCTTGGTAAGGTATCTTATATACTGCCAGAATGCCCAAGATCATTCTGAAGTTGTTCTGCATCAATGATACCTTCCTCTGCTCCAATTGACTTGGGGTTAAACTTTTGCCTCCTCCCATGAAAAGAGACTTGACATATTAACTGCTCAGGACCAGGTGTGGCTTGGCTAGCTCTTGTAACAGATGGCATTTCCTGTGCCTAGGAGATATCAAAGAGCACAGCTATGGTTTTGTTGAACTTTTCATAGGATTTCAAAATCTCAGGATACCAGGGCCCTGATACATAACCCTCCTTGGCTTCTTCATCATTCTGGGCTCTCCCTTCTCTCGCCTCTTTTCTCCTTGTTGAAATAAGTTTCTAATCTTCCAGGCCTCTCAAATGCATTGGTGTTTCCTGCTTCAGTGGTCCCAGTGGAGTCACTCATTCTGTATTTAATGTATTCTGCACTCTAAATGGGCCTGTTAATTACTCTGTCCTCACTCTAAATTTACTAATTTATTGATCAAATTTCTTTTTGTGCATGTGAGTTTTATTTTGTATGTGCAAAGAATTTATTTGGATCAATTTTATTGACCCATCCCCACTTCTGCCTCCCAGGATACTTTCCCAAACTTTAATTAAGTCTGTTTGCTTAAAGCAGAGCCTCTTGCTTCCTCCCTTTGTGAGCACTAGTATCACTTATGTACCCTGGACTAGGGTGGTCTAAACACATTTTCAAGCAGGTGGATATTTTAAAAGACAATTAGAATTGGGAAGAACTAGGGCAGGGGATCTCAAAAGGTGATCCCTAAATCAGCAGCATCAGCATCACCTGGGAACTTGTTAGAAATGCAAATTCTCAGGCCCTATCCCTGACCTGCTGAATCAGATGTTCTGGGGGTGGCAATCTGTGGTTTAACAAGCTCTCCAGGTGATTCTGATGCATGCTAAAATTTGAGAACTTCTGAACCAGTGCATGTTTTCTCATCCTTGGCATTAATGACATTTTGGACTGAATAATTTTTTGTGTGTGGGGGGCTTTTCTGTGCGTTTTAGGATGGTTGGCAGCATCCGTGGCCTCTGTCCACCGAATGTCAGTGGTTTCCCCTTCCACACCAGTTTAACAGTGAAAAATGTCTCCAGACATTCCAAATGTCCCTCAGAATGCAAAATCGCCCTCCAGTTTAGAACATTGCAAAAATGGTTCAAATCCCCCTGCCTTCCCACTCTAGAATTGTCTCCTCTTTAATTCAGTTGGGAACTGCATACATTATATGAAAATTTTTAAGAGTATGTGCCGTACAGTCTCTAGCATATGGCCTTGTTTTGTTTTGTGTTGCATAAGCATACAATTCCTGTCCCCAAGTAGTCTGTCTTGAGCTGAGCGAATAAAAAGCCCACATGCCTGATTTGTTTTAGCAGTTCATTTAACCACCTAGGATTAATGCCCCATATCCTGGCCTCTGTGCAGAACTCCTTAACTTTTCCTGATTTTCATTTCCCCCAGGAACTTGAGATCATTTGCAGGCCGTGAACAAAATGGGTAGGGAGCTTCAGACAATGTCGTCTCTAAAGAAGGGGAGTGAGAATAAGGACTAGGCAGCAATTTTTTCTCTGCCCTTCTCGCTGCTGGGAATACTCAAGTGCCACTGTGAAGGAGACAGGTGAGAATTACTCTCAGTGCCTAGATTAAATGGCTTATGCTGAACGAATTTGCCTTTGGAAAGGAATCTTCCTATGTGGCTGCCACCTGCTTCCCCCATGCATACCCATGGCCTTCTTTCCCACATCTATACCTGTTTCATGGCAAGCCTGCCCTTCATTCCCATACCTGAGAGATTCCATATCCACCCCACATGAAGGACCACTGTTATTATATGGGGCAAGACGGCAGACTTAAGGAGGTGCTGAGTATATGGCAATGTCACCATCAACTCCAGGACCTGTCTGCTGGGAGAGGTACCATTCAGAGGGGAAGTCATGGAAACCTGCCTCCCAACCAGAGAGGTAGCAGAACATTTAGGTTTTTTCCATCAGGCTAATCTAGAGATGAAGTGCCTGCTCTCGAGCCAGTACCCTTAAGCCCACAGTGCATTTTGCCCCATCTAGGTCAGGCGGCCAATTAAGAGGCAGTGGCAATCTATATGGGCCCTACAACATTCCTGGAATAAACCAGGAATATAGTTCCAGTTTATTCAGGTTTCTATGCATGACTTCACATAACGGGTGACATGTAAATTGCTTCTGCTCCTTTCAAAATAGACAGCATCCTCAAGTGAAAACAACCACCAAAAAAACAAACTCAATTTACAGTTACAGTCGGCTGAAATCCTGATACCTAATCATGTATGGCATAATGCTGATAATGGCAAACAAAATATTTATTAACTAAACTTTAAACCCTTTAATATGACTCCCCAAAAATTGTTTGGTTCAGAAATTTGCAACAAAAAATGGACAGCAAGAATTAAGGAAAGTGGGAACATGCTACTAATTATTTTTTCGGCTGGCAGAAGTAGATTAATAAATGACTGTTAATAGCAGATCTGTTTTACCTAACCCCACTAAATAAATGTTAAGGTCTCCAAAGCCCCAAATCTCAAAACTTCCCTGCCCAGGTCTGCAGAAATCATTTAAAAATGTACTGCATTCATTGGTATAGGTAATTAAGCCTTTCAGGCCATTCCTACCTTCTCACTGCCTGCACCATCCCTTACTCTATGCGTGCCTGTGTTGTCAGGCACCCTTGGACTCCTGTCTTGGCTTTCCCTCTCACCTTGTTTTCTTTAGATTTGATAGCCTGGTTCCCATAGAAGCTGCCACTAGGAATGGCCCTTTGTTTCCATCTTTAGAAATTCTGCTCCTATTCACCTGCAGCAGCAATGAATCTCAGTTCCAAACTCCAGTGTGCATCAAATGTAGCTTTTTTTCATTTTCTTTAAGTTGCAGGAAAAAAGAACACACATTCAGAATTTTTAATTAAGTCTTTGCCATATATAAGAAGTGCATTCTTATAAGGAAGTAGAGAAATAATCATTATCCAGGGGCTGGGGCTCACCATACCTAAGTCCTTATGTCAAAATTGCAAGCCATCTTTGGTACATGAATATAACCTAAAACCCCTTTGCAAGAATTGTCTTGTGGAAGCAGGGGAGGAGGAGGCTTGTGATCCTCAGATAGCGATGATAAGACCTTGTGGCATGCAGCAGGGGACAAGAAGTAGTCCTAAATTAGCAAATTTCCAAAAGGCTATTCAAAAGAGGGTGTTGATAATATTCATTTGAAAAGGGATCATTGTGTTTGTCTAGTTAAACATTAGAGATATATCATTTGGTTTACATTTTTCCTTTTCTAATTCCTGGCATGTTGCATCATCTTTTAATGGAAGAGTGAATTCCCTCTCATATTCTATCCTCTGTGGACTTTGGAGTCCACACCCTTTTGTCTATACATTAACTTGGTTATGAATATGTGTTGCCAAGGATTGTACTTGTTCACTATCACTGAAAGAGAAACTACAGGGAGATAAACATGGCAGGAGGCAGGAAAGGAGGACCTTCCCGATGGATGATGGCAAACTACAATGATAAGCAAAGTGAGAGTGATTAAGCCTCCTGTAGGTATCAGCTCAGTTGCTTCCTAGTTCGTATAACCTGTCCTGAGGTTATCTGTGCATGTGTTTCAGACATTGTTGTGGTTTTCACTCTGTGAGTAGTGGATGCCAAGAATGACCCCCTTTTCCTCTCTAGGCTAAAGCTGCCACAGGTTCCCTTCGAGGATTTATGATCTTATGTTGTACCTGCATTTTGCAGAGGACTTAGGCTTACCCTGTTTTTGATTGGTGCTATGATTTGAGTCCTTGACACTTTAGTTCACAGGTGGGCTGCTCCCCTATGCAATGAGATTAGTGTGTCTGTTTGGGAGGTCTAGAGTCCACATAACTGTGGGTCTGGTGGTGGCAGTGGGTGTCTAGGGAACTTTATAGGACTTGGCATATCTGGGTTTTGAGGTGGTTCTTTCTCCGGAATTCCTTTGCTAGACCTAGTCACCTAGCTGGCGTGGATATCTTGGGGTGGAGTCCAGTGTTGGTCTGTATGCATTCTGAAAGGAAATGTAGACATTAGCCTTTGACTGTAAGACTGAAATGTATCTTCCAACTGTTGGATGGAAACCACTGGACTACTAGTTGGGAGACAATTTCATGTATGTTGAATTCTACAGTCCTGTGACTTGCAGCTTCATCATAATTTGAAGAGCCTCAGGCCACATAAGGCCTGTTTCATGGCAGAATGTACCTAGTCCTTGCTTAATGTCCCCAATCTTGCTTTTGATTCTACTTTGCTAGAGCTTTGAGTGTGGTAAAGAATACATGATTGAAATTTGATTTTACAGCTTTAAGTACTTGTTAGAAATTTTGTTCCATAAAATAAAAACCTTGATTTGACTTCAGGTTAAGAGGAATTCCTCAGGGAAGAATGTATTCCTGGAGCACTTTTTTAAAACAATGGCGATAGCATTGTTCTTACTGCAGAGGAAAGTCTTGGGCCATCCATAGAAATGGTGGAACACTACAACTAAGACATGGGAGTATCCCACTGCCTGGTAACAGTCAACAGCATCAATTTACAGGTGGGTTGCAGTGGGCTTTCAATTCCCACTCGTGTCCTGTATCACATTTGTAGCAGCTTCCCTGAATTATAAGCAGCACAAAGATGGTAGCATACACACACTGAGAAACTGCTATATTGGAAAATTCCAGCATCAATTTGACATTTTTGATTATTCTGTCATTTCCCCCTTTACTCATGTGTGTCTTATATGGGATGTTTAGACTAGGACAGAGGGGAGGTACTTAGAGGCAAAGGAACTCCCCCAAGGATACAGTGAACAGGGTGGAAGAGGCAAGTTGCTGATGTACAGACTGGCTTTCTCATACTGAGGCTCCATTGTATAGATGGGGCAGGTGGGGCTCAAGAACAGAATAGAGGGGCCTCTGCTGTGGGCTGAAGGTCTGAATAGGAAGCAGTGCTAACAGCTGCATCACCTCGCAGCTGTTAAGTATGTTAATTGTCCAATCTAAGAAACAAATCTACCTGGGCACTAAAATTTTCTTAAAAATTGAATACATTTATAAAAATGGCAAGCCTAAGGGGTCTTAGATATTTCAATACTTAAAATAGCTTAATAAAATTTCACTTTGAAATCATAATTCTAAATTAATTATACATTTCAAATTAGTTTCACAAGGCTGTCAACTGACAGGGTAAAGTCTCTCAGGTATGACAAATATATAAAATATGACATATATACTAACTTTACACAAAATATTAATACAATAAGTTATTTCTCTTAAAAATCTCTATACCTAATTTGAAACAGTCCCACCTTAGGAAAAGTAATCATACTGAAAAACTGAATAACTGAGGATATTTACCATGAGAAATTTAGGTTAGGAGGCTGACTGGATTTTCATTCACAACCCTGAAAGGACATCCTGAACCCCATTTATAGTTGTTCTGTGAGAGATTCCATAACTTCAAGGGGTAAGTGATCCATGGCTTTGCCCTCTTCCCTGGATTAAAGCTATATGCATTATATAGTAAGTCTGCAATTTCCATCCTATTTATAAAAACATAAGATATATCAATGTATTTCTCCTCACTATAAGGAATGTGGAAATTTATGGGATATTGAGATTTGTTAATATCTTTTGCATTCATTCATATTCTTAAACACAGAAATGTTAGAGATGCTTACATTTATACCTAATTGAATTCTAGATATTTCATTTGGTTTTGTCTGATTTGAGGCCATAGTTTGTGGGCTATTCTGATACTCTCCTGGAGTCATAAAATGCCTCCAACTGATGTATTTTACATTTTAGATTCTTTATTCTCCATTGATGCAATAATTTAATCAATGATGCCTCATGGATGAGAAGCAAGACACCATAGAAATAAATTCTATTCTTTCACCTTCTTTTAGAATCACTTGTTATCTTTTCTCTTTGGGTATCATTAGGGATGCATGGCTTTTCATAGATTTAATGTATTTCAGTCTACTATAGTCATTATTCTCTTTTTGATGCTCAAATTGTCATCAACTTAAAAAATTATGAAGGGCCAGAGTGAGCCCCTTTTGAATTGATTCCTATGTCTTTTTCACATGACCCTTTAATAATTGAAAGCTTTGTTGCTTTCTGCACATATGTTCCAGGCTTACTTTGTACCTTCCTGCTCCAGGGATGGAATCTACCATTTGTCCAAGAAGACCTAGTTCCTCTTAGTGGAAAAATAGTATCAGAGACCAGAGTCTGAGAACCAGGGGATACTGAGGGGGTATCATTGCTCTTGGGCCATTTCAATGAAAAAGACTTGTTTCATATTTTTGAGTCCTAACAAAATAAATGTAATTACTTATTTGCTTAATATGGTAAAACAAAAAGAAATCCAAATAACAATAAAATATTAAAACAAAAAGAAAGCTATTGAACAAAGTTCAAGATTTTCTGTGCAATTCCTTTTGTTCTTTGCTATATCCCACTAAGAATGTGCAGCCAGATTTCATTATTCTAAAATCACTCATGACTCCTCATTTTGCGTGGTTAAGTAAGTACTTATCTGATGCATAGTTTCATTCAATTATTTGTTTGCTTTGAATTTGAAGGCCTTGACTTTTAGCAGTTAATAGTTCTCAGTTTTTAGAAAGTTGAGGCACTCTACTACTATTCTTTTCCTGATGGAGATGGGAATTAAAGGAGAGGAAAAGGTCCACTTACCTGTCTACCTGGAGATTATAGAAAACCTCACAAGCTAAGTCTTCAAGGTTTTGATTCATATACAATGGTACAAGATTCATGTATATGATTTCTGTCTGAATAAAATAATTCTGACTCCTATTTAATTTCTAGTAATATTAGAACACTATTTTTCACATATTCAATTATTTTTAATTTTTTATTTTTTTAAATTAATTTTTAAATTAATTTTCTTTTTTCAATTTTTTATTGAGATATATTCACATACCATACAATCATCCAAAGTGTACAATCAATTTTTGACAATATCATCATATAATTGTTCATTCATCACCACAATGTTTGAACATTTTCATTACCCCCAAAATAAAAATAGGAATAAAAATTAAAGTAAAAAAGAACACCCAAACATCCCATCCCCCCATGCACCCCATTATTAATTTAATTTTTGCCCCCATTTTTCTATTCTTCTGTCCATACACTGGATAAAGGGAGCGTGAGCCACAAGGTTTTCACAATCACGTGGTCACACAGTGTAAATTACATAGTTATGCAGTCGTCTTCAAGAATCAAGGCTACTGGGTTGCAGTTCAACATTTTGAAGTGTTTCCTTCTAGCTATTCCAATACAGTAAAAACTACAAAGGGATATCTATATAACACATGAGAAAAAACTTCAGAATGACTTCTCAAATACATTTGAAATATCTCAGCCAGTGAAAGCTTCTTCTGTTTCATTTCTCAGCCACCTTTTGGTCAAGAAGACTTTCTCAATCCCATGATGCTGGGACCCAGCTCATCCCTTGTAGTCAAGTCCCACATTGCCAGGGAGACTTACACCCCTGGGAGTCATGTCCCACATAGCGGGGAGGGCAGTGAGTTTATCTGCCCAGTGGGTTTAGAGAAAGATGCCACATCTTAGCAACAAAAGAGGTTCTCTGGGAGTGACTCTTAGGCACCAATATAAATAAGCTTAGCCTCTCCTTTGCAGTAACAAACTTCATAAAGGCAAGCTCCAAGATCGAGGGCTTGGACTTCTAAATTGGTAGTCCCCAATGCTTGTGAGAATATCAGTAATTCCCCAGGTGGGGAGGGAGGTTTATTATTTCCACATTTTCCCCCATTCCCTCAAGGGGACTTTGCAAATAGATTTTTATTCTCTGCCCAAATTACTTTAGGATGCATCAGGGCTACACACTAACCTGTACAAACCAACCAGCTCCCCCTCCATATTCAAAGTTCCATGTAATTATGGTGTTTGAACAAACTGACCATATAAGTTAAACTGTATAGTGTGCCACAGAAAATAAAGATTTTGTGCTGAATAAACATCTCTTCTTTTAGTCTCACACAGAAGTTGAAGTTTTAAAACACTGTCAATATCATCCTTTACCCTTCAGTCTGGTTTACCTTAGTCCTATACAACTCCATTTTGTTCATATCTGTAATTGAAGTCTGATCTATTTTTTCAGCCTGTCTAACATTTGTTGTATGGGGTAATGCTGACATTCATGGCTGCTGAACTCTCGCTCTGAGTCTCAGGTGTCATACATATATCCGAAGTTCCAGGGGCCGACCAAATTATACACAAAGAGCTCAGCATCTCAGAATTTAGAAACAACCAGTACAACTCAGGGATAGATGCAATTGCTGTAATAGCTTACAATCTAGGAACCCCTACAATAAGCATTCCCCTGATAACCTATGCTCTCAGATTCAATTCTCAGTGTTTGCACATTAGAGTTAGTCCATATTAGTGAGGCATTATAATGTTCATCTTTTTGATTCTGGTTTATCTCACTGAACATACTGTCCTCAATGTCCATTCACCTAGTTGCATACCTCACAACTTCATTCCTTCTTTTAGCCACTCAATATTCCATCATATGTATACACTACAGTTCACTATTCCATTCATCAGTTGATGTACCTGTAGACCACCTCCATCCATTGAATACTGCCACCATAAACCCCACTGTGCAAACGTCCATTTATGTCTCTGCTCTCAGTCTTTCCAAGTATATACCCAATAATGGGGTTGCAGGACCATATGGCAACCCCATACTTAGCTTCCTGTGGAACCATCGCACTGCCTTCCAGATGGGCTACACCACTCTATTTCTCCACCAAGAGTGAATAGGTACATCCCTGTCTCCACATTTTCTCCAGAACTTGTATCCCTCTGTTTATTTTTAAACAGTTTTATTCACACACCATATATTCCCTCTTGAGTAAACAATCAATGGTTCCCTGTATAATCATATAGTTATGCATTCACCACCTCAATCTATATGTGGATATTTCCATTTCTTCCGCAACGAAAGAGGAAGAGGAGAAAAAAGAAAATAGAAAAAGAAAAAAATATGGATAAAAAATTAAAAGAAAAAATAAGCAAATAACATACAATAAACATTTCAGACATCAACAACACCGCCAAGAATCCCACATCCCTCCCTTATATCTCCCTCTTATAGCTATTTAGCTTTGGTATATTGCCTTTGTTAAAATTAATGGAAGCATATTATAATGTTATCATTACCTATAGAGTCTCATTTGCATTGATTGTATTTGTCCCCAATACCATACCATTTTCAACACCTTGCAGAGTTGACATTCATTTGTTCTCCCTCATGTAAAAACATTCTTATATTTGTACATTTAAGCATGATCATTCACCACTCTAGGTTTCACTAAGTTATACAGTCCCAGGCTTTATCTTGTAGCTTTCCTTCTGGTGCCATAGAGGCCACTACCCTTCCTCTTTCAACCATACTCACAGTCATCTTTGTTCAGTGTACTTGCAATATTGTGCTACCATCACATAGTAGTGTGCTATCCATTTCTGGATCTATACAATCAATCCTGTTGAATATTCTATACTCCTTCATCATCAAATGCCAGATCTCTGCCCTCTTTCTATCTCCTGATACCTGTACCCTTTTAGTTACCCTTACTGCTAATCTTCACTTCTACACTTTTCTCCTGTCTTTTCCTATCTGTTGTAGTACTCCTTTAAGTGTTTCTTTTAGAAGCAGTCTCCTGTTCATAAGCTCTCAGTGTCTGTTTATTTGTAAATATTTTAAACTCCCTCATTTTTGAAGGACAGTTTTTCTGGATATAGGATTCTTGGTTGGCAATTTTTCTCTTTCAGTATCTTGAATATATCATACTACTGTCTTCTTGCTGCCATGGTTTTTGCTGAGAGAGCTGCACTTAGTCTTATCAAGCTTCCTTTGTATATGATGGATCACTTTTCTCTTGCTGCTTTCAGAATTCTCTTTGCCTTTGACAGTTGACAATCTTATTAGTAAGTGCCTTGGTGTAGGTCTATTTGGATCGACTCTGTTTGGGGTATGCTGCACTTCTTGGACCTGTATTTTTATGTCTTTCATAAGAGTTGGGAAATTTTCATTTCTTATTTCCTCTATTATTCCCTCTGCCCCTTTTCCCTTATCTTCTCCTTCTGGGACACCTATAACTTGTATGTTTGTGTGCTTCATGTTGTCATTCAGTTCCCTGAGATCCTGCTCGTATTTTTCCATTTTTTTTCCCTATTTGTCCTTTCTTGTGTTGGATTTCAGATGTCCTGTCCTCTAGTTCATTAATCCTTTCTTCTGCCTTTTCGAGTCTGCTGTTGTATATCTACACTTTGTTTTTCATCTCTTCTATTGTGCCTTTCATTCCCAAAATTTCTGCCATTTGTTTTTACAAACTTTCAAGTTCTTCCTTATGTTTGCCTAATGTCTTCTTTATATCCTTCATCTCTTTTGCCATATCATCCCTCAATTCATTGATTTGATTTTTGAACTAATTTAGCATGTTTATTTGAGCATCTTTAATTAGTTGTTTCAACTCCTGAATCTCAGTTGAGGTATTAGATTGTTCCTTTGACTGGCCATATTGTGTTTCCTGGTGTGGCTCATGATTTTTTGCTCTCTAGGCATCTAATTTTCTTGATTATTTTATTCTGCAGGTTGTTTTCTCTCTTTTGCCTAGGGTTTTCTTGTTGGTTGTCTTTGATTTCCATCTGTTCTTTGTTTCTCTCACTGGCCATTTGTCAGATTGGCTCGACCCCACAGTCTCCCCCCCCCAAATCAGGTTTCCACTGTGGCCTGCCACAGAGATGGGAGGTAGGCACTGGGCACTCCAACAAGTTCCCTGCATATGGTAAAATAAATCTGCTGGCTTCCAGTGGTGCTCTGTTTTTCACCAGACAAGGAGACCTGGGTTTGTTTTAGAACCCTGCTTTAATGGTTGGGTCATCTGTATTTCTCAGCCAAAACAGGGCTGGGTTTCTGTGTAGAGCATGTAGACCAGATCCTGTGGTCCTAAGAAAGGGTCTGGAGCATAGTTTTAAGAGTTTTAATTCCCTTGCACCTTCCAGAATTCCTTCCACTGTTTGGAAGATGGAGCCATTCAGTAACTTAATTGTCCTCAGAAGCTGCTTTACCTCTGAGCACAGGCTGTCTCTACACAAGTGAGCTGAAACTGTGGGATTGCTATGCCCTCAATTTGCTGGACGATATCTGGCTTGATATTAGGCTCCACCTGTGGCAAAGGACTACCTCAGCTGAGCCAGCACTCCAGCCATCCCCTGAGCAAGGAAACAGCTGCCAGCTGCTGCTTCCTTCAAGGGTGGGGGAAGGGATTTATGACCCAGGGCTGGAAACCCAGTCTCTGTCTATGTTTTCTCAGTCTCTTTGTCCCTTACTGACCTGGGCCTTGAGATGACCTCCCCTGTTCCCTGGGTCTTCAGATGGTGGAGGTATGTCTCACTGCTGTGAGAGATTTTATAGTCTGTGTCCCTGGTGGCAGGGTTCCCATCCACTGATTCTCTGCCTTTCCCAGACTGAGACTGAGTGAGGGGGAGGGGAGAGGACTGGCTGGTCTGGGACAAAATATTCCTACCTGATATTTCTTCTCTTTCTTCAATTCAGAATTTGGAGGGTCCTTCTCCAGTCTATATCCTCCTCCAGAGTTTCAAACAATTCAGAATTGTTTTTTATCACTGAATCTCTGGAGAGAAGTTTTCAGTCATCCATTACATCGCCATGTTGATGACATCACTCCTATTCAATTCTTTTTAACTCTAATAAATTCTATTCTCATTTTAAAACTTCTTAATTTCTTGCTCTCTTTTCTGAACTATAAGCTCTTCTCCTTTTTACAACATTGCAGCATTTGCTTAACAACTACATATGTCATGATATGTACTATTAACCAAAGTTAGCAGTGTATAAAATTATTTTCCCAATTAATATTATTTTAATACATTAACATTCATAGTCTTTATTTTTCCTATGGGGGATCAAGGTGATGCCTACAATATTATAATTCCCTCTTATTAACTGGAACAATACATTTACAAGAACAATATGTTCTTGAGGTTTTGTCCTAAACCCTGTTTTGATTCATGTTTCACAATTAAGACTTTACTTTGTATGTATTAAAGTATCTTTATTTTAATTGCATAAATCCTGTTGTTGAATTTAAATTTCTTAGAGGATTTTGGGTAATACCTAATGCTATGTGAATTCAAACTTCCAGAAGTCAATTAAAAATGTTAGAAAATATAACCAGAATATATAAAAATAAAATAGTCATTAGAAAATGTGTCAGATAGTATATTTTAAAATTTTACCCAATTTTTTTTCTGTAGATTTGAAGAATTTCCAGATTTTCTTGGTCTGCTAGACTTTGTCAGAGACCAGTTTTTAGAATTAAAATAATTTCCACTGAAATCCCATGGTTTACTGTATATTTACATAAATTCTGGGTCTTTTCATGTCAGTGCAGAAATTCACATTCTTACATGGGATCAAATATGCTATGTCCCCATCCCCAATTTTGCTTTATGTAGGAACTGCACAAAATTCCATTCCTTAATATTAAGGTAATATTTTCATTATACAATGTTTTTAATCACCTTTTGAAATTTAAAAGGTTTTAAATACTAAATTACCACATAAAGTATATGTTTTAAAAAAACAAGATTCAAAATGGATATTTTACACCAAATAAGAGATTTAAAATGAACTGATTTATTAAGATGAAAAGGGGTCTAATACCAGGTGTTCTGGTTTGCTAGAGTTGCCATTATGCAAAACACCAGAAATGGGTTGGCTTTTCTAAATGGGGTTTATTAGGTCACAAATTTATAGTTCTGAGTCCATAAAGTGTCCAAACTAAGGCATCAACATGAGGATACCAATAACTTCGCTGAAGAATGGCCAATGGTGTCCAGTACACCTCTGTCAGCTGGGAAGGCATGTGGCTTGCATCTGCTATTCCTTTGCTCCTGGGTTGCATTTCAAAATGGTGTTCTGCAAAATGTTTCTGGGTCTCTCTTAGCTTCTCTGGGGGAAAACTCTGGGCTTCAGCTCTTAGTTTAGCATCTCCAAATGTCCTGTCTGCATCTCCAACAACCTCTAAGCATCAGCAAGCATCTGGGTCTGTGTTGGCTCTTAGCTTCTGTCTTAAATACTCTAATGAAATAATCAAGACCCACCCTGAATGGGTGGGTTCCACATCTACATGTAAATAGTCTAATCAAAAGTATTACCCACAGTTGGGTGAGTCACATCTTCATGGAAACAATCAAAAGTTTCCACCCTAATCAAAAGACTAATAAATATACCCCTACAAGATTGCATTAAAGAATATAGCTTTTTGGGGGGCAAAATATATCAAAACAGGCACATTTCACCCCCTGGACCCCCAAAAGACATGCTCTTTCCAAATGCAAAAATACATTCATTTCATCACAATATAGACAGTTACAAAGTCCTAATATTCTCCTCTGGCTGTGGACCCGTAAAAATCAGAACAAGTTACCTGTTGCCAGTATACAAAGGAGGGACAGTCATAGGATGAATGACCCCATTGCCATAGGGAGAAAATTGGGAGTAAGGCAGGGTTCACTGGACCAAAATGGTTCCTAAAACCTGCAGGGCAAACTTCATTAGATTTCAAAGTCTGAGAGTCATTTATCGAATGACATTTTATCCTCAGGACATTCCCACATTTTCCAAATGCTCGTGCAGTGGCCTTACTCTCCAAATGCTTGGGTGAGTGCTCCAGCATATACATGCACTGGGGAGACCAACTTCTTCTTGGTCCCACCCTCCTCAAACAATGGGTTGGCACCTGGACACTTTTCCATCTCTGGGGCACGTGCTTAACCCCTTCAGAATAGTGGGATAGTGGCCAGGGTCTCCCCTTTCTGAGGACTGGGGTGTCAGCACTCTTCCTGAGCATCAAGGTGGAAGGCCCACCCTCTGCTTCCAGGGCAAACTCACCCTTTCCACATGCATGGGCAGCTCCACTCTCCTGGCCTGAGGTTTCTTGGCTCCAGACATTAGTTTCCATGGTTCTGCTTTTGCAGTCATCCTTCTCTCAATTTGTCCCTTCTCCATCCACTCCAGGCCAGACTGGCAGTGGTTCTGTCTATACAGATCTCACCAAAAAATTTTTGCTTGGCATGCAGCTTACAGGGGTCAAAACCATCAGACAATAGGACTTTCCCTAAATCCTTTCTGAATATATCCATCTACAATCCTGGCTTGTACTGAAAAGGCTGGCTGGTTCCAGGTTTTGTTAAATCCTTACATGGGGCTGTAGCCTCTGGGGTTTCACTTTCTGGAAGCCCAGAGTTTTCAGACCACCAATTTCTGGATTCTTTTGTACCCAAGCATTCAGTTCTCAGTTTATCTCTTTCCTTTCACATTTTACTATAAGCTGCAAGGAGACCAGGCAGCATTTTCCATATTTAGTTTGGAGAGCTCTTCAGCTAAGTATCCCATTTCATTTCATTTTTAAATTCTGCCTTCCATCTGACACTAGGATTCAATTTTGCCAAATTCTCTGCCACTTTAAATAAGGATCACTTTTCTTCCAGTTGGTAATGACACATTCGTCATTTCTGTTTAAGGCCACATCAGAACTATCTTTAGAGTCCATATTTCTACCAACAGTCTCTTCAAAGCAACCTAGGCCTTTTCTATCAAACTCCTCATGATTCTTCCAGAATTTTCCCCATATCCATTTAAAAAGCCATTCCAACACGTTTAGTATTTGCAAATTCAGCAGCACCCCACTTCTCTGGTACCAAAATTTGTTCTGGTTTTCTAGAGTTGCTGCTAGGCAAAATAGCAGAAATGGATAGACTTTTATAAATGGCATTTGTTAGGCTGCAGATTTACAGTTCTGAGGCCAAAAATGCATCCAAACTAAGGCATCAACATGAGGATACCTTCACTGAAGAATAGCTGATGGCATTGGACCACTTCTGTCAGCTGGGAAAGCATGTGGCTGGCATCTGCTGGTCCATTTTTTCCCAGCTTGTGTTCCAAAATGGCTTTCTTCAAAACATCTCTGGGTCTCTCTTAGTTTCTCTGCGGAATAATCTGGGCTTCATCTCTTAGCTTAGCATCTCCAAACCTCCTTCTGTCCGTATCTCCAAGCATATCTCAGGATCAGCATGCATCTGGGTCTATGCCGGCTCTTAGCTTCTCTTTTAAATACTCCAGTGAACTCATCAAGACCCACTATGAATGGGCAGTTTCACAACTCCATGGAAATAATCTAATCAAAGGTCCCAACTATTCTTGGAAACACTCAATCAAAAGTTTCCACCTATTCTTGGAAACACTCAATCAAAAGTTTCCACCTTAATCAAAAGACTAATAAATATGCCCCCACAAGATTGCATTAAAGAATATGGCTTTTGGGGGGACAAAATATGTCAAACCAGCACACCATGTATGGATTTTTCCATGTCCTGTAGCCTTTTTTGAAACTAACTTTCTCAGGAAAATGTGGCTATTTATCTCTCCTTTTCCACTGGACTGAGGAGTATCCACAGAAATTTCTTCTAGTCCAGAAAAAAAAAAGCAAATACCCCAGTTTTTTTGAGGTCCTAATGGGGAGTATTTACAATGAAGCTGCATTGACAGGCTAGATTCCTACTCAAAATCACAAAACCTTTCTGAACATAAAAGGGCTCATGTACAGAAGATGCTTAGGCAACAGAGGGGGAGTGAGGAGGAAGATTAACATCTTAATAGGTGTATACATGGTCTGCTTCCTCTCATCCATCTGCATCTTCCACTTGGGATCTGCATTGTTTTTTTCTTCTGTGGGGGTCTTGTCTCCTTGGTCTGCAGCCAGGAATTTCAGGGTTCTGGATTCTGAAGACCCACAAATCTTGCTCTATGGCATTTTGCTGTTACTCCACAGGCAGGGTCAAGAACTGGGTTAGAAAGCCCCTCTGCTCTCTAGGATGCACCGTTACGTATTCTTACTTCTGCCCATCAGAAGAAAACCTATTTCCCGTTTTCATTCTGGCTAAGACCTTTTGTCTTTACTGCAGAATCCCCTTCTAAAACTTCAGCTTTTAATGATTTGCAAGTTAGTTCTGTTTTCTACTCCGCTGCATGCTTCTCCTGAGATAATAAGCACAGAGAAGCCAGTTGTTTGAATGAAGGGAGGGGTGAGGTGGGAAATATGAGGAATTCACTCCCTATCCCCAAATTAATAATTGAAAATTAATACAATGACAGCTGTGTGTTGGGAAATGAAGGCTGCATCTTCGGAGTATAACTCCAAACTAACCAAGGTGTTTATGGGCCCTGAGCATCCTATAAGAACAGTGTTAGAAGGAGCTCGTTAGGGAAAAGAAATCAGGAAGGGCATCAGTCAGCCATTTTTGTGGGAGTTCTGGAAGATTTCTTGCTTCTAGCTTCAGAAACTGTAAATAGCATTCCATTACTCAAAAATACCATATATATACTCTTTTGGATTTTTTTTTTCTTTTGGAATAGGTTGTAGAAAAAGAGAAAGAGTATCTCCAGCTATTGGAGAACTTTGAAAGAAAATAAACTAAGGTTTAAAATCTCACCTCATCTATCCAGTGGTTTTGGGGGATATGGCAGGATGAGCTACTTCCAACTTGTGGGGCTCCCCACCCTCTCCTTTTATTTTCCACAACTTCCACTGCCATACCATGCATCTGTGAGGCCTAGAGAAAGGATAAAAATCTACCACTCTAGGAGAAGACAAAAAGAAAGGGAGAAAGAAGAGAAGGTTTTCTTTCCATCTCAAATCTTTTTTCTTCAGGATTGGGGATGCTGGTGGCTTGTGGCCCAATGGTAAGGAGGATTTGGCACACATGGCCACAACCTTTGGCAGTGGGAAAGGTATGAAAAAAGAAAAGAGCAGAAAGGGGCACAAGACAACTGTACTGTGCACAGTAACAAGGGATGAGTGAGTCATGGCTAGCCTGGTGAATGCCTACTTAGCAAAGGAGCTGAACAGTACAGAGTACATTGTAAATTGCTCAAAAAATTCCCTGGACGCTCAGGTATAGCATCAGTATATCTTGGAACAATAATGATGAGCTGAAAGTGAATGGCATGAAAGAAAAATCCACCCTAATGCACAGAGGCAGTAACTGCAGCATCCAAAGAAATATTTAGGTGAGACAAGATTCAAGGACATTAAGGCAAATGAAGTTGCCAACTGACTAAAATCTCTTACAATACATTTCTAAGAAAAACTGCAGAAGACCAATCTTATCACAAAACATTTTATACTTTATTCCAAAAGATGGCGGTAGACTATCTCAGATGAGATGCATTAAAAAATGGTTAAGATAACTTGTTGAAGGGCTTATAATTACCTATGTGAACCTATTTCCTGTTTTTTTTTTAGAAGTTTACAACTGCTATACAAAACAAAATTGGAGAAGGCTCCTTTAGAAGCTTTTGGGCCACCATGTGCAAAGGGGCATTCAGACAAGCTTAATAATCCAAAATTGAAATAAAATCACAAGCATGCATTGTGTGTTTGGTAATTGTGAAGCACACTTATACTAATGAGATCAGATTTACAGATTAGCAATGCAATTGAACTATTTGGTTATAATCTCAAAGTGATATATAAAGGATTAAATTGTATATTGCAAAGCTCTTACTGATCATATTACTAATGGATTAGTAAACAGCTTTTAAAAAATCCGTTTTACTGAATTGCTTATTTAGCTCCCACAGTCATTTAGTTGAGAGTAGCATCCCCAGGGGAGTTGGAAACGTTGATAGGAGCTTAGAAAAGAGGAAAGGAGAAAGAGTTGCAGCAGGAGACCCTGTTTACGCCTTCCCTGGCATTGGGAGTCACAACATGAGGACAGTCAGGGCCAGGAGACAAAGGATTAAAGTGAAACTATGAAATCTGGCTATAGTTAGTCCTATTATTCACTTCACTGGAAAACCTGGGACTAGAGAGATAAGCTCTTGCATTTTTATAACACTTTCTAACTTTGCAATAATCTCTGTTCCTTATCTCTTTTGAACTTCACAGAACCCTGTGAAATTAGCAGCATCAGGTTTTATTATATCCATTTGGCAAAGGGCCACCTACATTTTCACTCTCTCCCCTTTTGCGGTGGATCATTCCTGAGCAGGGAAGAGGCTCAAGGAATTGGATAGATACTTAAAGAAATAAGCTGCCAACTTGAAGCAAAAAGAACATTTCTTGTTCTATGTGGATTGCATTTTTAAAACTGCTTTATTGAAGCATAATTGACATAAACCACACATATTTAAAGTGTACTATTTGATCAGTTTTGACATATGTCTATACCTGTGAAACCATCACCACAATCAAGATAGTAAATATACTTTATACCCCCAAAAGTTTCCTCATGCCCAATTTCCCTCCCTCTGTCTCCCCTCCCCTCCCCTCCTTTTCCCTCTTACCTTCTCTTCTCTTCCCTTACCTTCTCTTCTCTTCTTTTCTCTTCTCTTCTTTTTCCACTTTGCTAATTCTGCCACTATGCAAAATACCAGAAATTATTGGCTTTTATAAAGGGGGTCTATTTTGTTACAAAGTTACAGTCTTAAGGCCATAAAGTTTCCAAGGTAAGGCATCAACTATAGGGTACCTCCACTGAAGAAAACTGATGGCATCCAGAAAACCTCTGTTAGCTGGAAAGGCACAGGCCCATGGCTGGCATCTCTCCAGGGTTCTGGTTTTAAGATAGCTTTCTTCCATGATGTTTCTCTTTAGACGTCTGGTGGTGTTCTCTTAGTTTCTTCCAGGCAAGCTCTGGACTAAGAAAAGTCTACTTTCAATGGCCATCTCCAAAATGACTCTCTCAGCTGCATCACCTTCTTCTGTCTGTGAACTTTTTTTATAGGACTCCAATGATTCAATTAAGACCCACCCTGAGTGGGTGAGGTAACACCTCCATGGAAATTATCCAAAGGTCTTGCCCGCAGTTGATTGAGTCACATCTCCATGGAAATACTCATCAAAGGATTCCAACCTAATCAACACTAATATGTCTCCCCCATGAGATTGCATCAAAGAACATGGTGGGGAGGTGTAGGTTTTAGTTACTCCTCCAGGGCAGTAGGTAGAAAGCCAGGATCTGCATGGACTGGACACCAGAGAGCAAATTGACTTTGGGCATACTTCATACAACACTCATGAACATGTGGAACAGATGAGATCAGCAAAATCTGTAAGTTTTAATGGACAGGGGACCCATGCCCCTCCCTGCCAGGCTCAGTCCCATGGGAGGAGGGGCCATCAGTGCTGGGAATGAGGAGGGAGAACTGCAGTTGCGGCTCTTATTGGAAAATCATTCTACTGATCCAAACTCCAAATATAGATAGACTGAGACCAGACACTGGAGAATCCAGGAGCAGTCAGCCCAATGGAGAGGAGACAGGGATAGCAAAAACAGTAAGGAAAACTCAAAATAAAAGCAGAGACTTTTTGGAGTTCTGGTGAACACAGAACCGGGAAGGGCAGGGCTCAGGCAGAGTCAGGCTCATATGCAAATCCAGAAGGAGAGTTTCTTTGTCTGAATAGTTGGTTTCTCTGCTCCCTTGATCTTTCCTTAATGGCCCTAATCTCCTTGTCTCTTAGCACTTCAATAGCCCATGAGATCTGCAAGGAGGGCCCTTCCTTTTTTTTTTATCTTTTTATCTTTCTGTAAAACAATTACTCTAAGAAGCCCATTACAGAAAGCCTCAAAGACTTGCAATTTGGACCCAGACAAAAGCAGAGCTAAGACAGCTCTGGGACACAAGGCAATAAGTCCAGTAGCTGAGAAAATTCACTAAACACCACAACTTCCCAAGAAAAGGCAGGTGTCCCCTTACAACCATCTTCCCAGTGGACAGGGAACGCCCCTGCCCGGTGCCAGCTCCACAGCCCAGAGCTGCCCCAAACAACCCAGTGTGATGGGAAGTGTTTCCAAAAACACACATACACACCACAAAATCAGCCTTTCCTGCGCCCTCAGCTAATTTTGTCCCAGAGTTGGGAAGGCAGAGCTGTGTGAAAAGGGCGAAATTAACATGTCCCATTCAGCCATCCTTTCAGCAGACTGGGAATGCCTCTACACAGCCCTGCAGACCAGAACCACCCTGGGGGGGATGGTGCTCACCTGTGACATAGCACAGTCATCCCTGAACAGAGGACCTAGGAGGGCACAGCTTGGAAGAGGGACCCACCCACAAGTCCCAGGGACCATATGCCAATACAAGGGACTTGTGGGTCAGCAGCAGAGACAAACTTTGGCAAGACTGAACTGAAGGATTAGACTATTGCAACAGCTTTAAATCTCCAGGAACACCAGGGAGATTTGATAATTAAAGCTGCCCCCCCCTCCCTAACTGCTCAGACACTTTCCCCATATACAGGGCAGGCAACACCAACAACACATGCAAGCTTGGTGCAACAATTGGATCCCACAAGACTCACACCACCACTCACCACAAAGAAAAAGTGGGAGAGAACTGGCTTGAAGGGAATAGGTGGCTCATGGATGCCACTTGCTGGTTAGTTAAAGTGTACTCCATGAAGCTGTAGATCTGACAAATTAGAGATAAGGGTTTTAATTGGTCTACAAATCCTAAAAGAGCCCTACCAAGTTAAGCAAATGCTGAGGCCAAAAAAAAAAAAAAAACAGAAAATTTTAAAGCATATGAAAAAACAAGATGATATCGATAACCCAAGCCCAAGCACCCAAATTAAAAGATCAGAGGAGACAGAGTACTTGGAGCAATTAATCAAAGAACTAAAGACAAACAACAAGACCATGGCACAGGATATAAAGGACATAAAGAAGAGCATGGCACAGGATATAAAGGACATGAAGAAGACCCTAGAAGAGCATAAAGAAGAAATTGCAAGAGTAAATAAAAAAAAATAGACAATCTTATGGAAGTAAAAGAAACTGTTGACCAAATTAAAAATATTACGGATACTCATAGTACAAGACTAGAGGAAGCTGAACAGCGAATCAGTGACCTGGAGGATGACAGAACAGAAAATGAAAGACCAAAAGAAAGAATGGGGAAAAAATTGAAAAAGTTGAAATGGACCTCAGGGATATGACAGATAATATAAAACACCCAAATATGACTCACTGGTGTTCCAGAAGGGGAAGAGAAGGGTAAAGGTCTAGGAAGAGTATTCAAAGAAATTGTTGGGGAAAATGTCCCAAATCTTCTAAACACCATAAATACACAAATCATAAATGCCCAGCAAACTCCAAATAGAATAAATCCAAATAAACCCACTCTGAGACATATTCTGATCACAGTGTCAAATACAGAAGAGAAGGAGCAAGTTCTAGAAGCAGCAAGAGAAAAGCAATTCACCACATACAAAGGAAGCAGCATAACACTAATCAGTGACTACCCAGCAGCCACCATGGAGGCAAGAAGGCAGTGGCATGACATATTTAAAATTCTGAGAGAGAAAAATTGCCAACCAAGAATTCTTTATCCAGCAAAACTCTCCTTCAAATTTGGGGGAGAGCTTAAATTTTTCACAGACAAATGCTGAGAGAATTTGCAAGACACCTGCCCTACTTGAGATACTAAAGGGAGCCATACCGACAGAGAAACAAAGAGAGGAGAGATATGGAGAAAGTTTCAGTACTAAAGAGATTCAGTATGGGTACCTTAAAGGACATTAAGAGAGAGAGGGGGAAATTATACATGACAAATATAAACCAAAGGACAAGATGGCTGATTCAAGAAATGCCTTAACAGTAGTAACATTGAATGTAAATGGATTAAACTCCCCAATTAAAAGATATAGATTGGCAGAATGGATCAAAAAAAGAACCATCAATATGTTGCATGCAAGAGACTCATCTTAGACACAGGGACACAAAGAAATTGAAAGTGAAAGGATGGAAAAAAGTATTTCATGCAAGCTACAGCCAAAAGAAAGCAGGAGTAGCAATATTAATCTCAGATAAAATAGACTTTAAATTCCAGGATGTTATGAGAGACAAATAAAGCCACCACATACTAATAAAAGGGGCAATTCAACAAGAAAAAATAACAATCATAAATGTTTATGCACCCCATCAAGGTGCCACAAAATACATGAGAGAAACACTGGCAAAACGAAAGGAAGCAATGGATGTTTCCACAATGATTGTGGGAGACTTCAACACATCACTCTCTCCTATAGGTAGATCAATGACAGAAGACCAATAAGGAAATTGAAAACCTAAACAATCTGATAAATTAATTGGATTTAACAGACATATATGGAACATTACATCCCAAATCACCAGGATACACATTCTTCTCTAGTGATCACAGAACTTTCTCTGGAATAGATCATATGCTGGGACATAAAACAAGGCTCAATAAATTAAAAAAAAATAGAAATTATTCAAAGCACATTCTCTGATCACAGTGGAATACAATTAGAAGTCAATAACCATCACAGACTTAGAAAATTCACAAATACCTGGAGGTTAAACAACACACTCCTGAACAATCAGTGGGTTAAAGAAGAAATATCAAGAGAAATTGCTAAATATATAGACAAATGAAAATGAAAACACAACACACCAAAACCTATGGGATGCAGCAAAAGTGGTACTGAGGGGGAAATTAATAGCACTAAATGCATATATTAAAAAGGAATAAAGAGCCAAAACCAAAGAACTAATGGATCAACTGAAGAGGCTAGAAAATGAACAGCAAACCAATTCTAAACCAAGTAGAAGAAAAGAAATAACAAGGATTGAAGCAGAAGTAAATGACATAGAGAACAACAAAACAATAGAGAGGATAAATAACACCAAAAGTTGGTTCTTTTTAAATATCAACAAGATTGACAAGCCCCTAGCTAGACTGACAAAATCAAAAAGAGAGAAGACCCATATAAACAAAATAATGAATGAGAAAGGTGATATTACTGCAGATCCCGAAGAAATTAAAAAAAATTTAAGAGAATACTATGAACAACTGTAGGCCAACAAACTGGATAATGTAGAGAAAATGGACAATTTCCTGGAAACATATGAACAACCTAGACTGACCAGAGAAGAAATAGAAGACCTCACCCAACCAATCACAAGCAAAGAGATCCAATCAATCATCAAAAAGCTTCCCACAAATAAATGCCCAGGGCCAGATGGCTTCACAGGGGAATTCTACAAAACTTTCCAAAAAGAACTGACACCAATCTTACTGAAACTCTTTCAAAACATCAAAGAAAATGGAACACTACTTAACTCATTTTATGTAGCTAACATCAATCTAATACCAAAACCAGGCAAAGATGCTACAAAAGAGGAAAACTACAGGCCTATCTCCCTAATGAACATAGATGGACAATTCTCAACAAAATACTTGCAAATCAAATCCAAAGACACATTAAAAAAATCATACACCATGACCAAGTGGGGTTCATTCCAGGCATGCAAGGGTGGTTCCACATAAGAAAATCAATGTATTACAACACATTAACAAATCAAGAGAAAAATCAAATGATCATCTCAATAGATGCTGAAAAAGCATTTTACAAAATCCAAAATCCCTTTTTGATAACAACACTTCAAAGGGTAGGAATTGAAGGAAACTTCCTCAATATGATAGAGCATATATGAAAAACCCACAGCCAGCATAGTACTCAATGGAGAGAGACTGAAAGCCTTCCCTCTAAGATCAGGAACAAGACATGGATGCCCACTATCACCACTGTTATTCAACATTGTGCTGGAAGTGCTAGCCAGGGCAATCTGGCAAGACAAAGAAATAAAAGGCATCCAAAGTGGAAAGGAAGAAGTAAAACTGTCATTGCAGATGATATGATCTTATATCTGGAAAACCCTGAGAAATCAATGATACAGCTTCTAGAGCTAATAAACAAATTTGGCAAAGTAGTGGGATGCAAGATTAATGCACAAAAGTCAGTAATGTTTCTATATGCTAGAAATGAACAAATTGAGGAGACATTTAAGAAAAAGATACCATTTTCAATAGTAACTAAAAAAATCAAGTACCTAGGAATAAATTTAACTAAGGATGTAAAAGACCTATACAAAGAAAACTACATAACTCTAATAAAAGAAATAGAAGGGAAACTTAAAAGATGGAAAAATAGTCCATGTTCATGGATAGGAAGGCTAAATGTCATTAAGATGTCAATTCTACCCAAACTCATCTACAGATTCAATGTAATGCCAATCAAAATTCCAACAACCTACTTTGCAGACTTGGAAAAGCTAGTAATCAAATTTATTTGGAAAGTGAAGATGCCTCGAATTGCTAAAGCACTCTAAAAAAAGAGAAAACAAAGTGGGAGGACTTACGCTCCCTGACTTTGAAGCTTATTGTAAAGCCACAGTTGTCAAAACAGCATGGTACTGGCACAAAGATAAACATATTGATCAATGGAATCAAATTAAGAATTTGGAGATAGACCCCCAGATCTATGGCCCACTGATCTTTGATAAGGCCCCCAAAGCCACTGAACTGGGAGATAACAGTCTTTTCAACAAATGGGGCTGGGAGAGTTGGATATCCATATCCAAAAGAATGAAACAGGACCCCTACCTCACACCCTACACAAAAATTAACTCAAAGTGGATCAAAGACTTCAATATAAAAGACAGTACCATAAAACTCCTAGAAGATAATGTAGGGAAACATCTTCAAGACCTTGTATTAGGCGGCCACTTCCTAGATTTTACACCCAAAGCACAAGCAACAAAAGAAAAAATAGATAAATGGGAACTCCTCAAGCTTAGAAGTTTCTGTACCTCAAAGGAATTTGTCAAAAAGGTGAAGAGGCAGCCAACTCAATGGGAAAAAAGTTTTGGAAACCATATATCTGACAAAAGACTGATATCTTGCATATATAAAGAAATCCTACAACTCAATGACAGTAGTACAGATAGCCCAATTGTAAAATGGGCAAAAGATAAGAAAAGACAGTTCTCTGAAGAGGAAATACAAATGGCCAAGAAACACATGGAAAAATGTTCAGCTTCACTAGCTATTACAGAGATGCAAATGAAGACCACAATGAGATACAATCTCACACCAATTAGAATGGCTGCCATTAAACAAACAGGAAACTACAAATGCTGGAGGGGATGTGGAGAAATTGGAACTCTTATCCATTGTTGGTGGGACTATATAATGGTTCAGCCACTCTGGAAGTCAGTCTGGCAGTTCCTAAGAAAACTAGATATAGTGTTACCTTTCAATCCAGTGATTGCACTTCTCGGTATATACCCGGAAGATCTGAAAGCAGTGACACGAACAGATATCTGCATGCCAATGTTCATAGCAGCATTATTCATAATTGCCAAGAGATGGAAACAACCCAAATGTCCTTCAACAGATGAGCAGATAAATAAAATGTGGTATATACACACAATGTAATACTACGCGGCAGTAAGAAGGAA
The DNA here is from genome assembly GCF_015220235.1 of Choloepus didactylus. Taxonomy (NCBI): domain Eukaryota; kingdom Metazoa; phylum Chordata; class Mammalia; order Pilosa; family Megalonychidae; genus Choloepus; species Choloepus didactylus. The sequence continues at coordinate 158,297,877 of NC_051334.1, read as the reverse complement.
TTATGTCATGAAACATATGACAACATGGATGAACCTCAAAGACATAATGCTGAGTGAAATAAGCCAGGCACAAAAAGAGAAATATTATATGCTACCAGTAATGTGAACATTGAAAAATGTAAAATAAATTGTTTATAATGCAGAATGTAGGGGAACTAGTGATAGAGATCAATTAAGGAAGGGGGAATGACAACCCAATAAGAACAGATAAGCTATCATGGGTAAATTTACCATTCTGGGAATGCTCAGGAATGACTATGGTCTGTTAATTTCTGATGGGTATTATAGGAACAAGTTCACAGAAATGTTGCTATATTAGGTTATTTTCATGGGGTAGAGTAGGAACATGTTGGAAGTAAAGTAGTTATCTCAGGTTAGTTGTCTTTTTCTTACTCCCTTTTTATGGTTTGTTTGAAATGTTTTTTTACTTTATGATTTTTAATTTTTTTTGATATAGTTGATTTAAAAAAAAGTTAGTTAAAAAAATGAAAAAGTATGCAGAGCCCCCTTGAGGAGCTGGTGGAGAATGCAGGGGTATTGGGCTTCCCCACCTCGATGGTTGCTGATGTGCTCACAGACATAGGGGACAGGTCGCTTGATGGGTTGAGCCCTCTGCCACAGGACTTGCCCTTGGGAAGACTGTTGCTGCAAAGGAGAGGCTAAGTCTGCCTATAATTGTGCCTAAGAGCCTCCTCCCAAATGCCTCTTTGTTGCTCAGATGTGGCCCTCTCTCTCTAGCTAAAAAGCCAACTTGGCAGGTGAAATCACTGCCCTCCCCCCTACATGGGGTCAGACACCCAGGGTAGTGAATCTCCCTGGCAACATGGAATATGACTCCTGGGGAGGAATCTAGATCCAGCATCGTGGGATGGAGGACATCTTGACCAAAAGGGGGATGTGAAAGGCAATGAAATAAGCTTCAGTGGCAGAGAGATTCTAAAAGGAGCCGAGAGGTCACTCTGGTGGGCACTTTTACACACAATATAGACAACCCTTTTTAGGTTCTAGTGAATTGGAGTAACTCACAGTAAATACCTGAAACTATGAAACTACAACCCAGAACCCATGAATCTTGAAGACGATTGTATAAAAATGTAGCTTATGAGGGGTGACAATGTGATTGGGAAAGCCATATGGACCTCACTCCCCTTTGTCTAGTTTATGGATGGATGAGTAGAAAAATGGGGGAAGAAAAAAGACAAACAGACAAACAAACAAAAAAAGGCACCCAGTTTTCTTTTTTACTTTAATTGCTCTTTTTCACTTTAATTTCTATTCTTGTTATTTTTGTGTGTGTGGTAATGGAGGTTTCAGGGCTTGATTTTGGTGATGAATGCACAAGTATGTGGTGGTACTGTGAACAATTGAATGTACACTTTGTTTTGTATGACTGCATGGTATGTGAATATATCTCAATGAAATGAATTAAAAAAAAAGAACATGGTGTTTTGGGGGACATATTACACCCAAACCAGCACTCTTCTCTTCTCTTCTCTTCCCTTCTCTTCTCTTCTCTTTTCTCTTCTCTTCTCTTCCCACCCCCTCTTTCTTTCTTCTCCCTCTCCCCCTCTCCTCCTCCCTCTCCCCCTCCCTCTCTCCTTAGGGGGAAAACTGAATTCATTGATTTGATATCTTCTTTTCTAGCAGAGATATTTATTGCTATAAGTTTTCCTCTAAATATTGCTTTAGTGGCAACCCCAAACTTTGATAAGTTGTATTTTCATTTTCATTTTGTCTTAAAGTACTTAGTAATTTCTCTTTTAAATTCTTATTTGACCTGGAGGCTATTTAGAAATGAGTTACTTAGTTTCCAGATATTTGGGGATTTTCCAGATATCTGTATGTTACTGACTTATAATTTAATTGCATTGCAGGCAGGTGACATATGTTTATGATAGAAACCTTTGAAATTTATTAAGATTTGTCTTATGACCCAGAATTTGGTCTGACTGTGTAAATGTTCCACTTGTACTTGAAATGAGTATGAATTCTGCTGTTGGGTGGAGTTCTCTATAAATATCAATTAGGTCAACTTGGTTAGCAATATTGCTGAAATCTTAAGTGCTTTTCTGTGAACTTGCATCAATTTTTGAGACAGAGGTGTTGAAATCTCCAACTATAATCGTGGATTTGTCTATATCTCCTGGCAATCCTATCACTTTTGACTTTATGTATTTTGAAACTCTATTATTAGGTACATAAATCTTTAAGATTATTAGGTTCCTCTTAATGAATTGACACCTTTATCATTGTAAAATGCCTTTCTTTATCTCTGATAATATTCTTTACTTTTAATTCTAATGTCTCTGATATTAATATACCTACTTAGTTTTCTTTTATTGTGTTAACTTGTGTTCCAGTCTGCTAATGCTGCCTTTTTGCAAAACACCAGAAATGGATCAGCTTTTATAAAGGGGGTTTATTTGATTACAAAATTACAGTCTTAAAAGGCCATAAAGTGTCCAAGGTAAGTCATCAACAATTGGGTACCTTCACTGGAGGATGGCCAATGGTGTCCGGAAAACCTCTGTTAGCTGGGAAGTCACGTGGCTGGTGTCTGCTCTAGAGTTCTGGTTTCAAAATGGCTTTCTCCCAGAATGTTCCTCTCTAGGCCACAGCTCTGCTTCAAAATATCACTCTCAGTTGCTCATGGAGCATTTGTCCTCTCTTAGCTTCTCTGGAGCAAGAGTCTGCTTTCAACGGCTGTCTTCAAACTGTCTCTCTTCTGCAGCTCCTGTGCTTTCTTCAAAGTGTCCCTCCTGGCTGTAGCAAGCTCGCTCCTTCTCTCTGAGCTTATATAGTGCTCCAGTAAACTAATCAAGGCCCATGCTGAATGGGCAGGGCCATGCAGCCATGGAAACTATCCAATCAGAGTTATCACCCACAGTTGGGTGGGTTGCATCTCCATGGAAACACTCAAAGAATTACAATCTAATCAACACTAATACATCTGCCCACACAAGATACCATCAAAGATAATGGTGTTTTGGGGGACATAATAGATTCAAACTTGCACATTCCACCCCCTGGACCCCAAAATGACATGATCTTTCCATATACAAATACATTCATCCCATTGCAATATCGCAGAAACTTACGTCATTTCAGTAACAATATGTAAGTACACGATCCCATCAAAATCACCTACAGGCATGGTCTTTCCAAAAGCAAAATTCCTCTCTGGCTGTGGACCTGTGAAACTTAGAACAAGTTATCTGCTTCCAGTATACAAAGGAGAGACAGTCATAGGATAAACATTCCCATTGCCATAAGGAGAAACTGAAAGGAAAACGGGGTTTATGGTACCAAAACATTTTCCTAAAAATGGACAAACTCCATTAGATTTCAAAGTCTGAGAGTCATTTAGAGAATGACGTTGCATCTTTGGGGCTTGAGAGAGTGGGAGTCTAACCCTTCCTAAGGGCCTTTGTAGCAGCCCTTTCCTCTCCAAATGCTGGGGTGAGTGCTTCAACATAGCCATACTTTGAGGAGAGCAACTTCTTGGCCCCACCCTCCTCAAACATCAGGGCAGCACTGGGATTCTCTTCCATCTCTGGGGCACATGCTCAACCCCTTCAGAACAGTGGGGTGGCAGCCAGGCTGTCCCCAATTCCCTCGGAATGTGCTCCACCCTCTCTGAGGCCTGGAAACACTCAAAGAATTACAATCTAATCGACACTAATATGTCTGCCCATACAAGATTATGTCAAAGATAATGGCATTTTGGGGACATAATACATTCAAAACTGGCACAGTATGATATGTATTTTGCCATCCTTTTACTTTCAATTTATCTATATCTTTATATTTGAACTGGGTTTCTCTCAAGGTTGATATTGCTTTTTTTCCAATTTGACAATCTCTGCATTTTAATTGGGGTATTTAGACCATTTATGTGGATATTAATATAGTTAGGTTTAAAATCTGACATCTTTGTTTTGTTTTCTATTTGCTCCATTTGTTCTTTGTTCTCTTCTCTTTTTTTCATTCTTTAGATTAATTGAATGATTCTATTTTTATTTCCCTTGTTGGCTTATTAACTGTAACTTATTTTTGTGATTACTTTAAGTTTTATAATAAACATCTTTAACTTATCACAGCTTACCTTCAATTTATATTATGTCACTTCATGTATAGTATAAGAACGTTATCATAGTTTACTTCCATTTCTCCCATCTGAACCTTTGTGCTATTGTGGTCATATATTTTACTTGTAAATATGTTATAAACGTCACACTACATTTTTACTGTTTTTGTTTAAGTAATCCATTATCTTTTTTAATTCAATTTTATTGAGATATTTTCACATACCACACAGTCATACAAAGTGTACATTCAGTTGTTCACAGTACCATTATATAGTTGTGTGTTCATCACCAAAATTAATTTTTGAACATTTTCATTACCACATACACAAAAATAATAAGAATAAAAATTAAAGTGAAAGAGAACAATTAAAGTAAAAAAGAACACTGGGTGCCTTTTTTGCCTCCATTTTTCTACTCATCCATCCATACACTGGACAAAGGGAAGTGTAGTCAATATGGCTTTCCCAATCTCATTTTCACCCCTCATAAGCTACATTTTTATACAATCATCTTCAAGATTCAAGAGTTCTGGGTTGTAGTTTGATAGTTTCAGATATTTACTGCTAGCTATTCCAATTCATTAGAACCTAAAAAGGGTTACCTATATTGTGGGTAAGAGTGCCCACCAGAGTGACCTCTCAGCTCTTTTTGGAATCTCTGCCACTGAAGCTTATTTCATTTCACATCCCCCTTTTGGTCAAGAAGATGTTCTCAATCCCATGATGCTGGGTCTAGATTCCTCTCCAGGAGTCATATTCCATGTTGCCAGGGAGATTTATACCACTGGATGTCAGATCCCATGTAGGGGGGAGAGCAGTGATTTCACCTGCCAAGTTAGTCCATTATCTTTTTTTTTTTGGAAAATCTGAGAGCCTTTAATATGTTAATGAACATTGTGAAGCTCTAAGTTGCGCATAAGGAAAGGTATTCAGGGTTTCCTAAATTTTTGTGATCTTGGTTCTCCCTACTACCCCCCTCCAACAACAACAACAAAAAACACCTATTGGCATTTCATAAGACACTGAGGTTCCATGGAACATGACTGAGCAAATGAGTACAAAGTGGCCCCCTGCTTTTTTTTTTTTAACTGTGAAATATAACGTATATACAGAAAAGTGATAACTTTCAAAGTACAATTTAACAGGTAGAGAGCAAATTTCAATGTTATTGGTTACAGTTTCACAATTTCAGTTATTTCCTTATTGTGAAATACATATACAGAAAGGTATATATACCATATTGGACCTTTGAGTTGTACTACCTTTTGGCTATTGTGAATAATGCTGCCATGAAGGTTGGTGTACAAATATCTGTCCTAGTCCCTGCTTTCAATTCTTTTGGATATATACCTAAAAATGGAATTGCCAGATCATATAATTATTCTCTTTGACTTACCAAATAACCACCAAACTGTTTTCCACACTGGCTGCACCATTTTATATTCCCACAAACAATGTACGAAAGTTCCTCTTTCTCCGCATCCTTGCGAACAATTGTTTTTAGTTTTTTTTTTTTAAATAGCCGTCCTCAATCAATGAAGGAGTGCAGAATGTTCAGTAAGACTTATTGTAAAGTTTCTTAGATTGTAAGCTCTTACAGCAGTCACAGTCCTCAGTTTTAACTGTTGTTTAAGAGATGTTTATTTGATACAAAATTTATATTCTCTGTAGCACAGTATCTAATTTTTTTTTCATTTTTATTGAGATTGTTCAGATACCATACAATTATCCAAAGATCCAAAGTGTACAATCACTTGCCCCTGGGTACCCTCATACAGCTGTGCATCCATCGCACTTAATTTTTGTTCAATTTTTAGAAACTTTTCATTACTCCAGACAAGAAATAAAGTGAAAGATGAAAAAAGAAAAAAAAAGGAAACTCTAATCCTCCACTATCCCTAACCAACCCCCCTCAATTGTTGACTCGTAGTATTGATATAGTACATTTGTTACTGTTTATGAAAAAATGTTGAAATACTACTAACTGTAGTATATAGTTTGTAATAGGTATATAGTTCTTCCCTATATGCCCCTCTATTATTAACTTCTAATTGTATTGTCATACATTTGTTCTGGTTCATGGAAGTGAGTTCTAGTATTTGTAGTTGATCATGGACATTGCCCACCATAGGATTCAGTTTTATACATTCACATCTTTTGACCTCCAACTTTCCTTCTGGTGACATATATGACTCTGAGATTCCCCTTTCCACCTCATTCACACACCATTCGGCGCTGTTAGTTATTCTCACATCTTGCTACCAACACCCCTGTTCATTTCCAAACATTTGAGTTCATCCTAATTCAACATTCTCCTCATATTAAGCAACCACTCCCCATTCTTAAGCCTTGTCCTATATCTTGGTACCTTATATTTCATGTCTATGAGTTTACATATTATAATTAGTTCCTGTCAGTGAGACCCTGTAATAATTGTCCTAATGTGTCTGGCTTATTTCACTCAGTATATTGCCCTCGAGGTTTTGTCATCAACCCATTTTTTTTTTTAATATGGTTTTGTTCACTCACCATACATTCCATCCCAAGTAAATAATCGATGGTTTTCTGCATGGTCATACATTCATGTGTTCACCACCTTCACCACTATCTATATAACAGCATCTACATTTCTTCCACAAGGCAGGAGGGAGAGTCAAAGAAGGTAGAGAGGCAAAAGAAAGAGGGAAAAAAAAATGACAGCTAGGAAGCAGCAAAAGGAAAAATAACCTTAAATCAAAGTAGAATAAAGAATCAGACAATACCACCAATGTCAAGTGTCTAACATGCCTCCCCTATCCCTCCCTCTTATCTGCATTCACCTTGGTATATCACCTTTGTTACATTAAAGGAAGCATAAGACAATGATTCTATTAGTTACAGTCTCTAGTTTATGCTGATTGCATCCCTCCCCCAATGCCTCCCCATTTCTAAGACCTTGCAAGGTTGACATTTGCTTGTTCTCCCTCGTAGAAGAACATATTTGTACATTTTATCACAATTGTTGAATACTCTAGATTTCACCAAGTTACACAGTCCCAGTCTTTATCTTTCCTCCTTTCTTGTGGTGTCTCACATGCTCCCCACCTTCCTCTCTCAACCGTATTCATAGTTACCTTTGTTCAGTGTACTTACATTGTTGTGCTACCATCTCCCAAAATTGTGTTCCAAACCACGCACTCTTGTCTTCTATCACCCTGTAGTGCTCCCTTTAGTATTTCCTGTAGGACAGGTGTCTTGTTCACAAAGTCTCTCATTGTCTGTTTGTCAGAAAATATTTTGAGCTCTCCCTCATATTTGAAGGACAGCTTTGCTGGATACAGGATTCTTGGTTGGCGGTTTTTCTCTTTCAGTATCTTAAATATATCACACCACTTCCTTCTTGCCTCCATGGTTTCTGCTGAGAGATCTGCACATAGTCTTATTAAGCTTCCTTTGTATGTAATGGATCGCTTTTCTCTTGCTGTTTTCAGGATTCTCTCTTTGTCTTTGACATGTGATAATCTGATAAAGTGTCTTGGCGTAGGCCTATTCATATCTCTTCTGTTTGTAGTACGCTGCGCTTCTTGGATCTGTAATTTTATGTCTTTCATAAGAGATGGGAAATTTTCATGAATTATTTCCTCTATTATTGCTTCTGCCCCCTTTCCCTTCTCTTCTCCTTCTGGGACACCAATGATACGTACATTATTGTACTTTGTTTCATCCTTGAGTTCCCGGAGACGTTGCTCATATTTTTTCATTCTTTTCTCCATCTGCTCCTTTGCGTGTAGGCTTTCAGGTGTTTTGTTCTCCAGTTCCTGGGTGTTTTCTTCTGCCTCTTGAGATCTGCTGTTGTATGTTTCCATTGTGTCTTTCATCTCTTGTGTTGTGCCTTTCATTTCCATAGATTCTTCTAGTTGTTTTTTTGAACTTTTGATTTCTGCCGTATACATGCCCAGTGCTTCCTTTACAGCCTCTATCTCTTTTGCAATATCTTCTCTAAACTTTTTGAACTGATTTAGCATTAGTTGTTTAAATTCCTGTATCTCAGTTGAAGTGTACGTTTGTTCCTTTGACTGGGCCATAACTTTGTTTTTCTTAGTGTAGGTTTTAATTTTCTGTTGTCTAGGCATGGTTTCCTTGGTTATCCAAATCAGGTTTTCCCAGACCAGAACAGGCTCAGGTCCCAGAGGGAAGAAATATTCAGTATCTGGTTTCCCTGTGGGTGTGTTTTAGAAAATTGCTCCACCCTTTGATGCCTCGGGTCACTGTGCTTTTCTGCCCAGCAGGTGACGCCTGTCAGCCTATAATTCTTGACTGGTGTGAGGTGGTATGGCCGTGTTCCCCCAGGCTCTGGGGTCTGGTTCTGAATGGAAAGGGCCCCACCCCTTTCCTCCTAGAGAAGACAGACCCCTCAGGTGGAGGTCATTAGCATTTCAATGGTCTCGCTCTCTGCTTGTGCTGTCTCCACCCTTCTCCGCTTCACAGCCCTGGAAACTGAAAATGACTGGGGCTTTCTCCACTGAGCCGAAAAAGAAACAGATAGTCCCCTTCAGACCCAGTCCAAGGTGACCGTCCGGCTCTCCCAGGTCAGTCGTCACCCAAAGCCTCTGTCTGTTTTTGGGGATGCGTACCTGTAGTGATCAGTTCACGCTCGCTACTTAAAACCCCAGTTGGAGCTCAGCTGAGCTATATTCGCTTGCTGGGAGAGAGCTTCTCTCTGGCACCATGAGGCTTTGCAGCTCGGGCTATGGGGGAGGGGTCTCACGACTTGGTTCCGCAGGTTTTACTTATAGATTTTATGCTGTGTTCTTGGGCATTCCTCCCAATTCAGGTTGGTGTATGATGAGTGGATGGTCTCGTTTGTCCCCCCACAGTTATTCTGGATTATTTACTAGTTGTTTCTGGTTTTTTGTAGTTGTTCCGGGGGACTACTTAGCTTCCACTCCTCTCTATGCTGCCATCTTGCCCGACTAGTCCATTATCTTTTAAAGATATATTGAAAATAAGAAAAATTTCATATATTTACCCACATAGTTACCACTTCCAATATTCTTCATTCCTTTGTATAGATCCAGATTTCCATCTGGTATTATTTTCTTTTTGTCTAACACCAACTGGTGGTGAAGTTCTGCCAGTATCAAAAGAAGGCTACTAAGGAGGGAATAATAATTGTTGCACATCTAAAAGTCAAGATTTGGCTTCATGAATCAAGGACTTTAAACTATGTAGCCATGGACTTCACTCAGGATAAGCAGAAATATTATTTAGATGTGATTACCTTGATGGAGTAAGGAAAAGATCCCTGCATGGTTATGAGGGAAGATATAAGAAGTGGATTTAGGGTGACAACCATTAAGTTCACTTTCTGCTAGAAGATTTGACCTGGAATGTTTCTGTCTGATGTAACCCATTTGGGAAGCAAGGTATTTTTCTGAGTGGTGTAATAGAGGGGTTTGTGTAAATTCAATCAGGTTACCATTATGGATACTCCTGGGTATATGGTATAGTATGTGTGAGGGGTCAGAAGAGATGGGAAGCAAGGTTTCAGCAGACTTCTTACAGGCTGTTTCAATAATCCAGAATGGAGTTTATGAGGTTTTATTATTGCACTGGCAAAGGAGAACACAGAGATTAATATAAAGGAAAAAAATTGACAGGACTTTGTGACTAATGTGATGTGAGGAGAGGGAAGAGAAGATTCTGGGATATTTCTTAGATGTTCAAGAAGAATAGGTATATGCCATAATTTTCAGCATCTCATTAGCCGCCTCTGTATTAAGAGTAAAATAGTTAACACACCCTTCTGTCTTGTCCAACTAGCAAGAACTGGCCTCTAAAAAGAGAGAAGTTTTCTGGTGTATTCCCATGTAAATGGTCATCTTCATCCCATCAGAAGTGGGGAAAGAGGCACTTTTCCCCTATTATATACATTTCTGCTCTATCAATGATCCTCCAGAGTGAACTCACCAAAGGTGTTAAATAATTTTTTGTTGAACATCAGGAGAAAAAGGGGGTTTTAGGGAGGAACTTGGTGCTGCTTGGGCCACCATTATAACCCTGTTACTTGATGTAATGGAATGAACAGCATTTGGTAAAAGAAAGTGACATTCCTGATATTTGATCTATTAGTTTTCTATTGCTTTGTATGGTAGGCAAAATAACAGAACATCAAAAATATTCACATCCTAATCCCCAGAACCTGTGAATATGTTACCCTACATGGAAAAAGGGACTCTGTAAATGTGACTAAGTTAAAGGTCTTCAGATGGACTTATTATCCTGGATTATCTAGCAAGGCCCAATGTAATCACAAGAACCCATATAAGAGGAAGGCAGGAGGGTCAGAGTCAGAGAAGTAGATGTGAAAATTGAAACAGAGGTCACAGAGTGAGAGATTTTTAAGATGCTATGCTGCTGGCCTTGAAGATGGAGGAAGGCAACATGAGCTAAGGACTGAAGGTGGCTTCTAGAAGCTGGGAAAGGCAAGGAAATGGATTCTTCCCTAAATCATCCAGAATGAACCTAGCCCTTTTGATATTTTGATTTTAGGATTTCTGATCTCCAGAATTGGAAGATTGTAAATGTGTGTTGTTTTAAGTCACTGATTTCGTGGTAACATGTTTCAGAGTAATAGGCAGCTGATACACTGTATAACAAATTACCACAAACTTAGTGACTTAAAACAATACACATTTATCTGTTTCTATAGGTCAAAATATCAGACAAGGCTCATGTAGATCCTCTGCACAGTGTCTCAAAGGCTGTAATCAGGTGTCAGCTGACTCTGTTCTTATCTGAAGACTTGACTAGGGAAGAATCCACTTACAAGTACACTGCTTATAGATAGAATTCATCTCCTTGAAGGTGTAGAACTGAGGTTCTGTTTTATTGTTGGTTTTAGATCAGAGGCCACTGTCAGCTCCTAGACCCTGTCCTCAGTTCCTTGCCATGTGATCTTCACCATAGGCAATCTTAAAATATGCAAACAAAAACACATGTGAATGTGACATCCCATCACTATTCCCATATAATGTAACCTAATCACAAGTGACATCCCACCACCTTCACTATATTCTATTCTTTAGAAGAAAACCAGAGGTTTCACCCACATTTAAGGGGAGGAGATTTTAGAAGGTTCAACCACAAGGGCCAACCTAGGATCTGTCTGCCACACTTGGTATTTAAAATCAAAATAATTAATTAGTGCAGTGAATAGCTATCTAGTGATATTTGGAATCAGACAGAACATTGAGCCTGGCAGAGAGACATGAAGCTAAAAGTCCATTAAAACATATATATATATATATGTTGTCCCAAATACATGTCATAGAATATTATATCAACCCTACATGTGACAACTCCAAATAGAAGACTACCCATATTCCCCTCTTTGGTAATAAGTAAATTAGTATTATTTTGGATGAATATATAATATACAGAAATGAGAATGAACATCCTAAAAATATATTAAAATCTCTAAAGAGGTCAGACTGTGATGGTGGCATAAGGTGCTCCAGGTTGCTATTCTCCAGAGCATCTTTGAACAAATAGGAAAAGCTCACAGACCATCTTCCTCAAAATTCCAGACAATAGTTAAGGGGTTGCAGTAACTGTGTAATTGCAAAATCAAGAAAACCCAGCTTTAAAATATTAAGAGAATATGAGCCAACTATATGCTAACAAACTAGACAACTTAGACAAAATGGACAACTTCCTAGAGAAGCATAAACAACCAACATTGACTTGAGAATAAATAGAAGACCTTAACAAACCAATCACAAGTATAGAGATTTAATGAGTCATCAAAAACATCTGAAGAAAGAAATGCCCAGGGCCAGATGGTTTCACATGTGAATTCTACCAAGCATTCAAAAATTAGTACCCACCCTGCTCAAACTCTTAAAACTGGAGAGGAGGGAAAGTTGTCTAACACATTTTATGAAGCCAACATCATTGCAATACCAGGCCAGGCCAAGTTACTACAAGAAAAGAAAATTACAGACCATTTTATTTAATGAATATAGATGTGAAAATCCTCAACAAAATCTTGCAAATTGAATCCAGCAGCACATTAAAAGAATTATACACCATGACAAAGTGGGATTTATTAGGGGTATGCAAGGGTGGTTTAACATAAGAAAATCAATTAATGTAATACACCACATCAATAAATCAAAAGGGAAAAACCACATGATCATCTTGATTGATGCACAAAAGGAATTTGACAAAATTCAGCATCCTTTCTTGTTGAAAATACTTTGAAGGATAGGAATAGAAGGAAACTTCCTGAACATGTTAAAGGGAATATATGAAAAGCCCACAGCTAGCATCATGATCAATGGGGAAAGACTGAAAGCTTTCCCTCTAAGATCTGGAACAAGATGAGGATGCCCACTGTCACCATTATTGTTCAACATTGTGCTGGAAGTTCTAGCTATAGCAATTAGATAAGAAAAAGAAAGAAAAGGCACCCAAATTGGAAAGGAAGAAGTAAAACTTTCACTGTTTGCAGATGACATGATCCTATATGTAGAAAACACCCCAAAATATACAGTAAAACTGCTAGAGCTAATAAACAAGTACAGCAAAGTGGCAGGGAAGAAGAACAGCATGCAAAAATCAGTAGTGTTTGTATGCACTAGGAAGAAGCAATCTGAGAAGGAAATCAAGAAAAAAATTTCATTTGCAATAGCAACCAAAAGCACAAATATTTAGGAATAAACTTAACCAAGGACATAAAAGACCTATCAGAGAAAACTACAAAACATTGCTAAAAGAAATCAAGGAAGACCTAAATAACTAGAAGGACATACCATGTTCATTGACTGGAAGACTAAATATAGTTAAGTTGTCAATTCTACACAAACTGACTTATAGATTCAATGCAATGCCAATCAAAATCCTAAAAACTTACTTTGCAGAAATAGAAAACACAATAATCAAATTTATTCAGAAAGGAAGGGTGCCCCAAATAGGTAAAAATATCTTGAGAAAGAAAAATGAAGTGGGAGGTCTTCACACCACCTGACTTTAAAGCATATTACAAAACTACAGTGGTCAAAACAGCATGATACTGAGGTGGGGCAAGATGGCAGAGTGGTGAGGTGTGGGTTTTAGCTACTCCTCTGGGGCAATTGGTAGAAAGCCAGGAACTGTGTGGACCAGACACTGCAGAGGAATTTGAGTTTGGACATAATTCATACACAAAAATGCATGGAACAGCTGAGATCAGGAAAATCTGTAAGTACTCATGGCCAGGGTGCCTGCACCCCTCCCTGGCAGGCAGAATCCTGAGGGAGGAGGGGATGTCAGTGCTGGGAACCAGGAGGGAGAACTGCAGTGGCAGCACAGATTAACAAACTCAGACTGCTGAACAAAAACTCCAATCATAGATAAACTGACACCAGACACTGGAGAATCTTGGAGCAGTCAGCCCAGCAGAGGGGAGATAGGGCTAGCAAAAACAGCAAAAAATAAAAAATAAATAAATAAAAAATAATAACAGAGACTTTTGGAGCTGGGGTGAACATAATACCAGAAGGGCTGGGCTCTAACAGAATAAGGCACATATGCAAATCCAAATCCCTTCTCTGAAAAACCAGTTTCACTGCTTTCTTGATTGTTCCTTAATTGCCCTCAACTCCTTGTCTTTTAGCATTTCAATAGACCATCAGAACTGCAAGGACTGTAAATAGTCCATACTGGGCACTACTTTTTCTTTTTTCATTTTCTTTCTCTTTTTTTTATCTTTTTCTTTTTTTTTGGCAATAACTATTCTAAGAAGCTCATTACAGAAATCCTCAAAGACTTGCAATTTGGACCCAGGCAATAGCAGAACTAAGATAGCTCTGAGAGAAAAAGCAATAAGTCTAGTGGCAGAGAAAATTTGCTAAAGACCATAATTTCCTAAGAAAAGGGGGTGTGACCCAGCTCCAGTGGGAGCCCTCCTCTGGGGAACTCAGACTCCAGGGGCTGGAGTTCAGAAACCAGCTTCAGTCAGCAACATCCACAATAGGGTCAGGATCACCAGGAGAACTAAAGGCATGCACCTTCTTACACTGGTGGGGGAGCTGTGGGCTGGCAAGTGCCATCTGCCTGACAGCATAGGAAAAACACAGAGTCTAGAGGCCTCACAGGAGAGTGTCATTCTCAAGGAAACTCCATATGCTCCTTCTGAGACCTGGGCCTCTCTAGACAGGGAAAGCCTGACAGGGGTTGACCATATATGAGAAGACACTCACACAAAAAGGCTACATAGAGGCAGGGCAAGAAACAGAAAAACAAAAGGTGAAAAACTCTGATCAACTAAATAGAACCTTAGTTAGAGGCCTAGAATAAGCTGAACTAAACAACAGAGGTTAGAGAACAAAGCCAACCAACAAGAAAACCCTAGGGAAAAGAGAGAAACTGAGCTCCAGAATAAGAGAAAATGAGCTCCAGAATAAACTAATCATCTTCATTACTACACTCTTCTCCAAACTTCTTTCTCCTGTCTTTTCCTTTCAGCTTGTAGTACTCCCTTTAGTATTTCTTGTAGCATCATTATCTTATTCACATTATCTTATTCAGGATGCTGAATTTTGTCAAATGCCTTTTGTGCATCAATCAAGAAAGCCAGATGCCTAGACAGCTCAAGATAATGAGCCATACTAGGAAAGATGGAAATATGGAACAGCCAAAGGAACAAAATAGTTCTACTGAGATACAGGAGTTGAGACAACTAATGTTAAATCAGTTCAATGAACTGAAGGAAGAGCTAATTAAAGAGGTTCAAACAAATCTAAATCAATTCAAAAATCAAGTCAATGAACTGAGGGAAGATATAGCAAAAGAGATGAAGGATATAAGGAAGACACTGGATGACCATGAAGAAGGTTTCATAAACTTGAAAAAAACAAATGGCAGAACTTATGGGGATGAAGGAATAGTGGTGGAGATGAAAAAGAAAATAGAGGGATACAACAGTAGATTTCAACAGGCAGAAGAAAGGATAAGTGAGTTGGAAGACCAGACATTTGAATTCATACACACAAAAGAACAGATGGTGAAAAGAATGGAAAAATACGAACAGGGTTTTAGGGAGCTAAGTGACAACATGAAGTGTGCAAATGTACATGTTATGGGTGTCCCAGAGGGAGAAGAGCAGGGAAAGGGGGCAGAAAGAATAACAGAAGAAATAATCACTGAAAATTTCCCAACACTTTTGAAAAACAGAAAATTACAGATTCAAGAAGTACAGTGCACCAGAAAAGGAAATGGACCCCTGTAGACTTACTCCAAGACAACTACTGATCAGATTGTCCAATGTCAAAAACAAAGAGAGAACTCTGAAAGCAGCAAGAGAAAAACAATCCATCACATACAAGGGAAGCTCAATAAGACTATTTACAGATTGCACCACAGAAAACATGGAAGTGAGAAGAGAGTGTTATGATATATTTAAGATACTGAAAGAGAAGAACTGCCAAACAAGAATTCTATATCCAGCAAAACTGTCCTTCAAAAATGAGGGAGAGATTAAAATATTTTCAGACAAACTGAGAGAGTTTGTGAATAAGATAATGACACTACAAGAAATACTAAAGGGAGTACTACAGGCTGAAAGGAAAAGACAAGAGAAAGAGTTTTGGAGAAGAGTGTAGAAATGAAGATTATCAGGAAGGGTAAAAAGAGAGAGGAAAAAACAAGACATGATATATAAATTCCAAAAGACAAAACAGTAGAAGAAAGTACTGCCCTTACAGTAATAACACTAAATGTTAATGGATTAAACTCCCCAATAAAAAGACACAGAGGGGCAGAATGGATTATAAAGCAGGACCCATCTATATGCTGTCTACAAGAGTCTAATTTTAGACACAAGGACAAAAATCGGCTGAAAGTGAAAGGTTGGGAAAAGATATTTCATGCAAACAGCAAGCAGAGAAAAGCAGGAGTAGATTTTCTTATCAGACAAAATAGACTTCAAAAGTAAACCAAAGAAAAGTGACAAAGAAGGACACTAGATATTAATAAAAGGGTCAATTCATCAAGAAAACATAACAACAATAAATATTTATGCACCAAACCAGAGTGTGCCAAAATTCACAAGGCAAACACTGAGCACACTGAAAGGAGAAGTAGATAATTCCACAATAATAATTGGGACTTCAATACACTGCTTTCATCAATAGATAGAACATCTAGACAGAGGATCAATAAGGAAACAGAGATATTGAATTATATGATAAATGAACTAGACTTGACAGATATTTATAAAACACTACATCCCACAGCAGCAGGATACATATTTTTCTCAAGTGCTCATGGAACATTCTCTAGGCTAGACCACATGTTGGGTCACAAAGCAAGTCTCAAGAAATTAAAAAAAAATTGATATTATAAAAACACTTTCTTGGGTCACAACAGAATGAAGTTGGAAATAAATAATAGGCAGAAGATTGTAAAATTCACAAATATATGGAGACTAAAAAACACACCCTTAGAAAACCAGTGGGTAAAGGAAGAAATTACGAGAGAAATTAGTAAATAGCTCAAGGCAAATGACAGTGAAAACACAACTTATCAAAACTTATGGGATTCAGCAAAGGCAGTGCTGAGAGGAAAATTTATTGCCCTAAATACCTTTATTAAAAGAGAAGAGAGAGCAAAAATTGAGGAATTAACTGTCCACCTGGAAGAAGTAGAGAAAGAACAGCAAACTAACCCCAAAGCAAACAGATGGAAAGAAATAACAAAGATTAGAGCAGAAATAAATGAAACTGAGAACAGGAAAACAATGGAGAGAATATACAAAACCAGAAGCTGGTTCTTTGAGAAAATCAACAAAATTGATGGACCCCTAGCTAGTCTAAAAAAAATAAAATAAAATAAAAAGAGAAAAGTGGATGCAAATGACTGCAATCAGAAATGGGAAAGGAAACATAACTACTGACCCTGCAGAAATAAAGGATATAATGAGAAGATACTATGATCAACTATATGCTTATAAACTAGACAACTTACATGAAATGGACAATTTCCTAGAAAAGCATGAACAGCAAACATTGACCCATGAAGAGATAAATGACCTCAACAAACCAATCACAAGTAAAGAGATTTAGTCAGTCATCAAAAAGCTCTGAAAAAAGAAAATCCCAGGACCAGATGGTTTCACATGTGAATTCTACCAAGCATTCAAGAAAGAATTAATACCAATCCTGCTCAAAATGTTTAAAAAATTGAATAGGAGAGAAAGCTACCCAACTTATTCTATGAAGCCAACATCACCCTAATACCAAAATCAGAAAAAGATACTACAAAGAAAGAAAATTATAGGCCAATCTTTTTAATGAATGTGGATGCAAAAATCCTCAACAAAATACATGCAAGTCAAATCCAATAGCACATTAAAAGAATTACACACCATGACCAAATGGGGTTTATTCCAGGTATGCAAGGCTGGTTCAACACAAGAAAATCAACTGATGTAATACACCACATAAATAAATCAAAGCAGAAGAACCACATCATCATCTCAATTGATGCAGAAAAGGCATTTGAAAAATTCAACATCTTTCTTGATGAAAGCACTTCAGAGGATAGGAATAGATGGGAATTTTCTCAGTAAGATAAACACAATATATGAAAAACCCACTGCTAACATCATACTTAATGGATAAAGACTTTAAGCTTTCCCTCTATGATCAGGAACAAGACAACAATGCCCACTGTCAGCATTGTTACTCAGCATTGTGCTGGAAGTTCTAGCTAGAACAATTAGGCAAGAAAAAGAAATAAAGGACACTCAAATTGGAGAGGAAGAAGTAAAACTTTCACTGTTTGCACATGACATGATTCTGTATATAGAAAATCCAGGAAAATCTATAGCAAAGCTATTAGAGCTAATCAATGAATACAGCAAAGTGGCAGGCTACAAGATCAACATGCAAAAATCTTCAGTGTTCTTATACACAAATAATGTGCAAGAAGAGGAAGAAGTTTAAAAAAATTCCATTTACAATAGCAACTAAATGAATCAATTATTTAGGGTTAAACTTAATGATGGCCACAAAAGACTTTTACAAAGAAAACTACAAGAAACTGCCAAAAGAAATTGAACAGAGCCAGAAAAATAGAAGAACATATTGTATTCATGGATTGGAAGTCTAAATATAACTAAGATATCAACTCTACCTAAACTGATTTATAGATTCAATGCAATACCAATTAAAATCCTAACAACTTACTTTGCAGAACTAGAAAAACCAATAACCAAATTTATTTGGAAGGGGAAGGTGCCCTGAATAGCCAAAAATATCTTGAGAAAGAGGATCAAAGTCAGAGGTCTCTCACTACCTGACTTTGAAGCATATTACAAAGCTACAGTGCTCAAAACAGCATGGTACTGGCATAAGACAGAGACACTGACCAATAGATTTGAATTGAGTATTCAGAAATAGACTCTCACATCTACAATTGATCTTTGATAAGGCAGTCAAGCCAATGCAACTGGGGCAGAGCAGCCTCTTCAATGAATGGTGGTTGGAGAACTGGATATCCATTTCCAAAAGAATGAAAGAGGACCCCTATCTCACACCTTAAAAATTAACTCAAAATGGATCAAACACCTAAACATTAGTTCTAACACCATAAGACTCTTAGAAGAAGGTGTAAGGCAATATCTTAAAGATCTTGTGATAGGAGGTGGTTTCCCAGACCTTACACCCAAAGCATGAGCAACCAAAGAACAAATAGACAAATGGGATCTCCTCAAAATCAAACACTTTTGTATGTCAAAGGACTTTGTTAGAAAAGTAAGAAGGCAGCCTACACAATGGGAGACAATATTTGGAAACCACACATCAGATAAGGGTTTAATATCCCAAATATATAAATAGATCCTACAACTCAACAACAGAAAGACAACCCAAATAAAAAATGGGCAAAAGACATGGACAGACACTTTTCTGAAGAGGAAATACAAATGGCTCAAAAACATATGAGAAAATGCTCAATTTCACTGGCTGTTAGGGAAATGCAAATCAAAACAACAATGAGATATCATCTCACACCTACCAAAATGGCCGTTTTCCAGAAAACAGAAAATTATAAGTGCTGGAGTGGATGTGGAGAAAGAGGCATACTTATTTATTTTTGGTGGGAATATAGAGTGGTGCAATCACTCTGGAAGACAGGGTGGAGGTTCCTCAGAAAGCTAAGTATAGGTTTGCCATATTACCCAGCTATTCCATTGCTAGGTATATACTCAAAGGAAGTGAAAGTTAAGACACAAATGGAGATTTGTAAACTGATGTTTATTGTGGCATTATTCACAATTGCCAAGAGATGGAAGCAGCCAAAATATCCATCAATGGACAAGTGGATAAACTGTGGTATATACACATGATGGAATATTATGCAGCTGTAAGACAGAACAAAAAAAAAATGGAACATATAATGATGTAGATGAACCTTGAGGACATTATGTTGAGTGAAGTTAGCCAGAAACAAAAAGGGGAGTGGATCCTGTAGACAACATTTTGACTGAAGTATATCAGAAACAAAGGCAAATGCTATAATGCCTCACCAATATGGACTAACTACCATGTGTAAACTCAGAATTGAAACTTAGAGCACAAGCTAACAGGGCAATGATTATTGTAATGGTCCCTAGATTGTAAGCGCTTACAGCAGTCAAGTCTATTAGCCTGAATTGTAATGGCTATCTCCAAACTCTGAGATGCTGATCCATTTGTGTATAACCTGATTGGTCTCTGGAACATTGGGTATTTGTGTGACACCTGAAACTCAGAGCTAGACCTCTTCAGATATGAATGTCAGTATTAACACATACAGCAACTGTTAATAAAAAAAAGCTGAAAAAGGGCCCAGACTTCAATTAGAGATATGAATGAAGCAGATCTGGTTAAGACTAGGGCAAATTGGGCCAAAGGGTAAGTGTTGAAACTGGCTGTGTGTTAAAACTTCAACTTCCATGTGAGACCAAAGGAAGAGATGTTCATTTGGTGTAGGATCTATATTTTCTAAACAATATAACTTCTACTTTCAATTTGTTCAAGCACCACAATTGCATGGACCTCTGAATATGATGTGAGATATAGTAGGTTTATATAGGTTAGATTGAAATAGCAACACATCTGAAAGTAATTTAGGCAGAGAATAAAAATATATATGTAGGTCCCCCCTGAGGAGCTGGGGGAAAATGCAGAAGTGTTGGACTTCCTTACTTGGATTGTTGCTGATGTTCTCACAAATGTTGAGGACTGATGGCTTGGTATGCTGAGCCCTTTATCTTAGGGCTTACCCTTATGAAGCTTGTTCCTGCAAAGGAGAGGCTAAACCTGCTTATAATTGTGTCTAAGTGTCTCTCCCCCTGAGTGCCTCTGTTGCTCAGATGTGTCCCTTTCTCTCTAACTAAGCCACCTTGGCTGGTGATCTCACTGCCCTTCCCCCTACATGGGACCTGAAATCCAGGGGTGCAGATCTCCTTGGTAACACAGGATATGACTCCCAGGGATTAATCTGGACCCAGCAGTGTGGGATTGAGAACATCTTCTTGGCCAAAAGGGGGATGCAAAATGAAACAAAATAAAGCTTCAGTGGCTGAGAGATTTCAAATGGAGTTGAGAGGTCACTCTGGTGGACATCCTTATGCACTATATAGGTAACATTCTTTTCAGTTTTAATGTATTGGAATAGCTAGAAGTAAATACCTGAAACTATCAACTCCATCCCAGTAGACTTGACTACTGTAGATGATTGCATAACAATGTAGCTTACAAGAGGTGACGGTGTGATTGTGAAAAACTTGTGGATCACACTGCCTTTATCCAGTGTATGGATGAATGAGTAAAAAAATGGGGGCAAAAACTAAATGAAAAATAAGGTGGGATGGGGGGATGATTTGGTTGTTCTTTTTTTTATTGTGATTTTTCACATACCATACAATTATCCAAAGATCCAAAGTATACAGTTACCCCTGGCCCCATCATACAGCCATGCAACCATCACCACAATCAATGTTTTTTTCAATTTCTAGAACATTTTCACCATTCCAGAAAAGAAATAAAGACAAAAAAAGAAACTCAAATCCTCCCATATCCTTAACCACCCCCCCTCCATTGTTGACTCATAGTATTGGTATAGTACATTTGTTACTGCTGATGAAAAAACATTAAAATATTACTAACTGTAGTATATAGTTTGCAATAGGTATATTTTCCCTATATACTGTTCTATTATTAACTTCTAGTTATAGTGTCATACATTTGTTCTCATTCATGAAAGAGATTTCTAATATTTTACAGTTAATCATGGACATTTCCCACCAAAAGGTTCACTGTTTTATATATTCCCATCTTTTAGCCTCCAACTTTCCTTCTGATGATATACATGTCTCTGAGTTTCCCTTTCCACCCCATTCATGCACCATTCAGCACTGTTAGTTATTCTCACAATGTGCTACCATCACCTCTGTTCATTTCCAAACATTTAAGTTCAACCTAGTTGAATATTCTGCTCATAAAAAGCAACTGCTCCCCATTCTTTAGCCTCATTCTATTTCCTGGTAACTTAGATTTCATGTCTCTGAGTTTACACATTATAATTAGTTCATATCAGTGAGACCATGCAATATTTGTCCTTATGTGTCTGACTTATTTCACTCAATATAGTGCCATTAAAGTTTCTTCATCAACCCATTTTTTAAGATGATTTTCTTCACACATCATACATTCTGTCCTAAGTAAACAATTGATGGTTCCCTGTATAGTCACATATTTATGTATTCACCACTCTCACCACTATCTATATAAGGATATCACCATTTCTTCCAAAAAGAAGAGGAAGAGTCAAAGAAGGTATAGAGATAAAAGAAAAAGAAAAAGAAAGAGAAAAAAACATGACAGCTAGGAAGCAACAAAAGGAAAGATAACATTAAACTAATGTATAATGAAGAATCAAACAACATTACCAATGCCAAGAGTCCCATACCCCTCCAATATGTCCCCCTCTTATATGCATTTAGCCGTGGTATATTGCCTTTGTTACATTAAAAGAAACATAATACAATGTTTCTGTTATAGTCTATAGTTTACATTGATTGTATTTTCCCCCAATACCTCCCTATTTTTAACACCTTGCAAGGTTGACATTCATTTGTTCTCCATCATGAAAAAACATATTTGTACATTTTATCACAATTGTTAAACACTTTAGGTTTCACTGAGTTATACAGTCCCCCTCTTTATCTTTCCTTCTGGTGTCCCATATGCTCCTAACCTTCCTCTTTCAACCATATTCAGAGTTATCTTTGTTCAGTGTACTTACATTGCTGTGCTACCATCACCCAAAATTGTGTTCCAATCCTCTCACTCCTGTCTTTTCCTATTTCTCTGTAGTGCTCCCTTTAGTATTTCCTGTAGAGTAGGTATCTTGTTCACAAACTCTGTCATTGTCCATTTGTCAGAGAATATTTTGAACTCTCCCTTGTATTTGAAGGACAGTTTTGACAGATATAGGATTCTCAGTTGGCATTTTTTCTCTCTCAGTATCTTAAATATATCAAACCACTTCCTTCTTGCCTCCATGGTTGCTGCTGAGAAATATGCACATAGTCATATCAAGCTTTCTTTGTATGTGATGGATTGCTTTTCTCTTGATGCTTTCAGGATTCTCTCTTTGTCTTTGATGTTTGATAATCTGATTATTAAGTGCCTTGGTGTAGGCCTATTCAGATATATTCTGTTTGGAGTATGGTGCACTTCTTGGATCTGTAATTTTATGTCTTTCATAAGAGATGGGAAATTTTCATTGATCATTTCCTCTATTATTGCTTCTGCCTCTTTTCCCTTCTCTTCTCCTTCTGGGACACCCATGCCATGTATGCTTCTGCATTTCATGTTGTCACCCAATTCCCTGAGAAATTGCTCATATTTCTCCTTTCTTTTCCCTATCTGTTTTTTTTTTTTTTTGTGTGTGTGTGTGTGTAGGCTTTCAGGTGTTTTGTTCTCCAGTTCCTAAGTGCTTTCTTCTGCCTCTTGAGATCTGCTGTTGTACATCTCCATTGTATCTTTCATCTCTAGTGTTGTGCCTTTCATTTCCTTAGATTCTGCCAGTTGTTTTTTCTACCATATGTACACCCAGTGTTTTCATTATAAGCTTCATCTCTTTTGCCATATCTTCCCTAAGCTTTTTGAATTGATTTAACATTAGTGATTTCAATTCCTGTACCTCAGCTGAAGTATAAGTTTGTTCCTTTGGCTAGGCTATAACTGTTTTTTTCTTAGTGTAGTTTGTAGTTTTCTGTTGTCTAGGCAGCTGGTTTCCTTGGTCACCCCAATCAGGTTTTCCCAGACCAGAACAGGCTAAGGTCCCAGAATGAAGAAATATTCAGTATCCAGTTCCCCTGGGGGTATGTTTTAGAGGATTGACACACCCTGTGAGGCTTCAAGCTGCTGTGCTTTTCTATCCAGCAGGTGGCACCTGTCAGCCTGTAGTTCTTGACTGGTGTAAGGAGGTGTGACCTGTGACTGTTTTCCCCCAGGCTCTGGTGTCTGGTTCTGAATGGAAGTTGGGTAGTAGATCTGGGCACCATCTCTTTCCTCTTTGGGAAGACATGTCCCCTAGGGAGTTTTCATTTGCATATAAATAGGTTCTTTGCCTCTCTGAATCTGCTGTCTCCACCCTTGTCTGGGTCAGACTGCTGTGAGCTGAAAATGGCTGAGGCTTTCTCTACTGAACCACTCAGTTTGAGAGAGAGAAAACAGGACAGAAAGCCCCCTTTCAGGGTCCATCCATGGCCCCCAGTTTCACCTGTCAGCCAGAGATAGCACCTGGTCCTCTGGGCTCCCTCTCCTGAGACAGAGAAGTCCCTTGGCTCTTCAAAGTGAGTCATCACTAAAAGCCTCTGTCTGCTTGTTGAGAATTTATAGCTTGTGTTTAGCAGTCCATGTTTGCCAATTAAAACCCCAGTTGGAGCTGGACTGAGGTATATTCACTTGTTCAGAGAGTGCTGCTCTCTATCACAGTAAGGCTTTGCCATTTGGGCTGCCATGGGGGAGGGGGTCCTGGCTCAGTTACTCAGTTTCTACTCACAGATTCCATGCTGCAATCTCAGGCATTCCTCTCAATCCAGGTTGGTGCATGATGTGTGGACAGTCAAGCTTGTCCCTCAGCAGTTATTCCAGATCATTTACTAGTTGTTCCTGGTTGTTTATTAATTGCTCTTGGGGTACTAACAAAGTTCCATTCCTCTCTATGCCACCATCTTCTTCCATTTCCTAGGTGTTCTTCTTTTCTTTTATTTTTTATTCTTTTTCTGATTCTTTCTAGTGTAAGGAAAATGCTCAAAAATAGGTTGGGGTGATGAATGCATAACTATATGATGGTACTGTGAATAGTTGACTGTACACCATAGATGACTGTATGGTATGTAAATATATCTCAATAAAACTGAATTTAATTAAAAAAACAGCATGATACTGGTATAAAGATAGATATACTGACTGTTCTGGTTTGCTAATGCTGCCAGAATGCAAAATACCAGAAATGGATTGACTTTTATGAAGGGGGTTTGTTTGGTTACAAAGTTACAGTCTTAAGGCCATAAAGTGTCCAAGGTAAGGCATCAACAAAGGGTACCTTCACTGGAGAAAGGACACTGGCATCTGGAAAATCTCTGTTAGCTGGGAAGGCACATGGCTGACATCTTCTTGCTCCCAGGTTGCATTTCAAAATGGCATTCTCCAAAATGTCAGTGTCAGCTTCTAATGGCTTTCTTCAAAATGTGTCTCTCAGCTACAGCTAGCAGTGAGATCCTTCTGTCTGAGCTTTTATAGGTCTCCAGTGAACTAATCAAGGCCCAGACTGAATGGGTGGGACCATACCTCCATGCAAATTATCTAATCAGAGTCATCACCTACAGTTGGGTGGGTCACATCTCCATGGAAACACTGAACCAATAGATTCCAACCTCATCAACACTAATACATCTTCCCCCACAAGGTTGCATTAAAGAATATGGCTTTTTTCTGGGAGACATAATATATATATAAACTGGCACACTGACCAATGGAATTGAGTTGAGAGTGCAGAAATAGACCCTCTCATCTACAGACAATTGATTTTTGATAAGACAGCAAGTCCACTCAACTGGAACAGAACAGCCTCTTCAACAATTGGTGATTGGAGAATAAATATCCATATCCAAAGAATGAAAGTGAACCCCTATCTCACACCTTATAAAAATTAATTCAAAATGGATCAAAGAGCTAAACATTAGAGCTATGACCACAAAAGTTTTAGAAGAAAATGTGAGGAGACATCTTAAAAATTTTGTGGTAGGATGTGTGGTTTCCTAGACCTTACACCCAAAGTTCAAGCAAATAAAGAAGAAATAGATAAATGGGATTTCCTCAAAATTGAATACGTTGTCAGGAAAGTAAATAGGGAGACTACTCAATGGGAGACTCTATTTAAAAGCCACATGTCAGATAAGGTTTAATATCCAGAATATATAAAGATATATATATAATATATATATAATATATATTTTTAATATAAATATATATTAAAACAGCCAATTTAAAAAATGGGCAAAAGACATGGATAGATACTTTTCCAGAGAGGAAACACAAATGGCTCAAAAACTTATGAAAAGATTCTAAACTTCACTAGCTATTAGGGAAATACAAATCAAAACCACCATGAGATATCATCTCACACCTACTAGAATGGCTGCTATTAAACAAACAGTAAGCTCCAAATGTTGGAGAAGATGTGGAGAAATAGGTACACTTACTCACTGTTGGTGGGAATGTAGAATTGTGCAGCCACTCTCGAAGGCAGTTTTGCAATTCCTCAGAAAGCTAAGTATGGATTTGCCATATGATCAAGCAATCCCATTACTAAGTATACACTCAGAAGAACTGTAATCAGGGATACAGACATTTGCACACTGATGCTTACAGCAGCATTATTCATGATTGCCAACAGATGGAAACAGCCCAAATGTCCATCAACTGACACGTGGATAAGCAAACTGTGGTAAATACATGCAATGGAATTTTATGCATCTGTAAGACAAAATAAAGTCATGATGCATGCAACAACATGGATGAACCTTGAGGAACTTATGTTGAGCAAAATAAGACAGAAACAAAAGGACAAATACTATATGTTCTCACTAATATGAGCTAACTATAATGAGCAAACTCTGAGAGTTAAATTTGAGAACACAGATGATCATGAAATAGAAAGAGTGTAGAGACTGGGCATTTGATGCTGAAGGAGTACAGAATATTTGACAAGATTGATTGTAAAGGTTCAGAAAAGGATAGGAAATACTGTGTGATGGTAGCACAATATTGTAAGTATAATGAACAAAGATGAGTGTGAATATGGCTGAAACAGGGAGACTGGGGCATGTGTGGCAGCAGGAGGAAAGCTAGAGGACTAAAAATGACGCTGCATAACTTAGTGAAACCTAGAATGGACAATGTTGGTGACTAATTGTACAAATATAAGAAAGTTTTTAGATAAACAAGAACAAATGTATATCACCATTGCAAGGTGTTAAAAATGGGGTGGAATATGGAAAGAATACAATTAATGCAAAATAGGGTTTTAGTTAATGGTAACCTTGTGTGCCAGTCTGAATGTATTATGTCCCCCCAAATGCCATTATCTTTGATGTAATCTTGTGTGGGCAGATGTTATCAGTGTTGATTAGATTGTAATTCTTTGAGTGTTTCTTTGGAATGCACCCAACCCAGCTGTGGGTGATGACTCTGATTGGATAATTTCTATGGAGGTGTTGCTCCGCCCATTCAGGGTGGGTCTAAGTTGAGTCACTGGAGCCATATAAATGAGCTGATGGACAGAGGGAACTCAGTGCAGCTGTGAGTGATGTTTTGAAGAGGAGACACAGCCAAGAGGGACACTTTGAAGAAAGCACAGGAGCTGCAGATGAGAGACAGTTTGAAGACGGCCATTGAAAGCAGACTCTTACCCTGGAGAACCTGAGAGAGGGCAAATACCCCAAGTTCAACTGAGAGTGACATTTTTGAGCAACTGCAGCCTAGAGAGGAACATCCTGGGAGAAAGCCATTCTGAAACCAGAACTTTGAAGCAGACACAAGCCACGTGCCTTCCCAGCTAACAGAGGTTTTCCAGACACCATTGGCCATCCTCCAGTGAAGGTACCCAATTGCTGATGTGTTACTTTGGACACTTTATGGCCTTAAGATGGTGACTGTGTAACCAAATAAACCCCCTTTTATAAAAGCCAATCCATCTCTGGTGTTTTTCATTCTGACAACATTAGCAAACTAGAAAACCTTGTAACATTCTTCCATCAATTGTAGCAAAGGCAATATACCAAAGCTAAATATCAATAAGAGGGGACTTTAAGGGAGGATTATGGGACTTTTTCCTTTTTTCTTTGCTTTTTTTCCTTTTTCTTTTTTTTTTCTTTTCTTCTTTCTTTGCAGAAGAAATGGACATGTTTTCATATAGATAGTGGTAGGGAATTCATGTCTATGTTATTAGACCAGGAGCCATTGATGTACACATAGGATGGATTTCATGGTGTGTGAATAAAACTGTTTAAAAATAAACAGAAGATGCAAGTGCCAGGAGAATGTGGAGAGAGAGGTATACCTATTCAATGTTTGTAGGAAAGTAGAATGGTGTAGCACCTCTGGAGGTCAGTGTGGCTGTTCTGCAGGAGGCTAAATACAATGTTGCTGTATATCCTGCAATCCTGTTACTAGGTAAATACTCCAATGAACTAAAGCAGGAACACAAATATACATTTGTGCACTGATATTTATGACAGCATTATTCATGATTGCCAATGGATGGTGGTGGTTCAAGGGTCCATTGACTGATGAGTGAAAGGGCAAACTGTGGCATATACATATGATGGAATACTGTGCAGCTGCAACAGGGAATGAGTCATGAGGCATGCAATGAAGTGAATGAACACTGAGGACATTAAGTTGAGTGAAACTAGCCAGAAACAAAGGAACAGATATTATATGAAATCACTAACATAAACTAACTATAACAAGCAAACTCTGAGAATTAAATTCGAGAGCATAGGTCATCAGGAGATAGAAAGTGGGCAGAGATTGGGCAATCGATGATTAAGGAGTACAGAATGTTCAATAAGTCTCATTGTAAAAGTTCACAAATGAATAGCACAATACTGTAAGTGTAATTCACAAAGCAGAGTGTGGGTGTGGTTGAAAGAGGATGGCTAGAGTCATGTACATCACCAGAAGGGAAGCTAGAGGATAAAAACTGGGACTGTATAACTAAACAAAACCCAGAGTGGAAAATGATGGTGGTTAATCATATAAAGATAAGAGAGTTCTTACATGAACTAGAACAAATGTACATTATTATCACTAGGTGTTAATAATAGGGTGTTATATGGAAAAATACAATTAGAGTAAACTAAGGTCTATAGTTAACAGTAACATTATAATATTATTTCGTTAATGGTAACAAAGACACTATACCAAAGATAACTGTCAAAAATAGGGGATAAAAGGGTTATGGGATATTTTTCTTTGGGAGAAATGAGAATGTTCTCATATTGACTGTGGTGGTGAATGCATAACTATGTGGTTATGCCAAGAGTCATTGATTGTATACTTAGGATGGATTGTATGGAGTGTGAATAAAGCTTTTTTTTTTTTTTTTTTAAAAAAAAAAAGAAAAAGAAGCAAGGCAAGTATATAAATTATGCCCTACCTAGTAATTAACATAACTCTGGTAAATGTGCAAAGGTGGGACAGGACCAAACTTCTGCTATGGTATAAATCAACTGTCAAATGTTTTTGTTTCTGTAAATAGCTTCATTTAGAAAATGCTTGTAAGAAAATTAGGGCCTACATTTTAAGCTCTTATAGCAGTCATCTTTATTCCTGAGTTTTAACTGTTATTTCTAAATTCTGAGCTGCTGAGCTCTTTGTGTAAAATCTGGTAGTTCCCTGAAATTTTGGGTATCTGTGTAACACCTGAGATTCAGAGCCAGAGTTCTACAGCTATGAATGGCAGCATTACCCCATATGGAAAATGTTAAAGAAGCTGAAAAAGAGATCAAACTTCAATTAGAGATATGAATGAAGCTGATCTGGTTAGGACTAAGGTAAATCAGAATACAGGGCAAAAGATTATATTGTCTCTATTTTAAAACATCTGTGTGAGACCAAAGGAGGAGAAGTTTATTTTGTTCAAAATTAAATTTTCTGAAGCACACTATCTAATTTAACCTATCTGGTAAGTTTATTTAAACAACCTAATTACATGGAACCTAGAAAAGGGAATGGGATCTTGTGATTCTGTATGGGTTGATGTAATACCCCGAAACATTCAAGAGTATTTTGGGCAGAAAATAAAAAAGTATTTGCAAAGTTCCTTGGGGGACTGGAGAAAAAATATAGAACTATTAAACTTCCCCACCTGGGTAATTCCTGATATTCTTTCAAGCATGAGTTTCTCCCAACTTAACAAGCCAAGCCCTTGATCTTTAAGCTTGCACTTATGAAACATTTCTATAATTGCAAAGCTAAGCTACTTATAATTATGCCTAACAGTCACCCCCAGAGAAACCATTTTGTTACTCAGATGTAGCATCTCTCTCTCTAGCCAATACTCTGTAAATAAACTCACTACCCTCCCCCTTTCATGGGACATGACTCCCAGGGCTGTAAGTCTCCCTGACAATGTGGTACATGACTCCCAGGATGAGCCTGGCCCTGGCATTGTGAGATTGACAATGCCTTCTTGACCAAAAGGGACAAAAGAAATGAAGCAAAATAAGGTTTTAGTGGCTAAGAGATTTCAAAAAGAGTTGACAGGTCATTCTGGAGGTTATTCTTATGCAAGCTTCAGCCAGATTTTGCAAATTTCCACAGTATGCCAAGCTCAAAACAACAGTATTCCTGAAAACCCAAAATAATTCCCTGGGCTGTATCTGAGACTCCATAAAAGTTTTCCTTATTATGTTTTTTTTTTTCAGAAACTTAAAGCCTCCAGATTGTTCCTATGCCAGATAGGCCCTGAAACCCAGAGGTACCAGTCTCTCCAAGAATATCAACCAGTTTCATTCCTGTACCACACAGTGGTGACACACCTTTTCAACATGAAGGATTTAGAATTCTCATTGCCCAGATATCCCTGAAGATTGAGAGAATGATCAAACGAGAGGAAGGAGTTGCAACAGAGAAGTTAGGATTTAACAAATGATTATTGCAACTAAATCATTATATAAATATTTCTTTTTAGTTTCTCTTGTATTAGTGTAGCCAGAAAGAAATACCTGAAATTGTTGAACTGTAATCCAGTAGCCTTGATCTTTGATAATGATTTTATAACTATAGCTTTTATTTTGTGACTGTGTGATTGTAAAAACCTTGTGGCTGTCACCTGCTTTATCCAGTGTATGGTTAGATAAGCAATAAAATAAAGACATATATGGAAAATATGGTAGGATAATTTCATGGTGCCCTTGCTAACCCCTCCCTCACCCCCTCCCTGGCACATGATGGAGTCAGCTTGTATTCCCATTTTGGGTCCCTGGACCTGTTCCAGAGGGAGCAGAGTAACTCTTTTGTGCATACTGTGGTGCACATGTGTCAGTGACAATCTACCATCATACTGAAAGTCTGAAATAGGAAAATTGTCTCAGACTCACTCTCACAGAACACGTGCTGCAGGCAGAAGCATCTTGCAGAAGTTAAGAAACAAAGTGGCCTGGGGAAAATGATTACCAACATTAAGTTGATAATGCAGTAGAACACCCGGAATGTTCTATTGAAAATGGAGTGTAGGGAGCATTTGAATTACTGTAAATGAGGGAATTCCTAAGGTCATGTGCAAGACAACCCAGGACAAGAAGCAGTCTCCATGAAGTCACAGTTAAGACTTAATGGACTCTGAACTTTGTATCTGCCTCAGGCTGATCTTGTTGATAGGAGAGTGAAAGTGCAAAGGGAACTAACACCAAAAGCAGAGCCAATTTGTAAACACTGTGAAAGTAAGTGTATTAGAGTTCTCTAGGGAAATAGAACCAACAGGAGATATCTATAAATATGAGATTTTACAAAAGTGTCTCACACAATGGTGGTGATGCACAAGTCCAAATTCCATAGGGCAGGATGCATGAGTCCAAATTCCATAGGGCAGGATGCATGAGTCCAAATTCCACAGAGCAGGCAGCAAGCTGGCAAATCTGATTAAGTTCTTCAATGAACTCCCCAGCAGAGGCTTGCTGGCTGAAGAAGAAATGAAAGTTCTCTGTCTTCTCCCTTAAAAGTCTTCAACTGATTGGGTTAAATCCAGCTGACTGAATTCTCTCATTGCAGAAGACACTCCCTTCATTGATGTAATCAGCCACAGATGTAATCAATTGATGGATGATTTGACAAACCAGCATTCTGGTTTATTAACCAGCCACAAATGTCCTTACAGTAAAAGGCCAGTGCTTACTTGACCAGACACCTAGGTACCATCACCTGGTCAAGTTTGGCACATGAACCTAACCACCACAGTGAGTTGTGGATTGGTTTTATTGTTTTTCTTAACTCCAGGCACCCAAGGAAATTTGTGTCCTATCACTAGCTGGATACAAATTTAAGGAACACACAGCTCAGGAACAAAATCCCAGAATTAGCACTTTAAAATATTAAATGTACAGTGTGCAACAAAATATTACAGACAAAAAAGAAAACAGGAAATTATAGCCCATCAAAGGAACAAGATAAAATCCAAAAACCATCAACAAAGAAGACTAGATTTTGAACATACTGGAAAAAACTTTAAAAAATGATCTTCAATATGCTCAAGAATATAAAGGAAAATATAGAGAAGAAATAATGGATATGAGGAAAACAATGAATGAACAATATGGGAATCTCTTGGAGATTCTCTACAGGAATAGAATGGAATATTATAGGTGAAGAATATGATAACTGAGATGAAAAACTACCTAGAGAGTTTCAAAGGAGATTGGAGCTGGCAGAAGAAACAATCCAATGACAAGATGATTGAAATGATTCAGACAGAGGAGAAGTAAGAAAAATGAATTTTTAAAAAAGGGAACACAGGATCCAAGATAGAAGATTAGGAGAGACAGAGCAAAATTCTCCTCCATGTAAAACACTAGATAAAAGACAGACAATGCTCCAGAATAGTGGTTCCAGGGCTCCACCAGCTGGGAAGGGACTTCTATACACACAGCAAATGTGTACTTCGAGAAATCAAGAGACTATATTTGGAGGCATGTGAGTATTTGGTCTGGAAATCTGCTGGAGAAATGGCAGCCAGAGGCACAGTCATGCACGGTGGGGAGAAATTGAGAAACTGTGTTCAGAGGTGGGTTAGTGCCTGACCTGGAAATCTGCCAGGAAACCAGCAGCTGGAGCCACAGTTGAGCACAGTGGGACATACTTTCCACACCATGGGCACCCACCTCAGTATCTGGTGTGGGTAATAACCCTTCACACACCCACAGCTAAAAGCCCCTGTGCTGGGGACAGACTACTGCAGCAGGTGGATGATTGCAGAAGTGGGTAGTTTCCACACCTGGAGCAGTCATCTTTGCAGCTGACTGGGAGACACACCTTCGCAGTGCAGTAGCTGAGAGCTTCCTTGAGGGAATTTGGGATTTGGCTGCCTTGTGATGGTGCACACTCCTCTAACGCAGAAGCCCATTGTGTGCACAGCCTAGAGGCAGCAGTGCCACATGGAAGTGCCAGGAGTCCTACACCAATCCTAGGGACTTGTGGGCCCATGGCAGAAAGGGACTGTGGGGAATCTGAGCTGAACAGTTAGATGTATTCTGAAGCCCCATGGTATTCCACCTGCAGCCCCGGGAATGTCTGGGGATACTGTGTCTTAGAGCCTTCTTCCTACAAAACTGCACAGGACATGCCCCCCACTCACAGGGCTGCCAGTCCCCACAGCAAATGGAAAATTGGTGCACTGATTGGACCTCCACATGGTTTGGGCCCCCACTAAGTGCATAGACAAAGTTTGGGAGAACTGGCTTGAGGGCAAGAGGTGGATTGAGAGATCAATTTGCTGGTAGGTCAGGGAAAGTGCACTCCACCAAGCTGTAGCTCTGTCAAATTATAGATAATTGTTTAAATAACCCAGCATATCCTAAAAGAACCCTATCAAAATAAGCAAATGCCAGAAGGCAAAAAGCAACATATAATTATAAAGCATATGAAGAAGCCAGAAGATATGGATAACCCAAATGCCCAAATTAAAAACAACAACAACAAAAAAGGAGACCCAGAACTCAGAGCAATTAATTAAAGAAGTAATCACAGACACCAATATCATCACCCAGGATATAAAGAACATCAAGAAGACCCTAGAAGAGCATAAAGAAGAATTTTCAAGAGTAAATAAAAAAATAGTGGATCTCATAGGAAATAAAAGATATTGTTGATCAAATTAAAAAGATTCTTGAAACATAATATAATCTGATTTGAAGAAGTAGAGGAATGAATAAGCAAATTTGTAGATTGTGTGTTGGAAAGTGAAAGCACAAAAGAATGAATGGTGAAAAACATTGAAAAATTTGAAATGGATCTCAGGGAAATAATGTACAACATGAAGCATGCAAATATAAGAATCATTGGAGTTCCAGAAAGGAAACAGAAAGGTAAAGGTCTAGGAAGAGTATTCAAAGAAATTGTTGGGGAAAACTTCCCAACCCCTCTAAAAGACATAAATATGCAAATCATAGATATCCAACAAACCCCAAATAGAATTTAAAAAGACTAAAAGCAATAGAGAGAATAAATAAAACCAAAAGTTGGTTCCTTGAGAAGATCAACAAGATTGACAAGCCCTTAGCTAGACTGACAAAATAAAAAAGAGAGAAGACTTAAATAAACAAAATAATAAAAGAGAGGGGACTTTACTGCAGATCCCAAAGAAATTTAAAAAAATCATGAGGATACTATGAACAACTGTATGCCAACAAACTAGATAGCTTCAAGGAAATGGACAATTTCCTGGAATCATATGAACTACCTAGACTGACCAGAGAAGAAATAGAAGACCTCAACAAACCAATCACAAGCAAAGAGATCCAATCAGTCATCAAAAAGCTTCTCACAAATAAAATCCCAGGGCCAGATGGCTTCACAGGGGAATTCTACCAAACTTTCCAAAAAGAACTGACACCAATATTACTTAAACTCTTTCAAAAAATTGAAGAAAATGGAACACTACCTAATTCATTTTATGAAGGTAGCATCACTCTAATGCCAAAACCAGGTAAAGATGCTACAAGATAGGAAAACTAAAGGCCAGTCTCCCTCATGAATACAGATGCAAAAATTTTCAACAATATACTTGTAAATCAAATCCAAAGACACATTAAAAATCATCCACCATGACCAAGTGGGGTTCATTCCAGACATTCAAGGATGGTTTGACATAAGAAAATCAATGTAATACAACACATTAAAAAATCAACAGGGAAAAATCAAATTATCATCTCAATAGATGCTGAAAAATCATTTAACAAAATCCAGCATCCCTTTTTGATAAAAACAGTACAAAATGTAGGAATTGGAGGAAACTAACTCAATATGATAAAGAGCATATATGAAAAACCCACAGCCAGCATAGTATTCAATGGTGGGAGACTAAAAGCCTTCCCTCTAAGATCAGGACTAAGACAAGGAGGCCTGCTGTCACCACTGTTGTTCAACATTGTGCTAGAAGTGCTAGCCAGAGTAATCTAGCATGATAAAGAAAAAAAAGACATCTGAATTGGAAAGGAAGAAGTAAAATTGCCATTATTTGCTGATGATATGATCTTATATTTGGAAAACCCCGAAATATTGATGACACAGCTACTGGAGCTAATAAGCAAATTTAGCTGAGTAGTGGGATACAAGATTAATGCACATAAGACAGTAATATTCCTATATACTAGAAATGACTTAACTGTAGAGACACTCAAGAAAAATATTCTGTTCTCAATAGCAACTAAAGAAATCAAGTGCCTAGGAATAAACTTAACCAAGGATGTAAAATGCCTATACATAGAAAATTACATAACTTTACTAAAAGAAATAGAAGGGGAGCTAAAAAGACAGAAAAATATTCTGTATTCATGGATAGGAAGGCTAAATGTCATTAAGATGTCAATTCTACCCAAACTCATCTACAGATTCAATGCAATTCCTATCAAAATTCCAACAACCTCTATTGCAGACTTGGAAAAGCTAGTTATCAAATTTATTTGGAAGGGATAGTTGCCTCAAATTGCTAAAAACTTTCAAAAAAGGAAAACAAAGTAGGAGGACTTACACTTCCTGACTTTGAAGCTTACTATAAAGCCACAGTAGTCAAAACAATATGGTATTGGAACAAAGATAGACATGTTGATCAATGGAACTGAATTGAAAATTGAGAAATAGACCCCAAGATCTACAGTTGACTGATCTTTGATAAGGCTCCCAAACCCACTGAACTGGGGCACAACAGTCTCTTCAACAAATGGGACTGGGAGATCTGGATATCCATATCAAAAAGAATGAAAGAGAACTCCTACCTCACACCCTACACAAAAATTAACTCAA
Organism: Choloepus didactylus; assembly: GCF_015220235.1. Classification (NCBI taxonomy): domain Eukaryota; kingdom Metazoa; phylum Chordata; class Mammalia; order Pilosa; family Megalonychidae; genus Choloepus; species Choloepus didactylus. The sequence goes on along the minus strand of NC_051334.1, from coordinate 158,262,186 downwards.
AGTGGATCAATGACCACAATATAAGAGACAGTACCATAAAACTCCTAGAAGATAATGTAGGGAAACATCTTCAAGACCCAGTATTAGGAGGTAGCTTCATCAACCTTACACCCAGAGCACAAGCAATGAAAGAAAAAATAGATAAAAGGGAATTCCTCCCAATTAAAAGCTTCTGTACCTCAAAGGAATTTGTCAAAAAGGTGAAGAGCCAGCCAACTCAATGGGAAAAAGTATTTGGAAACCATGTATCTGAAAAAAGACTGATATCTTGCATATATAAAAAATCCTACAAGTCAATGACAATAGTACAAACAACCCAATTATAAAATGGGCAAAGGATATGAAAAGACATTTCTCTGAAGAGGAAATACAAATGGCTAAAAAACACATGAAGAAATGTTCATCATCACTAGCTATTAGGGAGATGCAAATCAAGACCACAATGAGATATCATCTTACACCAATTAGAATGGCTGCCATTAAACAAACAGGAAACTACAAATGATGGAGAGGATGTGAGAAGTTGGAAATCTTATTCATTGCTGTTGGGAGTGTATAATGGTACAGCCACTCTGGAGGACAGTCTGGTGGTTCCTTAGAAAACTAGATGTTAAGTTACCCTTCAATCCAGCAATTTCACTTCTTGGTATATACCCAGAATATCTGAAAGCAGTGACACGAACAAATATTTGTGCACTGATATTTATAGTGTCATTATTCACAATTGCCAAGAGATGGAAACAATCCAAATGTCCTTCAACAGATGAGTGGATAGACAAAATATTGTATATACACACAATGGAATACTACGTGGCAGTAAAAAGGAACACGGTCATGAAACATATGACAACACGAATGAACCTTGAAGACATAATGCTGCGTGACATAAGCCAGACAGAGGAGAGATATTTTATGTTACCACCAATGTGAACTCTATGAAAAATGTAAAATAAGTGTCTTATAATGTAGAATACAGGGAACCTAGAGATTGACAGAAGCTAGTGAAGGGGAAATGATAATCTAGTACGTACAGATATAATAATGAGGGTGAACTTACTGGCATTGGAATGGTTAGGTGTGACTATGGTTTGTTAATGTGATTATAAGTATCAGTGACACATTGAAGGTGAACATGTTCATAAATGCTTGTTTAAAGGTATATAACCCACAGAGTAGCACCACAAACCTAAATAAGTGTTAACATGATATACTTACAAGGTATGACAGATTGGTATATGGTATATGGAAAAACTACAAATTACATATTAAAGACTATAATTAATAGGAATGTCTTAACAACACTACACTAATACTAGGGTTGAATAATTAGCAGCTGATAAGAGCTCTGGGGTGTATTATGTTATGATAATTGTTTAAAGTTGAGAGTGATAATGACTGTACAACTAACTGAATTAATGTAATGAACCGACTATTTATTTTGGGATAGAATATGTATTAAATATAATTAGGAACCCACCACTTAAAAAATCAAGCCCTCTACTTGAGGCTTGCTCTTGTGAAACTTAAGGGTTGTAAATGGGAGGCTGAGCCCTCACATAATTATGCCTAAGTGGCATCTTCAGGGAACTTCTTTTGTTGCTCAAATGTGATCTTTCTCTCTCTAAATCCCCTCGGCAAATAAACTCATTAACCTCCCCCCCCACCCCCACCAGGGGCATGACTCCCAGGGGAATGAATCTCCCTGGTGATGTGGGACCTGACTCCCAGGAATGAGCCTGGCCCTGGCAGAGAGGGATTGAAACTGCATACTTGACCAAAAGGCAGAAAAACAAAGGTAACAAGCTGAAGTCACAGTGGCTGAGCGATCCCAAATTGAGTCAAGAGGCTATCCTGCAAGTGTCTTTTATGCAAGCTCCAGCTAGACATCCCAAATGGCCACAGTATTCTATGCCCTCACCAAAAGTAGTACTCTAATACCTAGGACCCTATTTGTGATTCTATAAAAGATTCCCTAAGTGTTATCTTTCAGAAACTTAAATCCTCCAGTGTTCATATACCAGACAATTCCTAAAACCCAGAGGCAACAGCCTCTTTAAGAACAACAATCAGATGATGCCCCCTTTCCCATACTGTTGACAACACCTTTTAATATGAACAAGTTAGGATGCTCATGGCCTAGACACCCCAAAGATGGAGAAAAAGATTAAGTGAGAGGAAAGGGTAGTAGCAAACCAGATAAGATTTAACAAAGGTCTATTAATACTGAAACTTTATGTAAATATATTGTATTAGTTAGGGTTCTCTAGGGAAACAGAATCAATGAGAGATATCTATGAATATAAGATTTATAAAAGTGTCTCACACAACCATGGGTATGCATGAGTCCAAATTCCATAGGGCAGGCAGCAAACTTGCAACTCCAATAAAAATGTTCAATGAACTCCTCAGAAAATGAACTGGCAACTTTGATGAACTCCTCAGGAAATGCTTCACTGGTCAGCTGAAGAATAAGTGAATATCCTCTATCTGTCTCACTTAAAAGCCTTCAACTGATTGATGGGATTAATTCCAGCTAACTGCATTCTCTCATTGTGGAAGACACACCCTTCCTTGACATCATCAGTCACAGCTGCAGCCAACTGACTGATGATTTAATAAACCAGCATGTTGGTTTATTAACCAGCCACAAATGTCCTCACAGCAACGTTTAGGCCAGTGCTTGCTTGACCAGACAGCTGGGTACCATCACCTGGCCAAGTTGACACATGAACCTAACCATCACAATCCACCTCTTGTCAACTTGGCAGTTATACACATCACCTAAAACCATACTTTATCTCTAAGTAGATGACAATAACAGACATATATTTCACCTAACAACACTCTGCTGCAGAGGATATAACTGGAAATGAACTAAGTCTCTCCAGAATAGGGTGCAAGTCCTTGGGTGACATTCACTCTTAAAATTGATTTCCTTTAGCTTAAATACAGCAAAATGAACAATACAGCTTATGCCATATGATAAGGGGATAACACAGAGAAGAAAGCAAAGATATTTGCTTTACAGACAAATACAAACATCATCATAACAAAACAAGGAGGGAATATTCATGCCATCATAGTCCTCGTTTCTGTAACTGGTCATGTGGCCATAGTCCATGTTTATCATTACCTTCTCCCACTACCCATTCCATGTTCCCTTTGCCCTCAGCAAGCACTTCAGCTGGCCATGGTTCTTTGTCTGGTGTTGTGAACCAAACTTTCATTCCTGAAGTTTCTTGGCCATTGGTAGTCCTGCCTGGATTGGGTTGTTGCAGTTTTCCATTGACTTTAATCACAGGGCATGGTAGTACTAAGAGATGCTCTAGGGGATACCTCCTGTACTCCAGGAAAACTCTTCTTTACTTCCATTGTGTAGTTGCAGTGCTATTTCCCCTTGATAGTCAGGATCAGTCACCCCAACCAGTACAGTAATCCCCTTCCTTGCCTGTTGATTCAGAGGCATAAGAAGCCCAAAGTGGCCAGGTGGCAGTCCTAACTTCCAGTTCAATGGGATTTTTGTTGTGTTTCCTGGTGGAAGCACTCTTCCTTTTGGAACAAAGACTTATAGACCAGCAGAGCTTAAGCTTTCGGGGACAGGAAGAAAAAATTTACCTAGCTGATCACTAGGAGTGATAGTAAGTGGTGCCACTCCTGTTTACACCCCTTGATTCCTGGACCCATGAATCCTGGCTATGGGAGAAACAGCACCATAGAGTGGATGCTGATTCAGAGCATACACAGCCTCCTGGAAAACACTGCCCCAGCCCTGCAAGGTATTGCCACCTAGTTGGTGCCATAATTGAGTCTTCAACAGGCCATTCCACCATTCTATCAACCCAGCTGCCTCCAGATGATGGGGAACATGGTAAGACCAGAGAATTCCGTGAGCATGTGACATCCCCAAATTTTGGGATCCCATTCTTTTCCAATCAATGCCTTTACTTTAACAGCAGACACACTGAGGGGCTGAGATTTTAGTTTACATTGTAAATCTGCTACTTGCACAATGAGAGTCTGCATCTGTGGCCACAGGAAATAACATTTTCTTTCAGGGCACACATAAAAACCTTTACTTCAGTCATACTGAATTTAAGTTTTAAATTTGAAGTCTTTAGCTCTTCCCTTTCTCTTATAACTTTATCCAACATATCTAAGAGCAGTCAGCCAACATCACTATACCTCTTAATTTTGCAAAGCTCTGTGAAGATGTCAAAAACACTGTCACCCAGATCCTTGCTTCATACAAGAGTATGATTAGGAGAATCAGAAGGTGCTATTTTGCATATCTCCCTTGCCAACTCATGCTATGGACTGTCAGTGCCCTCTTAATTATTGGAAATGGAGTCATTAGTGCCTTTGAATCTAATCAGAGTAGAAAACAAATTGTAAAAGCCCATTTTAAGATTCTGTTTTTCAGGAACCACTCTGGTACCAAGTTGTATTAGTTAGGGTTCTCTAGGGAAACAGAATCAATGAGAGTTATGTATAAATATAAGATTTATGAAAGTGTCTCCCGCAACTGTGAGTATGCACGAGTCCAAATTCCATAGGGCAGGCAGCAAACTGGCAACTCCAATGAAGATGTTCAATGAACTCCTCAGGAAACAAACAGGCAACTTTGACAAACTCCTAAGGAAATGAACTGGCAACTTTGATGAACTCCTCAGGAAATGCTTTGTTGGTCAGCTGAAGAAGTAAAGCCCTCCATCTGCCTTGCTTAAAAGTCAAGTGACTGATTGGATTAAATCCAGCTAACTGCATTCTCTCATTGTGGAAGACATGCCCTTCATTGACTTCAACAGTCACAGCTGCAGCCAATTGACTGATGATTTAATAAACCAGTGTGTCAGTTTATTAACCAGCCACAAACATCCTCACAGCAATGGTTAGGTCAGTGCTTGCTTGACCAGAGAGCTGGGTACCATCACCTGGCCAAGTTGACACATGAACCTAACCATCATATATATATATATATATATATATATATATATATGCTGGGGTGTTGGAATAGCTGGAAGGAGGTAAATGGCATCATGGTTCTCTACCCATAGCATCCTTTGAAATTTGCTCTGTAGCTACTTGTTGAATTGTGCTTTGAAAGTCTTCACCTTTCTGTATATACTCTATATTGCCTAATAAGGAAAGAACTGAAACTGTGGAACTGTAACACATTATGATTTTGAAATTACTTATATAATTGCTTATTGAGCTGTACATGGAAAGTTAACACCTTTCTGTATGTATGGTATGTTTGAAAATAATGGAAATAGCTGGAGTTTTGGAACTGTGACCCATGGCCTTCTTTGAAATTTGTTCTCTACTTATTGAATCATATTATGAAAGTTATCACTTTTTTGTTTATATTTTAAAGTTCACAATAAAAGATGCATAAAAAGTTCTCACCTAAAATAGGTCTGCACCCACAGGAATGGATTAAAAGAACGTAGTCTTTTCTGGGGTACATAACTTCCTCAACATAATGGAGGGCATATATATGAGAAACCCACAGCTAACATTGTAATCAATGGTGAAAGCATGAAATCTTTCCTTCTAGAATCAAGAAGGAGACAAGGATGCTCACTGTCATTCCTGTTATTCAATATTGTATTGGAAGTTCTAGCCAGAGCAATTAGGCAAGAAAAATAAATGAGGCATACAAATTGGAAAGGAAGAAGTAAAACTTTCCTTATTTGTAGATGACAGGTTCCCATATATTGAAAATCCTTAAAAATCCACAACAAAGCTACTAGAGATAAATTCAGCAAAGTAGCAGGGTACAGGATCATTGTGCAAAAATCAGTAGTGTTTCCAACTAGGTGATGATACTGTGAGATATTGATTTTATACTTCGGATGGAATATGTGTTAAGTGAATACATCTCAATAAAATCTGCAAAAATATTCAGTAGTGATTCTATACACAAGTAGCAAACACTTTAAAGAATGAATTAAAAATAAAACTCCATTTAAAATGGCATCTAAAAGATTCAAATAAATCAGATAAATGTAACCGAGGAAGTAAAGGACATGTACCTCAGAGCTGCAAAACATTGCTAAAATAAATCAAAGAATACCCAAATAAATAGAAGGATATTCTGTATTCATGAATTGGAAGACTAACTTTGTTAATGTGTCAGATTCAATACAATCTCTAACAAAATTGTAACAACCTTTTTTGTAGAAATGGAAAGGCTGATCATTATATTTATTTAGAAGGTTAAGGGTCCCCAACTGGCAAAAGCCATCTTGAAAAGAAGAAAGAAGTTGGAGCATTCACACTTCCCAATTTAATAATATATTACAAAGCTGCAGTAATCAAGCAGCATGATACTGGCACAAGGACAGGCATATTGGCCCGTGGAATTGAATTAAGAGTTCACAAATAAACATTACATATATGGCCACTTGATTTTTGGCAAAAGTGCAAAGTCCAGTCAACTTGGAAAGAACATTCTCTTCAAAAAATGGTGCTGGGACAAACATTGGGGACTGACGGTTTGACATGCTGAGCCCTCTGTCTTGGGGTTTGCCCTTATGAAGTTTGTTACTGCAAAGGAGAGGCTAAACCTGCTTATAAATGTGCCTAGGGGTCTTCCTGAGTGCCTCTTTGTTGCTCAGATGTGTCCCTCTCTCTAACTAGGCTGCCTTGGCAGGTGATCTCACTACTCTCTCCACTACGTGGAACCTGACTCCCAGGGGTGTAAATCTCCCTGGCAACACAGGACATGACTCCGCGGGATGAATCTGGACCTGGCATCATGGGATTGAGAACATCTTCTTGACCAAAAGGGGGATGCAAAATGAAACAAAATAAAGCTTCAGTGGCTGAGAGATTTCAAATGGAGTCCAGAGGTCACTCTGGTGGACATTCTTATGCACTATATAGATAACACTTTTTAGGTTTTAATGTGTTGGAATAGCTAGAATTAAATACCTGAAACTACCAAACTCCAAACCAGTAGCCTTGACTCTTGAAGACGATTGTATAACAATGTAGCTGATAGGCGGTGACAGTGTGATTGTGAAAACCTTGTGAATCCCACTCCCTTTATCTAGTGTATGGATGGATGAGTAGAAAAATGGGGACAAAAACTAAATGAAAACTAGGGTGGGATGGGAGGGATGATTTGGGTGTTCTTTTTTATTTTTATTTTTTATTCTTATTCTGATTCTTTCTGGTATAAGGAAAATGTTCCAAAATAGATCAGGGTGATGAATGCACAACTAATACGATGGTACTGTGAATAGTTGTACACCATGGATGACTGTATGGTATATGAATATGTCTCAATAAAACTGAATTTTAAAAAAATGGTGCTGGGAGAGCTAGCTATCCATATGCAAAAGAATGAATGTGGACCCATACCTCACACCATGTACAAAAATCAACTCAAAATGGATCAAAAACCTAAATATAAGAGCCCAAAGTATAAAACTCCTAGTAGAAAACATTGGGAAGCATCTTCAGGACCTTGTGTTTGACAATGGCTTCTTATACTTTATACTCAAAGCACAAGCAACAGAACAAAAAATAGATAAATGTGACATCATCAACATTAAAAACATTTATGCATCAAAGGGCTTCATCATAAAAGTAAAAAGACAACCTACAGAATGGGAGAAAATATTTGGAAAACATATTCATTATGGGTTCAATATTTAGAATACATAATTAAATTCTACAACTCAATAGGAAAAAAGCAAACTACTCAATGAAAAAAATGGGCAAAAGACTTGAATAGACACTTTTTCAAAGAGGAAATACAAATGGCTAAAAAGCAGAAGCTCAACATCACTAGCTATTAGGGAAATGCAAATCAAAACCACAGTAAGATACCATTTCACACCCACTAGAATGGCTACTATTAAAAATACAGAAAATAAAAAGTGTTGAAGAGGATGTGGAGAAATAGGAACACTCATTCATTGCTGGTGGGAATGTAAAATGGTGCAGCTGCTGTGGAAGACAGTTTGGTGGTTCCTCACAAAGTTTAGTATGGTATTACTCTTTGACCTGAGTATACCACTTCTAGATATATTCCCAAAAAATTGAAAGCAGGGATTTGAATATATATTTGCACACCAATATTCGTAGTGGCATTATTAGCAATTGCCAAGAGATGGAAGCAACCCAAGTGTCCATAAACAGATGACAGATAAACAAAAAGTGGTATATACATACAATGGGATATTATTCACCTGTGAAAAGGATTGAAGTTCTGATACATGTAATAACATGGATGAACCTTGAAGACATCAAGTTGGTTGAAGTTATCCAGACAAAAGGACAAATGTTTTATGTTCTCACTAATATTAAATAATTAGAATAAGCATATTCATAGAGTCAGAAACTAGAATACAGGGGCTAGGGTGGTGGTAGGGAATGGGGAGTTAATGTTTCATTGGTACAGAATTTCTCTTTGGGATGATAAAAAAGTTTCAGTAATTACATTGTGAATGTAATTAATAGCACTGTATTATGTATTTGAATGTGGATAATACAGGAAATTTCAGGTTATATATATGTTAGTAGATTAAAAATTAAAAAAAAAACCATGTAGGACTTTACAACACAGTGAACCCTAACATAAACTGAAGACTGTATCTAATAGTACAATTACAGTATTTCACATATTCAACAAAGTTATCACACTAATGCCAGGTGTTAATAAGAGTGGTATATGAGAACTCTATTTTCTCCATGATTTTTCTGTAAACCTACAACTTCTCATCAAAACAATTATATTAAAAAACTGTGTTTATCCATATGGATAACTCTCTAAAACTTAATATTGAGCAAGGGCAATAGACATAAAAGAATGCATACTGTATGATTGAATTTACATAATGCAAAAAAAAAAACAGAAAATAGTAATCTATGATGATAGAAGTTGGCATGGTCATTACCCTTGTGTGGTAGTGTCTGAAATAGGTCTGGAGAGCTTTTGCGGTGCTGATAATATTTTATGTTATGAGCTGGGTGTCAGTTACGTGGATGTGATTAGTTTGTGAAAATTCACTGCACTGGAAGATTATGATTTATACATTATTCTGAATGTATATTATACCTCAATTAGAAGTTTTATTTTTAATTCTAAAAAAGAAAAAAAGACCAAGGTCTTGACTGCTGGGATCCAATGAGAAGCACGAGGGTTGCCTAAGGGCATGAGGATAGTAGTAGAGTTGCTCAGGTGGCCCAACCATTCAGGGAAAGGACAGAGCCAAGAAGGTGGCAATCATCACCTCTTGGGACATTGTCAGGAGGTTTACCATGTTCCCCAAGCACTGCATTCAATTTCCAGTGCAGGTGGACTTGAGGGTTCTTCTGTTTAGAGCTTCTTCCTTGTTACTAAGCACACTTCTTAAAGTAAACTGCTTGTGAATGGGCAAAATTAACCACCATCCCTCAGATATCTGATAAACTAGTAGTGTGGCCTTAAAGAGCCTTCCGTGCCTATGAGAAACCCACCTTGGCTGGATTCCTCAGTGGCCTTTTTTTCAGCTGCCCATAATCTTTCAGCTGATGCTAGGTGAAAGCAGCAAGGGAACAAAATCCCACAAAGCTTTTCTGAGGCAATTAGATTCACCAATGGAGCATTCTGATTTATGATTTTAAGTCACAGCCTTCATCTTGGCCTTCATATGCCTTTTATTTACTTTTCAGGACTCTACTTCCCACTGGAGTCCAGACAAAGCAGCAAGAAAATGGCACAAAGCCAGAGTCCTCTTTATCATACTTCTCTAGAAGCCACACAGAAACAGAAACTCAGGCTATCCCTTAAGTAGTGTTATTGTCAAAGGCTCAATAGAATTCTCCTTCTGAACAAAGGGAGATATATTTCTTTATCTCACTAATTAATGCTTAGACTTTTAAAAAACTGAGTTCAGTCCACAGCCTAGAGGATGAGCTACCTGAAAAAGGAGTATTTTCCTTGGGAAGAACAAAAATGTTGATGCTGTCTCTGCTGTTATTGATTTTCACATCAGTCAGGGATCTTGATAAATAGAAATTCAGAAAAAAATGCCAGGGGGTGTATTCTGCCACAGCCTAGACAGTCAGACTCCAATTCCCATTATCCCGCAGTCCACTGGGTTGAAACGGAGCAAATGCAGATCTCTGTGAGCTAGACTAAATGTTTGTTGCACCAACCACTGTTTAATATGTACAATGTTTTTTGCCTTCACAGTTATGTATTTTCTAGCCTTATTCCAAAAGACCAATCATCAAAACATAGCATGCTGGTGGAGAGCAGAAACAAGTATAGAAGGCATTCAAACTTTCTGTCTCCCGGATCAATTCTAAATTGACCCTGCTGACTTAGGAGACTTGGTGCATGGATCTGTCAAAGCTTATCTCTCTGAATAAATCTTCTCTCTTCTCTCCCCCTTTCATCCCTCCAATCACATTGTATCTCTGTTCTTTCTGCTTCTTTTTGTCTTGTTGCCTGTCTTTTCCCTTTACTTTCTGTGTGATGGGGCCATGGAATATTCCTTGCCTCATCTCAAAATGTGATCCTTTGAATATCTCATAAGAGTTACAAAACCAGTAAATATCATGCTATTGCACAACTAAACAATTATCATTTCATTTTGGTGAAGCAATATTTCAAAATAGTTTAGCAAAAAGACACGGGACCTTTGTAATATGCACTGACAAAGAACAATATAGAATTGAAATTGTTGTGAGCTTGAACTCTGTACATATTGAAGAGTTTAGCCTTCAGTTATGAGAGAGAATATGATTATAAAGTAATAAGCACAGAAGAAAGATAAGCCAGAAAGCAGAGCAAATGTATTCTACTCTGCTGCCTTCGATAATAAAGATACTTCTACAAGTCAAGAGCGGTCTGGATTCCCTAGACCCTCTCCTTCTGAGAACAAAGGATTCTCTCCAGAGCCAGCAAATTCAGATTTCATCCAGAGGAATTATATCTTGTTCCCAAAATTCCAGTCCTGGCTTCTTTCTTTATATTGGGATCTCTATTCCCCCAGAACACCTGATCCAGTGTTGCCCTTCTACCTCATTCTTCTTTAGATGCCATCAGAGTTGTTCCTGTACACAGTTTTTGCTTGGGTTTTCCTTTCCACAAAAAGTCATCTAGTTGGAAAGTTTCAGGCATGAAGCTTCATGAGCTAACACAGAAACACTGACTAACCAAGTCACAAAAGTACAGTGGGGAAAGAAAAAGGAAGGTGATAGGTGAGTATGCTGGTTTGACTGTATTATGTCCCCCAGAAAAAGCTGTATTCTATGACGCAATCTTGTGGGGCAGACATATTAGTGGGGATTAAGTTGGAACATTCGGATTAGGTTGTTTGCATGGAAATGAGCCCCACCCAACTGTAGGTGATAACTCTGATGAAATAATTTCCATGGAGGCATGGCCCCACCCATTCAGGGTGGGCCTTGATCAGTGGAGCCATATAAATGAGCTGACAAACAGAAGGAACTCAGTGCCTTCCTAGATAACAGAGGTTTTCTGGACACCATTGGCCATCCTACAGTGAAGGTACCAGATTTTTGATGCATTATCTTGGACACTTTATGGCCTTAAGACTGTAACTGTGTAACCAAATAAGCCCCCTTTTATAAAAGCCAATCCATTTCTGGTGCTCTGCATTCCAGCAGCATTGGCAAACTAGAACAGTGAGTAAGGGGCTCATTCGGAGAGAAGCTGCAATCCATCAGATATGGAATCATCCCCATAGCCTGTACATTCAGGCTCTACCCCAGAGATGCTTTACTATTTTTCTTAACTGTTCCAGATCGACTTGTTTTCTACATTTTTCCTTGCAGAGTTTCCTTTGTTTGCTTCAAAAGACTCTCTCTTGCCTGAAATTTCTATGTAAAGCTTTCTATTTTGAATTTTTTTGACAACCATCACACAGAGCCTGCCACCCAAGTCATATTATTTGGGAATTCAAAGGCATGAAGTATAAAACCTCTATAAATGACATCAACACTGCGATCCTGACCATTAAGTGACAGCATTGCAAAACAGAAAATAGAAGTAAGGGGTAATTAAAGAGGACTGTAGGGAAGTGAGTGACTGCCTTCTGGTAAGAACAAATCTAGAGTCTCACTCCTTTTAACCTTCCCAGTCCTTCCACCCTTTCTACCCAGTTGCAAGTCATGAAAGGATTACTAGAACCCCAAACCACTGCAATCTCAAGCCTTCACCCCACCACACATACATAGCAGACACACCAGACTCCTTTTAATTCCTTTTCATTATGTAACCCCATTCCTGAAAGTTCCATCCCCATGCCACCTCTCCGATAAATGCCCACTGAAAGGTGGCCCATTTTGATGGCCCCTCAGCTAGTCAGCTTTGACCAATCCCACAAGACCTTCTGTTAGACGCAAGCAAATACTCCCACTCTTTCTGTCTCATAGGCCCAGTCTCCTACTGGAATTCTTCTCTGGAAGTTTTTTTATTTTTTTTAAATAAATATCTGTACTTTGATAGGCCACCTGGAATTTCTCCAGTTCACATACCCTGTTTCCCCTACTTCATGGAGTCCCAACTAGATGTCCAGCAATGAATACCTTTTCCTCATTAACATATCTCTTCACTGTAAGGGCCAGCTCTAAACAGAATGGTGAAATATTTATAGTACGCACATTATCTTCCAGCACTATACAAGTATTATCTCTTTTAAGCCCTGCCACATCCCTATGAAGTAGGTATCATTATCCCTGCCACACAGATGAGAAAATTGATGTCCAGAAAGGTTAAATAACTTGTCCAAGATAAGGTGATAGAGTCAAGAGTCAAAGTAAAGGCTGCCTGACTCAAGAATCCACATCTTAATCAGTTTAGCTTCCTGCAGAGGTTATTTGGCATTCTGACCTGTGTGGTACTGTCCATCCTTTCCATTTCCACATCTACCTCTCAGCTCCACCCTAGGTCCCTGGTGCCCTTGGCTTTTGCCAAGACCTTCCTGGAATTGTGGGCTATGATTTTATCTATTTCACCCATTCAGGAGGCATATGGGATCTGGGACAAACCTTCAGGAAATGAAATCTCTGGCTAAACTACTTCAATTTTTATATTTTCCTAGTCAAAGATGAACTTTGAGGTGAAGAAGTGTTCTTTGTTTTATCAATTATATGATAGAGATGAGTGCCTATTTCATTCAACTTTGAAGCCAGGCTGGAAACCACAACTGACATGTTTTAAAGAATTGCAATTTGGAGAAGGAGTACAAGAAGTGGCATAGAAATATTTTTGTGCTTCCTCTCATGCTTCTTAGCACTCCACCACTTAGCCATGCTCAGAAATCCTAGGGGAGCCTCCTTGGGCTCTCCCATGAGAAGTCTTTGCTCTCACCAACTTTTATTCCTTCATGCCTTTACTGGAATACCCATTACATTCTCTTATCTTTCCTAGTTACTTTTCTGTATTTCTCATTTCCTTTCTATGTCATAATCTTCTCAAAGCACTGGGACCACATCTCCTCATGTAGTGTAGCACAGCACCTTACTTTAAATGGATGTCTCCTACATCTTTGTTGAATTGAAATTAAGGCAAAATGATGAATGGTGTTTGAAATTTCAGATTTTGGTGCAGGCTATAAAGAATTCCCTATGTGTCATAAGACACCCCTAGTTCTTATTTCTTTTCCCATTGGTTCTTTTTTCTTTCCCCATCATTCTTTCTCTCAGACTCATTCATCTTCCCCCTACTATAATAGGCCATCTGAAGTGAGATACAGAACAGGTTGGAAAAGATAAAGGAATCTAGAAGTGAAATCTTGGCATGGAAGCAGTGTGCTTTGAATCAGCTCTATGCATTAATAACAGGAGCTAGTGAAAGGGTATTCTTCAGGCTGAAGGAAAGTCCTAGAATTAATAGCACCTAGGCTTCTGATGGATACCATTGTCCCTTTTTGAGCCTTTGGCAAGAAAACAGTCCCTGGATTAATCTGTAATCATGTGCCATAGAGATCACACTGGAGAGAAAGCCTCTAAGAAGAGCTGTCTTTGCATGCTTCTTTTCTCTGAGCCTCTGAGTGCAGTGAATATGGAAATTGGCAGGGGGGAGCAGCACCCAGAGGGTTGCCAAAACTAGAGATTGAACCCTGGCCAACTGTGCATTAGTTTTCAGTTGTTTGGGACTAGCGGTGGTACAGTTGCAATTGGGCCTTGCTTTTGTTTATGTATACATGCTGAAAGCCCAACGGGGAAAGCTGTGTTGGGGGAATTGTGGCTAACCAACAGCCCTCCACCAGTTCACAGCATGATGGCTTGGGCCTGAGCATCCATGGAGCTTATAGAAACCTTAAATGATGTCTGAAATGTAGTGGCAAGTGAGAGGTACAGCATGAACCTGGCTGCTGACATTTCATGCTCTTGAGTTGGACAAAACATTGGCTTGGTCAGTCTGAAAAAATATGAGGTTTTCATTTGGCATTTGTTTTTGATGCTAGGTAGCAGGGTATGCCTGACGAGATGCATGGGATTCAAGGCACCACTTTTTGTTTTGGTTGCATAACACACTGGGGTCAATTTTATAGGTAAAAGAAAGCCTGTGCCAGTGGCCTTTCCTTCTTTTCCTAGAATACCCACCATTCCTGCTACTGATAAGTTAGAATGCAAAAAGCCTGGTGTGATCTCCCAAAAGGCCACCATGACATCATGCCAAGGTATTGAGATATATTATGAATACCAATCATAATGTTATTCACAAAGGAGTCTAATATTAAAGAAAGAGTTAACAGTGAACTTTGCTCCCACTCCCATTCTGTGCTAGGATCCTGATTATCATTGAACTCAGAAAGGCTTTTAATGACCAACCATTTATATCATGGCTTCCCTTTATTCCTTCCCTCCTCATCTAATTTAGTTGAAATATCCATGTTACACACCCATGGCTTAGACTCAGTTATAGCCACTGCCCCCCTTCCCTGCTTTGTAAACAAGAGGAAAGGTAGAAAAAGAGAAAAATATGTTTACCTCTCTAGAATATAAAACCTCTAGAATTTAGGATTTTTGAGGTTTGCATGGGTGCCAAGGTGTTCTGTCATGGCTTGGTTTGAAAATCAAAAGATGAGATAAGACACTGGAATAGAAAGCATCAGAGCCAACCAAGGGCAAAAAATGAATGTCATCACACCAAACTAATCTATACAGTCTCTCCTAATATTTTCTCCACCATCATCCCTTGGTCCTGTGTGTGTTGTATATGGGAGGAGGATAGATTTAGTGGAAG
Source organism: Choloepus didactylus (assembly GCF_015220235.1). Taxonomy (NCBI): domain Eukaryota; kingdom Metazoa; phylum Chordata; class Mammalia; order Pilosa; family Megalonychidae; genus Choloepus; species Choloepus didactylus. The sequence goes on along the minus strand of NC_051334.1, from coordinate 158,246,969 downwards.
AGGACTTGGGAAATGGGACCTGTAGGAGTTTTGTGAAAGCCTCTCTCTGCAACTAACTTGACATGTAGACATTGACTTGTTAAAATACAGATTGTTTATTTTATACTTAATGTTTCCATTTTCTTTGCGTATGGCTTTTTTCTTTGAGAACTGTTAATTGGTTACTCTATTTCATATAAAACTTACATTGAAAGAAGCGCTCAAAAGTCAAGTATACTTGACTTGCACATACTTGCCAAGTCTCACAGGATTCAACCATTTTGATAACTTTTTATTGATAAACAGGATATACATATTAAATCCCTCACATTGAAGCCCAATACACATGTTCAGCCCAGACAATGGATGTGCAAATGAATATGCAAAACAACGTCTGGAGGCACCTGTCTCTTGGGTCACCCACAGTATATGTTTGTTCCTCTGACTGTGACCTGGTTCATGTTCTCATAGCTCACGCAGTTCTGTAGTGACTGATTCCTTTTCAAAACATCACACAGTTTTGTTCACTTAGCTATTGATTGCGTATCAAGTAGGTCCCTTTGTGATTTTGCATCAACAGTGGTACAAGCCCTGATGAGGATAGGATACAGATTAATTTTTCTTTTTTAAAGTTAACAGATAAACAGGAAGGCATAATGACCAGGAGGGAAATATCAACATTTCTTAGTGTGGGAGGTAAAATTAAATGAAGATATTTAGAGTCTGTTATAGATTGTTTCTTGGTGCACTAGCAAAAAATCTACAAACCAGGCAAGTTTAAGGCAAATCCCCAAAAAGGGGAGCTGTTTACTTTCTAGAATAATTTTAAGCTCTGCACCAAGATTTATTCCTATTTTATCACTTAGGACATGGATAAAGAAACAAACAGAAATGAAATCCAAAAATCAAACCAGCTGATGTCCTTCAGAATATTCCTCTCTGCTTCAGTGTTTTCATAACCTGTCTCCTACTGTCACTTTTAATCGAGGTGTGAAGTGTCACCCCTGCTACAGGGCTTGTTGTCCTTGGTCCCTGTACCATCTCAGTGACCTCTAAAGGCAAACACCTGATATCCTCTTGTGTTTCACTGCTGGGTGTGCTGCAGTGAAGTAGGGCCACAGGGTACTAGGGCCGCAGTGAGATTTCACAGTCTCTTAAACACTGCTAATTTGGCTGGAACAACAAAAAGAAATCAGTGCCAAGGTCCTCTTTCACCTGAAATTTTAAAAGGAAATTAAAACAGGAGGGCAACAGAGGACCATATAGGAATCATTGTTCTTTGGATCAAGATGTTCTCCAATCTGCAATACATTCATATCAACCCCACTGGAGGAAGATGCCGTAGCACCTCTCCCTGAACAGTTCTTCCCTGAAACAACGGTTCCTAAAAAATAGCTTGTTTGCTGAATTAAACATTATATCATGTAAACAACACCGCCAAATTTAAAACACATATGCTTGCACACAAGACTTGCTGATAGGGTCAAGGGACTACTCTCTGGTGGCACTGGGGAGTGTACCTGGAACCTAGAACCCACCACAGTGTTCAGTGCCCAGATCTTTTTTTGCAACTTCAGTGCAAAGTAAGTGTAAGAGCCAATCAAGACCGAAATATATTTCTAAGAAAACACTCCTTTTGTGATAAAGGGGGAGCACTAATGACTCATGAGTAAACAGAAACTCCCTGAAATACATATCTGAGAATTCTTGTTCATGACATTAACATTTTTTTCTTCATGATAGAAAATGCAGCTCAGTACACAAGATTTTAATAACCCTTGTAAAATCCCAAACAATTTCTTATAAAATGCAAAGTATCATTAACAAAAAATCCAACTATGCAGGAAGAAAATGACCTTTGGCTTCTTCATGTGGCCACACTGTTCATTAGTTGTCTAGGTGAAAACTGATTAAAGCATCATCCAGTTATGAGTTTGGAAAATCTGCCATCTGTAACTATAAATATATAAAACTCTGCTTGTTGCAAGCAATTGGTTTGTGTAGGTTCAGTTTGCCCTGTTGGTCACAAATGAGCCATCAATACCCTTTCAGATCCCAAATAATTGATTTAAAGTCTGTGTGGGGACCCGGGGCCCAGGTGCCCCTCCTCCACAGTGAAAGTAAGTTATTGCATGTACTTGACTGGGACAGACATTAAAGGTCATCAGACCTCCCCAGGGGGTGAAAGAATGTGCAAATGTTATCATAAACAAAGCATTAAAACTCCTCTCCTCTGATCACTTTTGATAATGAATCCCACACTCCTATGTCACAAGACCCTGTGGAAACTCTCACACCCTATGGGATGTCTTGGTCTTCACCTTTATAAACTACCCCCGGCAGCCCCTGCTTTTTGTGGGGTGCTAGCTTCCATCTTTACTGGCTGGCTGCCACTGTGGAACCATCTCCTATTCATAAGTCCTAATTAAACTCATGTCTAATGATGCCTGTCATGTTCTTTGGTCTTGGGTCTGAGCTGGTTTGGAATAGTCTGTCAGCAAGTTCCAGCATGATGAAAGGAGCCTCAAACAGAAAATTCTGGGCTTTCTTTCTGGGTTCATGTTTGCTGTCACCTAAATCAGAATCCTACAAAGGGATTCATCCAGAGGATGGAAGGGGGACCCTCAAAAGACAGACTTCATCCTTTCCCTCCACAGTCTACACTTCCATGTTGGCTTCTCTCTATCTCTATTCAGCATTGCATATTGAGTGGACTTTCATGCCAAACATAATTTCAGTGAAACTGAAAAAACAGGAGACCATTGAGGCACAAGAATGTCAACAGGATTACAGTTATTGGTGGTGAAGCATCCCTGCATTCAGTCCACTGCCTTCAGACACAGGAAATAAACTGAAATCCACAGAGAAATAGCTCATGGACTGAAGACAGAGCTATGTACATAGTAAAGAACACAAGAACCTCTGATTCTTTTCTCCCATACAACTGTTCACCCATGGACAGTGATGATCCATTTTCCAGATACATCATTTGCAAAAACTGCAATGGTAAGCATGCTCAGGCTTGATACAGTAGCACTTTGGGCACTTGTAGATCACTTCACCAGGTTTCAGCTGCAGACTCTTCCATGTATTCTGTAGCATTTCCTTTCATTACTGCCCTCAAGGGTTGGTGAGCATTATTCTCAAGTGAGAAGACAGGGTGAGGACTGCTAAGCAATTAAAAATAACTCTGTTGATCACAGAGGACCAAAAGTCTTTGGAAGAGAGCATCATGACAGACGTCACCACCAAGTCTGCGTAGGTGACCAGCAGCTATGTCATGACAGCACAGATGATGTCTCAGCCCTCCTGAATGAACCAGACCATATTGACTGTGTCAGCCTCAGAGGAAAAGGAGGACAAGCAAGAATCATAGTTGTCACCATCAGCCAGGAGTGGGTGGTGTTTGACATCTTGGAGCCAGCATCCTGATTCCCCTGACTCACCCTCAGAAATTATTGCTAAACATTACTTGCGCATTTTGTACCTTTTCTTCAGGATCTTAAAGTACATGCTGTCCTATGTGATAGGGTGATAGAATCTGAGGCCCAGGAGGGGTCACCTGAGTTATACTGTTATTTATGAGATGTTTATTTGGTACAATATCTATATTCTCTGTAGCACACTATTTAATTTAACTTGTATGGTCAGTTTATTTAAACAACCTAATTACACGGAACCTAGAATAGGGAATGAGATCTTGTTATTCTGATCAGGTTAATGAAATATCCCAATACATCCCAGAGTATTTTGGGCAGAAAATAAAGTATTTGCTAAGTCCCCTTGAGGGACTGGGGAAAAATATGGAACTAATAAACTTCCCCACCTGGAGAAATCCTGATATACTCACATGCATTAGGGGCTCCTAATTTAATAAGCCAAACCCTCAATCTAGAGGCCTGCCCTTATGAAGCTTACCACTCCAAAGGCAAATCTAAGCCTACTTATAACTATGCCTGAGTCAACACCAGAAAACCTCTTTTGTTGCTCAGATGTGGCCTCTCTCTCTCAGCCAACTATGCAAATAAATTCACTACCCTCCCCCCACATGGGACATGACTCCCAGGGGTGTAAGTCTCCCTGGCAATGTGAGACATGACTCCTAGTGATGAGCCTAGCCTTGACATCTTGGCATTGAGAAAGCCTTCTTGACCAAAATGGGAAAAAGAAATGAAACAAAGTTTCAGTGGCTAAGAGATTACAAATAGAGTGGAGAGGTCATTCTGGTGGTTACCCTTATGCATTATGTAGATATTCCTTTTTAGTTTCTACTGTATTAGAATAGCTAGAAAGAAATTCCTGAATCTGTTGAAACATAATCCAGTAGCCTTGATTCTTGATGATGATATAACTATATACCTTTTATCCTGTGGCTATGTGACCGTGAAAACCTTGTACCTGACACTCCCTTTATCCAGTGTATCAGCAGATGAGTAATAAAATAAAGACTATATATATATATATACACACACATATACATATTAGGGGGGATAAGTGATATGGGATGTTTTGGGTGTTCTTTTCAGTTTGAATTTTTTTCTTTATTTTGGAGTAATGAAAATGATCTAAAATGATTGTGGCAATGATTTCACAACTATTTGATGATACTGTGAGCCATGGATTATATATTAGGATGGTGTGCTGGTTTGAACGTATTATGTCCCCCAAAATGCCACTATCTTTGATGTAATCTTGTGTGGGCAGATGTATCGGTGTTGATTAGATTGTAACTCTTTGAGTGTTTCCATGGAGATGTGCTCCACCCAACTGTGGGTAATGACTCTGATTGGATAATTTCCATGGATGTGTGGCCCCGCCCATTCTGCATGGGCCTTGATTAGTTTACTGGAGCACTATATAAGCTCAGACAGGAGAGAGCTTGCCACAGCCAAGAGGGACACTTTGAAGAATGCACAGAAGCTGAGAGAGTAGCTGCAGATGAGAGACAGTTTGAAGACGGCCGTTGAAAGCAGACTTTTGCTCCGGAGAAGCTAAGAGAGGACAAATGCCCCAAGAGCAACTGAGAGTGACATATTTGAGGAACTGCAGCCTAGAGAGGAACATCCTGGGAGAAAGCCATTTTGAAACCAGAACATTGGAGCAGATGCCAGCCACTTGCCTTCCCAGCTAACAGAGGTTTTCTGGACAGCATTGACCATCCTCTAGTGAAGGTACCCGATTGCTGATTTGTTACCTTGGACACTTTATGGCCTTAAGACTGTAACTGTGTAACCAAATAAACCCCCTCTTATAAAAACCAATCCATCTCTGGTGTTTTTCATTCCAGCAGCATTAGCAAACTGGGACAGATTTTGGTACCAGAGAAGTGGGGTGCTGATGCTGCTGAGTTTGCAAATACCAAACATGTTGTAACAGCTTTTTAAATGGATACGGGGAAGATTCTGGAAGAATTGTGAAGAGCTTGATAGGAAAGGCCTAAACTGCTTTGAAGAGACTGTGAAAATATGGACTCTCAAGATACTTCTGATGAGGCCTTGAGCAGAAATGATGAATATGTTGTTGCAAACTGGAAGGAAGTCAATCCTTGTTTTAAAGTGGCAGAGAATATGGCAAAATTGAGTCCTGGTGTTGGATGGAAGGAAGAATTTGAAAGCAACAACCTGGAATATTTATCTGATGAGCTCTCCAAGCAAAATATAGAAGAAGTAGCCTGGTTTCTACTTGCAGCTTATAGTAAAATGTGAGAGGACAGAGATAAGATGAGAAATGAACTCCTGGTTTCAAAGAAACCAGAAATTGATGGCCTGAAAAACTCTGGGCTTCCAGGGGGTGAAACCCCAGAAGCTACAGCCCAACATGAGGATGTAACCAAACATGGAACCCAGCCACCATTTCAGTACAAGCCAAGATTGGAGAAAGAGTTAAGCAGAAAGAATCTGTGGAAAGTCCTATTGTCTGATGGCTTTGACCCCTGTGTGCAAGCAACAGAATTTTTGCAAGCTCTTTACAGACAGAGCCGCTGCTGGTTGGGACTGGAGGATTCAGACAAGGAACAAATTGAAGGAAAAATTTCTTCAAAGACAGAGCCATGGAGGTTGAGGTCTGGAGTCAAGAGGTCTCAGGCTGGGAGAGCAGAGTGGCCCACATGCATGGAAAGGGTGAGTTTGCCCCGGAGATTGAAGGTGGGCCTTCCACCTAGATGTTCAGGAAAGGTGTTGCCACCTCAGGCCTCAAAGAGGGTGGAGCATATTCTCAGGGGACTAGGGAGAGCCTGGCCACCACCCCACTGTTCTGAAGGGGTTGAGTGTGTGCTCCAGAGATGGAAGAGAATCTGGGTGCTGCCCCAATGTTTGAGGAGGGTGGGGCCAAGAAGGTGGTCTCCCCAATTTGTGGATATGTTAGAGCACTCACCCCAGCATTTGGAGAGAAAAGGGCTGCCGCAAAGGCCCTTAGGAGGGGTTACACTCCCACTCTTTCAAGCCCCAAGAATACAATGTCATTCTGTTAATGACTCTCAGATTTTGAAATCTAATGGAGCTTGTCCTGTGGGTTTTAGGAACTGTTTTGGTCCTGTTAAGCTTGTTTTCCTTTTGGTTTCTCCTTATGTCAATGGGAATGTTTACCCTATGACTGTCCCTCCTTTGTATATTAGAAGTACATAACTTGTTCTAAATTTCACAGATCCACAGCTAGAGGGGGATTATGCTTTTGGATAGACCATGCCTGTAACTGATTTTGATGGGATCTTGTACTTAACTGTTGTTACTGAAATGATTTAAGTTTCTGTGATATTGTTATGGGATGAATGTATTTTGTATATGGAAAGATCACATATGGTACGTGAATATATCTCAACAAAACTGCAAAAAATGTTGATTGAACTAGGTGCAAAGAAAAACAGATGAAGGAGCTAATAGGTGATAAAGCTGGCTTCAGAAACCAGTTCTGTTTTTGTCTTAACCATCAGGCTACAAACTTAACATATCTGTGGATGACCATTAGGCCATAAATGCCCATTAATACATTAGACTACATTAGACTGGACTCAATCATTAGATTAGCAGTCCTGTGTGCTTGACTTAATGTCACACAGGGCAGAAGACTTTAATAATGGGGGTAAGTGTGAATAGAAGGGTAAGTCCAGAACTAGGTTCTACATTTCCTCTATTGAAACATAATATTAGGAAATCCAAGATGGTTGCAATGACTGACATGAGCAGGGGCATCATAAATATCCCCCAAATTAGGTTTCATTAATGGAAATTTCTAATAACATGTCTGTATTGGCCTAAAGACTGAAATCAGTCACAGCTCTTCCACTTAAGCATGATGACTGCCTCATTTTTGGCTGCACTGAAACATGTAGTTTGAAAAATCCACATACGCTTGACACATCCACCAGCCTTTTCTGTGTGAAACAATGCAGCCTCAGGTCCCATGGGATACCACAGTTGAAGAAACCCAGGTGGTCTGCAAAATTATCAGCTTCTGAAAGGTAGACATTTCTCTGAGCTGGGGGTGCCAGGCACACTTGACTAATAACTAACCATATGGCATATGTTTTTGGGCCTGGCTGCTCCACTCAGTCTCTGGTGTGATGTGGCACTTAATGCTGTGGAATTATTTCTTTATGCAATTAAAAAATATCCAGCTCTAAATCCTCATCTGTTTCTCCCCACAAGCTCCCCCCCCCAACCACCAATCCCCTAGGCACTGAATATATTTACCACTTGGCTCCTTGCTTGCCCTTTTTTTTCTTTTATCATTTTAACCTTTTTCTTTCCTGCTGACTTAAAAGTGCAGCAGGAGAATGGCACATCATTGCACATGCTGGGCCTGGATTCCCATTAAATGGTTGGTTCCTGAGATCTGTCCATTCATTTTCTGAGGAAGGCTTTTGGTCATTTATCTTTGGACATATTTTTCAGGATGCCACTCTTATTACAGTTCTTGAAGGGGAAAAAACCACTAAGGTACTCTATTAGGAGCTCCATTGATTTAGTTCCTATAGCTCCTCACCTTCTGCTTAGTTCTGAGTCTCTAATCCCATCTGCTCTCTGGTTGTGTTCACATGTTGTTGCTCAAATAATCACTTTGTGTTTTTATTGCACTGCTACTCTGCTCTGGAGCCTCCAAGCATGCAGGATTTCCTGAACTCAGGAAGAGTCTCAGACCCCAAACATCCCCTATATGCATTCACTGTAGAAACTGAATGTCCTAAGAATTGAGTGGTGTCTTCCAAAGAACCCAAAAGACAATTCAAATGGGTCCTGGGATATTTACTGCATGAATTTATGAGCATTGGTTTATTCAGGGTTTGCATCAGAATTACTTGGGAAGATTGTTACAATACAGATTCCATTACCCTACATTAAATCTATAGAATAAAAATTCTGTGTGTGTGTGTGTGTTTGGGGAGGGGGTCAAGCCCAAGAATCTGCATTTTTAAAATAAGCTGCCTAGACAGTGCACACTGAAATGTGAGAACTATTATAAGTTTTTTAAGTAGGGGAGAAGCATGATCAGAGATTTTGAAAAGGAAGGTAAGGTGGTGATGAGGAGGTTTTCTGGCCTGGAGCAAAGTAAAGATTCAGATAGGAAAAGCAACTTAAAAAACTGTTGCAGAGGGGGAAAAATAACATGCACCTGTGGGAAACCAATAGAAATTTTGCTTTTAGATGTTAGGAAAGAAATTGGAAGTCTGGAATAAATGGCTATAGTCTCTGAAACCCCAACCTCAGGCCTCTCTCCTAGCACTTACCATTCTTTGCTTTAAAAATATTTTACAGGGATGTTCCCTCACCCTTGCCCATCATAGGGCAAGATTTCATGTCTCCCAGTTAAACCAGAACTCAGAGGTATGGTGTCACATCTGTGTGAAGCAGGAGCATGACTGAATATCTTTGATTATATTCTTGAAGCAGTGGATCCAACTAGTGATTCCCAAAGCATGGTCCTTTGATCACCTATATCTGAATCAGCCAAGATGCTGGTTAACATACATATTTCTAAGCCCCACCTCTGATCTACTGAATCAAAATGGGGGTCCCCAAATCTGCAGTTTAACCAGTTTTGCAAGTGACTCTGGTATATAATCAAGTTTGAAAAGCAGTATTCTACAGTATTTGTGCTTTAGCTTTTACTGGAAAGTTCTTTACCTCCATCTCTTCCTATGGAAATATTACTCATCCCTTAAATCCCAGCCTTCCCTGATCCATTTGCCCCAACCCCATAAAAGTGATCTCTTCTGTTGTGGTAGAATGGGAGATATAGAAGAAATTGTGTTTGAGTGCAGAGGAAAGTTGGGGAGTATTGAGTGCAGCAGCTGGACGGGAGGTGGTGGGAGAGTTGCATTTGAAGTGAGGTTGCACTTGAAGTGAGGTTGCACTTGAAGTGAGGTTGCAAAAAGGAAGTCCATTGTAAACTAAAAATAAAATTACTCAAGCTAGGTATCTGATTGGTCTCAGCAGTGAATTCAACTCCCATCACAATGATGTTTGGGGATGAGATTTGGAGGTCATGTCAGGGTAGTGGTCTGGAGTGGAAAGTTATTTGAAATGTCTGCCCACCTAAAAACTGCACATGGGGGAAGGGGGATGAGCCAGGCTGGAATGTCCTATCCCTCCATCTTTACCTATGGAAACCATGTCCCATCTTCTGCATCACAGCTCCTTGCCCAGGCTGCTTGATCCGCTCCACTTTTAGAGTAACAATGGACCCCTGACACCGGCCAGGTGCCTTTCGTTTGAAGAAGAAAAGGTTCTCCTTCCCTGGGCTCTTGTTCAGGAATCTTCAGAGGTCCTGAGGCAGAAAATACCAAAGAAGTGTTCACATTCCTAGGGATGCCCTGACTCCATGAAGTTCTATTAGGGCAAAATGTGGTCAGGGGACCGCCTGCAATTAACATCACCTGTGTATGCTTGTTTGAAAGGCATGCTTCTGGGCCTCACCCCACATCTCCTTAATCAAAATCTCTAAGGCAGGAGTGCTGAGAATGTGAAAGCACTTCGGGTAATTTTTTAATGCAGTTTTATTGAGATATATTCACACACCATAAAACCCACCCAAAGTACACAATCCATGGCTCATAGTATATTCACAAATTTGTGTCTTCATGACCACATTGAATTTTAGAACATTTTCATTATTCCAAAAAGTAAAACCCCATGCTCCTTACACACTATTATTGACACCTAGCATTGGCGTGGTACCTTTGGTACAACCAATAAAAGAATATTAAAATATTATGTTAACTATAGTCCATAGTTTTCATTAGATGTATTTTCCCATATAACTTCCTATTGTTAACACCTTGTAATAGTGATGTACATTTGTTCCAGTTCATGAAAGAACATCCTTATATTTGTACCACAATCATTGTCCACAACTAGGTTCACTATGTTATATAGTCCCATGTTTTATCCTCTATCTTTCCCTCTAGTAACATACATGACCCTAAACTTCCTCTTTCAACCACATTCACACCCATAGTTCAGCACTATTAATTACACTCACAATAATGTGCTACCATCACCTGTATGCATCTCCAAACATTTATAATCAAATTCTGCACAAATTAAGCATCAGCTCCCCATTCTCTACCCTCATTCTAACTCCTCACAACTATATTCTAGATTTTAACTTTATAGTTTGCTTATTATAACTATATCATGTTAGTGAGATCATACAATATATGTCCTTTTCTTTCTGGCATATTTCACTAAACATAATGTCCTCAAGGTTTATCCATGTTGTCACATGCCTCAGGACTTCATTCCTTGTTACAGTTGAATAATAACATCATACGTATATACCACATCTTCTTTATGCATTAACTGGTTGATGGACCCTTGGGTTGCTTCCATTATTTGGCAATTGTGAATAATGCCACCACGAACATTGGTATGCAAATGTCTGTTTGCATTCCTGCCTTTAGTTTTTCTGCATATATATCTAGTAGGATTGCCAGATCATAATGCAATTCTATGCTTGGCTTCCTGAGTAACCACAAACCTGTCTTCCACGGCAGCTGCAAGATTTTACATTCCCACCAGCAGGGAATGAGTGTTCCTATTTCTCCACATCCTCTCCAATACTTGTATTTTTCTGATTTTTGAATACTTGCCATTCTAGTAGGTGTGAAATGATATCTCATTGTGGTTCTGATATGCATTTCCCTAATAGCTAGTGATGTTGAGCATCTTTTCATGTGCTTTTCAGCTATTTGTATTTCCTCTTTGGAAAAGTGTCTATTCATGTCTGTTCCCAATTTTAATTGGGTTGTTTGTCTTTTTATTGTTAGGCTATAGGATTTCTTTATATATTCTGGATATTAAAAACTTTTAGGATATGTGGTTTCCAAATATTTTCTCCCATTTTGTAGGCTGCCATTTCACTTTCTTGACAAAGTCCTTTTAAGCACAAAAGTATTTAATTTTGAAGGGATCCTATCTATCTATTTTTTCTTTCACTGATGTGCTTTGAGTGTAAAGTTTAAGAAACCATTGCCAACAACAAGATCTCGAAGATGCTTCCACATATTTTCTTCTAGGAGTTTTGTGGTCTTGGCCTTTATATTTAGGTCTTTTATTCATTTTGATTTAATTTTTGTAGTAGGTGTGAGATAGGAGTCCTCTTTTATTCTTTTGGATATGGATATCCATTTCTAGCAGCACCATCTGTTAAAGAGGTTATTCTGTCCAAGTTGAGTGGACTTGGCAGTCTTGTCAAAAATCAATTGCCCATAGATGTGAGGGTCTATATCTGAACTCTCAATTCAATTCCATTGGTCAATAGATCTATCTTTATGCCAGTGCCATGCTATTTTCATCACTGTAGCTTTGCAATATGCTTTAAAGTCAGGAAATGTGAGTTCTCCAACTTTGCTCCCATTTTTCTAGATATTTTTGGGTATTTGGGACCCTGTACCCATCCAAATAAATTTGATAAGTGGCCTTTCCAATTCTGCTGAGTAGGCTGCTGGGATTTTGATTGGGATTGTGTTGACACTGTAAATCAACTTGTGCAGAATTGACATCTTAATATTTAGTCTTCCAGCCCATGAACATGGAATTTCCTTCTAGTCATATAGGTCTTTTCGATTCCTTTTAGTGATGTTTTGCAGTTTTCTGCATACAGGTCCTTTGCATCCTTGGTTAAATTTATTCCTAGATATTTGATTCTTTTAGTTGCTAATTGTAAATGGATTTTTTTTCTTGACTTCCTCCGCAGATTGCTCATTACTAGTGTATAGAAACAGTACTTACTTTGTGTGTTGATCTTGTATCCTGCCACTTTGCTGAACTCTTTTATTAGCTCTAGTAGCTTTTTTGTAGATTTTTTGGGACTTTCTATATATAGGATCATATCATCTGCAAATAGGGAAAGTTTTACTTCTTATTTTCCAATTTGGAGTCCTTTTATTTCTTTTTCTTGCATGACCACTCTAGCTAGGACTTCTAGCACAATATTAAATAACAGTGAGTACAGTGGGCATCCTTGTGTTCTTCCTGATCTTAGAGGGAAAGCTTTCAGGCTTTCACCTTTCAATATGATGTTAACTGTGAGTTTTTCATATATGCCCTTTATGTTGTTGAGGAAATTTCCTTCTATTCTTATTTTTCTAAGTGTTTTTACCAAGAAAGGATGCAGGATTTTTTCAAATGCCTTTTCTGCATCAATCAAGATGATTGTGTGTTTTTTCCCCTTGTTGTATAATACATTCATTGATTTTTCTTGTGTTGAACCACCCTTGCATACCTGATATAAAACCCACTTGATCATGATGTATTTTTCTTTTACTGTGTAGTTGGATTCAATTTGCAAGTGTTTTATTGAGGATTTTTGCATCTCTATTCATTAGAGAAAATGGTCTGTAATTTTCTTTTCTTGTAGTGTCTCTATCTGGCTTTGGTATTAGAGTGTGTTGGCTTTGTAGAATGAGTTAGATAGTGTTCCCTCTTCTTCAACGTTTTGGAAGAGGTTGAGCAGGATTGGTATTAATTCTTCTTGGAATGATTGGTAGAATTCACCTGTAAAGCCATCTGGTTCTGGGATTTTCTTTTTGGGAGGTTTTTGGTGACTGCTTTAATCTCTTTACAAGTAACTGGGCTGATGAGGTCTTTTATTTCTTCTAGAGTCAGTGTGGTTTGATTGTGTGTTTCTAGGAATTTGTCTATTTCATTTAAGCTGTGGTTCCACTTTGCAAATGCTGCCATTTTGCAAAATACCAAAAATGGATTGGCTTTTATAAAGGGGGTTTATTTGGTTACAAAGTTACCATCTTATGGCCATGAAAATGTCCAAAGTCATCAACAGTAGGGTACCTATACTGAAGAAAGGCCAATGGTAACCGGAAAACCTCTTTTAGCTCAGAAGGCACGTGGCTAGTGTCTGCTTGCTCCCAGGTTGCATTTCAAAATGGCTTTATCCCAGGATGTTTCTCTGTAGGCATCTGGGGGCATTCTCTTAGGTTCTGTGGGCTAGCAAAAGCCTGCTTTCAATGGCCATCTCCAAAATGTCTATCTTGGCTGCAGCTCTGAATTCCTTCTGTTTGTCAGCTCTTTTATATGGCTCCAGTGATTTAATTCAGACCCATCCTGAAAGGATGTGTTAACACCTCCATGGAAATTATACAATCAAAGGTCTTGCCCACAGTTGATTGAATCACATCTCCATGTAAACACTCAATCAAAAGACTCCAACCTAATCAGCACTAATACATCTGCCCACACAAGATTGCATTAAAGAACATGGCATTTTGGGGGATATAATACATCCAAACTGGCACAGTTATCTAATTTGTTGGCATACAGTTGTTCATAGTGTCCTCTTATGATCCTTTATATTTATTGGGAGGATAGTAATGCCCTGCCTCTCATTTCTGATTTTATTTATTTCCATTTTCTCCCTTTTTTTCTTTGTCAGTTTAGCTAAGGTTTTTGCAATTTTATTGATCTTCTCTAACAACCAACTTTTGGCTTTTTGATTCTATTGTTTTTTCATTCTCAGTTTCATTTATTTCTGCTCTAATCTTTATTATTGCTTTCCTTCAGTTTGCTTTGGGGTTAGATTAATTTGCTGTTCTTTTTCTAATTCCTCTAAGTGTGTAGTTAGGTCTTCAATTTTAGCTCTTTCTCTTTTTAAATGTAGACATTTAGCTTTATACATTTCCTTCTCAGAACTACCTTCACTGCATCCCATGTTTGGATATGTTGCATCCTTGTTTTCATTCATTTCCTGATATTTACTAATTCCTCTTGCAATTTCTTCTTTAACTCATTGATTAAGAATGTGTTGTTTAACCTCCTTATATTTGTGAATTTTCCAATTTTTTGCCTGTTATTGATTTCCATCTTCATTCCATTAAGACCAGAGAAAATGCTTTGTATAATTTCAATCTTTTAAATTTGTTGAGGCCTGTTTTGTGACTCAACATGTGGTCTATCCTGGATAATGACCCATGAGCAATTGAGAGGAATGTATATCCTGTTGTTTGGTGGTATAATATTCTGTATGTATCTGTTAGGTCTAGTTCATTTATCTTATTATTTAAGTTCTCTGTTTCCACATTTATCTTCTTTCTAAATGTTCCATCTATTGATGAGAGTGGTGTAGTAAAATCTACAAATATTATTTTAGAGATATCTGTTTCTCTCTTTAGTTTTGCGAGTGTTTGCCTCCTGTATTTTAGGGCACCATTGTTAGGTGCATAAATATTTATGATTATTTCTTCTTGGTTGATTTCCTCTTTTATTAATATATAATGCCCTTCTTTGTCTCTTACAACAATTTTGCATTTAAAGTCTATTTTGTCCCATATTAGTATAGCTACCCCAGTTCTTTCTTGGTTACTGTTTGGGTGGAATATCTTTTACCAACCTCTTACTTTCAAGCTATTGTGTCCTTGGGGGTTTAAGGTGAGTCTCTTGTAGACAGCATAAAGATGGATCATACTTCTTTATCCATTCTGCCAATCTGTGGCATTTGGGGAGCTTAATCCATTAACATTCAATATTATTACTGTAATGGCAGTACTTGCTTCAACTATTTCATCCTTTAGTTTTTATATATAATATCTCATTTTTGTCTCTCTTTTTACCCTTTGAATTACCCTTACTTATGATCTTCATTTCTAAACTCTCCTCCAAACCTCTCTCTTCTGTCTTTTCCTTTCAGCCTGCAGAACTCTCTTCTTTATTTCTTGTAGGGCAGGTCTCTTGGCAATAACTTCAGGTAATTTTGATGAACACTAATATTTAAGAACCACCACTTTAAGGGTTGCACTATCTTCTTATTTAGTTTACCTGATCTCAACTTTTTGATGCTGATTTTATTTTCAGCCTTTACTTTCACATGGTGGGTAATGCATTTCCTACTTTTAATTACTCTTGGCTGAAGTATGGTTGTCTTTGATGTGTTCTAAACCAGCAGTTTTGAAACATTAGTGTGCATACAAATCATCTTAGAGATCTTGTTAACATTTGAATTGTGATTCAGTGGGTCTTGGTATGGGATACCTGAGCTGCATTTCTAAGAAGCTCCCAAGTGATGTGATGCTGCTTATCCATGGATCACGATTTGAATAGCAAGGTCTTAACCATTTTTCCAAGTTTCAAGGTGGGGGATCTAAAATACAGCAGTGGCAAATTCAAGTGTCATCGTTGTCCAGGCCAGTAAGTAACTGCAAATGCATGACACCACCAGTGGTGTTATGAATAGGGCATGATAGAGCCTGTAGGTATAAAAGTACACCTTTTTAAAAAAATAGCCTGCAAGCTGCTTCTATGTGAGGCAACTGGTTTGAAACTTCTTTTCTAGTACAACTATTTTAAGTTTTGTCAATAATAATTATTTTCTCATCCACCCACTTTATAGGTTTTTAGATTTTAATCAGAATCCCTTTCACTCCTCCTCTCCTCATTCAAATTGGCACTGCTTGATGTTGCTTTGTAAGCATTTGTATAAGGGTTATTATTATTTTAAAATGTGTGTCCTATATAAAAATAAAACAGGTTTTAGCTCTTCAAGGGCATGAACTGGACCTTGTTTTTTTTTTGTCTTTCGTCCATAATGCTTAGTTCAGAGTTCAGCTCACAGTGGGCACTTGGTCACTGATGGGCAATTGACTCATGGTCAGGACCAGGGTAGTACTTCAGAAAAGTGAGTTCACTAAAGATGGCTGAGATTTGGAGATAAGGACCACCTCCTATGTGATCAGCATACAGTTCCTCCTAGTTTGAACAAAGAAGGTAAGCCAGTAGATTTTTATTTTAAACATTGGATTTTTCCAATATTAGAGCAGTGTCAGACTTGCTTAACCACTATTGTTTTGGATTTAGCAGGATGTGTTGTTTTGCAGCTTCTGAACCTACTCGATCTGTTATTTTTGGTATTTTTCATTAAATGGATTGTTTATATGTAAATACACAAGTTGCTATGCAAAATTGCCCCAATTTTCTTGTGAACTTTCTTCTTGCAGCTTGTGGAAAGGCATTATGGTACTTCTCTGCATTAAAGAATGTTTTAAGTACTTGCAGCTAAATTTTGCTAAACCAATTGTCAAAACTTGGAATGTACCATAAACGAAAATTGATGCAGATAAAATCAACCAGTTTCCATGGTCTCTTGTTTATTTATATGTATGCAAATGTATCTGTATGTGGCAAAGGTATCTGCATACATTGTATTATGACTGAAGGTTCAAACCTGAGTCAATGACCATACACAGGGAAGAGCTATTAGCAAATTAATTAAGAGCCTGTGTGTCATGCTATTGTAAAACAGTCATTTGTTAGCTTAAAGAGGCACTCTTTCCCTTACTGAAAATTGTGATTCTGTAAAATATTAGCTGACCTCTGCTAGAAAAGAGACTTTTGTTCAAGTAAACAAAAGGTTGTAGATGAAGAGTTGACCAGAGAAGTGTAAACATGAAATGATTTGAAAAATGTTTTGATTATAATTCCATATTTATTCATTTGTTCAATAAATATTTATTGAGTGGAAAGCTTTCTTTGTGCCAGGCACAGTACCAGGAAAAGGGTGAATAAGAGGTACAGCTGTGACCAAGTCACCCAAGATCCTTGCTTTCTTGAAACTTACATTAATTCCAAGTACTATCATCAGTGTTTGCATGTATATTTGGATATCATATTAGTTATAAATCATTTACATATTTTCTTCATACAATCCAAGAATTCTAGGGCTGGACATTGCCTTGCAATGCCATGTAATTTATTTCTTCATCCTTCAGGTAGCTGGAGGAAGTTCTGTGTTGCAGCAGACATATATGCTCCACTCATATTCCTGGGCACTCACCATTTCTGCTTACACCGATGACAGTTTCTAACTGTGGGCATCTGTGAATCACTGCCTGTGTGATTTGTCTAGTTTCTGGAGCCCATGGGACTCGTGCTGGAGAGTAAACATGTCCCCCATCCCCCAGTGAAGCAGCCTTCAGTCATGGACTGATGGGAATTGGTGATAAATACCACAGCAACCTTACCTCTCTGTTGGAATAACTCAGAGGTGTGTTCTATATTACCTCTTAGAGTCCCCACTGGGATTGAACCCCAGTTACCCACTCTGGTGACCTGGTTTACAATGCACACTGTTATTGGCTTCCTTCCCTCCTATGCCACACTACCCTATTTTCCTACAGGTACTTCCTGGGATCACCACTCAAAGAAACCATTTGCACTCACATTCTTGTCTCAGGGTCTGTTTCTGGGAGAACCCAGCCTAAGTCATGTGTCAACCTGTCACTATTCAAGGATATGTGACAGAATTGTATATGCTATGCCAAATTTATTTAAAAGATCATACACAATGCAAAACATATGCTATCATTTACATATAAAATATGTCATTTATTTTTGTCAAATTTTAGATATCAAAGATGAGCTAATTAAGTGTATTTGAGGAAGACTTTTCCTTTGAGAAAAAATGTGAACACGTTTGGAATTTTGATAACAGCAACTTATATTTGGTTTGAGAATTTCAGTGCTTTTTAATGCAATTTTATTGAGATATATTCACACACCATAAAATTATCCAAAGTATACAATGAATTGTTCATAGTATCATCATATAGTTGTGCATTCATCACCACAATCAACTTTTTGAACATTTTCATTACTCCAAAAAAGTAAAACTATAAATAAGAATAAAAATAAAAATAAAATTAAAAAAGAACATCCAAAGCATCTCATACTCCCTTTTCCCCCTATTATTCATTTGCTTTTTGTCCCCATTTTACTATTCATCTGTCCATACACTGGATAAAGGGAGCTTGAGGCACAAGGTTTTCATGATCACACAGTCACACCATATAAGCTATATAGTTAAATGATCATCTTCAAGAATCAAAGATATGGATTGCAGTTCAATAGTTTCAGGTATTTCCTTTTAGCTATTCTAATACAATAAAAACTAAAAAGAGATGTCTATATAATGCATAAAAATAGCTGAAGAATGACCTCTCAACTCCGTTTGAAGTCTCTCTGTCACTGAAACTTTATGTTGAGTCATGTCTTTTCCCACTTTGGTCAAGAATGCTTTCTCAATCCCGTGAGGCTGGGTCCAGGCTTGCTGTGGGATCATGTCCCACATTGCCAGAGGGATTTACACCCCTGGGAGTCATGTCCCAGGTAGGGGGGAGGACAGTGAGTTTACCTTCTGAGTGGGCTAAGAGAGAGGCCACATCTGAGCAACAAAAGAGGTTCTCTGGGGGTGACTGTTAGGCAAAATTATAAACAGGCTTAGCCTCTCCTTTGCAGTAACAAGCTTCATAAGGGCAAGCCCCAAGATTGAGGACTTGGCCTACTACAGTGGTAGTCCCCAACGTTTGAAAGAATATCAGGAATTCCCCAGGTGAGGAAGTTTAATGTTTCCACATTTTTACTCAGGCCCTCAAGGGAACTTTGCAAATACTTTTTATTCTCTTCCCAAATTACTCTGGGATGTATCAGGATTTCACACTAACTTGTACAAACCAACCACTTCTCACCCCCTATTAAAGTTTCCATGTAATTATGGTGTTTGAATAAACTGACCATTCAAGTTAACTTATATAGCAAGCTACAGAAAATATAGATTTTGCATCAAATTAACATCTCTTCCTTTGGTCTCACACAGAAGTTAAAGTTTTAAAACACAGTCGATATCATCCTTTTCCCTTTAGTCTGGTTTACCTTAGTTCTAATCAAGTCTGTTTCATTCCTATCTCTAATTTAAGTCTGATCTCTTTTTCAGCTTCTTTAATATTTGCTGTATGGGGTAATGCTGAGATTCATATCTGATGAACTCTGACTCTGTGTCTGAGGTGTCATGCAGTTACTCAAAGTTCCAGGGCCCAACCAGGTTATACACAAACAGCTCAGAATCTCAGAATTTAGAGACAACCATTGCAACTCATGTGTAGATGTGACTGCTATAAGAGCTTACAATCTAGGAAGCTTTACCATAAGACTTCCCTTATAACCTGTGCTCTTAGATTCAATTTTCAGAGTTTGCACATTATAGTCAGTCCATATTAGTGAGGCATTATGATGTATGTCTTTTTGATTCTGGGTTATTTCCCTCAACATACTGTCCTCAAGGTCCATTCACCTAGTTGCATACCTCACAACTTCATTTCCTCTTGTCATCACTGAGTTTTCCTTTGTATGTACATACCATAGTTCACTGTTCCATTTATTGGCCAATGTACCCTTAGGCCACCTCCATCCATTGCAAATCATGTATCCTGCTGCCATAAACAACAGTGTGCAGTGTCCACTCATGTCCCTGCTCCCAGTCTTTCCAAGTATGTACCCAATAATGGTGTTTCAGGACCATATGGCAGCCCCATAGTTAGCTTCTTGTGGAACCACCACACTGCCCTCCAGCTGGGCTTTCCCATTCTACCTCCCTACAAACAGGGAATAGGTACATCCCTCTCTACACATTTTCTCCAGCACTTGTATCCCTCTGTTTATTTTTAAACAGTTTTATTCACACACCATACAATCCACTCTATGTAAACAATCAGTGATTACCAGTATAATCACATAATTATGCATTCACCAATACAAACTATAAGAGGACATTTCCATTTCTTCCCAAAAGAAAGAGGAAAAAAATGAAGAATAAAAATACAAATGATAGAAGAAAAATAAAAATAAAATGCAATGAAAAGCTCAGACAACAGCACTACCACCAAGAATCCCATATTACTCCCTTATATCCCCCCCATAGACATTTTGCTTTGGTATAGTGCCTCTGTTACAATTAGTGGAAGCATCTTACAATGTTACTGGTAACTATATACTCTAGTTTGCATCGATTGTCTTTTTCCCCTATACCATAAATTTTCAATTCCTTGCAATGTTGACATTCATTTGCTCTCCTTCACTTAAAAACATTCTTATATTTGTACATTTAATCACCATCATTGACCACTTTAGTTTTCATTAAGTTATACAATCCCAGTCTTTATCTTCTATCTTTCTGTCTGGTGTCATACATGCCCTTAGGCTTCCTCTTTCAATTGTACTCATGCTCATCTTTGTTCAGAGTACTTACAATATTGCATTATCATCACACACTATTATGCTATCTATTCCAATTCTGGAACTATACAATCAATCCTGTTGAGCCTTCTGCACTCCTTCAGCATCAAATGCCTGATCTCTGTCCTCTTTCCATCTCCTGATAACCTGTGTTCTCATCTCTCAAATTTTGCTCATCAATGTTAGTCCATGTTAGTGAGACCATACAGTCTCACTGATCATCTTCATTTCCACACTTCTGTCTTTTCCCATTTGCCTGTAGTGCTGCCTTTAATATTTCTTATAGAGCAGGTATCTTGTTCACAAGCTCTCCTAATGTCTGTTTGTCTGAAAATATTTTAAACTCTCCCTCATTTTTAAAGGACAGTTTTGCCAGGTATAGAATTCTTGGTTGGCAGTTTTTCTCTTTCAGTATCTTAAAAATATCATACTACCGCCTTCTCACCTCTATGGTTTGTACTGAGAAACCTGCACATAGTCTTATTAAGCTTCCTTTGTATGTGATGGATTGCTTTTGTCTTGCTGCTTTCAGAATTCTTTCTTTGTCTTTGACATTTGATAATCTGATTATTAAGTGTCTTGAAGTTGGTCTACTTGGATCTATTATGTTTGGGATATGTTGCACTTCTTGGATCTG
This sequence comes from Choloepus didactylus, assembly GCF_015220235.1. NCBI lineage: Eukaryota > Metazoa > Chordata > Mammalia > Pilosa > Megalonychidae > Choloepus > Choloepus didactylus. Next base: position 158,225,843 of record NC_051334.1, on the reverse strand, counting down.
TAGCTTTATCTTTCATAAGAGATGGGAAATTTTCAGTGATTATTTCCTCCATTATTGTTTCTGCCCTCTTTCCCTTCTCTTTTCCTTCTGGGACACCCATGACACATATATTTATGCTCTTTGTGTTGTCATTCAATTCCCTGAGACCCTGCTCATATTTTTCCATTCTTTTCCCTATCTGTTCTATTGTATGTAGGATTTCAGATGTCCTGTCCTCTAGTTCCTGAGTGTTTTCTTCTGCCTCTTCAAATCTGCTGTTGTATGTCTCCATTGTGTTTTACATCTCTTCTATTGTGCCTTTCAATCACATACATTCAGTCAATTGCTTTTTCAAACTTTTGAGTTCTTCTTTATATTTGCCCAGTGTCTTCTTTATATCCTTCATCTGTTTTGCCATATCTTCCCTCAACTTGTTGCTCTGATTTTTGTATTGATTTAGCATATTTGTTTGAAAATCTTTAATTAACTCTTTCAACTCTTGTATATTATTTGAAGCATAAGTTTGTTCCTTTGACTGGGCCATATCTTCATTTTTCCTAGTGTGGGTCATAATTTTTGCTGTTTAGGCATCTGGTTTCCTGATTACCCCAGATTTTCCCAGACCAGACAGGCCCAGATCTCAGGAGGAGGCTGTATTCAGTATCAGGTTCCCCTGTGGGTGAGACCAAGAAGATTGTCAGGCTTTCCTGTGAGGCCTCTAGACTCTGTGCTTTTCCTATCCTGCCCAGCCTGTGGCACTTGTCAGTCTGCAGCTCCTCACCAGTGTAAAGAGGTGCAGTGCATTTAATTCTCTGTGGACCCTGTCCCAGCCAGAAACTGAGGGTGTCAGAAGCCAAGCTAAAGCTGTTTCTGTTCCACCCCCCTCCCAGGCCCTGTGGCTGAGTTCCCTGAGGGAATGGTGCCACTTGAGCTGGACTTTCCCCCCCTTTTTTTCCTTAGGGAAGATAAGCCCTTTAGGGAATTATCTCTTACATTTTAGGTTTGTCCTTTGACTCTCTATCTTAACCCTTGCCTGGCACAATGTTGACAATTGAAAATGCCCAAGGCTTTCTCTAATAAGCTACTTAGAAGGAGAGAAAAAATAAAGAAAAAAAAGTCCCCTTTTCAGAGCCAGTCCCCAGCCCTTCAGTTCAACAGGCAAGATCCATAGTTGTTACATGGTTCTGTATGTCCCTTTTCTTGGGATGCAGCCCCTTTCCAGTATTCTGATCTCAGCTGACTCCAAAAGCCTCTGTTTTTATTTATTTATGTATTATTTTTTCCATCAGCCCCATTGCCTCTCTGCTAGGAGAGAGCTCCAGGTTCCTTTCCTGCTTGCTCCTGGCTTATCTGTGCTCATTGCATGTACTGACTAGTACAAATTTGTTAATTAAAACTGCAGTTGGAGCTTGGTTGAGCTGCATTCCATTTCTCCTGGCAGGGACTGCTTCTTTTTCCCACAGTGAAGTTTTCCAATTCAGCCTGTCATGCTGTTTGGGGAGGGGTCCCAGCTCTGCAGTTTGGGGAGCTTTACTTACTGTTCTATGCTGAGATCTCAGCCATTCCAACCATTCCAGACTGGTGCACAATGTGTGTTCAGTCACAGATGCCCCCCTTCAGTTTTTCCAGACTATTTTCTAGTTATTCCTGGCTATTTACTAGTTGCTCTAGGGGACTAAATAAATTCCACACCTCCATATGCTGTCATCTTGCCCCATCCCCTCTGACAATTTCAGTTTTGTTTATTGTAGTCTTCAGAAAGCTAGCTGGTACCTTTTAACATTAAGAAGACTTGTTTTAGGATCTGGCTACCTCTGGATCTTTTCTCACCCTTTGTCCCACTGCAGCCCAGGTCTTTCTGGAATAGTGAGAGTTATGATCTGGGTGGTTACAACATAATCTGAAAATCTAAAGTTCCTCCTTTTTTTTTGTCATTTTCTGTTTCTTTTTGTTGCTGTTTCTTCCACTTACAATTTCTGCCTGTTTTCCCCTGTCTTGAAAGGAATCAAACCCATAGTTTTATAGACACAGTATTCAGAATCTCCCTTTGCAGCTTCATAAACCCAGTGCACATATTTCTCTCTTCCTTTATTGGTGGTGAGGAAGCCATCTGTATTTTATCATACTTAGAGTATTCCAGTCTATGAATAATATACTATGGAGAATGAAAATGGACAAGCAACAAAACTGTTCAGTTTATGGGCAGGACTGAGGAGGACCTATAATATGAACTTTTTATTCTTTAACATATTATGTATGCATGCCATGGTTTGTTTATCTTTCTCATTAACTTCATTCTTTCTTCCAATCATCTGCAACTGTTAAGCTTCTTTCATTTGTGAGCTTGAGGGAGGCCATTTTGGGAAGAGAAGGCTTCCCAGGATGGAAGTATAGAAGAAGTCCCCTGATTAGGAAGGAGGAGTTGGCTTTAAGCATCAAGGACTTTGTTGCCAGTGCTCCATGTCTCCTGCTCCAATTGCTTGTCTGATACCTCAACTGTTGCTTTTTCCTACTAATGTCTTGATTTCAATGTTTGCCTCAATTTGGATTCATATCTTGTCTTTATTTTTTATGTCTTATGTACCTGCCTGCTATTAATTTTTGCATGTAGTAGATATTGAATATATATTTCTTAAAATAGTTAATATATTCTTTGATTCCAGCTTTTGCGATCCTTTTATGGCTTATAAGGCTGGAGCCCTTGGCTGAGGACTCCAAACTTCATCCTGAACTCAGGTTGTTGTGTAATTTGCCAGGGCTGGTAAGTTCCTTTCTGCTGTGGTCCTTCTCTTCACTCCCAACACTGCCTCAGTTTTCTAGAGTTCTAGTTCCTTATTTTGCACAACTTGCTGACTTGCTGTATGCTGACAGTCCAATGCAGTAATATAACTACAATGTTCACAGTAAGGGAACAAAACAAATCTGAGACACACAATCCTGTTTACACTTTTATTTTGAAGGATAATTATACCTTCACTTAAGTAAGACCCTATGCCTTGAGTGAAGATGTCAGAACAAGAAAATGTTGACTAAGACTGGGTTCCTGCTGTGAAGTACAAGATGCATGAAATTCTAGCATATGTACAGAAATTTAAACCCATCATTTACTGACAGACAATAATTACTTTAATGAAGTCAGGAGACTATTTCAAGCAAGCAATTAGACTTAACAATAAAATTGTAAACAAGACCTTAATTAATGAATTTTGAAACTGTACTTCCTACCTCTGTGGATGCCATGAGCTATAAAAAGAATAAGAATAGTATTTACTGGGTATATACATCATGCTGGGCGCTGTGCCAGGCACTTTGCATATATCATCTCATTTAATCTTCACAACAATTCTGTGAGGTAGATACTACTATTATTCTTTCCATGTTGTAGATGAGTAAACTGTGGCTAAAAAGTTTTTTTTTTTTTAAATTCACTCTTATTAAAATATATTCACATACCATACAATCATCCATGGTATACAATCAACTGTTCACAGTATGATCATATAGTTGTGCATTCATCCCCACAATCTATTTCTGAACATTTTCCTTACATCAGAAAGAATCAGAATAAGAATAAACAATAAAAGTAAAAAAAGAACACCCAAACCATCCCCCCATCCCTCCCTATTTGTCATTTAGTTTTTGTCCCCATTTTTCTACTCATCCATCCATACACTAGATAAAGGGAGTGTGATCCACAAGGTTTTCACAATCACACTGTCACTCCTTGTAATCTACATTATTATACAATCATCTTCAGGAGTCCAGACTACTGGGTTGGAGTTTGGGAGTTTCAGGTATTTACATCTAGCTATTCCAATACATTAAACCCTAAGAGGTGTTATCTATATAGTGCATAAGAATGTCCACCAGAGTGACCTCTCAACTCCATTTGAAATCTCTCAGCCACAGAAAGTATTTTATCTCATTTTGCATCCCCCTTTTGGTCAAGAAGATATTCTCAATCCCATGATGCTGGGTCCAGATTCAACACCAGGAGTCATATTCTGCATTGCCAGGGAGATTTACACCCCTGGGAGTTGGGTCCCACGTAGCAGGGAGGGCAGTGAGTTCACCTGCCAAGGTGGCTCAGTTAGAGAGAGAGAGGGCCACATCTGAGCAACAAAGAGGTACTCAGGGGGAGACTTTTAGGCACAATTATGTGCAAGTTCAGCCTCTCCTTTGCAGTAATGAGCTTCATAAGGGCAAGTCCCACGATAGAGGGCTCAGCACATCAAACTGCCAGTCCCAATGTTTGTGACAACATCAACACCATTCCAGGTGAGGAAGTCCAACACTTCTGCACCTTCCCCCAGCTCCTCGGGGTGGAGGGGGGGCTGTAAATATATCTTTTATTCTCTGCCCAAATTACTTTGGGATGTGTCACTATTTCACTCTAACCTATACTAACCTACTGTATCTCACTTCCTATTCAAAGTTCCATGTAATTGTGGTGTTTGAACAAACTGACTGTAGAGTTATACTGTTTAGAAAATATAGATCCTGCACCAAATAGACATCTCTTCCCTTGGTCTCACATGGAAGTTGAAGTTTTAAAACACAGTTTTGACCCTTTGGCCAGTTTGCCCTAGTCCTAACCAGATCTGCTTCATTCATATCACTAATTGAAGTCTGGGCTCTTTTTCTGCTTTTTTTTTTAACAGTTGCTGTATGCACTAATACTGACATTCATATCTGCTGAGCTCTAGCTCTGAGTTTCAGGTGTCTCAGAGATATGCATTGTTCCAGAGACCAATCAGGTTATACATTAAGGGATCAGCATCTCAAAGTTTAGAGATAGGCATTACAATTCAGGAATAGAGTTGACTGCTGTAAGAACTTACAATCCAGGGACCATCACAATAGTCATGTCCACATTAGGCTATGCTCTAAGATTCAATTCTGAGTTTACACATTGTAGTTAGTCCATATTGGTGAGGCATTATAGTGTTTACCTTTATTTCTGGCATACTTCACTCAAATACTGTGTACAGGATTCATTCACCTCATGTGTCTCACAGCTTCACTCCTTCTCATAGTTGCTCAGTATTCAATTGTATGCATACGCCACAGTTCACCATTCTGTTCCTCAGCCTATGTACCCTTACGTCACCTCCACCCATTGCAAATCGTGATTGCTGCCTCCATGAACACCAGTTTGCAAATGTACATTCATGTCTCTGCTCTCAGATCTTCAAATGACATACCCCATAATGAGGTTGCAGGACCTTATGGTCCCCACATACTTAACTTTTTGTGGAACCACCACACTGACCTTCAGAAAGGCTACACCATTCTACCTTCTCATCAACAGTAGATAGGTACATCCCTCTCACCATGTTTTCTCCAACAATTTAATTCCTATATATATTTTTCCTACAATTTTATAGAGTTATATTCACATACCATACCTTTATCCACAGTGTACAATCAGTTGTTCATGGTATCATCATAAAGTTGTACATTTATCACCACAATCAGCACTTGAACATATTGATTATTACAAGAAAAATTGTTTTTTTTTTTAGCAATGAGAAAGATGATAAAAAGAAAAATAACATGTCATACAATACAATATAATAGTAAGGACAGAAAATCACACCACTACCAAGAATCCCATATTCCTCCCCTATATCCCCCTCTCATATACACTTAGCATTGGCATATTGCCTTTGTTACATTTAATGGAGGTATATTACAATGTTACTGTTGACCATAGACTCTAGTTTGCTTTGATTATGTTTTTTTCCCAAATACCATCCCTTTTTCAACACTCTACATGGTTGACATTCATCTGCTCTCCCACATGCAAAAACATTTTTATATTTGTATATTTAGTAAGAGTCATTGTCCACTCCAGTTTTTGCCAAGTTATACAGTCCCAGTCTTTATCATCTATCTTAACCTCTGGTGTCATACATTCTCCTATCCCACCTCTTTCAGCTTTACTCACAGATATCTTTGTTCAGTGTACTTACAATACTGTGCTACCATCACACAGTATTATGCTATCTATTTCTGGATCTATACAATCAGTCCTTCTAAACATTCTGTAGTCCTTCAGCATCAAATGCCTGATCTCTACCCTCTTTCTATCTCCTGGTTGCCTGTGTTGTCAGCTTTTAACTCCCAGAGTTTGTTCATTAATGTCTGTTCATATTAGTGAGACCATACAGAATCTGTCCTTTTGTTTCTGGCTAACTTCACTCAACATAATATCCTCAAGGTTCATCCATGTTATTATATGATCCATGTCTTTGTTCTGTCTTACAGCTGCATAATGTTCCATCATGTGCATATACCACAGTTTTTTATCCACTCATCCATTGATGGACATTTGGGCTGTTGTCATCTCTTGGCAATCATGAATAATGTTGTAATAAACATCGGTTTACAAATGTACGTTTGTGTCTTAAGTTTCAGTTCCTCTGAGTATATACCTAGCAATGGAATAGATGGGTCATACAGCAAATCTATATTTAGCTTCCTGAGGAACCTCCACACTGTCTTCCAGAGTGGTTGCACCATTCTACATTCCCACCAACAATGAATAAGTGTGTCTCTTTCTCCACATCCTCTCCAGCACTTGTCATTTTCTGTTTTTTGGATAACGGCCATTCTGGTAGGTGTGAGATGATATCTCATTGTGGTTTTGATTTGCAATTCCTTAATAGCCAGTGAAGTTGAGCATTTTTTTCATGTTTTTGAGCCATTTGTATTTCCTCTTCAGAAAAATGTCTGTCCATGTCTTTTGCCCGTTTTTTAATTGGATTGTTTGTCTTTCTGTTATTGAGTTGTAGGATTCCTTTATATATGTGGGATATTAAACCCTTATCTGATATGTGGTTTCCAAATATCATCTCCCATTGTGTAGGTTGCCTTTTGACTTTTCTGACAAAGTCCTTTGATGTACAAAAGTGTTTAATTTTGAGGAGATCCCATTTGTCTATTTGTTCTTTGGTTGCTCGTACCTTGGGTGTGAGGTCTAAGAAACCACCTCCTATCACAAGATTTTTAAGATATTGCCCTACATTTTCTTCTAAGAGTTTTACAGTCATGGTGCTAATGTTTGGGTGTTTGATCCATTTTGAGTTAATTTTTGTATAAGGTGTGAGACAGGCATCCTCTTTCATTCTTTTGGAAATGGATATCCAGTTCTCCAACACCATTTACTGAAGAGGCTTCTCTTTCCCAGTTGCTTTGGCTTGACTGCCTTATCAAAGATCAGTTGCCTGTAGATGCAAGGGTCTACTTCTGAACATTCAATTTGATTCCATTGGTTGGTATATCTGTTCTTATGCCAGTACCATGCTGTTTTGAGCACTGTAGCTTTGTAATATGCTTCAAAGTCGGGTAGTGTGAGACCTCCCACTTCGTTCCTCTTTCTCAAGATATTTTTGGCTATTCAGGGCAACTTGCCCTTCCAAATAAATTTGATTATTGGTTTTTCTATTTCCATAAAGTAAGTTGTTGGGATTTGAATTGATATTGCATTGAATCTATAAATCAGTTTGGGTAAAATTGCCATCTTAAATATATTTAGTCTTCCAATCCATGAACATGGTATGTTCTTCCATTTTTTTTTAGGTCTTGTTCAATTTCTTTTAGCAGTTTCTTATAGTTTTCTATGTAAAGGTCTTTTGTGTCCTTGGTTAAGTTTATTCCAAAATACTTGATTCTTTGGTTGCTATTGTAAATGGGATTTTTTAAATTTCCTCCTCTTGTTGCATATTACTTGTGTATAGGAACACTACAGATCTTTGCATATTGATCTTGTAGCCTGCCACTTTGCTGTATTCATTGACTAGTTCTAGTAGCTTTGCTGTAGATTTTTCTGGATTTCCTACATATAGAATCATGTCATCCTCAAATAGTGAAAGTTTTACTTCTTCCTCTCCAATTTGGATGCCTTTTATTTCTTTTTCTTGCCTAATTGCTCTAGCTAGAACTTCCAGCACAATGTTGAACAACAATGGTGATAGTGGGCATCCCTGTCTTGTTCCTGATCTTAGAGGAAAAGCTTTCAGTCTTTCCCCATTGAGTATGATGTTAGCTGTGGGTTTTTCATATATCACCTTTATCATATTGAAAAAGTTCCCTTCTATTCCTATCCTTTGAAGTGTTTTCATCAGGAAAGGATGTTGAATTTTGTCAAATGCCCTTTCTGCATTGATCAAGATGATCATGTGGTTCTTCTGCTTTGATTTATTGATGTGGTGTATTACATTAATTGATTTTCTTGTGTTGAACCAGCCTGGCATACCTGGAATAAATCCCACCTGGTCATGGTATATAATTCTTTTAATGTCTTGCTGGATTCAATTTGCGAGTATTTTGTTGAGGATTTTTGCATCTATATTCATTAAAGAAATTGGTCTATAATTTTCTTTTTTTTTGTAGTATCTTTATCTGATTTTGGTATTGGGGTGATGTTGGCTTCATAGAATGAGTTAAGTAGCTTTCCCTCTTCTTCAATTTTTCTGAAGAGTTTGAGCAGGATTGGTACTAATTCTTTCTTGAATGCTTGGTAGATGTGAAACCATCTGGTCCTGGGCTTTTCCTTTTTGGCAGCTTTTTAATGACTGACTCAATCTCTTTACTTGTGATTGGTCTGTTGAGGTCATTTATTTCTTCTTGAGTCAATGTTGGTTGTTTATGCTTTTCTAAGAAGTTGTCCATTTCATCTAAGTTGTCTAGTTTATTAGCATATAGTTGTTCATAGTATCTTCTCATTATCTCCTTAATTTCTGCAGGGTAAGTTTTATATTTCCTTTCCCATTTCTGATTGCATTTATTTGCATCCACTCTCTTTTTTTTTGTTAGCCTAGCCAGTGGTCCATCAATTTTATTGATTTTCTCAAAGAACCAACTTCTGGTTTTGTTGATTCTCTCTATTGTTTTCTTGTTCTCAGTTGCATTTATTTTTTCTCTAATCTTTGTTATTTCTTCCCTTCTGTTTGCTTTGGTGTTAGTTTGCTCTTCTTTCTCTAATTCCTCCAGGTGAACAGTTAGCTCTTCAATTTTTGCTCTCTCTTCTCTTTTAATATAGGCATATAGGGCAATGAATTTCCCTCTCAGCACCGCCTTTGCTACATCCCATAAGTTTTGATAAGTTGTGTTTTCATTGTCATTTGCCTCGAGGTATTTACTAATTTCTCTTGTAATTTCTTCCTTTACCCACTGATTTTCTAAAAGGATGTTGTTTAGGCTCCATATGTTTGTGAAGTTTATGACCTTCTGTCTTATTTATTTCCAACTTCATTCCATTATGGTCTGTGAAAGTGTTTTGTATAATATCAATATTTTTAACTTTGTTGAGACTTGCTTTGTGACCCAACATGTGGTCTATCCTAGAGAATGTTCCATGAGCACTTGAGAAAAAAGTGTATCTTGCTGTTGTTGGATGTAGTGTTCTATAAATGTCTGTCAAGTTTAGTTCATTTATCATACAATTCAACATCTCCATTTCTTTAGTGATCCTCTGTCTAGATGTTCTATCCATTGATGAGAGCAGTGTACTGAAGTCTCCAACTATTACTGTAGATCTGTCTACTTCTCCTTTCAGTGATCTCAGTGTTTGCCTCATGAATTCTGGGGCATTTTGGCTTGGTGCATAAATATTTATGATTGTTATGTTTTCTTGATGAATTAACCCTTTTATTAATATATAGTGTCCTTCTTTGTCTCTTTTAATTGTTTTACTTTTGAAGTCTAATTTGTCTGATATTAGTATAGCTACTCCCACTTTTTCTGGTTGTTGTTTGAGTGAAGTATCTTTTTCCAACCTTTCACTTTCAGTCTTTTTTTTCCTGGTGTCTAAAGTGAGTTTCTTGTAGACAGCATATAGATGGGCCCTGTTTTTTAATCCATTCTGCCAGTCTGTGTCTTTTTATTGGGGAATTTAATCCATTTACATTTAGTGTTATTACTGTAAGGGCAGTACTTTCTACTACCATTTTGTCTTTTGGAATTTATATGCTGTATCTTATTTTTTCCTCTCTCTCCTTTTACCTTTCCTGATAATATTCATTTCTGTACTCTTCTCCAACTCTCTCTCTCCTGTCTTTTCCTATCAGCCTGTAGCACTCCCTTTAATATTTCTTGTAGTGCTGGTCTTTTATTCACAAACTCTCTCAGTGTCTGTTTGTCTGAAAATGTTTTAATCTCTCCCTCATTTTTGAAGGAAAGTTTTGCTGGATATAGAATTCTTTGTTGGCAGTTTTTTTCTTTCAGTATCTTAAATATATCATGCCACTGTCTTCTTGCCTCCATGGTTTCTGTGGAGAAATCTGTACATGGGCTTATCGAGCTTCCCTTGTATGTGATGGATTGCTTTTCTCTTGCTGCTTTCAGAATCCTCTCTTTGTCTTTGACTTTGGACGATCTGATCAGTAAGTGTCTCGGAGTAGATCTATTGGAATCTATTATATTTGGGGTATGCTGTACTTCTTGAACCTCTAATTTTCTGTCTTTTATAAGAGTTGGGAAATTTTCAGTGACTACTTCTTCTATTACTCTTTCTGCCTCTTTTCCTTTCTCTTCTCCTTCTGGGATACCCATAACACATATATTTGTGCATTTCATGTTGTCACTCAGCTCCCTAAGACCCTGCTCATATTTTTCCATTTTTTCACCATCTGTTCTTTTGTGTGTATGAATTCAAATGTCTTGTCTTCCAGTTCAGTGATCCTTTCTTCTGCCTGTTCAAATCTACTGTTGTGTCCCTCTATTGTGTTTTTCATCTCCTCCATTGTGGCCTTCATTCCCATGAGTTCTGCCATTTGTTTTTTCAAATTTACAAATTCTTCTTTATGGTCATCCAGTATCTTCTTTATATCCTTCATCTCTTTTGCTATGTCTTCCTTCAGCTCATTGAATTTATTTAGCATTAGTTGCCTCAATTCTTGTATCTCAGTTGAACTATTAGTTTGTTCTTTTGGCTGGTCCATATTTTCATGTTTCCTGGTATGGCTTGTTATCTTAAGTTGACTAGGCATAGATTTTCTTGATTAGTTTATTTTGGAGCTTGTTTTCTATCTTTTACCCAGGGGTTTTCTTGTTGGTTGGCTTTGTTCTCTGGCCTCTGTTATTCAGTTCAACTTATTCTAGACCTCTAACTTAAGTTCTATTTAGTTGATCAGAATTTTTCACCTCTGTTTTTTCTGTTTCTTGCCCTGCCTCTATGTAGCCTTTTTATGAGACGGTCTCCTCAGATATGGTTGACCCCAGTCAGATTTTCCCAGTCTATTGAGGCCCAGGTCTCACTGAGAGGGTATGGAGTTTTCCTGAGAATGAGACCCTCCTATGAGGCCTTTAGAATCAGTGCTTTTCCTCTCCTGTCCAGCAGGTGGCGCTTGCCAGCCCGCAGCTCCCCCACCAGTGTAAGGAGGTATGGAGACTTTAGTTCTCCTGGTGACTCTGATCCTGTCAGGGGCATGGCTGACTAAAGCAGGGATCTGAATTCCAGCCCCTGGGGGCTGAGTTCCCAGAAGAAGGACTGCCAGTTGAGCTGTACCTCCCTCCACTCTCCCAATCCTAGTAACTCCAGTTGTCTCTCAGGGGCACTATTCCTTTCTCCCCTCTCCTCTTTGGGGCATCTCCAGCTAGATTCCTTGGTCAACCTGAGTTGCCAAATAAAGACTGGGGTGCAGACCTTCTTCAGAAATGAATCCAGAACTTAAAGATGCTGTGGGTACTCTGTCTACCCCCAAGCCCAGCCTATTCCCTCAACCTGGGCTTTCTGATAGAAAATAACCACATGTTACTTTTAGATTAAAAAAATAGAAAAGAAAAACAAGGAAAAGAAAAAAGAAAAAAAAAAAAGAGTCCCTTTTAAAAGCCTTTCCCTAGCCTGGAAGTTTTGTTAGTGTCAGAATAGAGCATTTAAAGATGTACTTTGGTCTATTGTCTGATAATTACTCTCCAACAGCTTCAATTCCACCCCTGCAGGGGGCTATTGAAATGCAAAAAGATGAGGAATCAGTGAGAACCCAGAAGGGACAAAATGTAGGGAAAAAATGGCTTTTTTGGAGCCTGGGAATGGGTGCCCGCTTTTATGTGCCCCCTCTTCTCGTAGCCCAGCCCATCTTTAGCACCCCCAGCTCCCAAAATTAGTTAATTAATTTGTTAATTAGTTCTGCATTTGAGGCTGGGTTGAGCCCCTCTTCTTGCCCTCAGCAGATTGCTGTTTTTTGTTTTTTTTTTCCCCCTTTCAGGGAGCCAGCAGCAAGACAGTCTGTGAGGTCTGGGTGGGGAGGGGCACCAGACCCCTGGTCCGGGGAACTTACAATATTCGCTGCGATCTCAGCTTTTCCTCCAATTCCAAACTTGTGTCTGATGTGTGACTGGTTACTAGAGACCCTGAAAACACTGTTTCATATAGTTCTTGGGTAATTGCCAACTGAAGCCCTGAAGGGGGAGGAGGGAAGGGACTCAGAGGCATGATGGTCTGCCTTCTGCAGAGGCAGCAGCGGCAGTAGCTGCTGCAGGCACCTGGGGCAGGGTTTTCCCGGCTCAAAGGTTTTTAAAAAACATTTCCAAAAAAAATCACACAGGTTAGTGTAAATGGTGGATATGTTCTTCAAACCTGGGTTAGTTTGACTCCAAAATCCAACCCCTTGGTCCAATATCCTTGAATTCCTACCTCAGACATATTCAGCAGGCTCATAGAGATACAGATTGGCAAGATCTTGTAACTCTTTCCACGTACAGGATATTTATTTCCAGAGTAGCTTAGCACTACTCCTATTAGCTGTATTGGAATCTAACACTGATTATGTGCCAGGAGGTAAGGAGAGATTGTGAGGGTGAGTCCAAAGAAAAATTGACATAAATTTGTGAGACAAACTGCCTTAGGTGTAGGTTTTAAATGCTTTTATGTAGAGAAGGACTAGTTCCCTCAAGAATCTGGGAAGGAACTGCCTCTTCCAGCAGTGGAGGATCAGAGGAATTTGGAAGTTCTAAGTTCTCAGCCTTGTGAATATCTGCTCCAAAGTCCCTATCTCATGTCTTAAGGTCCCTGTCCTTCTCCATCAGTGTCCTTCCCTTAAGGTAAGTGAGTTAACAAGATGAAGCATTTAATTGACACTGCAAGTCTGCAACATTTACAATCAGACTCTAGATTTTGTCTGCAGCCATAACTGCCCTGTGCTTGTCGAAGAAGAGAGACCACTTTGAAGCTGCCAGGGAGACCTTAGGGTTCTTTACAAATATCCTAAAATGTATGTTCATAGCTTTTAACTTCTTTTCCTCCTTTAGGTATTCAATTTAGTTCTGTTAGGAAAAGCCACATGATACCATGCTATTTATAATCACTTGTGTTCACATAAGGACAAATTGCAACAGCCATTTGATCTCCTGAGAAATTGCCCTCTATCTGTACTTTATTCCATGCCATAACAGGTGATAATTTGGATGATTATGATACCACTTTATGCTACAGATTACTTATTCCCTTTTCCTCTCAGCAAGGAGGTTGTCCTTGAACTCTATATGGACAATCTCAGATTCCCATTTTGAAAATCTGTTTCCTGGGGCCACTTAAGGAATAATTACTGTATCAGTAAGATCCCATTGGAAATAAAGAGTCAAACTAGCATAATTCATGGAAGATGTAATTGTGAAGGGATTATTTACAAAGATGTAGGTGTAGAAAAACTACAAGAGATGATGTAGTAACCCAAGGATAGCAGAAGTGAAGATGCTACCATTCTCATGCCCATGGAATGCAGAGAGATAGCAATTACCAGAACCTGGAAGGAGAGAACTTTGTAGAGGATCCCATCTTGAGAGGAGCAATGATTTTAGGATTAGGGACACAGCCATGCCAGAGCAGTCTGTCAGGGAAGAAGTCAGAGGATTAAACACACTGACTATTTTCATCCTTCCCTGTGATCTCCTAGTGGGCTCACTATTGGTCAAGTCCTCCCAAAACCCAAAGAGCAGAGAGCCAACTGATAAGGTCTATATAGGTCAGCTACCCAAGGCAGACAGCAGAGTGAAGGCTGGAGAGTTTATCTACAGAAGCAAATGGAGGAGATAGGTCATACAATGTATTAATAGAACGGCCTCATCTATCAATGTGCTCTGCTTAAGTTCAGATAGCTTTTCACAATTTTTAACTAAGCAGAAAATATAAATCCTTCACTATGTGGGGACTTTCTGCCTTTCTAAATAATAATGACAAAATGGTTGTTTACTCTCTCATGAACATTTGATAACGCAGTCACTATTTTCTTTATTCTGCTGAATTTAAGTCAGAGTTAACTTGACATTTATATAACTGTTAGTCTTCTCAGGGTAATAGTTCAGTGATTTCTAAATGTAACTAAAATTTTTCTAAAACCTTCCATTGTTTTCTCCCATTTCTCAAGAATTTCCCATTTCTTTAAAAAAATACCCCAAAATGGAAAACTGGAGTCATTTTTGTCCTATCCATCTGTTTGTCTAAAATCAAATCAGTCACCTATTACAATTAATTCTTCCTCTAATTTCTTTTACAACCCCAATTTCTCTCTCTCCTATTGTAACCACTCTAATGCAACCCTTTATTATTTCACACCTGGATTTTAGTGATAGCGCCTTAATTGACACATTAATCTTCTTAGATCTCAAGTTTGAACAGGACACTGCATTTTCAAAATCCTTCAATAGATCCCCACTATCTATAGGAACAAGGTCACACTCCATAGCCTGGCATTCAAGGATTCAAGGCCCTCCACAATTCAATTGTCAACTTCCTTTCCAATCGTCTCACAGAAGTTTCCCCAGGTAACTCTGCTCCAGTGAAATCACTCAACTCTTTGTGCCCTGGAACTGCCATATGCATTTCCCCTTCAATGCTTTGGCTTAAGTTCCTTCTTCTTGGAAAGGCCTCTTTTTTCCTCTTCAATTGTCTAAATCCTATCCTTCATTTAGGCTCAGCTCAGCTACTGTTTCCTTTAAGGCTGCTTGTATTCTTTCCTTTGTGAACTCTTCTGCATTCCAGTAGCACCTCCTATCTGTGAATAGACATAGTAATACTAGTACTTACTATCTAGTGTTGTTAATAATAGCATGACTACTCCTTCATAGGTTTGTTGTGAGACTTATACTTAATATATGGGAAAGATCCTAGAATAATGTCCGGTGCATACTAAGCTCTCAATCTTACTTTGTGCTTTGTATTATTACTTTGCTTTGCATGTATATAGAATGCTTTCCCAATTAGATTATAATCTCCATGAGAGAAGCATATATATTTTTTTAGTTAATTGTATTCTCAACATCTAGCATAAAGCCTAGCAGAAAATGTGTGGTGGTTTGGAGCTGTGTACTGCAGAAAAACATGTTCTTAAATGTAATTCATTCCTGTGGGCATGAAACATTGTAAGCAGTACTTTTCGGTGAGGTGACTTCAGTTAAGGTGTGGCCCACCTCTATTAGAATGGGTCTTAATCCTGTTACCAGAATACTTTATAAGCAGAATGAAACTCAGACAGAGAGAAAGAAAGCCACAGTAAGCAAGAAGCTGAACACGAATGGAATCCTAAAGAGAAGGGAGAGGCCGAGAGAGGCAGGACCAATCATAGCCAGTTCAGGTGCCAGTCACTGGGAAGAAAAAATCACCTTGTTGATGCCTTGATTTGGACTTTTCCTAGCCTCAAAACCGTAAGTTATATATCCCCATTGTTTAAGCCAGCCCATTGCATGGTATTTGCTTGAGAAGCCAAGGCAACTAAAACAGAGTGAGTGAGAATAAATGATTATTGTGTGGTAGGTGCTGCTGCTGTCGATGACGATGGCAATACCTGCGACCCTATTCTCCTCTGCTTTTGGAAGATGGCTACAATAGTCATACATTTATAAAATCATAGATTGTATTGTAAAGCTGGTAAGTAGCTTAAGGCTAATTTAGTTCAACAACATATGTTTATAGATGCTAAAACTGAGGTTCAAGAGAGAGGAAAGGATTTGACCAAAGCTATAGAATTGCCAGTTAATGACAGAGGCAGGGATAGACTTCAGAACGTATCTCAGACCTGTGAATTCAACAACTATTTATTGAGTGCCTACTATGTACCAAGTACTATGATAGATGTTAGGGACATACTTGTGACCAGGATAAAGTCCCTCTCTTCATGTCATTTACTTTCAAATGGTGGGGGGAAACAGAAATGAACATATAAACAAGAAATGCAAATAATAATTTGATAATTTTTGTGAAGGAAATAAAAGAGGATGGTGCAAAAGACTAACAGAGTGAAGAATTAGGTAAATTAAGTCTTCTGAGGTGACCGTTAAGTCTTCTGAGGTGACTGTTAAGTTGAGTATTGAATGACAAGAAGAAAACAACAAGGGAAGATCTGTGACAAGATGGTTCCCAGCACAGGGGACATTAATGTAAAGACCCTGTGGTGAGAATGGGCTTAGTGGATTCCAGGAAATGAAGGGTGGACAGTGTAGCCAAAGTATAGTGCATCACTGAGACAGTGGTAGGATTTGTGGCCAGAGAATAAGGGACCAAGTCACGCAGGGCTCTGTAGGCTGTAGTAAGTTTTGTGAAACTTTTTATGTTTTAAAATGATCATTCAGGCTGCTATGTGGAATAATAGACTGTAGAGGGAAGGACAAGAGTGTGTCAAAAATAATTAACTAAAATTTGTAACTAGACAAAATAGGTTCACTGAAAGAAAAGTGCTGTGCTTGACTTTCTACTCTCTGGGCCTTTATACAACTTGTAGATTGTCGCCAAGTTGAGAGGCAAATGCATTTTTTCCATTCCCAGTATGATAGATAACCCCAAAGGTTATAGTTATTGTCTTGTCAGATATAAACCAATTTGTGTCTAACCCAACATTATCCATAAACATTTAGTTTTTCAAATGATCTTTGGATTAGATTTAAAATCTTACCTCATTATTGAATGTATTGGCTGAAACTTTTGACATACACTTATTTGTCTATGAGAGTCATGATTTTATCTTTTACTTTAACAGGTGGAAGCAGGAAGAACAGTTACAGAACTATTGCAGTAGTCCAAGTGAGCCAGACTAGGGTGATGATAATGAAGACAGTTGGAAGTAACTGGATTCCTTATAGTTTGGAGGCAGAGTCAACAGAACTTCTGACTGATGGAATGTGGAGAATCAGGAAGAGTAGTCAAGAATGATACTTAGGTTTCTGGCTTGGTAACTGGTGGTATCATTAACTGAAACAGGGAAAATTGAGGGGTGGACAAGTTTGGCAGATCATGTGAGGTAGAAAATTAAAAGTCCAGTTCCAGATATGCTTAGTCAAAGGTGTCAATTAGTCATTTGGAAACATGAAGTAGGCTTTGGGATATATATAAATCTGGAACTTAAGAGGGGATTCTGATCTAGAGTCATTAGGATTTAAGTGGTATTTCAAGCATAGGTCTGGATGGAGCTGGAGTTCTTAAGGGGTTTTAGAAAAATGAAAATCATTAGGCTCAATTACATATTCATTACATTTGAGTCAGGGCCAGGAAATCTCCATTTCTGTCATGTGATCCAGGTGGTGATTTGACCCTGAGAAACAGTGATCTAGAGCAAAGATTAGCAACCTCTTTACTGTAAAGGGCCATACAATTTCTGTTGCAACTACTCAGCTCTGCTACTGTAGCAAGAAAGCAGCCATAGACAGTATGTAAATAGATGAGCATGGCTGTGTTTAATAAAATTTTATTTATAGATCTGAAATTTGAATTTCATGTAATTTTCACATGTCACAAAATACTATTTTTCTTGTGATTTTTTTCAATCATTTAAAATGGGAAAAATCATCCTTACCTCATAAGCTGCACAAAAACAGACATTGAACTGGGTTTGGCTCATGGGCTGTAGTTTGCTGACACTTGACATGTGGGAATATAATATTAAAATTTCCTTTCTGTTTATCTTCTCCATTAAAATTTCTATTTTTGTAATTCTATAATGTAATCATCATAATGATACTTATGTAGCTCTTTCTTCATGCTGTTCTAAGTGCTTTACATATATTGTCATTCGATTCTCAAAAAAATCTTTGTGTTAATAATAATAGTCGAATAGCATTGTTAGTATCTGCATGTTATATGCGAGGCAATTGAGGTACTACACAGAGAATTTGAGTAACTTGCCCAAGATCACACAGCTGGTAAGTAGCTGAGCCAAGATTTTACTCCAGGCAGTTTGCTTCCCAAGTCTGTCTCTTAACCATTGTGTGTACTGTTTCTCATAGATTAAAAGCAATCTCTCTCTCTCTCTCCCTCTCTCTCTCTTTCATACACACACGCACACACATAACTTACAAATAAAAAAATCCACCTATTAGGGAAGCAAACTAAAAAATACCTTTATTATTAGTGTAGGGTAACAGTAGTTTAGAGAATACTCATCAAAAACATAGGGGCTAAATTTATTAGTCAAATCTCTTGTGTATTCCTCTGTGCTGTTTTGAAATTATTTGCTTATCTTGAAGGAGAAGCATAATTTTACCATTAAGGTGCTGGTAGACCTCCAATGATCAGAACTCTTAAGATCTGCTCATAGCATGTCCCAAGCCACACTCTATGTCCTGGGCTATCTCACTATACTTTTAAGTGTTGTTAGATCTTTAGCATTATGAAAATTCTTTTGTATCAACCAAATTTGCTCATTCAAGAAATCCTGGTCTTAAAAACTAGAGGAATTGCTGACAAATATAAGCATGTTAAACAATTTTGAAATAAAAAAGTGGGATTGGCTCTAAAAGGGGAGCATTTTAGAACTTTGGATTTCTACATTTTATTTGCTTAAAGGAAGGCATACCTCTAGCTGCTCGCTGCTCACCCTGATGGAGTGAGGATTTCTGCTTGTTAAGTGGCAAAATTTCAATTATCTTTATGTTTTTGTGTGATGCTTTGTGGAGGAAGGGTGAGTTTGAAGGCTAAGTTATTCAGGGCATGTGTCTGTTTAATTTTTCCCCTAAAATCTCTTATCAACTCTGGCTCCAAATCTGTTGTGTTTTCTATAATATGTCCAGGTAAGAGAAAATAAGATACTAGGGAAAGGTCAGTGTGGGTGGGGGGCATGGGTGCTGCTGTGCAGAAATGTTCTGCTCTGTCTCTTCTGGAATATGGCAGATAGGGAGGGGTGCCACTGTTGCCAGGGTGCAGTCACAGACACAGAGCTTTAAGGCCTGCAGGAGGAGGCAGTGTCAATTCCAAAGAAGAGAATTCATCTCAGCTTGTGTTCTTCCACCCTCACCATCCACTGTAACCTGCTTCTTGGATATAAATATGGTATCTGGGATATGTGCGTGGCTGGGGATAGAGAAAGAGACGCCATACACAATGTGTTTCATCTTAGCTGGCACCAAGGGAGCTCTGTGGAGGTTTCACTAAAAACCAGTGGAGGAGAAAGAAGATTTTTGCAGAATGGCAAGTAGTAGAGCTGTGTCAGGGAAGCCAAAGTCAGAAAAAAGAGAAGATCTTAAACTCTCTGAAATGCTCTGGGTGCATCTCATTTGACACAACCTCCCCTGTCCCCCACTAAGTGTGTTCCCACTTCCTGCTTTTGTAACCCTTATTTAAAAGCTGTTGGATTGTTATGCACTGGAAGCCCATGAGGTTAGGTGAGATGGGGATAATGCTGGGAGAATTTGAGCACAGTGGATCTTACAAAGGGGAGTTGTTTGAATAATGAAAAGCAAAGAAAACAATAGGAGTCCAATCACCAGGAGTGGGGGAGAACATATGAGCCCTGTAACAGTACAAGATAAATGCTGGAAATGGCATGCAAAGCAGCTGTGGTTTCTCTAAAAGGGGGCTTTTGCTTTATTTTTCATCTCTCAAAAGGTGACAACTTACAAAAACTTCACAGCTCCTATAGGCTGCTTGTTCTCAAAGGGTAACAAATTATTTAGGAGTATGATGAACAGTTCATCAAACTTGCCTCCAACAGAGTTGCTGCTTAGGCTTAGAGTAATTGACCAGGAGCAGAAGGAGTTGGGCCCTCCTTTCCTTAATGATTCTTTTACTACTTGCCCCCCGCCCATGGAGGGGGGCAAGAGTGGGAGGGTGAGGATGACTGCCTTGTGTGGCTCTTTCATCCCGAATGGGAAGAACATTCAGAAACAGCAGAAAGCAGGTCATTCCTAAGACTGGCCTGCAGGAGGAGCCAGCTCCCTTTAGTGGAACAAGCTCTCTTCCGAAGGGAGGGCTCTTACCTGGGAGGGCTCCAAGGAGCCTCAGCTTCTGCACTGAATCATAATCTCCCACCTGGTGGAGCAGGCTGCAGGTGCTCCCAGGCCATTTCAGCCTCCGCTTCCCGGGGGTGCTTTTGGGGTCTGTACAGAAGACAGCTGTCTAACAGAAAGAGAAGTGTGGTGCAGCATTCAGCCGCAAAGTTATACTTCCAAGCAGCTGAACAGCCTTGTTTTACCACCAATCCTTTCTCCTTTCTCTCTTTCTCTCTTTCTCTCTCTCTCTCTCTCTCTCTCTCCATCACACACACCCATACACACACGAGCATGTGTGCACACATATACTTAATAGAAATGGTCAAAGGAATGGGTCCAGCCTTTTGAAGACGGATTAAACACTGAGTAGGCAGCATCTTTTTAAAGGCAAAGACAGAAAGGACATGATCAGAGTTTATAAAATCACTGACAGAATTGGAGGAAGACAGACAAGAAATGTTCCTGGCCCCAGCTTGATCTGTAGATGATGTGAGAGACAATATAACATAGTGCTTAAGTGAATAGTCTCTTTAGTCCATCAGGCATGGGTTCAAATCTGAGCTCTGCTCCTAAGCTGTTTGATCTTGGACTCTTTGCATAACCTCTCACATCCACAGTTTCTCTGTCAGTAATTTGGGGATAGTAGGGCTTACACACAAGGGTAATGCGATGATTGTATGAGCTAACTTACGTCAAGTGCTTGGCCCATAATAAGCATTTGATAAATGCTAGCTATTACTGTTATTATTTATGCTGTTAGTATATGCCTACATTTTGTCATAGATCATATGGGGGACTGGGTAGAAGAATTTGAATGGCTCTGGGAAAATCTACTCCCTGGGATAAGGATATGTGTTACTGATGATGGAGGCAGGAGAAGAGCATTTCCATGTCCAGATCATACATCCTGTCTCTTCTAGGCACTGGATGGCTTTTCTCATCAAATTGCTGTTGCTATGCTAAGAACTTGGATGCTCTCTCCCCCCTTTGCCTCCTTCCTCTTGCATTCTGGGGGAATTTTCTGAAGTGTTATGGAATGTCTGCTTTATAACAATGGATTCTATTATTAATGGATTTGCATTGTATTACTAAGCCTAGCTGGTCAAAACTTCATTAACTACCATTCCAAATCTAATTTCACTTCACACAAAGAAGAGCGATTTAGTTATGCAAAATAATAATATTAACAAAAGTAAATAATAATAATAATATGTCCCAGTTGACTCCTGTTCTTCCAAAGATTTAGAAAAGCATTTAGTACAGTTATTCCTAATATGCTAACCATCAGCTCTGAAACAGTTCTGTGAAAAACAGATACAGTCATTTTACTCAAAGAAACAAATTGAGATGATAATTCTGACACTACCTGCCTAGCAAAGTTAGTGTTGGACTAACAGTCCTATTACATTTTTGCAATTGCCTCTTTTGACAGAGAACATTTTCTAAATAGGACTATGCTCTGTCTTCTATGAAGTGAGAAAAGTTGCAAATTTGAGGCCATCATATGCTGGGGACACAGTAGCTCAGTTGCTAAGGGAGCCTGGCAATTGTGGCTGGAGGACAGCAAGTT
This sequence comes from Choloepus didactylus, assembly GCF_015220235.1. Classification (NCBI taxonomy): domain Eukaryota; kingdom Metazoa; phylum Chordata; class Mammalia; order Pilosa; family Megalonychidae; genus Choloepus; species Choloepus didactylus. The sequence goes on along the minus strand of NC_051334.1, from coordinate 158,204,098 downwards.
TTCTGTTAGCCAATGAGCCCAGGATAAGGTACAGATAATCTTCAAGCTTCTGCATTTGAAGAGCAAGGTCTCTGTAGCCAGGAGACTTCCAAATGCCTACTAATAGGTTATGGCTGTTTGTTCATTCATTCATTCACCAACACACCCCAGGCATCTGCAACATTCTAGGCAATGGAACTAAAGAGATGATAAAATATGGTCTCTGACCTCAAAGAGCTTACAGCATACTCAGGGAGAAAGGCACATGTAATGAGTCTAAAGTAAGATGCAAATACTGGGTCCTCCATACCATCTGCCTTTAATTATATGACCAACTTCATCCAGAAGAAGGATTTGATTTGCTCTCCATAGCTGTTCAGGGCAACACCAAGTCCACTAGGTAGAATAAAAACAATGCTACTTTTCTAGTGCTGTATTTGTGCCAGCCACTTTATACATATTACCTTATTTAATCCTCACAGCAACCCTATCTGCTAGATGATATTATTCCCATTTTCCAGATGAGAGAACAGAGGCTCAAAGAGGTTCACTGATTTCCCCAAGGTTACACAGCTAAGAAGTTGCAGAACCATGATTCTAGGTCTGTCTGACTAAAGGGTAACTGCTCTTTCTGCTATATCCTGTGCCTTTTGGATTAGTAGCACCTCCCACTCCACTGGTTGGGAGATTTTGAGTCAATATAAGGGAAGACTTTAAAGTATGAAATAATTGAAGCTAACAGATTTTTGAAGTAATGAGGTCCCTGTTAAGCAGAGGCCAGCTGCTATAGAGGAGACTCTTGGACTGGGTGGAAGGTTGTACTGGAGCAGTGATTTTCAAAGTATGCCAAGGGTGGGGGCAAGCTCTGGGATGCCCATATTCACCCCTTCTTCAATAAGAGCCACTTGGTGCTCATATATTATGATAACAATAAGACACTGTTTTATAAGATTTCTGTGTATTCATTCACTTATCATCACAACAGTGTTCCAAGGTAGGTACTACTGTTATCCCCATTATACAGATGGCAAAAGACTGAGGCATGGAGAAGTGAAGAAACTTATCCAAGGTTCCACAAATGGGGTAAATGGTGGATCTGGGATGTGAGCCCAGGCTGTTTTGCATGAGAGCCTGTGCACCTTAAGCAGTATGCCAGCCAGCCTCTCAAACTCATCGGAAATACTATTTCTTTAAAATAATTCATATGATATGGATACAATTTTTGAAAATTACTGGAATTTTATCCTCTGGTGGTTTCAAGTTTCATTGGTTCAACAATCATCTTCCACACTGGGTTGGTCATGAATCCCCTGTGACTCCTACCCAGCTTAGACCTTGTCCTCAGCTACTTATTGCAGAACTGAGTCTTGCTCTTGTCTCTGTTAAGCCAGTATGTGTTGGGATTGACCCTGCTTGTGATTCTGACAGGGTTTCCTGTCTCTGGACTTTATACCCTGGCTTGCAGCACCTGGCTATATTAAGATTTCTACCCACTAAGACTGGCTGATTCATTGGTCCCAGTTTTAGCATAATGTAGGATTAAGATTCTTTGGACACAGCTGGCAAAATGATAGACCATGTGAGCCTGAGGAACCTCCTTAGGGAGGACTCTTCCCAAGGAAGGAGTGAGCTGGAGTGATGAGCCTGACCCAGTAAGAAAGCCCTAGCCTTCAGAGCAGAGGGGCAGTCACTGGGCACCATGGTTGTTTGTCTCTCAGATTCATCTCCTGGCCTAGATCACCATGGACTCATGCTTCAGTGCTGCAGAAAGCAGGGGAGATGTGCATAAAAAAAAACCAAGGGCACAATTTCATTGTAAACTCCCTGAAGGGGGGAGAATCTGAAAGACAAAGTTATCAATATGAACTGATAACCAAAGCTGTTCAGAGTGCAGTGCTTGGATTTCTGGTGAGTAAGGATTATGAGTTTTATTGGAATTGCAGAATAGAGGAAGAATATGGTTTTATCTGTATGTGTCAGGGGAAAGAAAACCAAAGTACAACTCTCAAGAGAAATATACATGGCTAGAATGTGGCTAAATGTATACAGACTACATATAACCCTATTGTTAGAGATTCAGTTTCTGTAACTTCAAAGTGAAGCTATTAATACCTACCTTGCAGGGTTGCAGGGTGGATTAAATATGAAAAAATATATATAATTACATGTGAAATGCCTATCTCAGTGCTTAGCACATAGCATTGAAGATGGAAAAAACCATTAATTATAATAATAATAAATAGCAATATAATATTGTTACTTTTAATAATATTATTATTATTCTTAGCACCTGCCAAATGTAGTTATCCTAAGTAGCAATGAATAGGAATCTAGGAACAATCTGAATTGTGGTTGTGTTTTGTTTGTCAATACTAGCTTCAAGAGCTTAATCCATGTCGTCTTCCTATTGAATATCCTTTGGATGCTGTTTCTGCCTTACTATGTGGGTAGGGAGTTCTCAGAGATCAGGAATTTCTCTCCCATAAAATTAGAAACTTGCTACTGGAGACTTTACTATCAGATATGAGACTACCTTAAAGCTAAGTACAAGCATCCACCATGGATTTTAGGTCTCCCTGAGGACACGGAAGGATCTGTTTCCCTACTTTGAATATCCAGAACACACAGGTGGTCATTTGGTGCAGTGTTCCTGAATGGAATGAAGTAATTGAATCCTCCTTTTTATTACTGGGTAGTAACTTGGTATAACAGCTTGGCTGAGCTAGAATAATAAGGAAGGAAGGGACAGGAGCTGCTAGGGCCCAGAAGCCTCATCATAATTGAGGTTCTGTGCAATATCATAAACCATTTAACTCCAAATATTTTGCAACTAGCCAATGTTCCCAGACACTGCCCTGAGATTCTTTTCCTTCATTTGCTAACCTGGGAACTTTTCAGGACCTATTGAAAATGTTTTCTAAGAGAGATTTGATGTCCAGGGAGCCTGCTGAGCTGCTTTTATGAACATTTTAAAGTCATTTTCTTTGAAGGACTGAAACCTGGGTGGTGCTCCCTGTTGTTTTCAGCCTCCAAAGGACAGAAGTTGCTGGAATACTAGAGGGTGTCCTGAGATGATCAGTCTCATGTAGAGTGACTGTTGATCTGGGAGTGAAGGAGAGACTCACTATAGTTGAAGATCAGGTGTGGATGAGGCACATTCTTTGTGTGTGTGAGCCTGCCTACCTTTTCCAGACTTTCCCTTCCTCAATTTTTTAACTTTATTGTCAAAACCTTAGTGCTGGGCAGAGAGAAGTTGCTTGACTAAAATGCTACTTTGGGGGGAGGAGTAGAGTGGAAGGTGCCTATTGAAAGAGTAAAAGGATGTAAAATATGTAAAGAATCATTAGAGTTAATGAACATTAGATACAAAAAGAAAATAATCCAGCACTAAAGGCAAACGCCTATGAATGAAGCTGGTGGATGGATGGCATAAAGGAGTAGTGGGCACTTTGGGGAAGTGGAGCTTGTATTCTCCATCTATAATCTTTTAAAAAATGTAAACACTGTACAGGCCACACAAAGCATGCCAGTGGGCCTAGTTCACTATATACGGGTCTCCAGTTTGTAGACATTTGGTCTAATTCATCTTTTACAATTTATTTATAAGGAAACTAAGAACTGCTAAGTAACTGGTCAAAATGTACCCAGCTAGTAAATGGCAGAAAATGACTTGAAAATAAGTACTTCAAATCCAGTTCGTTTTGTCATTATACTCTGTTGCATCCTAATACTGAATATTAAACATTAGTTAGGGAAAATTAGAGACATAATTATGAAACTACTGAAGGAAATTTACCAACCAACACAATGCCCAGTGCTGGTAGTTTACTGGGAAGAAGACTGACAAGTTGACAGAGGAGAAAGTATGACAAAGTGGCCTGGGCATCAGAAATGAGGAAATATAGTGTATGGACTTATTTATTGGAAGATATGGATGGTTACAAGAAGGTGGACCTTGAGTCATTTCTGGACTGTAAGTGACAAAGAAAACTCAAGAGAGCATGGAGGCAGATATGAGGAGGGAGAATGATGGCAACAGGCAGCCCCTCTGAAGAGTTCCAGGTGAGGAAGTCAAACATTTATTCTAGTCACCTATACTTGATACACAAGTTAGCAGTTTTAAAACAAACCTAGAACTATCTAAGCTAAGAAGTGGAGGATAAAACATTTGTATTCACTTGGATACTTTGATTTTGAGTGATCTGTGTGTGTGTACGTGCAAGCACATACTTCTGTGTAATGACAACTCTATAATTTAAACACTACTGTATGTTTAATATCAGACATTGGACTGACAAGAAAATGAGTTACACTGTAAAAGTATCTGATGTCACCTCAATATATATAGCTAAATTTTGACAGGCAGCTTCTCCTGGGGAAAATTGTACCATCCACAGGCATCATGATTCTCATTTAATTGCTGTCTAATTTTTACCTGTAGTTAGAAGATATTATGTGCACCTGTATGTCACCATTACAGGCTGTTTTCCCAATCAACTATGTGATATAATTTTGGGGGTTGACACTGTTCAATAACACCTTAAAGAAGCAACTTTTAGCAAATTTAAATAACATATAAAGTGGATTAATTCGGGGGCATAGTCTTCTATATATTGGAGTGGTTGGTTCAAATCTCAGTCAACAAATTTAGGTTTATATTGATCAGCCTAATTTCAATTTGAGCCCTCATACCCCTAGGATGACAGAAACTCATTATTATATTCAAGGATCCTTCCCTCTTTTCCTAGGGTTGTGTGCTCTGGGGAGCCATCTGGTCCTCAATGTCTTCTACCAGGCTGGTTGCACCTGTTACATCCCTTTAAGCTCTAATGGCTCTCTTTGATACTTTTATGCTTCATTTGAGGACTTGTAAATAATTTTGTTCCTTCCAGGCCATGATCAGGCACAGGAATGTATTTTCCTCTTTAGACCACGGTCCTTTGCCCAAGAGGCAGGTTGCAGAGATCCTCTTGCTGGGTTCCAGCTACACCTATACTCTCAAAGCTTCTCTCTGTCTTCCCTTCTTATAGCTAAGGACATTTTTTAGGCTGAGGAAACACAAAACTCTTCCCTTCTTTATAAACATGTTGACATTGCAAATATTTTCAAATCTTAACACTTCTTATTACAAGGGGCTCCAATCTATTAGGAAAGTATGAGATTTGGGTTTCTGGAAAGGAAGGTGGACCACAAAATGATATTTTCTCTATCTTCAGCCTCTCCCTCGCTCCTCATCGGTTTTTAATTGGTCTCAAGTAAGTTGCCTCCTCAACATAAAATGAAACAAAAACTATCCTTCAATCTCATATTCTCCTGCCAAAAATTCATCAAAGAATTGGGTGAGCTTGATATCTCTACTTCCTCACTGAACATTTACTTTTTAATTTCAACTTTATTGAGGTATAATTTCTATTCAAATAAAATACACACTTAATAAGAATTGATACATTTATATGCCCATGTAGCCATCACCACAATCATGATATAGAGCATATACATCACAACCGAAAGTCAGTTGCCCCTTCCAGATCAATCCTCCACTTCCCAGGCCAAGGAAACCACTTATTTACTTTTTGTCACTCTAGATTAGTCTCTTCAAGAGGTTCATATCAATACAATTCATTGGATTATGGTGTATACTACTTTATATCTGACTTTGGCTTATACAAAAGTATTCAATTTTGAGGAAGTCCCCTTTATTTTTACTTTTGTTGCGTGGGCTTTGGGTGCAAAGTCTAAGAAATCACCACCTTCCACAAGATGTTGAAGATGCTTCTGTATATTTTCTTCTAGGAGTTCTATGGTCTTAGGTCTTACGTTTAGGTCTTTGATTTATTTTGAGTTAATTTTTGCATAGGGTGTGAGATAGGGGTCGTCTTTCATTCTTTCGGATATAAATATCCAGTTCTCCCAGCACCATTTGTTGAAGAGACTGCTCAGTCCCAGTTGAGTGGACTCGTCAAAAATAAATTGTCCATAGATGTGAGGGTCTATTTCTGAACTCTCAATTTGATTCCATTGGTCATTATGTCTATCTTTACAGCAGTGTCATGCTGTTTTGACCACTGTAGCTTTCAAATATGCTTTAAAGTCAAGAAGTGTGAGTCCTCCAACTTTGTTCTTCTTTTTCAACATGTTTTTGGCTATTTGGGGACTCTTTCCTTTCCAAATAAATTTGATAATTGGCTTTTCTATTTTGGCAAAATAGGCTGTTGGAATTTTGATTGGGATTGTGTTTATTCTGTAAATCAATTTGGGTAAAACTGAGATCTTCATGATATTTTCTCTTCCAATCAATCAACATGGAATGCTTTTCCATATATTTAGGTCTTCTCTGATTTCTTTGTAGAATTATGAGTACAGGTCCTTTACATCCTTGGTTAGATTTATATCTAGACACTTGATTCTTTAGATGTTTTGTAATGGATTTTTTTTCTTTATTTCCTCTTCAGAATTCTCATTATGAATGTATAAAAACACTACTGACTTTTGCATGTTGATCTTGTATCCCACTGCTTTGCTGAACTTGCTTATTAGCTCTAGTAGCTTCGTTGTAGATTTCTCAGGACTTTCTGAATATAGGATCATGTAATCTGCAAATAATGAAAGTTTCACTTCTTCCTTTCTGATTTGGATGAGTTTTCTTTTTTTTTTCCTTGCCTAATTGTGCTAGCTAGAACTTCTAGCACAATATTGAATAACAGTGGTGACAGTGGGCAGCCCTGTCTTGTTCCAGACCTTACAGGGAAAGCTTTCATTCGTTCACCATTGATTACAATGTTGGCTATGGATTTTTCATATATGCTCGTTATTATGTTGAGGAAGTTTCCTTCTATTCATATCTTTGAAGTGTTTTTCTCAAGAAAGGATGCTGGATTTTGCTGCCTCTCATAATTTTTGATATATTGTGTTCTTGTTTTCATTTGTCTCAAGATGTTTACTGATTTCTCTTGCAACTTCTTCATCAACACACTAATTGTTTAAGTGTATTGTTTAACCTCCACATATTTGTGAATTTTCCAGTTTCCCTCCTGTCATTGACTTCCATCTTCATTCCATTATGATAATAGAAAGTGCTTTGTATAATTTCAATCTTTTAAAATTTGTTGAGTCCTGTTTTGTGACCTAACATGTGGTCTATCCTGGAGAATGACCCGTGAGCAATAGAGAAGAATGTATATCCTGTTGTTTGGTGGTGTGATGTTCTGTGTATGTCTTTTAGGTCTAGCTCATTTATCATATTCAAGTTCTCCATTTCCTTTTTGCTCCTCTGTCTACATGTTCCATCCATAGATGAGAGAGTTCTATTGAAGTCTCATATTACTACTGTATAGACATCTGTCTTTCCCTTCAGCTTTGCCAGTGTTTGCTGCATGTATTTTGGGGCACCCTGTTTTGATGCATAAATATTTATGATGTTTTTCTTGGAGGATTGCTGTTTTATTAATATATAATATTCTTCACTGTCTCTTATAACAGTTTTGCATTAAAATCTATTTTGTCTGATACTAGTGTAGCTAATCTGTTTTTTGGTTACTGTTTGGTTGGAATGTCTTTCTCAAACTTTCACTTTCAGCCTATTTGTATCCCTTGATCAAAGATGAGTCTCTTGTAGACAGTATATATACGGTTCATGTTTTTTTTTTTATCCATTCTGTGTCTGTTGTTTGGAGGTTTAGTCCATTTAGTCCATCAACATTCATTGTTATTACTATAAAGCATTGCTTACTTCAACCATTTTATTACTTGGCTTTCATATGTCATGTCTTATTTTTGTCTCTCTTTTTACCCTTTCCATTACTCACACTAATAGTCTTAACTTCCACATTCTCTTACAAGCCTCTCTCTACTGTCTCTTACTTTCAGCCTGCAGAAATTCCTTTAATATTTCCTGTAGAGCAGGTCTCTTGTTGACAAAGTCTCTCAGTTTTTGATTATCTGTGAATATTTTAAACTCGCCCTCATTCATGAAGTACTGTTTTGCTGAATAAAGTATTCTTGGCTGGAAGTTTTTCTTTTTCAGTATCTTAAATATATCTTACCACTGCCTTCTTGCCTCCATGGTTTCCAATAAGAAATCAGCATTTAGTCTAATTGAGCATCCCTTGTATGTGATGAATTGCTTTTTCTCTTGCTGCTTTCAGAATTCTCCCTTTATCTTTAGCATTTGATATTCTGATTAGTATGTGTCTTGGAGTAGGTCTATTAGGATTTATTTTGCATGGAGTATAATGCGCTTCTTGGAAATGGATATTTATGTCTTTCATAAGAGTTGGAAATTTTTCAGCCATTATTTCCTCAAATATTCTTTCTGCTCCCTTTCCCTGCCCTTTTTATTCTGGGACACCCATGATGCATATGTCTGCATGCTTCATACCATTATTCAATTCCCTGTAACCCTGCTCAATTATTTTTAGTTAATTTTTGTATTATAGATGTTGTGGGTTTACAGAGCAATCATGCATAAAATACAGGATTCCCATATACCACCCCATAACCAGCACTTGCATTGGTGTGGAAAATTTGTTAAAATTGATGATAACACTTTTTTGTAATTCTACTATTTTTTAACTGTAGTTACATTTGTTACAATCAATGAAAATTTATTAAAGTAGTACTATAACTATTGTCCATAGTTTACATAGGGGTATTTTCCCCATATTCCTGACCTATTATTATTATTTTTCACACATGTCTTTATTTTATTGTGTCAGTCACAAGATTTTTACAGTCACACAGTCACAAGATAAAAACTATATAATTATACAAACATTATCAAAGATCAAAGTTACTGGATTACAGTTCAACAATTTCAGGTATTTCCTTTGGGCTATTCTGATACACTAGAAATTAAAAAGAAATATCTGTATAATGAGTCAGTATTCATAATCTTTTGTTAAATCCTAATTCCTCAGTTACACCTCATTCCTCTTATTTGATCATTCTCTGAATCTTCAGGGATGCCTGGGTATTGACCATTTTAACTTCTTCATGCTGGAAAGGGGTGTCCACCTTAGGGGGTAGAGGAATGAATCTGATTTATGTTCTTGGAGAGACTGCTACCTCTGTGTTTCAGGGATTATCTGGTTTAGGAATAATCTGGAGGCTTTAAGCTTCTGAAAAAATAAATTTACTAAGTAAAACTTTTATAGAGTTTCAGATAGAGCCCAGAGTATTCTTTAGGGTTTTAAGAAACACTGTTGGTTGGGGCTTGGCATACTGTGGCAATATGCAATATCTGGGTGAAACTTGATGAAGAGTTACCTCCAGAATGACCTCTCAACTCTATTTGAAATCTCTTGGCCACTAAAACTTTATTTTGTTTCATTTTTTCACCCTTTTGGTCAAGAAGGCATTGCCAACCCCATGATGCCTGGGCCAGGCTCATTCCTGGGAGTCATGTCCCAAATTTCCAGGGAGACTTATAGCCCTTGGAGTCATGTCCCATGTAGGGAGGGAGGCTAGTGAGTTTATTTGCAGAGTTCGCTTAGAGAGAGAGGCCACATCTGAGCAGCAATAGACGTTCTCTGTTGGTGACTCTTAGGCATAATTGTAAGTAGGCTTAGATTTGCCATTGCAGAAATAGTTTTCATAAGGGCAAACCTCAAGATAGGGGGCTTGGCTTATTATTTTTTAAAAAGAACACCTAGGATTTTTATTCAGAGTGCAAAAGTGTTTCTTAGTAAGTGTTCTGGTTTGCTAATGCCACTGTTATGCAAAATACCAGAAATGGATGGCCCTTATAAAAGGGGATTTATTAAGTTACAAATTTTCAGTTCTACAGCCATAAAAGTGTCCAAGCCAAGGTATAAATATGAGTATACCTTCACTGGATAAAGGTCATTGGCTTCTGGAAAACCTCTGTTAGCTTGGAAGGCATGTGGCCAGCTTCTGCTTGCTCCCAGGTTGTGTTTCAAAATGGCATTCTCCAAAATGTCAGCATCAGCTTTCAATGACAGTCTTCAAAATGTCTCTCTAAGCTGCAGCACTACTGCGCTCCTTCTGTCTAAACTCTTGTAGGGCTCCAGTAAATTAATCAAGACTCATGCTGAATAAGTGGGACCCCATTTCCATGGAAATAATCTAATCAAAAGTATTACCCACAGTTGGGTGGGTCATATCTCCATGGAACAGCCTAATCCAAATATTCCAACCTAATCAACACTAATACATTGGCCCTGACAAGACTGCATTAAAGAACATGGCATTTGGGGGACATAACACATCCAAACCAGCACAGTAAACAACACAGCATATAAAAACATACAAGCTGTAACTTATGCTTTAAAACCAGAACAGCCAAGTGGAAAGTCAGTACAGATTTTATTTTTACTTAAAATTTTGTCAAAGTTTCAAAGGTACACACTAGGAATTAAACTATGCTTTTTCTTCTTTCTAGGGACATGGCATACATATTTTTCTGGTCAGTAATGTTATACTAAACACTTTACTAAACTAAAGCCAGACAGATGACCATGAAAGCTGTTTGTTTCCTCCTACTCATGTTGGTCTAGAGCAGTAAACACCACCTTGGTAGGAGAGATTTGACATGAAGAGGGAATTGCAGAGTCATTTGTTTTTTTTTTACTAAACTGACACTCATTCCAACAAAACCTAACAATTTGATTTATACAGAAAGTTTTTAAGGAAACCTGCACAAACACACTTAATATGCTATAAGAAAAGTATACCACTTGGTCTATGTTTAGCACACAGCTCACATTCATCGGTGCTCAGTAAGTTAGGAACACCAATGTAGAAAACATTTTTGCCTTCATAGCACTAACATCTAAAATGCACACAGCATGTAATACTTTGATCTTTAAGTGGGTAATCATGCAAATTCCAAGATTAGATCCACTGGATTAGTCTGAGTATTCATCTATAAAAATATTTTTTCAAAAATAGTTAAAAGAGGGCTCTAGAAACACAGTGGGCTACATCAGGACCAGCAGAAGACAGTGATAAAAGGACTGGAAATGCAAGCTGAGTTTTGCATGCAACTTTTAGGTAAAGGGCATCTTTTTTAGTTGATTGCTATGGCCAAGACAAGCCATAAAAATAGGGACTCCAGAAATCTCAATACAGGGGTGGTGACACCCTGGATAAAACACTTTGAAATAAAAACCCACCCAGCCGGACCACATGGGCTGAAAGACTGAAACTAAGTTAAAGAGCTGAGCATGCATGGAAGATTTGTGCAAAGCCTATTCTGGTACTGGGGACTGAGAGGGCTCATGATGGTGGTTACTCACACTGTTGACATACCATTTATGCTGGGAGAAGGGCTTCTCCCAGATGCATCTGACAGAAGTGTCTCCTCAAGGAGGACTACAAGGGTTACTGAATTCGAGAAAGTAGTTCTGGAGAAACAGGTCCTTGAAGGGTCAGGGAATTTTCTTTTTGACCCATCAATACTTAACATTAATGAAGAGCCACAGGACAGTCAGTCTTTGCAAGATGTATTCTCCTGTTAGCATTAGCCAAAGCATCACCCGGCCCACCATGCTGGTGATGTCCAGACCCAGCCCACTGTCTGGAGGTAGGAGCTAATGCTGCAGATTGTTCTGGGAAGCCAGCATGGAAGATGATTTGCACAATGAAGTCACCATTAAACCACTGCTCAAATCCAATCGTTGGCCTTCTTTTTCTGCTCTGTAGTCCAGAAACATTTCTTTAAAAGTCAGGATATCTGTAAACATGAGCTGCATGTCAAATACATCACCTGCCACTTCATCTTTTTGGTGCAATAAGGTGGTGAAAGCCACCATGTTAAATCCAGGAATCTTCTCTAGCAGCTGTTCCTCAATCTACTTTTCTAACAAGGAAATATATTCATTAAAATTGGGTGTGTAGGGGAGTTTATTCTCTTCTGTGTCTTCAAATTACTAGTAGTACTTGTCCATGAAACTTCTCTGTATTAACTGGAATTCATCATCCATTCTAATGTCCTCTAAATATCCCACCACAACATCAAATTCTGCATCAGAGGCAAAAGAGATGGACAGCAGGAAGCTCTCTTCCACTAAGTTGTCCATTGTCACCACCTCCATGCAGACGACCAGGTCTTTTGGTCTCCTACCCAGCCTGCTGCCCAGGCTCAGCCTCTACTCTGCTCCACTGAGCTCCAAATGGCATTGAGGGCTCATCACCCAGCTGGGAGAAGGCCTCACTACCAGCCCACTCTCTGCCCATAGCCCAGCCAACTCGGTGCCTGCATGCAAGGCATGCGTCTCAGGGTCCTTGCACAGTGGCCACCAAGGACCAGGCCTCCATGCTTGGCCAGGCTGCTCTGCATTCACTGCTGCCATGACCTCTTTGGATTAGAAGACTAAATATCATTAAGAAGTCAACCCTACCTGCGGTCGCAGTTGACTCATCTGGGGGAGGGTGGCGGCCGGTTGCTAAATCCTAGGCTCCCAGGATTGCTCCGAGGGTACCGGCGGCGGGGGCTCTTTCCCGGAGGCGAGGGCGAGGCGGGGGACTTGGCCAGGTCCCCGGCGGGAGGCGTGCAAAGTATGGAGGGCGGCGAGAAAGGAACAGGCGGGACACGTTTCTTTTAGGATGAAGAAAAACCAAGGGAGAGAGAGCTTATTAGGGGAGAGTACAAGCTTATATCGGGCGGTTTAGAGGGCGGGGTAGCTGTAGGGGTTAAAGGCTTGGATTGGTTCTGAGAGAGCGCGGAGGTTGATTGAAAAGGGGCGAAAGTTGCTCCCGTAACGGTGTCCGGCAACAATGTATGCGCGCCGGTGGTGATGGGAATTGCACTGGTAACGGGGAGTGTCCGGGCAAGATAAGGGGGTGGGGAAAAGGCGGTTCCCTCCGGCAAGCCTCCCCTAACATTGGTATTTTGGGTGAGGAAATGGGGCCTGCCTCCGGCCTCACTTTCCCAGGCCCGGGGGGCTGTAGAGGGCGCTGTCGCCCGTGCCCACTACCCTCCCCAGGGGTGGATCCGGTCCCCCAGCCCAGGCCCGCCAAGTTGAAGCACGTAATCAGTGTCCCGCATTTCCCCCTTCTTTTCTAATTAAAGGAAGAAGCTTACCGGAGAGGTCCGCTAAGGGATGAGGGAAGGGGGAGGTCGGGGAGGGGAAAAGGGGTTGACGGTGGCTCAGCGAGGCTGGAGCTCGGCGTTGGTGTGGCGCCCGGGCGCTCGACAGGGGCCTTGCTGCTTGCGGGATGGACGAGGGTGGGGGGTTTAAAGTTGGAGGTTCAGAGAAACTGGAGCTCGAGGTTGGTGCGATGTTCAGGCGATCGAGAAGGGCCTCGCGGTCGGCGGGTTGACCGGTGGCGGTGAGGTCGCGGAGGGTTGGTTGTCATCTCGGAGTAGGGAGCGTCAGAGGTGGCGAGTCGCTGGTACTGGACTTGCACGAACGAGGAAAAAATAGCATCCGTTTGTTTCCTTACAAGCTGGACAATTCTGCGGATAATGCAGGGTCCTAAGGTGAGAGCTAGAATAATCATTAGTAGGGGGCCGAGGAGAGGGAGGAGGTATGGGAGGAGGGGGGTAAAGATGTGGGACCAATAGCTGGTGGCTTCACGGTCTTTTTTGCGTTGTTCCAGTCCCTCTCAGACCTTTTTTAGGCTGTCCTCGGCGAGACCTGTGGAATTGGCATATACACAGCACTCTTCTCCTAGGGCGGCGCAGAGGCCTCCTTCTTTGAGGAGGAGAAGGTCGAGACCTCGGCGGTTTTGGAGCACTACCTCAGAGAGGGAATTGACAGAATTTTTAAGATGGGAAATAGCGTCTTGTAGGTGACGAATGTCCTCGTCAACAGCCGCCCGGAGGTGAGTTAGGGTGGAGCCTTGACTGGCTAATGCAGCGATTCCGGTGCCAGCGCCTGCAAGACCTAGGAGGGAGGCAATCGTGAGGACGGTGATGGGCTCTCGCTTTTGCAGGGGGGCAGAAGCTGCAGTTGTTTCCAGGCGGAGGAAGAAGTCTTCCTCGCTATGGTATAGGACCCTAGGGATGAGGATAATTAGGAGGCAAGTTTCATTAGTTGTATTGAGGGTTTGCACGTTAAGGCAGGGGGTAAGCCCTGTAGAGGAGCAGAGCCATTGGGAGGAGTTATGAGGAATGAGAAATTTTGCAGAGCTGCTGGGAGATGAGTAGTCGGCGCAAGCTGTGAGGTTGGGAGAGTTACTTGAGCGAGGGCGGATGCACTTTCCTGTAAAGGAGACTGAATGAAAGGTTAGGGGGACGGCAGAGGTATTCCAATTGCATTCCGAGGGGCTGTCCTCTGTGTTTTCTGAAAAGGAGAGGTTGGAGGCAACTGGCTCATACAGGGGGGAGGAAGTGGAGAGGCAAAGCCAACAAGAGGAGGTAAGATTGGGGTTGGAGGAATTCACTGAGGTGAAGGCCGCTTGGATAAGGCTGAGGAGGGGAGAGGAGTAACGGGCGGGAGGTGCCTGAGTGGCCCTCTTCATCCTCCCACTTAATGGGCCCTATGGCCTGAAGAGAGGTGGAGGTACCAGTGGCTCCCACTACCGAGGGACCATCGAGAACCATGCACATGGTGGCATACTGAGCGGGCATGCAAGAGACCTCTGCCCCTGAATCGAGCGTGCCCGTGTACCATTGCCCCTCTATTCTTAACTTACGAGTAGGCTTTTCTGGGGTGATAGGGACTGTCCAGAGAAGCGTTTTACTGCCGGTGAAGTGATTAGTTTTATTAGAACCGGCCGGCACGCTGCCTCTTAGGGGCGGGGCTGAGGCTTGCCCCGCTTGGAGTTTAAAGCTTGCTCAGTGCCCTGGCGCTGACTGCCGTCAGGGCACCAGGGATAGCAGAGGCTTTTTAAGCTATCCTTGCTAAGATCTCTGGGGCTGCTCTTGCAATCGCGCGCCCAGTGATAGCCACGCTGGCAGCGTGGGCAAGGAGTGGGAGGGGGGCGCCCATTACGCTGCATGAAAGGCGGGCGGTTGACTTCTGCATTGGGGCACTCCCGGGCAAAATGACCGCTCTGCCCGCACTTAAAACAACCGGTGGTGGCGGCTAAGGCGGCAGTGACAGCGCCAGAGACAGCCTGGGCTAGGGACGCGGCAGCTGGGTCAAAGGCGCTGCAGGCGAGTATCCAATCACATAGGCTCTTCTGCCGCAAGGGAAGAATAGCCTGCTTGCAAGGGGGATTGGCTCCCTCGAGAATGAGTTCTCGAGCGAGAGCCAGTTGGGCCTGGGGATCATTAACCTTTCGAGCGCAGGTTTCCTCAACCCTAGAGACAAAGGTGGCAAAAGGCTCATTTGGCTCCTGGAGGAGCTTGGTGAATTTAGTAGGCCGACAGGCGGAACAGTTGGCAAAAGCTCGCAAGGCGATTCCCCGAAGGATAGGCCAAAAGGCGGCAGGCGCATTAATATAGGCGGATGCATTTATAAACGCTCCCGTGCCCAAGTAGGCTTCGGGGTGATGATAGACTCCAGTGGCTGCGTCTTGCTCGCTTTGCTTAGCTGCTTCCGCCTGGAAGTGAGCACGCCAATCTACAAACTGGCCGGGGTTAAAAATGGAACGGGCAAGCGAGGCCCAGTCTTGGGGGAGGCAAAAGTTCATGGCGATATCCTGTAGTAATTGGGAAGCGTATGGGCTACCTAACCCGTCTTCCTTGACGGCCCTGCGAAGCTGCTTGATAGTATCAGAGTCAATGGGATACCAGTCATACGGTTTCTGTGGTGTGGGGGTAAGGTTAAGAGGAAAGCAGCGAAAAGCACGAGAGAAAGGAGGACGCGCTTGCAGAGGGCTTGGCGCGGGAGTGGGGGTAGGGGGAGCGTTGCCCCAAGGGTTGCCTTGAGGTGTAGAAGGCAGCCAGGGGTTGTTAGTCGGCAGGGTGGGAGGAGTGGTGGCAGCTGCCGGTAGCGGCTCTGAGGGGGAGCTCGCCGGAGGGGGAGGCGGAAGTGGGAGGCCCCAAGCGTCGCAAGACGGCGGCGCGGTGGGAGTGGCTAAGGCATAAGATGGTGGACTAGCTCCGTCCTGTGAAAGGGCGGGGCCCAAGGCATAAGATGGCGGACTAACTCCGCCCTGTGAAAGGGCGGGGTAAAGCGCATGCGGTTTCCGGCCCAGCTTAGGGCTGACGTCATCGCCGGAGCACTTCCTCCCCTCGATGGAAGAAGAAGGAGGAAGTTCGCCATCTTGGCGAGGCTTAGTATTGCTTTGTTTTTGGGGGGCGACTTCGAGCGCGTTGTTAATTTGCTCGACTAAGGATTCTGTGTCCGAATCGTGGTCTACATTAGTATCGCTGTCTGAATCTGTAGACTGGGTTGATAGGGCCTCCTTGGATTTAATGGGGCCTCGATCAGGGGGAAGGGAGCCTTGAAGGCAGGAGCAGACGGTTATTAAGGTGGGGAGCAAGCCGGGAGGGAAGCGCTTGCTCTCATGTTCCATGGCGTTGGTGACCCGATCAATAAGGCGATCATAAGTAACAGGGTCCCAAAGATGGCAAGTGGTGAGCCATGGGTTAAAGGGCAGCAGGAGGTCCCAGTATACCTGCAGCTGCCGGACAGACACTTTACAGCGATGTGTGTCTAGGAGACCCGCCAGAGCGCGAACTTGGGGTGCTTGGCGTGCAGATAGACGATTACCCATAGCGGAGGGAGAAAAGAAAAAAGGGGAGTTGATTATAGAGTAAAGAAAATGAGGTAAATCGTGGCCGCGAGGCTGAAGGAGACGGTGAGAATAGAAGGCAGGACCCTCTAGTAGCGAGAGCAGTTTGGGGGGGGGCGGTTGCAAAGAGGCACACCGCGCTAAACAAAGAAACAAAGACACAGAGGACCACAGCAAAGTAATGGAGGGGAAGAGGGAAAGCTACTGGAGGAAGAGTGTTAGGAGGAATGGGGGAGATATAGGAAGAGAAGACGAAAGGTAGTCGGGGGCAAGAGTTAGGTTAATGCGGGAAAGGAAGAGCGGCCCGGGCACGGAGCGGCGTGGGAGAGGCGGCCCCAGACGTGGAGCGGCGAGGGAGGGGCGGCTCCGCGGGGCGGCGAGGGAGAGGCGGCCCTTACTTTGCAGGTGAGGAGAAGGGGAGCTGGAGAGGCGTCCGGGCGAGCGGGTGGTTTTACTGGACCGCTGCGTAGAGAGGACTTTTAATTCCAGGGGCCCCACGTTGGGCGCCAGTTGCAGTCGCAGTTGACTCGTCTGGGGGAGGGTGGCGGCCGGTTGCTAAATCCTAGGCTCCCAGGATTGCTCCGAGGGTACCGGCGGCGGGGGCTCTTTCCCGGAGGCGAGGGCGAGGCGGGGGACTTGGCCAGGTCCCCGGCGGGAGGCGTGCAAAGTATGGAGGGCGGCGAGAAAGGAACAGGCGGGACACGTTTCTTTTAGGATGAAGAAAAACCAAGGGAGAGAGAGCTTATTAGGGGAGAGTACAAGCTTATATCGGGCGGTTTAGAGGGCGGGGTAGCTGTAGGGGTTAAAGGCTTGGATTGGTTCTGAGAGAGCGCGGAGGTTGATTGAAAAGGGGCGAAAGTTGCTCCCGTAACGGTGTCCGGCAACAATGTATGCGCGCCGGTGGTGATGGGAGTTGCACTGGTAACGGGGAGTGTCCGGGCAAGATAAGGGGGTGGGGAAAAGGCGGTTCCCTCCAGCAAGCCTCCCCTAACATTGGTATTTTGGGTGAGGAAATGGGGCCTGCCTCCGGCCTCACTTTCCCAGGCCCGGGGGGCTGTAGAGGGCGCTGTCGCCCGTGCCCACTACCCTCCCCAGGGGTGGATCCAGTCCCCCAGCCCAGGCCCGCCAAGTTGAAGCACGTAATCAGTGTCCCGCACCTACCCAAAGAGATTTAGAGATTCTATGCCAATCCAAATCAAAATTCCAACACCCTTCTTTGCGGAAATGGAAAAGCCAATCATCAAATTTTTATGGAAAGGTAAGGGGTCCAGAATAACCAAAGCCATCTTGAAAAAGAAGAATGAAGTTGGAGGATTTACACTTCCCAATCTTAAAACTTATTACAAAGAATCATGAATACTGAATTTCTATATAATTTTATTTTTCTTAGTTGCTAGGATATTACAATAGCTAGAAGGAAAGAACTGAAATGGTGGAACTGTAGCCCATAATATTCTTTGAAATTTGCTATATAGCTACTTGTTAAATTGTAATTTGAAAGTTATCACCTTTTTGTATGTATGTTATATTTCACAATAAGGAAATAACTGAAACTATGGCACTGTAACCCATAACATTACTGACCACTGGGCACTGCCAGCTTGGCTTATTAAATTGAGAGTCCTTAATGCTTGAGAGAATATCAGGAATTCCCTTTAGGGAAGTTTAACAGTTCCCCATTTTTCACCAAGTCCCTCAAGGGGACTTTGCAAGTACTTTTTTTTTTTTTTTATTTTCTGCCCCAAATACTCTGAAACATATCAGGGTATTAAATTAACCTGTACAGAATAACAAGATCTCATTCCCTATTCTAGGTTCTAGGTTTATTTCTTGGACAAAATAAACACCTCTTCCTCTGCTCTCACACCAAAATTGAAGTTTTAAAATACAGACAATATCATCCTTTACCCTGTTTCTGTTTTCTGACTTACCTTAGTCTTAACCAGATCGGCTTCATTCATATCTCTAATAGAAGTCTGATTTCTTTTTTCAGCTTCTTTAACAATTGCTGTATGGAGTATTATGGAGTATTGTTCACTTTCAGAGCTGCTAAACTTTAACTCTGAGTCTCAGATGGAACACAGATACCTAAAGCTCCAGGAAACTGCCAGGTTATGAACAAAGCCTGCTCAATATTTGCGTTTATTTCTTTAGCTATTCTTTTTTTTTTGTTCCATTTCCTACCTTCTAGGTTGCTGATCTTTTATCTGCCTGTTCAAATCTGCTCTTGTATGTCTCTAGTGTATTTTTTTCACTATCTGTTAATATTCACAATTGCAATGGCTACAACTCAGGATACAGCACCACCAATGCTACCCAGAGCCAGTTTGTACTGAAACTAAGTTCTTCACACCAAGTAAATGGTTGTCTATAACCACTGGCTAGTGTACATATGAACTAAAATTTCTAGATTTGGGGAGAAACAAACGCTGCTCTGGTCAGTCATTCATGCTTAGAAACCTGTGGGGGGTTTGGGCCTGCTGACCCTGCCCACTGAAAGAGGCTGCCTGCTGTGCTGCTTTCTGCTTTAACATTGTCCAATCAAATGTGTAGTCATATTGGTGATTCAGGGTTCTGAAAAGAATGTGGAATAGCTGCCTCAGATACATGCAATCTGGGGCTTCCTCAAAGCACAGCCCACAACAATAGTTTAAGTACACAGCAAATTCTGCAGGAAACCCTTTACATAAAGCTTCAACAGTAGTGGACATCTTCTTTTCACTAATCTTTTCATACTTTTGTTTCTTTGTTGCAGCCTTTAGTCCTTGCCATGGAAGGCTGTTTCTATTAAAATACATCAAAACATATCCTAATGATTCCATGTCATCTCAGCAACCCTGTTCAATACCAAGATGTGCATTGATACTAGCATATTGGGCAGTGTCAGTGAGATTTTTATCTTCTCTGTGGGGTATGTGTTGCCTTGTCCTGTTGTGTCTGTGCTTTTTGGCCAAACCAAAATCAATAGGGAATAACTTATTACAGTGATGCCCAATACCAATTAGGAAGTTATCTGGTTTAATGTCTCTGTGCATAAAATTCTTTTTATGCACATATTCAATTCTACTGATCATCTGGCCTGCTAACATAAGTACAGTTTTCATTGTGAAAACTTCTTGAGCAGAAATTGAAGAGGTCTTTGAGGCTGGGTCCAAGAAGATCCATGACTAGCACATTGTAGTCTTTTGCCTGACCCTACAATTATATGTGGGGGATGCCAAACCCACCTTGAAGAATCTTATAGGGTTTGCTCTCATACAGCAACTGGGGATGCCTGGCCTTCTGAGATTCTAGTTTCACTGCCGCTTCCTCACCATTGATGATGTTAATTGCCAGATAAATGTCCCCGAAGGAGCCAGACCCAATCTTCTGTACCAGTTTATATTTCCCTCTGACAATGAATTCAGCCTTGGAGCCATTGCCTCTGCTGCTTGCCATCCTGAGAGATGAAAATGGAGGCCTGGGGCCAAGCCCCAACAACTCTGGGAGGACAAGGGCCTCCAGGGCCTGTCCATGAAGCAAGGCTGTGGAGAAGGGTGGCAGGAAAAGGAAAATGGAGATTCTTCCTTGGCATTACAGGGTCCTAAATTGTCTGAGGATAACTTGATTGCTGCCTCTCAATCAGGTTTCTTTTTACCAGGTTGCAGTTTATGAGCGGGTTTTCATGGTTACCAGGCTGGGCCACTTGTTTCTGGGGGGCTGCTGCTGCCTCGCTTTCGTGGCAACATTATGGACTAAAAAAGGGGTGAGGCAAGTTAGGGTGGCACTGCTGATGCCACCACTGCTGCTGGCTCCCACCTGGAGAAACCCCTGTCACTCCACTGACACTGCCATCTTGTTCCTTCTCTAGTGTATTTTTTTATCTCATCTATTGTGACTTTCATTCCCATAAGATGATATGTTATTTTTCTTTGCATGCTTTCAACTTCTTCTTTATGCTCACCCACTGTCCTACTTAATATTCTTTATCTTTTTAGCCATATTTTCCTTCCTCTCCTTGAATTGATTTAGGAGATTTGTTAAACATCTTTTATTAGTTGTTCCAAATTCTGTATATCTTCCAATTCTTTAATTTGTTCCTTTGGCTGGGCCTTATCTTCCTGTTTCTTAGTATGGCTTGTAATTTTTTTTGCTGATGTCTAGGCATCTGATTATCTTATGAGTTTACTCTGATGATAAGTTTCTTTCTCTTGCCTAGGGTTTTACTGTTGATTCACTTTTTTTAAGGGTCTTCTTTGACAATTGGTTCATCTTATTCTAGGCCTTTAGAATTACCTAGAATTCTACATGTTTAGAATTCTAAACATTTAATTGATATTTAACTGACCAAAACAGGGCCAGGGACCCATGAATGGGAAGAAGACTAGTTTCCAAAGGCGCTGGGGAGAGGGACAGGAAGGACACCAAAAAGCCTTCTCTCTCCCTCTTAACTCCCCAAAAGTGCACATTCCTAGCCTTTCCAGCAGATGGCAATTTTTGGGAAACACTTCCCTGTAGCCCTAGGAGGGAATGTATTTTTTTTTTCAGTCTCTACTGGGCAGTGTTGAAACAATAGTCACAAAGATTCCTGTTCCAGGCAGGCTAGAACCACAATTCAGAGCCAGCCTGCAAACCAAGCTTGCTGATCAGAAGCTAAACTTGGCCCTTGTCTGTCCCTCTCCATTTTTCTAGGGAAGAAGACCACTACACCCCTCCCTACCCATGGCAGCCATTCATGGACCAAAGCTGCTTGACTTGAGTTTGGGGGGTGTGTACCAGTTCATGCTCTGGAATGTTTCACTCACAGTTTTTGCTGCAGTTTCTCTATCTTCACAACCTGTTCTTTACTGGATGCTGCACAGTACACCTATCACCTCCAGAGACCAAGAACAGTAGTTTTGGACAGTTTCTGCCTGACCACTTGCTGTTTTTGGATGAAGGATGAGTTCTGCACTCCCTACTCCTCCATCTTTCTGGAAGTCCCACCACCTGTTACTCAGTTTTTCTTTTTTCTCACAGACTTTCTGTCTAGTAGTTCTATCGATTACTTAGAGTGTGTTAAGGATTGAATTATGTCCCCCACAAAAATACATGTTCAGGTCCCAATCCCTGGTCCTGTGGGTGTGAACCCTTTTATAAATAGAAACTTTAAAGAAGTTATTAGTTGAGGTGTGCCAATACCAAATGAGGGTGGGCCTTAATCCAATATGGCTGAGGTCCTTATAAGCAAAGGAAATTGGACACAGAAAGAGAAAGCCACAGGGAGAAACAAGAGGCTGGAAGTTGATGGAACCTGAAAGAGAAAGGAGAAGATGCTGCAATGTACATTGCCATGTGACAGAAAAACAAAGGACCAAGAATCACCAGGAGCTAGCCTCAGAGTGCAAGTCTTCAGAGAGAAAGCATCATCTTGCTGCCTCAATTTTGGACTTCTAGTCTCAAAACCATGAGCTAATAAATTCCCATTGTTAAGCCACCCCAATGTATGGTATTTGTTTTAGCATCAGAGATACTAAAACAAAGCAATAAGTTATAGTTTCCAACTATAATTGAGGATTTGTCTATTTCTCCTTTCTTCATGTATTTCAAAGTTCTGTTAAATGCATAAATATTTTAGATGTTATGTCCTCCCAGTGAATTGACCTCTTTATAATTATTAAATGGACTTCTTTTTAAATACATTTTTTATTGTGAAATTTAACATATATACAGAATAGTGGTAACTTTCAAAGTATGATTTAACTAGTATTTGGAGAGCAAATTTCAAAGAATGCTATGGGTTAAAGTTCCACAATTTCAGTTATTTCCTTATTGTGATATATAACATATATACAGAAAGGTGATAACTTTCAATGTATGATTTAATAAGTAGTTATTGTAACTGTAACTGTAACTGGGTTACAGTCCCACAGTTTCAGTTATTTCCTTATTTCAGTTATTTCCTGATTGTGAAATAGAAGATGTATATTAGAAAGGTAATAACTTTCAAAGTACAATTTAATGAGTAGCTATAGAATAAACTTCAAAGAATATTAAGGGTTACAATTCCACCATTTCTGTTATTTCCGTCTAGTTTTTCTAATACCCTAGCATCCAAATATATATATACTTATTTATATTTATATTTATATTTGTATTTATAGATTCAGTATTCATAATTCTTTGTTTAATCCTATCTTGTCTGTTGCTACCCATTCCTCTTGTTTAATCACTTTCTTGATCTTCAGGGGTGTCTAGTCAATGACCACCCTAACTTACTAATATTAAAAAGGGGTGTCAACATTATGGGGAAGGGGGCTGCATTTGGTTGTTGTTCTTAAAGAGGCTGTTGCCTCTGGGTTTTAGGACTTGTCTGGCATGGGAACACTTCAGTGGATTTAAGTTTCTGAAAAACAAACTTAAGTGAGTGAAACTTTTTATAGAGTCTCAGATAGGGGCCTAGGTATTTTGGGACCACTGTTAGTTAGGGCTTGGCATACAGTGGCCGGTGGTCGTTTGAGATATCTAGCTAAAGCTTGCATAAGAATAACCTCCAGGATAGCCTCTTGACTCTAATTTGAATTCTCTTAGCCACTGTAACCTTAATTTTTTACCTTTCTTTTCCCCTTTTGGTCAAGAAGGCATTCTCAATCCCTCAATGCCAGGGCCAGGCTCATCTTTGGGAGTTGTGTCCCACATAGCCAGGGAGATTCAATTCCCTGGGAGTCAAGACCCATGAAGGGGGGAGGTTAATGTATTTATTTGCCAAGTTGGGCTTAGAGATAGAAATGCCACATCTGAGCAATAAAAGAGGTTCTCTGGAAGTGCCTCTTAGGCATAATTATAGGAAGGCTTAGCCTCCCTTTTAGAACCATAAGTTTCACAAGAGCAAGCCTCAAGATTGAGGACTTCACTTATTAATTAGGGGGTTCCTAATTTCACATAGCATATATTCTGTCCAAGGTAAACAATCAATTTCTCACATTATCTTTGAACTTCCTTATCACTGGTAATACTGTATGTGAACAGGCAACATTTCCCACCAAGTGTGAGCTCTGAGTAGTATTCTCCCTACTCTTTCTTTTTATTGTGGACTATAACATATTTACATAGACGTGATAACTTTCAAAGTGGAATTTAACAAGTAGAGCAAATTTCAAAGACTGCTATTTGTTATAGTTCCACAGTTTCAGTTAGTTCCTTATTGTGAAATATAACATATATGCAAAAATAAAAGTTGTGAGTTTACAGAACAATCATGTATAAAATATAAGATTCACATATACCACCCTATTGTTAACAACTTGCCTTGGCGTGGTATGTTAGTTACAATTGATGAAAGCATATTTTTAATAATTTCACTATTAATGATAGTCCATGATTTAACTTAGGTTTCACTGCTTGTGTTCCATGGATTTTTCTTAAAAATTTTTATTCTAGTAGCATATATATATAACATACATTTTCCCTTTTATCCACATTCAAATATTTAATACACTTCTGTTAATTATGTTCACAAAATTTTGCTACCATCACCATAATCCAAAATAGAAAATCTATAAATTTTAAGTTGTAACTCCCTATTCAATATACCCACCCCATCCCCACGTAATGTATAATCTAGATTTTGAATCTTTAAATTTGCTTATTCTAATTCTTTTGTACATTGAGGTCATACAATATTTTCCTTTTTATGTCTGGATAGTTTCACTCAACATGATGTCTACAGGGCTCATCCATGTTGAAGCATGTATCAGAACTTAATTCCTTTTTACTGCTGAATAATATTTTGCTGTAAGTATATACTGCATATTTTTTTATCCATTCTTTGGTTGATGGACACTTGGTTTGCTTCCATTTTTTGGCAATTGTGAATAATTGAAGATCATTGTGTAAATATCAGTTGGGTTCTGTGCTTTCAATTCTTTTGCATATATACCAAGAAGTGGATTTCTGGGTCATGCAGTAGCTCTTAATTCTATAACTATCTGAGGAACTGCTAAACTGTCTTCCACAGTGTTTGCACAATTTTACATTTCCACCAGCAATGAATGAACATTTCTCTTTCTCCTCATTCTCTCAAACACATGTAATTTTCTGTTTTTTTTTTTAAATAGTAGCCATTCTAGTGGTGTGATATGATATCTTATTGTGGTTATGATTTTCATTTCCATAATAGCTAATGATGCTGACCATCTTTTCATAGATTTTGGGGCATTTTTATGTTTTCTTTAGAGAAATGTCTGTTCAAGCCTTTGGCCCATACTTTAATTGGGTTGTTTGTCTTTTTCATGTTGAGTGGAAGGATTTCTTTATATATTCTGGATATTAAACCCTTATCAGATATATGGTTTCTGTATTAGTTAGGGCTCTCCAGGGAAACAGAATCAACAAGAAATATCTATAAATAAAGGATTTACAGAAGTGTCTCATGCAAATGTGGGTATGCATGAGTCCAAATTCCATAGGGAAGGCAGCAAACTGGCAACTCCAATGAAGATGTTCTATGAACTCAGGCAGTGAACTGGCAACTTTGATGAACGTGTTTGATGTATTCCTCAGGAAACAAACTGGCAACTTCAATGAACTCCTCAGGAGATGCTTCACTGGTTAGCTGAAGAAGTGAAGACCCTCTATCTCTTTTGCTTAAAAGTCTTCAACTGATTGGATTAAATCCAGCTGATTGCATTCTGTCATTGTGGAATATATGCCCTTCATTGAAATAATCAGTCACAGCTGCAGCCAATTGACTGATGATTTAATAAACCAGCTTTCTGGTGTATTAAGCAGCCACAAATGTCCTTGCAGTTATGGTTAGGCCAGTGCTTGCTTGACCAGACACCTGGGTGTCATTACCTGCCAAGTTGACACATGAACCTAACCATCACAGTTTCCAAATATTTTCACCCATTGAGTAGCTTGTCTTTTTGGCTTCACGTGAAAGCCCCTTGAGGTGCAAAACTTTTTAATTTTGATGAGTTCTCATTTATCTAGTTTTTCTTTCATTGTTTGTGCTTTGGGAGTAAAGTCTAAGAAACCTCTGCCTAACACAAGGTCTTGAAGATGCTTCCCTATGTTTTCTTTTAGGAATTTGATAGGTCTGGTTCTTATATTTAGGTCTTTGATCTATTTTGATGTGATTTTTCTATGTGATGTGAGGTAGGAATCCACCTTCATTCTTCTACAAATGGAGACCTGATTTTTCCAGCACCATCTGTTGAAGAAACTTCTTTCACAATTCAGTGATCTTTGTCCTCTTGTAAAAGATCAGTTGACCATAAATATGAGGGTTAACTTCTGAGCTCTCAATTTGACTCCATTGGTCTATATGTCTGTCCTTGTGTCAGTACCATGCTTTGGTGTCTGTGGCTTTGTTACAAGTTTTAAGATTGAGAGGTGTGAATCCTCCAATTTTGTTATTTTTCAAGATGGCTTTGACTGTATGGAGCCCTTACCCTTTCATATAAATTTGAAGATTGGCTTTTCCATTTCTGAAAAGTAAGCCATTGGAATTTTGATTGGGATTACATTGAATATGTCAATCATTTTGGGTAGACAATATATTAACAATATTTAGTTTTCCAATTCATGAACACATAATGTCCTTTCATTTATTTAGGCCTTCTTTGATTTCTTTTAGAAATGTTTTGTAGATTTCTGTGTAGAATTCTTTACATCCTTGGTTATATTTTTTCCTGTATATTTGATTCCTTTAGTTGCTATTGTGAATGGAAATTTTCTTGATGTCTTCTTCCCATTGTCATTGCAAGTGTAAATAAACACTGCTGATTTTGGGTGTTAATTTATTTGCTCCAGGAAATCTGTTGTGGATTTTTCAGCATTTTCTTTATATGGGATGATGTCATTTGCAATTAGGGAAAGTTTTCTTATTTCCTTTCACATTGTGATTAATTTTACTTCTTTTCCTTCCTTAATTTCTCTGGATAGAACTTCCAGTACAATGTTGAGTAACAGTGGTAGCACTGGGCATCCTGTCTTCTTCCCAATCTTAGAGGGAGGAGTTTCAGGCTTTCAACATTGAGGATAATGTTAATGTCGGGTTTCTCGTATGTGCACTTTATAATGTTGAGGAAGATGCCTTCTGTTCCGAGTTTACTAAGTGTGTTTGTTAAGAAGCATTGCTGGATTTTGTCATATTCCTTTTCTGCATCAATTGAGATGATCAACTGGTATTCCTCTCCATTGTTCTGTTAATGCATTTTATTACATTTATTGTTTTACTTATGTTGAACTACTAAGGGGGAAATACCCCACTTGATAATGGTGTATAATTCTTTTAATGTGCTGTTGCAATTGGTTTGCTAGTATTTTGTTTAGTATGTTTGTATCTATATTCATAAGAGATGTTGGTGCGTAATTTTCTTTTCTTGTGACGTCTTTATTTGGCTTTGGAATGATGGTGATGTCCTTGAAGAATGAATTAGGGAATGTTCCCTCCTCTTCAACTTTCCGATAGATTTTGAGCAGAACTGGTGTTAATTCCTCATGGAATGTTTGGTAAAATTCCTCTGTGAAACCATATGGACCTGGGATTTTTTGTTGGGAATTGTTTGAGACCTTCTATTTATTCTTGATTCAGTTTAAGTAGTTTGTGTATTTCTAAGAATTTATCTATTTCATCTAGGTTATCCAATTTGTTAGTGTACAGTTGTTCATAGTATCATCTTATAGTCCTTTTATTATGTGTTTTCAGTGGTAATGTTCCCCTTTCATTTCTGATTTTAGTTATTTGTGTCCTCTCTTTTGTTCTTTGTCAATATACTTAAAGATTTGTCAATTTTATTGATTTATTCTGAGAACCAACTTTTGGTTTTCTTGATTCTATTTTTTTATTCCCTATCTCATTTATCTACACTCAAATCTGTTATTTTCTTCCTTCTGGTCACTTTGTGATTAGTGTGTTATTCTTCTAGACCCTCTAGTTTTGAGGTAAGATCACTGATTTGAAATCTTTCTTCTTTTTAATGTAAACATGTTGAGCTATGACGTTTCCTCTCTGCCCTGCCTGTGCTGCATCACATAAGTTTCCATATGTTATGTTTTCGTATTCATTCACTTCAAGATGTTTCCTAATTTCCCTTGTGATTTCTTCTTTGATACATAAGATGTATAAAAGTGCATTAATTTCTACATATTTGTGAATTTTCCATTTCTCTCTCTGTTATTGGTTTCTAAGTTCATTCCATTGTGGTCTGAGAAGATACACTGTATGATGCCAATATTTTAAAATTTATTTAGACTTGTTTTGTGACATATCATATGGTCTGTCATGGAGAATAATCCATGTGCACTAGAGAATAATGTGTGTTATGCCACTGTTATTAAAGTGTTCTATATATTTCTGTTAGATCTAGCTGGTTTAGAATACCATTCAATCCTCTATTTCCTTATTGGTCTTCTGTCTAAATGTTCTATGCATTATTGAAAGTGATGTATTGAAGTCTACTATTAATACAGAACCATATATACATCCCTTTAATTTTGTCAATATTTGCTTCATATATTTTAGCGCTCTGCTGTTAGATGCATATATATTTATAATTGTTATGTCTCCATGTTGAATTGACCCATTTATCAATATATAATGACTCTCATTGTCCCTTTTAAGAGTTTTTGACTTAAAGTCTATTTTACATGATATTTGTATAGCTACCCCAGCTCTCTTTTGGTTAGTATTTGTGTGGCTTATTTTTTCTGTCCTTCCACTTTCAACCTTATTATTTCTGAATTTATAGTGAGTCTCTTGCAGACAACATCTAGTTGAGTCATGCTTTTTAACCCATTCTGCAAATTTCTGCCTTTTGACTGGGGAGATTAATCTATTTACATTTAACATAATTTTTTATAATGCAGGACTTTCTTTTGTCATTTTGCTGTTTTGTGTTTGTAAGTCATACATTTTTTGACCCTCAATTTTTCCATTAATGCATATTTCCATACTTATTTGGCCTTTTGTAAAACATATTTTGAGATACTTTTCTTTTCTTTCTGAATATATTTTTCATGTATTTTCTTTGCAGTTTCCATGATGTTAAGATTTAACATCCTAAATATATAACAATCATATTTGCTTTCATGCCAATTTATCTTCAGTAAATACCCATACACTTTTCCAATACCCCCATGCCACCCACCTTTTTTTGTAACTGTTATAAATTTTATCTGTGCACATTGTATGTCCAAAACCATCCATTTATCCATATGTTTTATGGATTTGCATTTTAGCCCCTGTAGGAAGTAGGATGTGGAATGTCGTATAAAATACAATAAAATAGTACTGACATTTATAATTACCAAAATAGTTACCTTTATAGGAAGTCTTTCTTTCTTTCTTTCTCTTTTTTTGCTTTGAGCCACTGTCTAGTGTCCTTTCTTTCAGTCTGAAGGGCTCTCTTTGTATGGCATGTCTAGTGGTAATAAACTCCCTCAGGTTTTGTTTATCAGGAATGTCTCAATCAGTTGCTCATTTTAAAAATAAAGTCTTGCTGGATATAAAATTTTTTGGTTGGCAATTGTTTTCTTTCAGCACCTCAAGTATTTCAACCCACTGCCTTCTTGTCTCCATGGTTTCTGATGAGAAATCAGCACTTAATCTAATTTGGACTCCCTTGTACACAACATACTGCTTTTTCTCTTGCAGCTTTCAGAACTCTCGTCCTTTGCATTTGACAGCATGATCAAAATATGACAGATTGTACTTTTCTTCAAGTTTATCCTGTTTAGGGTTCTCTGTGCTTCTTCAGTGTATATGTACACTTCTTGTGAATCCCTCCTGGGAATTTTCTGTTTCATTTAATGTGATTTGAAACTCCAGTATTTATGTTTGGTTCCTTTGTAAAATGTAAATTTCTCTTTATTGAGATTCTCATATTCTCTCATTGTTTTCCTGTTATCTTTTAGTTACTTCTCTTTATTTTTCTTCATCTCCTTGAGCATATTGAAGATCAATTTTTAAAGTCTTTGTCAAGTATGTCCACAGCCTGATCTTCTTTGGTGACATTTTCTGGATATTTTTCCTCTTCCTTTTTATGGGCCATTATTTCCTGTTTCTTTGTTTGTCTTGTACTCTTTGTGTCACACTGTATATTTTAATATTTTAAAATGTTACCTCTGGAATTTTTTTTCCTTAGATATTGTGATGGTTTTTAAAAATTATGTCCCCCAGAAAAAGCCATATTCTTTAATGCAATCTTGTGGGGGCAGATGTATTAGTGTTGATTAGGTTGGAGCCTATTGGTTCAGTGCTTCCATGGAGATGTGACTCAATCAACTGTGGGCAAGACCTTTCATTGGATTATTTCCATGGAGGTGTTGCCCCACTCATTCAGGGTGGGTCTTTATTGGATCACTGGAGTACTTTAAAAAGAGCCACACAGGCCCAGACACAGAGCAGCTAAGAGTTATATTTTGGAGAGCAACTGAGAATGAAGTTTTGAAGAGGAGTTGCATCTAAGAGAGGACAGCTTGCCCCAAGGGCAACATTTTGGAGAATGCCATTTTTAAATGCAACATGGGAGCAAGCAGATGCCAGCCATGTGCCTTCCCAACTAACAGAGGTTTTCCAGAGGCCAACGGCCATCCTTCAGTGATGGTACCCTATTGTTGATGCTTTATCTTGGACACTTTATGGCCTTAAGACTGTAAATTTATAACCAAATAAACCCCCTTTATAAAAACCAATTTCTGGTGTCTTGCAAAATGGAAGCATTAGCAAACTGGAACAAATATCTATGTCTTTACTATGTAACCCGTGGTAATACGCTAGTGATTTTCTTCAATGCCAGGAACTAACAAAACAAAGGAAACCTATGCAGAAATACCTTTCACCATCCTTGAAAATTGGCTTTGTGTTGGCTGGTGCTCTCATTTAACATTTCAGCCCTCTTTTCAGGAAAGTCTACCCAGGGCAAATGCAAAATGTAGGGTCTTCCCTGTTTTTTTCTGGACCTCTGTTGTTCTGTGCTTTTGCATGCTAGTGGCCTTAGAATATCCTCTGTTTACAGGAGTTTGAAAGCTCCCTCTACTTCAGAGGAAACAGAACTTCCCCCTCTCTTGGTTGATTCTCTGCAGAACTTAAAGCATGTAAGCCTTTGCCGCTGTCTGTCCACCTCTATTGTTTCTTACACTGCTTTTGTTGTCTCAAGCTACTTTCACCTGTAAGGCAAATTCTGGGATGAATCCCTGCTGGAGACAAGTTTCTGAAGTCAGTATTTCCCAGTTGGTAGAAGGCCAAGGGCCCACAAGGGGAGTACCAGTCAGCTCCCAACTGCTCTGGGGAGGGGCCAGGAAGGCACCAGGAGTTTCTTTCATATTCACCAAAACTCTGCTTTCTTGACTCAGCACCTACTAACATATGTAGCCCTTCAACTGTCCTCTGCAGCTCTGAGGAAGTAAACTGTCTTTCAGTTTCCTCTGCTGCTTTTGTCTGGGGTGAGTTGAAACAATGGCCACCCTCAGAGCTGGGTCCACAGTGATTCAAAGTAGCTAATCAAAAGCCATGACCAGCAATCAGCCTGAACCCCTGTCCCTCAGATCTTGGGCAGGTGGATTTTTATATCCCTCTGTGGTACCAGGAAGCTACACCAGGCTCTGGATTCCATTGCTGCCTGCTATGAGAGTGGGGGGTGGATGATGATAACTGCAGTGGGGAGAAAGTAATTAAATGACATTTACCATAACTTACCAGCATCTTCCTCCTATTCTTCCATGGATGTTGTTCAGTGTTCTACTGATCTCCAGAGTTTTGAAATGGTTGATTCAGGCAGTTCCTTCCTATTTAATTTTTGGTCTAGTGGAGGGGCTCATTCTCTGAGCTTCCTTCTACACCATTTCCCCACCTATATTTGCTTTTAAACACATTCCAATTTTCCTTCTACACTCATCATGCTACTGAAACTGCCCTTGCAGTCATCACCAACAACTTTCTTTTGGCAAATCCAGTGAATTATTTTCAATCTCCTTATTTGACCACTTGGCAGTATTTGGCCCTGTTATACCAGACCTTACATCTTGAAATACTCTCTGACTCTGACATGAGTAAAATTTCTCACTATCCTATTTTATTTTCTAACTTCTCTGGCACTCTTTTTCAATCTATTTCATCTTCTTTGACTTGTCTCTTTAATATCAGTATTTTAACAAATAATGACAAATAGCAATTGGGTCTATCCTTGATGCCAGGTGCAGTGCTAAGTACTGGGGATACAGGGACCCCAAATTTGAGGAGCCCCAAACCAAAGTCACCTCCCTTACTTCCCACCCTGGCCCCATAACCTACTTCTTTTACAGTGTTTCTTATCTCAGTAGATGCTGGCCAGTGTTCCCAGCTGTAATATCAGGAACATACTTGATTATTCCCTCTCCTTCACTATCTCTACCCTACATCCATGCCTGATGATAAGAAGTGATAGCCATCAAATATTATCAGTACCAAGAAATCTGCAAGGAGCACAGGACCTAAATAATTATATATCAACACAAGCCTTATGTAAAGATTTTAATCTTATCCACCATTGCTTGTGGGACTAAACAATATTTTTCACTGTGGCCTGAACTTACTCTCAGCATCCTCATTTCCATCCAATCAGTTCTCAAGTACTGTAAGTTCTACCTCTTTAATATCCCTTAAAACTGCCTGCTTTCCATCATTTCCATTAAAACCTCTTTAGTTTTTCTATATGGCCATAGCTATCACTTTAAACTAAGCTTCAACTACATGAAACTCTTAGTTGATGTCCCTGCTTCTACATTTACACCACCTTTTCCCCAATTTGTTCTCAATTCATCAATCATAATTGCCTTTGAAAAATGTAGATCAAATCATACCACTACTTGCTTTAAATCCCTCTAATGATTCACCTTTGCATTTCAGTTAAATCCACACTCCATATCAGGGTCAATAAGACCCTGCATGATCTTGGCACCACCTATCCTTCCATGTTTACCACCTTATGTGGATATTTTATACTCTTCCTTAAGATTCCAACCCAACTGTCATTTCTTCCAAGATATCCTTCCCCCAAGATATCCTCTGTGGTCCCACACCACCCTGGACTTAACTCTACCACAGTACTCATACTGTAGCTGTAATTGCCTGTTTAGTTGTTTGTCTTTCTAATTTGATTGTGACCTCCTTAAAAGCAGGAACCTTTTTGTTAATCATTATATTCTCAATGGTAAGCATAATTTCTAGGACATAGCATATTTTAATGGAAGTTAGATGAATGAATAAGTTTGATGTACATTTTTAGAGGAGGTAGTACCTTGAATGTGTCTCAGAACTATTCCTGGCTTGCCTCCAATTTTCTTTTCCATTCCTGAGGAAGGAACAGACAAGCATGAGAGTACTTCAAGATTGGGTAGTCAGGGTTAGGGGAGGCTTCTTGAGGAGGAGAAACTTGAATTAGATTTTGAAAATCATAGGATTTTTGAAAAGTGACTGCAGTGAAAGGCATTTTCAAACCTAGGGAACAGTATGAACAAAGGAATAGAGGGTAGCCTAATGTGCATGGTATGTTTGAGGAAGGGCTGATCATTTGGTGACATTAGGAGAAAGGGTTGATATGGAGGTGTAATAGAAGATGAACCTTGAAAGGTAGATTGGGGTTCTGAGATAGGAAACTTTGGATGGCCTGCTACTTGCTATGGACTTTATTACATAGGATCTGAGGTGTATTGTTCTTATAATGTCATGTATTAAATATTTCTTAATGCCTTTGAAAAGTTTGGGCTATCTTGGAAACACAATGCCTTTTATTGTTTTCCTAGGAATATATCTTAGGAATTGTACTATAAGTTAAGTGGGAAAGAATAACTCTTCACAAACATCTATTTTGCAGACAACTTTTTCAGAGCACATGGTTTTCTTTAAATGACATGAGTATGAAGTAATATTAAACTCAAAACAAATGATTTTTAAATTTATCCATTGTTTTGGATTATCCTTGTGATGGATTCCTTTTTAGCAGAGGTAATTGATAAGTTAACTACATATTAAATAGACAAACTATCAACCTGTTACATGATGCCTTACCCCTGCTGCCCACCAAAAATTATGGTTCCAATTCTTAGGATCAAATGCAGTAATCAACCATGTCACCTGTTAGATGGGCAGGAGGGGACAGTGTGAGTTCATGAGGTGGGGTGGGGTAAGATGAAACACTGGAATATAAAGCAAAATAATTTAATTCTAGTCTTACCCTGACTCTGACTAACTGTGATTTTGTACAAGTCATATCCCTTCTTTCTACTTGAATTTCCCCAACTGAAAGTATTTAACTCTAGCATTATGTATGACTTTATGTGAACATTACTCAACCAAAACATCTTTATTTGTTAAGAGAACATAACTTTTTCTCCCACAAATTTCTTTCTACTGAGCTACTCTCATTTTCACTTGGCTAATTTATTTGGTTCTGATTAGTGGAACCAAAACCAAAACAAACCCTTTTGTTCTACATAATGCTTTACTGAAAATGATGCAAGTCAGTCCCCAAGATAAGTGTTCCCCATTTGGAACCTTTGTCCCAGCCCCCCTTTACTCCCTCTATTTATTCTGTCTGGGTGATGACCTCATCCACTCTTGCAAAGACCTTCTCAAAGCTTTGTGTTTCAGTTTTTGCCTCTCTCCTGAAATTGAAATTTGAAATTCCAACTGCTTATGGGACATTTTCACTTAGGTATCCTGCCAGCACCTTAAACTCAATATGTCCCCAAATGAACTCCTCCCATCAAAACAAACTTAACAATGTCAAAACAAATAAAAAGTCCAAATGTAGTTCTCTTCCTGTTCTCTTACTGAATGAATGGTACAAGCAACCACCCATTCCCAGAGTGTAGAAAACTTAACATCATCTATGCCTCCTTCATTTCTCTCAACCCCTAAACCTAATCAATTACAGATGCTTTACAACATCTCTCACTTGTTTTCTATCCTTTCATCTCTTACTACCACTGCCCTCAATTAGGCCTTAGTCTGTTCTCTTGCAGGAATCTCCTACATGGTCTCTTTGGCTCTTCTCTCTCCTCTCCTTTCTCCACACTTCCATTAGAGTCATCTTCCTAAAGCACAGCTGTCATATCAATCTCCTCATAAACCTATGCTGTCTCCATCTACATTGCTTACAGAATAAAACTCAGATGTCTCCCCTTGGCATCTGAAGCTCTCCAAAATCTGGCCCCATGCTACTTTTCCAGGCTTATCTCTCCCTTGCAGCTGATGCTCTGTATCTGAAACACATTGAATTCTTCCTCTCCTTTATTCCTTTGCTGATGTGCTCCTTTCTGCCTGCAATATATTTCTCTCCATCTCTGCCTGTTAAAATTCTTCCTGTGCTTCAGCTGGTTGAGTGTGCTGCTCCTCAAATATTTTGTGATTCTCAATTGTGAAATTATCTTTATTAATGAAAATCCCTTCTAGATTCTTTGCTCTACCTGTTTATGAAGTTTCCCTGGTGACACCTTTTGGGGTTATGCTGTTTACAGTAAGAGTAGAAGATGGGTAGGATGCACCAATGAGCAGGTTAGTTTAATAGTTTGTAATTGGTGGTTTGCAGCCTTGTACCACACAAAAACATGTTCTTAAACATAATCCATTCCTGTGGATGTGAACTCACTGTAAGTAAGACCTTTTGATGAGGTTACTTCAGTTAAGGTGTGACTTAACCCAATCGGGATTGGTCTTATGCCAATTACTGGAGTCATTTATAAGCAGAATAAAATACAGACATGGAGAAAGAAAGCTGTGGGAAGCAAGAAACTGAAGGCAAATGGAACCCATAAGAGAAGGGAGAGGCCAGGAGAGGCCAACATGTGCACTGCTGTGTGACAGAGGAGACAACAACCAAGGATTACTGGCAGCCATCCACAGAATGCCAGCATTCAGGAAGAAAGCATCATCCTGATGATGCCTTGATTTGGACTTTTTCCTGGCTTCAAAACTGGGAGCTAACAAATTCCCACTGTTTATATCAACACATTATATCATATTTACTTGAGAAGCCAAGGAAACTAAAATAGATTTTGTTACCAGGAATGGGGTGCTGCTATTGCAAATACCAAAAATGCGGAAATGACTTTGGAATTTGGCAATGGATAGAGGTTGGAAGAATTGTGAGGTTCTTGATAGTAAAAGCCTAGATTTCTTTGAATGTTAGTAGAAATATGAACACTAAGGTACCTCCAAAGGGGCCACAGAAGGAAATGATAAATGTGAAACTGGAGAAAAGGCACTCCCTCTTTGAAAGAGGAAGAGAAATTGGTTTAATTCAGTTCTGATGCCAGATGGAAGGCAGAATGTGAAAGCAATGCATTTTGATATTTAACTGAGGTTTCTGAGCAAAGTGTGGAAGGTGCAGCCTGGTTTCTCCTTGCAGCTTTCAGAGACATAAGAGCAGAAAGGGATAAGCTGAGAAATGAACTCTTAAGCACAAAGAAACCAGAAATTGATGATTCAGAAAATTGTGAGCTTATCAAGATAGTGTGTGTGCTCTGAGACTAGGGCCAGAAGCAGCTCTATCAGGGAACTATGTAAGCTTCAATAAAATGAGTCTGTGGCAAATACTACTCCATATGAGGTTTTAACTGAATGGAAAACCAGTCAGCAATTTCATTGTAATTCATTTCTGCCATTAGCATGAAGGATGTGGAAAGCTATATTTTCTGATGCTTTGAATCTCTGTGAACTGCAGGCAAAGCCAAAAAGACTTTTATGTCATGTGTATGAGCAGAACCACTGCCAGCCTGGACTGAAAGGGACAGAGAAGGGACAAATTGAAGGAAGAATGACTTTAAGGGCAGAGCCATGGAAGCCAAGGTTTGGACTGTAGGGATCTAATTGGGCCAAGAGAGCAGGATCATTCATGTGTGTGGAGAGCATGTGTCTGCCCCAGCACTTGGAGCAGGTGGACTTGAACCTTATTGTTCAGAAAGAGTGTTGCCACTCAAATGCTCAGAGATGGTGAGACCCATGTCCTGTGTTTCTGCAAAGCCTGACTGCCACTCCAGTGCTTGGAGAAGGTTTGGTCTGTGCTCCAGCATTACCAGAGGGTCTGGTCACTGTCTCAATGCTTGGAGAGGATGGAGCCTTCACCCAACTCTTCCAGAAGAGCATGGCCACTGCACACATGCTTGAAAGGGGAGGGGCTTCTGCTCTATCAGGTCTGGAAGACAAAACATTGATAAACAAATGACTCTCAGACCTTGAAATCTGATGTTTGGCCTGCTAAGTTTTGGATTTTTTGTGACCTGTGAACCCTGTTTTCCTTCCAATGTCTCCTTTTTGGAACAGGAATGCCTATCCTATGCCTGCTCCTACATTATATATTGGAAGCTTATAAGTTGCTCCAGAGTTTACAAGTCCATGGACAGAAGGAGTTACGCCCCAGGACAGGCCATACTCATAACTGATTGTTTTTCCTTATTACACAAGTTGTGGATTTACAGAACAATCATGCATAAAATACAGGATACCCTTATATCACCCTATTATTAACATCTTGTGCTGGTTTGGAACATTTGTTACAATTGATATTAACACATTTTCATAACTGCACGATTAAATATAATCCATGGTTTAACTTAGCATTCACTGTTAGTGTAGTGTAGTTACATGTATTTTTTTAAATTATTCTACTACCATATAGCCAACATTCTTCCTTTAATCACATATATATATATATGTGTGTATGTATATATACATGTGTATATATATATATATATATATATATATATATATATATATATATGCTGTTGATTATGCTCACAGTTTTACACTACCATCACTACCATCCTTACCAAAATACTTCTCCACCATTCCCAGTAGGAACACTTTACAATTTAAGACTTAACTTTCCCATCCCCTAGCCCTGCCCCATCCCTTGGTGATCTGTATTCAAGATTCTGATTCTTTGAGTTTGCTTAAACTAATTATTTCATATCATTGAGATCATATTCTTTTGTTTCTGCCTTATTTTACTCATCATTTCAAGGTTCATCCATGTTGTTGCATGTATCAAGACTTCAATATTTTTTATAGCTGAATAATATTCCATTGTATGTATATACCACATTTTAATTACCCATTCATCAGCTGATGGACATTTTGGTTGCTTCCATGTTTTGGCAACTGTGAATAATGCTGCTATGAACATTGTTGTGCAAATATCTGTTTGAGTCCCTGCTTTCAATTCTTTTGAGTATATACCTCGGAGTGGGATTGCTGTATCACATGGTGGTTCTATAATTAAACTTAACTTTCTGAGGAACTGCCAAACTATCTTCCACTGCAGCTGCACCATTTTACATTGCAACCAGCAATGAATGAGAGTTCCCATTTCTCTGCATCCTCTCCAATACTTGCTATTTTCCATTTTTTAATAGCAGCCATTCCAATGGATGTGAAATGATATCTCATTGTGGTGTTGATTTGCATTTCCCTGATGGCTAGTGATACTGAGCATCTTTTCATGTGCTTTCTGGCCATTTGAATATCTTCTTTGGAGAGATTTCAATTCAAGTATTTTGCCCATTTTTAAATTAGGTTGTCTTTTTGTTGTTAAGTTGAAGGATTTCTTTATACATTCTAGATAGTAAACCTTTATTGGATGCATGGTTTCCAAATATGTTTTCCCATTATGTAAGTTCATTTTACTTTTATTATAAAGTCCCATGAGACACATATGTTTTTAATTTTGATGAGGTACCATTACCTACTTTTTCCTTTTATTGTGCTTTGGGTCAAAGTCTAAGAAACCATTGCCTAACACAAACTCCTGAAGTTGCTTCCCCACATTTTCTTCTAGGATTTTGGTTTGAGTTGATCTTTGCAAATGGAGGTCCAGTTACACCAGCACCATTTGTTGAAGAGATCATTCTTTCCCAATTGAGTGGCCCTTGCAACTTTGTCAAAAATCATCTGGTCATAAATGTGAGGGCTGATTTCTGAGCTCTTGATTCAATTCCATTTGCTTATATGTCTGTCCTTGTGCCAGTACCATGCTTGTTTTGGTTACTATGCTTCGTAAGAAGTTTTAAGATTGGGAAGTGTGAGTCCTCCAACTTTTTAAAGGTGGTTTTAGCTATTTGAGGTCTCTTATCCTGCCATATATATTTGATGATTGGCTTTTCCATTTCTGCAAAAAAAGTTTAATGACATTTTGATTGATTAGGATTGCATTGAATCTCTACATTGCTTTGGGTAGGATAGACATCCTAATGATATTTAATCTTCCAATTCATGAACATGGAATGCACTTGCATTTATTTAGGTCTTCTTTGATTTCTTTCAGCAATGTTTTGTAGTTTTCTGTGAACAATTCCTTTACATTTTTGGTGAGATTTATTCCTAGATATTTGATTCTTTAGGTGGTACTGTGAATGGAATTTTTTCTTGATTTCATCTTCCAATTGTTCATTGCTTTGTATGTAAGCACTACTGGTATTTGGGTGTTGATTTTGTATCCCACAACTTTGCTGAATTCATTTATTAGTGCTAAGATCTTCATTATTGACTTTTTCCAGTTTTTTTTTTTTTTTGTATAGGATCATGTCATCTGCAAATAGAGAAAGTTTTATTTCTTCCTTTCCAATTTGGATGCATTTTATTTCTTTTTTTTTTCCTGATTTCTTTGGCAGGAACTTCCAGTACAATGTTAAATAGCAGCGATAACAGAGGGTGTACAGTTTTTAGCCCTGATCTTAGAGGGAAAGCTTTCAGTATTTCACCATTAACTAGAATATTAGCTGTGGGCTTTTCCTATATGGCCTTTTCCATGTTGAATAAGTTTCCTTCTTTTCCTAGTGTTCTGAATGTTTTTATCCAGAAGGGGTACTGTATTTTGTCAAATGCCTTTTCTGTATCTTTTAAGATGATTATGTTTTTTTCCCTTCTTTGTGTTAATTTGGTGTATTACATTGATTGATTTTCTTATTTTGAACCAATCTTACATACCTGGGATAAATACCACTAAATCATGGTGTATAATTCTTTCAATATGCTATCAGATTCAGTTTTCTGGTATTTTTTTTGAGGATTTTTCCAACTATGCTCATAAGAAATATTGGTGTGTAGTTTTCTTTCATTGTAGTACCTTTATTTGGCTTTGGTATGAGGGAGATGGCCTTGTAGAATGAATTAGGGAGTGTTTCCACCTCTTTAATTTTTTGGATAAGTTTGAGCAGTATTTGAATTAAGACTTCTTTGAAAGTTTTCTGGAATTTCCCTGGGAACCTGTCTGGTCCTGAACTTTTCTTTGTTGGGAGGTTTTTGATTAATAATATAATTTTCCTTGCTCATAATTGGCTTTTTTGAGATATTCTATTTATTCTTCAGTGTAAGTAGTTTGTGTGTTTATGAGAATTTGTCCTTATCATCTAGGTTATCTAATTTATTGGCATACAATTGTTCATAGTATCCTGTTATAGTCCTTTATATTTCAGCAAGGTCACTAGTAATGTCCACTTCTCATATCTGATTTTCATTATTTTTATCCTCTCTCCTTTTTTCTTTGTTGCTCTGGCTAAAAGTTTCCCAAATTTATTGACTGTTTTTCAAGAAAACAACCTTTGGATTTGTTGATTCTTTCTATTGTTTTTTTTTTTTTCTATTTAATTTATCTCCACTGTGGTCTTTCTTATTTTCTTCCTTCTGCTCACTTTGGGTTTAGTTTGATCTATTTCTAGTTTTTCCAGTTTTGAGGTTAAGTCTCTGATTTGAAGCCTTTCTTATTTTTTAAAGTAAGTATTTTAGAGGTATAAATTTCCCTCTCAGCACTGCCTTCTCTGCATCCCATAAGTTACTGTATGTTGTATTTTCATTTTCATTTGCCTTGATATATTTCCTAATTCTTCTTGTTAGTTCCTCTTTAACTCATTGGTTTTTAAAGAGGATGTTGTCTATTTTCCAAATATTTGGGAATTTTCCATTTCTTCCTCTTTATTGATTTTTAGTTCCATTCAATTGTGGTTGGAGAATATAAATTGTATGATTTCAATATTTTTGTATTTATTGAGATGTGTTTCATGATCTAATATTTGTTCTATTCTGGGGAATGTTCCATGGGTACTGGAGAAAAATGTGTACCTGTGTTTGTTGGGTGGAGTGCTCTACATATTTCTCTTAGGTCTACTTGGTTTAGAGGATCATTCAAGTCATGTATTTCCTTATTGATCTTCAAACTAGGTATTCTATCCATTTTTGAAAGTGGTCTATTAACATCTCCAACTATTATTATAAAATCATCAATTTCTCTCTTCAAATTGACAGTATTTGCTTCACATATTGTGGGTCTTTGATGTTAGAAGCATATATATTTATAATTGTTAATATTCCTGTTGAATTGACCACTTTATCAGTATATAATGCCCTTCCTTGGCCCTCTTAACTATTTTTGACTTAAAGTCCATTTTATCTGATATTAGTATAGCTTCTTCAGCTCCCTTTTTGTTACTACTTTCATGGTATATTTGTCTCCATCTGTTCCAGTTTGCTAAAGCTGCCAGAAATGTAAAATACCAGAAATGGATAGGCTTTTTCAATGGAAATTTATTAGGATACAAATTTCCAGTTCTAAGGTCATAAAAGTACCCAAACCAAGGCATAAACAAGAGGATATCTTCACTGAAGAAAAGCTGATGGCATTCAGAACACCTCTTTCAGCTTGAAGGCATTTTTTAGTCCTTTGCTCCGAGGTTGCATTGCTTTCAGCTTCTGATTCCAGCAGCTTTCTCTTTAAGTGCCTGTGGTTTTTCACTTAACTTCTTAGCTAGTAAATTAATGAAGACCCACCATGGATGGGCAGGGACACATCTCCATGGAAACAACCTAATCAAAATATCACACTCACAATATGTCTGCACCTACAAGATTGGATTAAAAGAACATGACTTTTGTGGTGTACCTAATAGATTCATACAAGCATACCATCCTTTCACTTTCAACCTACTTGTCTCTTTGACTTTAAACTGAGTCTTGCAGATGGCATACAGTTGAGACATACTTAATTAATTCTGCCAATCTCTGTTTTGACTGGAAAGTTTAAACCATGTACATTTAAAGTCACTACTGATAATGCAAGACTTTCTTCTGCCATTTTGCTATTTAATCTTTTTATTATACATTTTTGACACTCAGTTCTTCCATTATAGCTTAATATTTTATTTGATTTTATGTGTTGTACCATATTGGGTGTCTTCTAATTTCTGTCTGATTATAGTTTTCATCTATTTTCCTTGCAGTTACCATGGGCTTAAAATTTAACATCCTAGATGTATGACAATCATATTTGGTTTGATACCAACTTAACTTCAAAAGAATGCATGTATACTTTTCCTATAACCCACCACTTTTTTTGTACATGTGACAATTCATATCTTTGTGCATTATAAGGCCAAGACCATAGATTTATCATTACTTTTTATGTGTTTGTATTTTAGCACCTATGGTAAGAAGTGGAGTTATATACCAAACAATACACTATAACAATACTGGCATTTGTAATTACCCGAGAAGTAATCTTTACCAGAGGTTTTTATTTCTTTATGCCACTTAGAACCACTGTCTAGTGCCCTTTCCTTTCAGTATGGAGAACTTTATTTCTTGTAGGGCAGGTCTAATGGTGATAAACTTCCTCAGCTTTTGTTTATGTGGGAATTTCTTAATCTCTCCCTCAGTTTTGAAAGAAAGTCTCATCTGATATAAAATTCTTGGTTGGCAGTTGTTTTCCTTCAGCAGTTTTTTCAATCCACTGCCTTCTTGTCTCCATGGTTTCTGATGAGAAATCACCATCCAATTTGGGACTCTTTCGTACATAACTCATTGCTTTTCTCTTGCAGCTTTGAAAACTGTCTCTTGTCTTTTGCATCTGATAGCATGATTAATATATGATGGGGTATATTTTTCTTCACATGTATCCTCTCTGGTGTTCTCTTGGCTTCTTGGATGTGCATATTAACATCTTTTGCTAAGGTTGGGAATTTCTCTGTCATTATTTCTTTGACTACTCCTTCTGACCCTTTCTGTCTTTCTTCTCCTTCTGGGACTCCTATAATGTGAACATTGGTATGCTTGATGGTGTCTCAGATGTTTCTTAGGCTATTTTCACTTTTTACAACTCTTTTTTCTTTCTTGTTCTCAGCATGATTCAGGTATCTTGTGTTTGAGTTCATTGATTCTTTCTTCTGCCAGCTCCAATCTGCTCTTTAACCCCTCATGGGAAGTTTTCATTTCAATTATTGTGGTCTTCAGCTCCTGTAGTTCTGTTTGGTTTCTTTTTAAGATTTTTATCTCTTTTTGAGAATCTCACACATTGCTCACTCATTGTTTCCCTGATATACTTTAGTTCTTTCTCTGTATTTTCCTTTATCTCCTTGAGCAGTTTTAACATCTTTTTTAAAAAAGAGTTTGTTCTGTATGTCCACATTCTGATAATTTCATTGGTGTTTTCTGGATTTTTTTCCCTCTTCCTTTGGAAGAGTCATCATTTCCTGTTTCTTTGTTTGTCTTGTACTCTTTTTGCATACTGTACATTTTAATATTGTAAAATGCTAATTCTTGAATTTACTCCCTGAGATGTCTGTTTCTTGATTTTGTAACCAGCTGGTTATAAGACAAATTTTCTTGAGCTTCATCCCTCCTATCATGAGTGTCTGTCCATGCCAAATGCAGTGTGCAGTGTTTTCACTGTCTTTCTGGGACTGTGTCCTGCCCTGGGCTTTTGCTCATTAGTAGTTTTGGCATTCCCCTGTTTACAGGAGTTTGGTTGCCCCCTCTGCTTCCCAGTAGACAGATTCCTCTCCCAGGTGTTTGAAGCTAGTAACCCTTTGCTCCAGAT
Organism: Choloepus didactylus; assembly: GCF_015220235.1. NCBI lineage: Eukaryota > Metazoa > Chordata > Mammalia > Pilosa > Megalonychidae > Choloepus > Choloepus didactylus. Next base: position 158,160,725 of record NC_051334.1, on the reverse strand, counting down.
TGTATGCCTCTATAATATCCTACACTCCTTTCATTGTCTCATGCTGCTTTTCTTGGAAGGCAAATTCTGATTGGAGGGGCATGCCAGAGAGGACATTCCCAAGTCAGTCTTTCTCAGCTGAAACAAGGCAAGAGACCCATGAATGGGGCACTGACTGGCTTCCCTAGGGAGGGAATCAACAAGTGTGCCAAGAGCTTCTTACATGGCTTCCCACAACTGAGCTTTCTTGACATGCTCAGCAAATGCAGCTCTTCAACTATTTGTCCCTCACAGACCTTAGGGAAGCATAACATCTTTAATTCTCCTCTGCAGTGGCCTTTGGGGAATGTTGGCACAATGGCTCCCCCTAAGAGCCAGGTCCACAGAGAGCCAAAGTCGCTAATCAAAAGCCATGATCTATGATCAGCTGTGCCTACTCATGTTCCTGGGAAGAGGATTTTTATGTTCCTTCTGTCACCAGGGAGCTAGCCAGGGGCTGGACCCTATAGTGGCATGCTGTGAGAGAAGAGGATATGTGCCTGAAGCGACTGCACAGAAAGAGCAATTTACTGTTCTTTACCGTAATTTATCAGCCTCTTCCTCCTGATCTTCCCTGGATACTTTGCAGTACTTTTCTGGCCTCTGGAGTTTCAAAATATATGTTTCAGAGAGTTCCTTCCAGTTTAATAGTTGCTCTCACAGAAGGACTGAGTCTTGGTCTTCTCTACTGTGTCACTTTCCCACAATCCTCCCATAACCAGTTTTGATGAGACTTTATACTTAGCATTGTTACTAAAATGTCTTAAGGCTTTTGTGATGTTGTGATGGAATTAATTTACTTTGCATATGGAAATATATGTCTTTTTGTGGTCCAGAGGGTGTACTGTGGTGGTTTGGAGCTATGAATCCCAGAAAAACATGTTCTTAAGCTTAATCCAATCTTGTGCATGTGAATCTATTATAAATGGAAACTTTTTTGATGGGGTTACTTCTGTTAAGGTGTGACCAAACTCAATAATGATGGGTCTTAATACTAGTACAAGAATACTTTTTATGCAGAACAAATTTCAGACAGAAAGAAAGCCATGGGAATCAAGAAGCTGAAGGTCAGTGGAACCCAGAAGAGAAGGGAGAGGCCAGAAGAGACCACCAAGCACATTGCTATGCAACAGAGGAGCCAAGGACTGAGGATTGCCTGCAGCCATTCCCAGAATGCTGGTCTTCAAAAAGAAAGCATCTCCTTGATCATGTCTTAATTTGGGCATTCTTTCAACCTCAAAACCATGAGCTAATAAATTCCCATTGCTTAAGTTAACCCACTGCATAACCAAGGCATGGCCAGTCCTCTTTTTTTCCCAGTGGTTATTAGGGATGTTTTTTTGTCTCCATGACTCATGCACTGTTCCTGCCCAAAGACAGACATTCACACTACTGTTGGCTGACCCACTGGAAATGCACAGAGCTGCCCAGCTTGGCTGTTACAATCACTTCAGGATCTCTATATTCTCCTTGCTAGTTTTCCCTAGCTCATACCCTTTCTGAGCTCATTGCTTCAAAGTGGAGTACCATTTGTGTGGGAATAGCTCTGGTACTTAACCTGTGCATATCATAGACTACTATTTCCCTCTTTAATTTGATTTGGTTGGCTTTCAGTTTTTCAGGAGTTCCTCAAATTTTGGTTCCCTGTCAATTTCTCTTGTTGATTTTGAGTCAATCTATGTATTTACTTTATATGTATGTATGTATACACATGCATACAGGCATACACCCACACATATTTCTAAGTTTCATGGAGAAGAGTTTGGAAAGGATGGAGTCAGGAGATGGGAAACTGCATGTGTTTAGTCTGCTATTGTGAAACCATGCATCTTAATCATCCTTTGGATCTAAGCTCAAGCACAACTTTCACGATGAAGTCTTTCCAAATTCTGCCAGTTGTTATTACACTCCTCATTCCTTTTTCTTCCACAATATTCACAGAAAAAGGAGAAAAATCACATAATCATGGGAAATGCTGAAAGGAAATATGACATTCAACACCTATTCCCAATTAACTTCCAAAAATTAGAATAGTTGGACATTTCTTAAAAGGAAAATATATTTATGATTGTATATATTAAACATATACATACATACATATGAGTATGTGTGTGCATGTATATATATATATAATCAAGCTAAAATACATCATTCTAAATGGTGAAACACTAGAAGGATTTCCCTTAAAGTCAGGTGTTCTGGTTTTCTAACACTGCCATTATGCAAAAAACCAGAAATGGATTGACTTTTATAAATGGGATTTATTAAGTTACAAATTTACAGCCCTAAGGCCATAAAAGTGTCCAAAGCAAGGCATCAACAAGAGGATACCTTCACTGAAGAATGGCTGATGGCATCTGGAACACCTCTGCCAGCTGAGAAGGCATGTGGCTGGTGTTTACAGGTCCTTTGCTCCTGGCTTGTGTTTCAAAATGGCTTTCTCCAAAATGTCTCTGTGCATCTGTCTGCATCTCCAAGCACTCCTAGCATCAGTGTCAGCAAGGGTCTGGGTCAGTGACTCTTTTAAGTAGTAGGCTCTTTTAAGTAGTTCAGTGAACAAATCAAGACCTACCCTGAATGGGTGGGGCCAAATATCCATGGAAACATTCAATCAAGAAGTCACACACTAATCAAAAAGATTAATAAGTCTGCCCCCACAAGACTGCATTAAAGGGCATGGCTTTTAGAGGGACATAATATATACAAACCGGCACATCATGTTAAAGGAAAAAATTAATAAGCAGCCACACCCACTGGTCACCTCTAGGCCCTCACTCCATTGCTATCATTAGCAACTATATCCTTTGACAATTTCCATCATCGGAAACCATACATCCCAGTAATGCCTACTGTAAGTGGCCTTTCTCACAAGTGTCCATCAGCAGTAGTCACACCAGTGGTTCCATCCATATTCAGCATACATTCCTTGCTACTGGCTTCTTCCCCTCATGCCTCTTTCACCATCTGGGCTGCTTTAGCTCATCTTCATTCCTCTGCTTGGATTGCTTCTTTTCATCTGTCTCCCCCCAGCTGCACTCTTCACCTAGATAATACAAATTCACCTTTCAATTCTCAGTTTCATTATTGCCCACCTCCACTGACTATTTTATTTATGCTTCATAGCCTGTTGCATGTTTTAAACATTTAATGATTTAATTGCAGCCATTTATTTAAGTTCTATTAGGGTACATTTATATTATTTCACCACTGTATCCATCAGGGTCTAGCACAGTTCCTGGCACATAACTGGTATTCAAAGAGCATTTGTTGACTGGCTATTGTTTCAGGCAGACAGATGCTCTAGTGATATGGATTGAATTGCACCCTGAGTTCTCTCTTTTCCCAATGTCTTCCCCATTGATCTACCAGGGATTTGAAATTCCCACCATTTGTTACTTCTCTGTGTTGAGACTTTGAGGATACCTGTGAGAATGCAACTATGGTGGCTATTACTTATTACCAGGGAAGAGATCATAGCCCATATTGACATCTGCTTCTTCACAAGATCTTTTGAGATGAATGTTAGACCAGTAGGTTAAGATGATAGAGAGGGAGGGGGCTTGGCAGAGAAACACTATAGCATAAATTCTGAGGAGGGTGTGTTGGGGTAGCCCCTAAGAACCTGGCTTGAGGGCATTTAGGAAACAGGATGGGGTAGGGATGGAGGGAGGCAGTGATGCAACACCTAGGCTCCATTTTTATCTCATCTTAATTTTAAAAACCTGTGTGCACTGTTTTGGTTTCTACATGGGAATCTGTTGGCAGAAATGGGGGCTTTTTTGTGGAGAAGGCTTTTTATCAAATGACACTGTGAAATTTATAATTAGATAATAGTGGCTGTCTCCTGAGGTGACTGTCAGTTTGCAAGTGATTCTCATCAGATTATGGTGGGATCAATAGGAGCTGAATAATTAAAATTTGATGCTACTGTGTCTCTCTCAATAACACTGTGTAGAATGATGTATGACAGATTTAATTGAATTTGTCAGACACCGTGGCCGTATGCATACATCACGGAGGATATTTTTAGTTATGTACTTGATACAAGATGAGACTTGAAATGGGCCTTTTACATTCAATGTTCCTTCTGAGCCATGGATACTGTGCTCTGGCAGTGCTGACAAGAACAGGTAACACTGACCTGACTTTTTGCCAAATGTCAAAAAGTCTAAACATAAAATGGCATGGAGGAGTTGGCTACTAACAGGATGCATGGAGAAAGTTGATTTAGGGTAAAAAAAAGTATTAAAAGAGAAATTCAATTCTAGTACTCACTCTGAGACTTACTGTATCTGTGACCTTTGAAAGTCACCAAAACCTCTCATATATAAAATGACAGGGGTAATGGCCTCTGTTTGCTTTATCTGCTTCAAGGTATTACCAGGGACAAATAAGATAAAGGGCTTTAAAGGGCTTTGTAAACTGTGATGCATTATGAACCTGTAAAGTGCTGTATCTTACTTTTGCTAGTATTGCCTTCATTTGTTCACTTGTTCATTCATTCATCAATCCATTCATTTTCTTATCCATTTAATAATTCATCCATCCATTAATTCAGTGAACTTTTACTAAGAGTGAACTATGCCAGGGCCTGTTCATAGTCCCTGTCCCTTAGGGGCACAAAGTCTAATGGGGGAGCAAACATGTATACAATTATGTGCTATAAGGTATTATGGGTATTAACAGAGCATCATGTACTAGATGTGGGGGAATAAATTTGGTCATGGTAAGGAATTCAGGAAAGGTATAAAAGAGAAGGTAAAAATGACCTGAGTATTGAATGTTGGGTAATTGTTCATCAGACAGATGGGGGTATAGAAGGGAACATTTAAGATAGAGAAAGCAGCATAAAGATGGTACAAAAATATGAAATAGTCGATGTGCTGAAGGGACTCTAAGAAGTTTGGTGTATTTGGAGAGAGAAAGCTGTAGAAGTAGGTGGGCCTGGCTCATGGAGTGCTTAGTAGGTCATTTAAGAGTGCTGGGTCTTCATGCTGAGGGCAGTGGAGAGCCACTGAGGAGCTTTAAGCAAGGGAGTGGTATGAAGAGATCTGTCTTTGAGGTAGAATCTTCTGGCAGCAGTGTGGAGTGTGGATTGCAAGGAAGCAGGGCCAGAAGCAAGGAGAACATTTAGAAGGTTATTGTAATAATTTGGGGGAAAGCTGAAGCTGATGTGGACCTGAATCATGGATTTGAATCCCAGGTGAGTAATGACTCTGTAGTCATTTCAGTGATGATACCCAGGTGGTGGGAGGTTTCTATTCAACCTCTTTTTCTGTTACAATTTATGAATTTCCCTCCAAATCCAGTTAGTTGTCCAGTATTCACAATATCAGGGACTGGCTCTATCATACTTCCATTCATGCAGGTCAGAAACCTACCCTTTCCTAACCCTTGCCATCCAATCATGCTGTTTCTATCTTCAAAATCTTTCTCCATACTCACTACCCCTACACTAGTCCAGACCACTACTATTATCCTATGACCTTCCAATCTGAACTCCATTTTATACCCTAAAAGAGGTCCTAGAAGACTCAGTAAGGGGGAAGAGAGGCATAAAATGAGCCTCAGTTTTTCTGGTCCCCAGAATTTTTATAACACAGGGCAAACAAATTAAATGAAGTGTAGCTTGCAAAGTGTTTGGCAGTCTTGTTTCAGTTGACGGGAAGAGGTAACATTTGTTTTTGGTTCATTAAGCTGCTGGAAGACAGACCAGTTCTTTTCTTCTATTGAAGGTGGTGGGGGTGGTGATTTACAGAATCTTGGCTTCCACATAGATTTCCCTTTCACTCATAGGACAGAGGTGGGCAAGTCTCACCTATTTTTATGTTTAGCTGACATAGTCTTTTAACTATCTTTTAAAGCTCTATTAAGGTCTCCTTTGGTTTACCCAAAGTTAAACTCAAGCACAAAAACCTTTGCTCAGTTTCTCTCATTTATTCTACCCAACTTTGTTCTTTTTACAAATGTTTATGGAACTGGCACCTTAAATAGATGGAGGAGACAGCATCAAACATGGTATTTCATAGTCTGATAAGATGTTCACAATGGAAAGGGCCTTAGGGATCATCTGAGCCAAGCCACTGGAAGACATGCACTATTTGCCATAGTGGAAATAGCTCTGTCTGGATGAAAATCCCTCTTCTACCATTCACAAGTTTTGTGGATTTGAGAAAGTCATGTAACCACTTGGAACCTAAAGTTCTTTATCTGTAAAGTAAGTAACATAATAACTGCTTGGAAATATTAAGGGAAATAGTTGATACAAATAACCTTGAATACAGTGTCTGACACATGGCAAAAGCTCTGTAAATTTTAGATTCCTTGATAGTCTTCCTTTCATTTTATTAATGAGGGTGGTGAGGCTAAGAGAGAAATGACTCTTCCAAGGTCATACAATGAGATAAAATCCAGATTTGAATATACCTCCTGTTTTCTTGCTGTTATTTGTGGTTATACTTAGAAAGAGCCTGCTCTGGTACAGGAAATGGTAAATGTGGAGTTGGGAGGGCCTTGTGTTGTTGAGGAGATAGGGGTGGGGGGATGATGAAGCTATAGAAGAGAATACAGACATCACCTTCCTTTTAATTTTGCTGAGGGCTTAAATTACTGCTCTCATCCCAGAATGTCAAGTGGTCTCATTCATCATTGACGAATTCGACTTACAATAGGTTTACCAGCTCTCAGCATACAGGGCTGCTGGAGATAAGCATACAGCTGATTCTAAGGGGAGTTTCCCAGAAGCATGTTGGATGGTGAAGAAGTCGTCTAGAAGAAGTGTTCAGCATCTTGGGAATAATTGAGGGATGGCTAGATTCTGAGACTGTTAGAACAAGACACGTGAATGTATCTCCAACAATTAATAGGAGGTAGAACTTAACAGTTGTTCCAAAGTGAACTCCCTTGAGATCATTCAGATATTTTTTCAGTGTTTCAAATATGATGCCATTAGGAGACTGAAATTTATTTTAAGAATCGCAATTTACAGCTCAAAGCTACAACAAATGGCATTGATGTTGGATGTTTCACATTTGAGTGCTCCTAAGGCTATCGCTCTCAGACATTTACTGTCTTTTCCACTTATAAATATTTACTTACATGAATATTCTGGCACCATGCCTCATTTCCTATTTTTTCTACTATGAGTACACTCAGAGTTATATCAGTAAACACACACACACACACACACACACATCTTGACTTTGTTAATCATGAGGCTCTCCAGTCTAAGTGGTGTGGACTCTGCTTAATTCATATCTGTTCTCCTATCTAAATGACATGTTGTACCTCCATGTCTTCTAGTGGTGGATTGTAAATTATAGTTGGCAACCTGGTATCCTTCTGAGAGCAATACTGCTGACTTAGGATATGTCCTTTGAATTATGTCTCTGTTGGTGGGAGGTGGGGTTTCTCTGAGTCAACCATAGTTTCTTTTCTGGTCCTTGTGTCCAAATAGCTGTTAGATGACCAGTGACCTAACAGTGGTCACTGTTATGGGCTCACTCTAGGAATGGAATTTTCTGGTTTGCTAATGCTGCCATTATGCAAAATACCAGAAATGGATTGGCTTTTATAAAGGGAGTTTATTTGGTTACAAGTTTATAGTTCTAATGCCATAAAAGTGTCCAAATTAAGGCATCAACAAGAGGATACCTTCACTGAAGAATGGTTGATGGCATCCAGGACACCTTGTCAGCTGGGAAGGCCTGTGGCTGGCATCTGCTGATCCTTTGCTCCCAGGATGCCTTTCAAAACAACATTCTCCAAAATGTCTCTGGGCTTGTCTCTTTTAGTCTCTTCAACTCATGTGCATCTAGCCATCTTGGGGTCCTCTCTTAGTTTCTCTGTAGCAAACTTTGGGCTAGCATCTCTTACCTTAGCATCTCTAAATGTGCTTCTGTCTGCATCTCCAAGCATCAGCTTTCAATGACTTTCTCCAAGTCTCACTCAGCTCCTCTTATAGGACTTCAGTGATTTAATTAAGACCCACCCTGAATGGGTGGGTCCACATCTCCATGGAAATAATTTAATCAAACATTCCCATCCTAATCAATAGACTAATCAGTCTGCTGCCACAAGATTGCATTAAATTTGACTTTTCTGAGGGACATAATATATCCAAACTGGCACATTCTGCCCTGGGACCCCAAAAAGACATATTCTTTCCATATACAAAATACATCCATCCCATCACAATATCACAAAACTTAAATTCTTTCAGTAATAACAGGTAAGTACAAAATCCCATCAAAATCAGTTACATGTGTGGTCTATACTAATGCAAAATTCCCCTCCAGCTGTGGACCTGTGAAACCTAGAACAAGTTATCTACTGCCAATATACAAATGAAGGACAGTCATAGGATAAACATTCCCGTTACCACAGGAAGAAATTGAAAGGAAAATGGGGGTCACAGGACCAAAAGAGTTCCGAAAATGCATAGGGCAAACTTCATTAGATTTCAAAGTCTGAGAGTCATTTATAGAATGGTATTTTCTACTTGGAGCTTGATGGCATGGAAGTCCCACTCTTTCCAAGGGCCTTTATGGTGGCTGTGTACTCTCCAAACACTGGGGTAAGTGCTCCAACATATCCACACATTGGAGATACCACCTTCTTCTCAGCCCCATCCTTCTCAAGTGTTGGGGCAGCATCCAGACTCTCTTCCATCTCCAGGGCACACACTCAAGCCCCTCAGAACAGTGGGGTGGTGGCCAGGCTCTCTCCAGTCCCCAGGAAATGTACTCCACCCTCTCTTGAGACTTGGGTGGAAGTACTCTTCCTGAGCATTAAGGCAAAACGTCTGCCCTTTGCCTCTGGGGCAAACTCACCCTTTCCACTTGCATGGGTTGCTCTATCTCCTTGCCTGAGATTTCTTGGCTTCAGACTCAGGCTTCCATGGTTCTACCATTGAAGTCATCTTTCCTTCAATTTGTCCCTTTTCTGTCCCTTTTAATCCAGACTGGCAGTGGTTCCATTCTATACAGATCTTGAAAAAAACTTTTTGGTTTGGCATGCAGCATACAGGGGTCAAAATCATCAGACAATAGGATTTCCAACACATCCTTTCTGGATAACTCCATTGCCAATCATGGCTTGTACTAAAATGGCTGGCTGGTTCCAGGTTTTGTTAATTCCTCACATGGGGCTGTAGCCTCTGGGGTTTCACTTTCTTGAGGCCCAGAATTTCCCAGACCATCAATTTCTGGTTTCTTTGTGCCCATGAATTCAATTCTCAGCTTATCTCTTTCCTTTCACATTTTACTGTAAGCTGCAAGGAGAAGGCAGGCTGCATTTTCCATATTTAGTTTCAAAATCTCTTCAGCTAAGTATCCCAGCTCATTGCTTTCAAATTCTGCCTTCCATCCAACACCAGGACTCAATTTTGCCAAATTCTCTGCCACTTTAAAGCAAGGATTGCCTTTTTTTTCCAGTTTGCAGTAATACATTCATCATTTCTGCTCAAGTCCTCATCAGAAGTATCTTTAGAATCCATAATTCTATCAACAGTCTTTTCAAAGCAATCTAGGCCTTTTCTCTCAAGCTCCTCACAATTTTTCCAGAACCTTCCCCTTACCCATTTAAAAAGCCATTCCAACATGTTTGGTATTTGCAAACTCAGGAGAACCCCACTGCTCTGGTACCAAGTTCTGTTTCCAGCTTGCTAATGCTGCCATTATGCAAAATATAAGAAATGGATTGACTTTTATAAAGGGAGTTTATTTGATTACAAGTTTACAGTCCTAAGGCCATAAAAGTGCCCAAACTAAGGCATCAACAAGAGGGTAGCTTCACTGAAAAATGGCTGATGGCCTCAGGAACACCTCTGTCAGCTGGGAAGGCATGTGGCTGGCATCTGCTGTTCCTTTGTTCCCAGGTTGTGTTTCAAAATGACATCCTCCAAAATGTCTCTGGCTTTGTCTCTCTTTACCTCTTCAGTTCCTGTTCATCTAACCATCTGGGGGTCCTCTCAGTTTGTCCAGAGCTAACTTAGGGCTAGTTTCTCTTAGCTTAACATCTCCAATCATGTTTCTGTCTGCATGTCCAAGCATTAGCTTTCAATGGCTTTCTCCAAAAGTCTCTCTCAGCTGCTCTTACAGGGTTCCAGTGATTTAATGAAGACCCACCCTGAATGGGTAGGTCCACATCTCCATGGAAATAATTTAATCAAACATCTCCACCCCAATCAACAGACTAATATCAGTCTGCCCCCACAAGATTACATTAAATATGGCTTTTCTGGGGGATATAATATATCTGAGGGACATAATATATCTAAACTGGCACATTGGAGTTAGCTTGGTGCCAGGGGACATAGTGAAAATAAATGGATCATTTACCTATGCTGGAATTGTTAGTTCAAGTTGGTCCCCTATTAACTTTCCTTGAAACCCAAAAGGACATTTGGTTGTTTGATCAAGCACTTGAACACATTCTACTCAGAGAAAGCACAGCTCTGATGGAAAGGGGCCCAGAGTTGAAAGGTGGAGGGCAAACAAAGAAAGAAAGGAAGGTCAGAAATAAGTACAATCTGGAGGAACATATAGAGCAGCTGCCACTGGGGCATCAGGGCCTGCCAGATGGTCTGTGTAGAAGTCATGGAGAAGGAAGGCCCCAGGGATGAACCTCATCTACTTCACAACTTTGTCTTTGATACCCTCTATGGAATTCAGGACTTGTGACTAGAGGGATTTTAAAAGGAGTCATTCTGGAATATCATATGTGGAATGACAGTATGATTTTGTTCTTCTCACCCTTGAAATCATCATGGGCTACTTTTGAAGTGTTAACCCTATTGAGCAATCTCCCAAACCCATTGTTAGTCAGGTCCTCTGGATGTAGGTAATTCCACTCTCATCATGTAGGATGAAGTTTAACCTCAAAGTCTGAAACTGCTTCCAGGCCTTTCACCTGAGAGAGGACAAGTCTTTCACTGGCTGCTGGATGTGCTGCTGGATGTGATAATCAGAGGAGGTAAAATGTCTCAGAGGAATCCAGCTTTAAAAGCAATTAATTCTCATGTCATCACAGGTGCCTCTAGTGCAGCTGTGCAAAAGAAGACAGGAAATGCTCTTAGTGTCTTCCAGGGGAAATATGCTAAAATGCAGTTGCAATGGCAACCAGTTTAACAAGGCTCCTGAGAAGATTCAGGTAGTTACAAGAGGATTGTTGCTTATAAGTTCACTAAAAACAGCAGATCCAAAAACTGATGCAAATCCAAACCACCTGGTGAGTTTTTTAAACTAAGGATTCTAGGGCCCTAAACTTTGAGAATTTGCATCATTCCATCTAGACCAATGAACTTGTGTATTTAACAAATGCTTCAGGTAGTTCTGATGCCATCGGTTCTCAAAGCTAGTGCAATAGCAATTCATTATTTCATATTCTTCATATTAGACTCTGTGGTCATTAAGATATGAATTGAGCTGCAACTTCTCTTGTGGTCTGACAAGAGGATTGCTTTAGCAGTGGAGCAGTTTTAATAAGTTCAAAATTGGGTGAAAAATTCATCTACATAGGACGTATTCTGATTCTACCAGAACCAGGTGTTTGTAAACACTGTTAGAGTATTGCTTTATAGACTAAAAATTAATACTGTATGTAAATTATGACAACTCTTTTTTCTTTGTAGTAAGTTCCATAAGGGCCTCACATATGCAATGCTTTCCTTTCCAAGTTTAGGTTAATGTTGAATGAAAAATTAAAATTCCTGTTCTTGCAAAAACCTAACCAAACCAAGCAAATGTCCATAATTCAGACTGACCTCCCTACTGCTTATCTAAGTGACTAATTTTTTACTATAACAGATCATGAAGCGAGGCGGTGTACAGGGGAGAACAGTAGTTGAACTGGAAAGAAAGAGGCCCTTCAAATAAAGGACTTTTGTGTGTTTGTTTTTTTTTTTCATGTAGACATCTGTACCAGTTTTTCCCAAGAAAATTGTATTTTCATCAAACCCAAAGCATTAAAAATCAGAAAAGAAGGGAAGAGAGAGAAGGGGTGGGGAGTGATAGAGCAAAGAAGGTGGGAAGAGATACTGACATATAGAGAGCTGAACAAGCCTCTGAGGTCATTGGATTTGTGTGTGTGTGTGTGTGTGACGTCTTGGGGACTGTGTTAGTTTGAAGCTGTTATTGTACTGGTTTGAATCTGTTATGCATCCCATAAAAAGCCATGCTCTTTAAAGCAATCTTGTGGGGGGCAGACCTATTTGGGGTGGGATCTTTTGATTAGGTTGTTTCCATGGAGATGTGACCAGCCAACTGTGGGAAAGACCTTTTGATTAGATTATTTCCATGGAGTTGTGACCCTTCCCATTCAAGATGGGTCTTAGTTTACTGGAGGACTTAAGAGAGCTCAGGGGCTGACACAGACCCAGATTCTTGGAGATAAAGACAGAAATACATTTGGAGATGCTAAGCCAAAAGATGAAGCCCAGAGTTTGCCCTGGAGAAGCTAAGAGAGGGCCCCCAGAGATTTAGAGAGCAATGCCCTGGGAGAACAAGCAAGGATGAACAGGAGCTAAGAGACAGAAGCCAAGAGAGAAAGAAGCACAGAAACATTTTGGAGAAAGCCATTTTGAAACCAGAACCTGAGAGCAAAGGACCAACAAGATGCCAGCCACATGCCTTCCCAGCTGACAGAGGTGTTCCAGATGCCATCAGCCTTTCTTCAGTGAAGGTATCTTCTTGTTGATGCCTTAGTTTGGACACTTTTATGACTTTAGAACTGTAAATTTGTAACCTAATAAATCCCCTTTATAAAAGCCAATCCATTTCTGGTATTTTTGCATAATGGCAGCTTTAGCAAACTGGAACACTTATGTACCCCAGAAAAGGCCATGTCCTTTTAATCCATTCCTGTGAGTGTAGACTTATTGTGGGTGGGGCCCTTTGATTAGGTTTTTTCAATTTACATGTGATCTGCCTCATTCAGGGTGATTCTTGATCCTCTTACTGGAGTTCTTTATAAGAGAATAAACACATAAAGAAGCTTAGAGATGAACTTAAGAGATCTTTGGAGAAAGTCCTGGAGAATCTAAGAGAGGACCCACAGGAAACAGACAGTAAGCCACTGAAGCCAGAAGCTGAAAGCAACAAAACCCAGAAAGAAGGCCCAGCAGATGCCAGCCATGTGCCTTCCCATGTTATAGAGGTGTCCCAGATGCCAGAAGCTTGTCTTCAGGGTCCAGGTATTGTCCTGATGATGCCTTGAGTTGGACGTTTTCATGGCATAAGAACCATAAGTTGTAGGTTAATAAATCCCCATTGTAAAAGCCAACCCATTTCTGGTATATTGCATTTCAGCAGCTTTAGCAAACCAAAAGAGATTTTGGTGCCATAAGAGTGAGAACTGAGATGCAAATAATAAAAAGGCTGGAACAGTTTTTTTTATTAAATTAATTTATCACTTACAAAAGCATTTCCAAACATAGTAAAGCAAAGCAATGAGAAAAACAAATATTCTGAAATAATTTCATTCCTTCTAGTATACTCCTACCATACCAAAAGAAAATTAATGAATCATAGTCACACCTGAGAATTCCCATACCATTAAGGTCACCCTCAATATCTTGTCTGATTTTATTAGATTATCATTCTGCTTTCCCTACCTGTTCTCTATCTCTAAGTCCTGTAAATTCTACAATACAAGATACGTTTTACATTTTTCACAGAGTTCACATTAGTGGTAACATACAGTATCTCTCCTTTTGTGTCTGGCTTATTTCACTCAGCATTATGCCTTCAGGATTCATCCATGTTGTCAATGTTTCACGACCTCATTCCTTCTTACTGCTGCATAGTATTCCATCATGTGTATACCACATTTTGTTATCCACTCATCTAATGAAGGACATTTAGTTTGTTTCCATCTCTTGGCAATTGTGAACAATGCTACTATGAACATCAGTGTACAAATATCTGTTCATGTCACTGCTTTCAGATCCTCTGGGTAAATACTGAAAAGTGAAATTGCTGTATCATAGGGTAACTCAGTGTCTAGTTTTCTTAGGAACCAGCAAACTGTCTTCCAGAGTGTCTGAACCATTATACAGTCCCACCAGCAATGTATAAGAGTTCCAATTTCTCCACATCCTCTCCTGCATTTGCAATTTCTTGTTGGTTTAATGGCAGCCATTCTTATTGGTGTGAGATGATACCTCACTGTGGTCTTGATTGGCAACTCCCTAATAGCTACCTAAGATGAATATTTTTTTCATGTGTTTTTTAGCCATTTGTATTTCCTCTTCAGAGAAATATCTTTTCACATCTTTTGCCCATTTTATAATTGGGCTGTTTGTACAATTGTCATTGAGTTGTACAATTTCTTTATATATACAAGATATCAGTCTCATATCAGATACATGATTTCCAAATATTTTCTCCCATTGAATTGGCTGCTCCTTTACCTTTTTGACAAATTCCTCTGAGGTACAAAAGCTTTTAATTCTGAGGAGATCCCATTTATCTATTTTTTTCTTTTGTTGCTTGTGCTTTAGGTGTAAGGTCTAAGAAGTGACCTCCTAATACTAGGTCTTGAAGATGCTTCCCTACATTATCTTCTTTTTTAATTTTATTTTGAAATAAATTCAAAGTTATAGGAACAGTTGCAAAAAACAATACAAACCCCATACACAGAACTCCAGCATACCCTGACCCCCCTACCCTGATACCCCAATCCACCAACTTTAACATGCTGTCACACCGCTATTTCTTTCCCTCTCTATCTATTATCCATTATCTATTGCTCTGTCTTCTGAACATATGAGAGCTAGCTGCACACATCCTTGAACAAACACTATAATTCACATATACAATTTCCATGAACAAGAACATTCTTTTATGTAATCCCATTAAATGCAGCTAAGAAGTAGAAGAGATTCAACATTGATACAAAGCTTACATTCTATATTTCCTTTTTTTTTCTTATGTCTCAACTGTGTCCCTTTGAGCCTCCAGTCCTCCATCCTCAGATCCCATCCAGGGTCATCCTTGGCATTCAATTGTCATCTATTTAGACTGTCTTTTTTTTCCCCTCAATTGTGGAAACATATATATAGCCTAAAACTTCCCATTCCACCCCTCCCTAGCATTCCATTAGTGGGATTAATCACATTTAGAATGTTGTGATGCTATCTCTTTCCCACCATCCATTACTAGAAATTTCCCTTCACCTCAAACAGCAACCCTACTCTCATTTCTCAACTCCCCATTGCCCCATCCCCCATTTCTCTTAACCCATACTCTACTTTTCATCTCTATGGTTATATTCTCTGATAATTTCTTTGTGTTTACTGTGGGGCTTAAAATTAACCTCTTAAATCCATAACAATCTTGTTTTTCTTTGATACCAACTTAACTTCAATAGGACACATAAACTATGTTCCTATACTCCTCCATTCCCCCACCTTTATATAGTTCTTGTCAAAAATTACATATTTTACATTGAGTTCAAAACAACTGATTTGTCATTAGAGTTTGTGTATTTTATATCATCTAGGAACTAAATAGTGGAGTTACAATTCAAAAATTATTGACTTCTATTTGTATTCCATTGTGATCAGAGAATGTGCTTGGAATATAATCAATTTTTTTTAATTTATTGTGGCTTGTTTTATGTTCCAGCATATGGTCCATTCTGGAGAAAGATCGGTGATCACTAGAGAAAAATGAGTGTCCTGGTGATTTGGGATGTAAGGTGCTATATACGTCTGTTAAAATTCTCTATATCTCTTTCTCCTTTCTTTGTTTCTCTGTTGGGAGGGCCCCTTTAGTATCTGAAGTAGGGCAGGTCTTTTATTGGCAAACTCTCTCAGCATTTGTTTGTCTGTGAAAAATTTAAGATCTCCCTCAAATTTGAAGGAGAGTTTTGCTGGATAAAGTATTCTTGGTTGGAAATTTTTCTCACTCAGAATTTTAAATATGTCATGCCACTGCCTTCTCATCTCCATGGTGGCCACTGAGGAGTCACTACCTAGTCTTATATTGTTTCCTGTGTATGTGGTGAATTGCTTTTCTCTTGCTGCTTTCAGAACTTGCTCCTTCTCTTCAGTATTTGACAGTCTGATCAGAATATGTCTTGGAGTGGGTTTATTTGGATTTATTCTATTTGGAGTTCACTGGGCATTTATGCTTTGTGTATTTATATTGTGTAGAAGGTTGGGGAAGTTTTCCCCAACAATTTCTTTGAATACTCTTTCTAGACCTTTACCCTTCTCTTCCCCTTCTGGGACACCAATGAGTCTTATGTTTGGATGTTTTATTTTATCTATCATACCCCTGAGTTCCATTTTGATTTATTTTTATTTTTTTCTCCATTCTTTCTTTTGTTCTTTCATTTTCTGTTCTGTGGACTTCTAGGACACTGAGTCGTTGTTCAACTTCCTCTAATCTTGTATTATGAGTATCCAGAGTCTTTTTAATTTGGCCAACAGTTTCTTTTATTTCCATAAGATCTTCTATTTTTTTATTTACTCTTGCAATGTCTTCTTTATGCTCTTCTAGGGTCTTCTTTATGTCCCTTATATCCTGTGCCATGGTCTTCTTCATGTCCTTTATATCCTTTGCCATGTTGTCATTCCTTGATTGTAGTTCTTTGATTAATTGTGCCAAGTGCTGTCTCTTCTGATATTTTGATTTGGGTGTTTGGGATTGGGTTCTCCATATCATCTGGTTTTATCATGTGCATTAAGATTTTCTGTTGTTTTTGGACTCTTGGCATTTGCTTTGCTTGTTAGGGTTCCTTCAAGTGGTAAAAAAAATACCAATCTAATTTTTCAGAAATACAAGTTGGTGGCATGCACTTTCTCTAACTAACCAGCAGATGGCGTCTGCAAGTCACCTATACCCCTCAAGTCAGTTCTCCGCAACTTTGTCCTTGTGGTTTGTGGGGAAATGATTCTTGTGGGATTCATTTGGTGAACTCAGTTTGGGTGTATTGCTGGGGTGTCTGCCCTGAATGTGGGGCGTGTGTCCGGGTGGCTAGGGAGGCAGGGCAGCTTTAATATTCAAACCCCCCAGGTGTTCCCAGAGATTCAAGGCTGCTGCAAGAGTCTAAGCCTTCATTTCAGTTCTGCCCCAGACCTTCTCTGTCACTGACCCACAAACCACCAGCATTGACATAGCATCCCTGGGTTTTCTGAGTGGGCCTCCCTTCTCAGCTGTGATCTTCCAGGACCTATGCTAAGGGAAGGCTGTGCTACATCACAAGTGTGCACCATCCCTCAGGGGAAGCCCCGGGCTGCCAGGCCATGCAGGGGTGCTCTCAGCCTGATGCAAAGATGGCTGAACGGGACATCTCAACCCCCCCCCCCTTTTCACACAGTTCCTCCTTCCCAGCTCCGGGACAACTGGCATGGCTCTGGGCTGTGGGCATGGCCCCGGGCAGGAGTGTCTCCAGCCCACCGGGGAGTCAGCTGCAAGCAGCGGGGTTTCTTTCTCCTTCTGGCTCTCCCCTCCATTACCCTGGCCCTGAGAGAATCTGCAGTGGGCTATCCTCCATGCCAGACACCAAAAGGCTGGCTCAGCCCACTCCTGCCATGCTTCACTGTGTGGTTCCCACCATCGCAACTGCAGTTGCTCCTGGATTTTTCCCTTTTTTTTTAAAGAACTAGGCTGTCTCCAAATGCCAACCCCCAGCTTCCCCACACTGCAGCATGGCCACGGATCTTTCAGCTGGCTTACTTGTTTCAGAATGCAGACTCCTGGTTTCACCAAGTGTACGGCCCCTGTGGTTCTAGCAGACCTTGTCCAGCTGGTGCATCGCTGAAACCGGTATTCTGGGTCACCTTCTGGTTTTTATCTAGTATTTTTCATGGAGGTGTTTTTTTGCCCTGTCTCACCTAGCCGCCATCTTAGGTTTTCCCCTACATTATCTTCTAGGAGTTTTTTGTTACTGTCTCTTATATTGAGATCTTTGATCCATGTTGAGTTAATTTTCATATAGGGTATAAAGTGGGGGTCCTTTTCCATTCTTTAGGATATAGATATCCAGATCTCCAAGCTCCATTTGTTGAAGACACTGTTATGTCCCAGTTCAGTGGATTTTGTGGCCTTATTAAAAATGAGTAGACCATAGATCTGGGGGTCTATTTCCATATTCTCAATTCAATTCCATTGATTAATATGTCTACCTTTGTGCCAGTACCATGCTGTTTTGACTACCGTGGCTTTATGTAATGCATCAAAATCAGACAGTGTAAGTCCTCCAACTTCATTTTTCTCATTTAGAATGTTTCAGCAATTTGAGGCATCTTTCCTTTACAAATAAATTTGATTATTAGCTTTTCCAAGACTGCAGAGTAGATTGTTGGGATTTTGATGGGAATTGCATTGAATTTGTAGATCAATTTGGGAAGGATTGACATCTTATCAATATTTGGCCTTCCTATTCATGAATGCAGAATATCTATCCATCTTTTTAGGTCCACTTTTATTTCTTTTAGTAAAGTTATGTAATTTTCTGTGTAGAGGTCTTTTACATCCTTGGTTAAGTTTATTCCTAGGTACTTAATTTGTTTAGTTGCCATTGAGAATGAAATCTTTTTCCTGAGTGTCTCTTCAGCTATGTCATTTCTACTGTATAGAAACATTACTGATGTATGTGCATTAATCTTATATCCCACCACTTTGCTGAATTTGTTTATTAGCTCAAGTAGGTGTATTGTCAATTTCTCAGGGTTTTCCAAGTATAAGATCATATCATCTGCAAGTAATGAGAGTTTTGCTTCTTCCTTTCCAGTTCAGATGCCTTTTATTTCTTTGTTTTGTGGAATTACTCTGACTAGAACTTCCAGCACAATGTTGGATATTAGTTTTGACTGTGGGTATCCTTGTCTCATTCCTGATCTTAGATGGAAGGCTTTCAGTATCTCACCATTGAGTTCTATACCAGCTGTGGGTTTTTCATATATCCCCTTTGTCATATTGAGGAAGTTTCCTTCAATTCCTGCCTTTTGAAGTGTTTTTATCTGCCGAGGTCCTGCCTCAGCAAACATGACAGGGTCCTAAAGTGGGGGTCGGCGTCGGCGCAGCAAGGAAGGAGACAGACACGCAAAGTGTCTGGGATGAAGCTCAGGGCTCCGACAATTTTAATGAAAAAGTGATTTTCTTTTATAGCTCAAAGTTACATAAGCTCTGCACCTGGATCACGCGGGTGAGAGCTGGCAAGCACAGCATATAAATCACAAAACCATTGTTACTCAATTCCAGGGGACATTGGGGTCCGAACAGGGCGGGGGGACCGAGCAGTGTGTGTTTTCATCCCTATGTTAAGACAACTCTGTTCCGGTGCAGACCTTCCAAATTCCTCATAATATTCTTCCTTGTTCTCAGTAATGATCTCTGTTTTGGCTATTTTTAATTATTTAGAAGGGCTTGTTTTTGTACCTAAAGTAAATTAGCTGTGGGCTCATACGAGGAACTACTCTCGTACCATAAGCCCGTGGGGTGGGTGCCCAAAGAATTTCTTGTATGCTCTGGCTGCCCGAGGCCAGCCATTAGGCACTAGTGGAGCGTGTTGACCCTGATTCAGTTCTAACCTCGGCAAACAACGGGGCCTGTCAAGGAACCGGGTGATGAATTACGTGGTTTACATTGCTTCTGCTTTGGCCTTCTAATCGCTTTCTCAGTGAAATATTTTTGGATGTCAAAGGGGGAACTTGTGTAAAGGAGGATGTCTGGAAAGGGGCAAGGGGGCTTCAGGCGGCTAAACGGGGTGGCTGCTTTCTCATAGGTGGAGGAGGGGGTTCATCGAAAGGTAAAATCATTGGAAGGTGCCCAACACTTTGTCATATCTTTGATTATTATCCAGAGTATATCCCAAATAATAACATTAGCAAAGAAAAAGAGAAAGCAGAAGCACAAAGATTAAAAGAATCAGCATTGCAATAGTCCATCGGTGGTAGGCTTTGCCAGGATCCGTCGAGGGGCCACGCCCGCCGCCGTGCGGCACATCCACAGTAATGTTTTCTGTTGAACCTGAGGCCTTGCCATCAGGTTTAGGATGTGGCGATTTGGCTCCCGACATTTATCAAAAAAGGATGCTGGATTTTGTCAAATGCTGTTTCAGCATCTATTGAGATGATCATTTGACTTTTTTCCTTCTTATTTGTTAATGTGTTGTATAACATTGATTCATTTTCTTGTGTTGAACCACCCTTGCATGCCTGGGATGAACCCCATGTGGTCAGGTTGTATAATTTTTTTAATGTGTCTTTGAATTCGATTTGCAAGTATTTTGTTGATAATTTCTGCATCTACATTCATTAGGGAGATTGGCCTATAGTTCTCCTTTCTTGTAACATCTTTACCTGGTTTGGTATTAGAGTGATGTTGGCTTCATAAAATGAGTTAGGTAGTATTCCATTTTCTTAAATTTTTTTGAAAGAGTTTAAGTAAGAATTGTGTCAGTTCTTTTTTGAATATTTGGTAGCATTCCCCTGTAAAGGCAACTGGCCCTGGGGTTTTATTTGTAGGAAACTTTTTTTTTTATATTTTATTTTATTTTGAAATAAATTCAAAGTTACATGAATAGTTGCAAAAACAATACTAGCCCCATACACAGAATTCCATCATACCCTGACCCCCCCCCCAATAGCTTAATCCACCAACTTTAACATGCTGTCACATCATTATTTCTTTCCCTCCCTCCCTCCCTCCCTCCCTATCTATCATTCATCATGTATTTCTCTGTCTTCTGAATATATGAGAGTTAGCTGCACACATCCTTGAACATCCACTATAATTCACGTATGTACTCCCCATGAACAAGAACATTCTTTTATGTAATTCCATTAAGCACAGCTAAGAAGTATAAGAGATTCAACAATGATACAATGCTTACATTCTATATTTCCTTTTCCTTATGTCTCAACTGTGTCCCTTTGAGCCACCTGTCCTCCACCTTCCAATCCCATCCAAGTTCATCCTTAGCATTCAATTGTCATCTAGTTAGACTGTCTTTGTTTTTTTTTTTCTTTTTTCAATTGTGGAAACATATATACAGCCTAAATCTTCCCATTCCGCCCCTTTCCTAGCCTTCCATTAGTGGGATTAATCACATTTAGAATGATGTTATGCTCTTTCCCACCATCCATTGCTAGAAATTTCCCCACACCTCAAACAGCAACCCTACACTCCTTTATTAACTTCCCATTGCCCCTTCCCCCATTTCTCTTAATCCAGACTCTACTTTTCATCTCTATGGTTATATTCTCTGATAATTTCTTTGTGTTTACTGTGGGGCTTAAAATTAACCTCTTAAATCCCTATCAATCTTGTTTTTCTTTGATACCACCTTTACTTCAATAGGGCACAGAAACTATGTTCCTATACTCCTTCATTCCCCCACCTTTATATCGTTGTCTAAAATTACATATTTTACATTGAGTTCAAAACCATTGATTTGTCCTTAGAGTTTGTGTATTTTTTATTATGTAGGAAGTAAATAGTGGAGTTATAGTTCAAAAATTATTGACTTCTATTTGTATTCCATTGTGTTTGGAGAATGTTCTTTGAGTATAGTCAATTTTTTTTTTTCAAATTTCTTGAGGCTTGTTTTATGTCTCAGCTTATGGTCCCTTCTGGGGGAAGATCTGTGATCACTAGAGAAAACTGAGTGTCCTGGTGATTTGGGATGTAAGGTACTATATATGTCTGTTAAAATTCTCTATATCTCTTTCTCCTTTCTTTGTCTCTCTGTTGGTAGGGCTTCCTTTAGAATCTGAAGTAGGGCAAGTCTTTTATTGGCAAAGTCTGCCAGCATTTGTTTGTCTGTGAAAAATTTAAGCTCTCCCTCAAATTTGAAGGAGAGTTTTGCTGGATAAAGTATTCTTGGCTGGAAATTTTTCTCTCTCAGAATTTTAAATATGTCATGCCACTGCCTTCTTGCCTCCATAGTGGCCACTGAGTAGTCACTACTTAGTCTTATATTGTTTCCTTTGTATGTGGTGAATTGCTTCTCAGAATTTTAAATATGTCATGCCACTGCCTTCTTGCCTCCATAGTGGCCACTGAGTAGTCACTACTTAGTCTTATATTGTTTCCTTTGTATGTGGTGAATTGCTTTTCTCTTGCTGCTTTCAGAACTTGCTCCTTCTCTTCAGTATTTGAGAGTCTGATCAGAATATGTCTTGGAGTGGGTTTATTTGGATTTATACTATTTGGAGTTCGCTGGGCATTTATGCTTTGTGTGTTTATATTGTGTAGAAGGTTGGGGAAGATTTCCCCAACAATTTCTTTGAATACTCTTTCTAGACCTTTACCCTTCTCTTCCCCTTCTGGGACACCAATGAGTCTTAAGTTTGGACGTTTTATTTTATCTATTGTATCCCTGAGATCCATTACAATTTTTTCAATTTTTTTCTCCATTCTTTCTTTTGTTCTTTCATTTTCTGTTCTGTGGATTTCTAGGACACTGAGATGTTGTTCAGCTTCCTCTAGTCTTGAATTGTGAGTATCCAGAGTCTTTCTGATTTGGCCAACAGTTTCTTTTATTTCCATAAGATCTTCTATTTTTTTATTTACTCTTGCAATGTCTTCTTTATGCTCTTCTAGGATCTTTTTTATGGCGCTTATATCCTGGGCCATGGTCCTCTTGATGTCCTTTAAATCCTTTGCCATGTTTTCATTCTTTGATTGTACCTCTTTAATTAATTTTGCGAGGAATAACGTTTCTTCCGAGATCTTGATTTGTGTGTTTGGAGCTGGATTCTCCATATCATCTGGTTTTATTATATGCATTAAGATTTTCTGTTGTTTTTGGCCTCTTGGCATTTGTTTTGCTTGATAGGGTTCTTAAAGGATATCGATCTAATTTTTCAGAGACACAGCTTGGTGACGTGCACTTTCTCTAGGTAACCAGCAGATGGCATCTGTGAGCCACCTATATCCCTCCAGTCAGTAGTGTGGGGAAATGATTCTTGTATGTTCAGTTGGAGAGCTCAGCCTGGGCGCGCCGCTGGAGTCGCCTGCCCTGAATGTGGGGTGCATGCACGGGTGGTCAGAGAGGAGGGGCAGCTCTCTCTCAGTGTCCCATAAACCACCGGACTTGGCGTAGCGCCTCTGGGTTCTCTGAGCTGATACCCCCTCCCAGCCGCGATCTTCCCTCAGCTGAGAGAAAATGCCGTGCTACGTCATCAGTGTGCAATGTCCCTCTAGGGAAACCCTGGGCCGCTTGGCCATGCCGCGGGGCTCTCAGCTTGCCTCAGAATGCAGATTGTGCGAGGCTGTCTCCACTGCAGCTCCTTGTGGGCTGAGAGCAGCTGAGGTTTTCTCCACAGAGAGAGAGCAAGAGACAGAATATTTCCTCTGATTCTCCCAAGGTCAGCCATCACCAAAAGCCTCTGTCTGCTTGTTGAGGATTCACTGTCTGTATTAAGCAGTTATTATTAAAACCTCACTTGGAGCTGGGCTGAGAAAGTGCACGGCACAGCTTCTGTGAGGGAGGGGCTCCCGGCTCTAGGTTCTCGGCTCTCAGCGCGGGTCTGCAATTTTACTTACAGATTTTATGCTGTGATCTCGGGCATTCCTCCCAATTCATGTCGGTGGATGTTGAGTGTACAGTCACATTTGTCTCCCTGCTACCATTCCAGGTTATTTACTGGTTTTTTTTCATTTATGAATTGTTCTGGGGGAGACTAGGTCTTCCACCTCTTTCTATGCCACCATCTTCCCAGAATCCTGTAGGAAACTTTTTAATAACTGATTGGATCTCTTCACTTGTGATTGGTTTGTTAAGGTCTTCTATTTCTTTTCTATTTAGTCTAGGCTGTTTGTGTGTTTCCAGGAAATTATCCATTTCCTCTAAATTATCTAGTTTGTTGGCATAGAGTTGTTCACAATATCCTTTTATGATAATTTTTTATTTAGTCAGTATCTGTGGTGCTATCTCCCTCTCATTTAGTATTTTATTTATTTGGGTCTTCTCTCTTTCTGACTTTGTCACTCTAGCTAAAGTTTTGTCAATCTTGTTGATCTTCTCAAGGAACCAATATTTGATTTAATTTATTCTCTCTATTGTTTCTATCATTCCTTATCATTTATTTCTGCTTTAATCCTTGTTATTTCTTTCCTTCTACTTGCTTTAGTATTAGTTTGCTGATCATTTTCTATCTTCTTTTGTTGTTCCATTGGTTCTTTGATTTTAGTTCTTTCTTCCTTTTTAATGTATGCATTTAGAGCTATAAATTTTCTCCTCAATACTGCCTTTGCTGTATCCCATAAGTTTTGATATTTTGTGTTCTCATTTTCATTTTTCTCTAGATATTTAGCAATTTCTCTTGTGATTTATTCTTTGACCCACTGATTGTTTATGAGTGTGTTGTTTAACTCCAGATATTTGTGAGTGTTCTAGTTCTTTGATAGTTATTAACTTCCAGTTACATTCCATTGTGGTCAGATAATGTGTTTTTTTTTTTTTTTTTTTTCACTGTATAGCGATCTTTATTTGCAATTTTTATGCAAAGTATATTGATTTACATAATCCTAACTACTCAATTACAACTTATTATGCAGGAACAGGTATTAAATATCACTGTAAAGAGAAATCTAATTAACATTAATCTTTCCAAGCAGAAATATTTAAGCTTACAATCAAGATTGTGTAAGGAAAAAAAGCATCTTGTTTTATTAAATATTGATTTACACTGATCTATGATGACAGATGGACACAGCACTATAATACAGAAGTATGAACATAATTACATACAATGTCTAGGCTATTTCTAAAATTGTTTCTTTAGAAAGCTTTTAGCTCTAAACAAAATCCTTTGGAAAAGGACTTAAATAATGTTTTATCAGTATAATCACAATTTTGAAATGATTTGATGCTTTTTAAAGCAGAGTATCTAAGGTACCAATAGGCTAATCACTTTGTCCAATGAAAAGTTAATTTGTTCATTTGTTCATTCATTCACTCAAACATTTATTAAAATGTACTGCATGCAAGGTACTGTACTAAGAACTGGAAAAACAAGTAAAAAAAAACAGTCCTTCTCTTAAAGGAGTTGACCTTCCAGTGGTTACATTAGAAATAAATAAAAATTAAATCTCATGGACTTTTATATTTTAACCTTTCACTTATCATTTTCATCCTACTTTAAAATCTTTGAAAACTCAATTTTATTGTCTCCATTGTGATCATGGTCAGCCTTTATAATTCTAATAGACTGCAAGATCATAAAATATAATCTAATAATTGGTAGAATTTATAACAATAAATGTATAGATTATAATTATTAATATTATCATAATAACTATATGAGTTAGAATAAGCTAACTGCTATTCATAAAAGGCTACATATTTATATTGGCTCAAACATAATAGAAATGTATTTCTTGATCATGAGTCAGTATTGGGTACAAGAACAAGTAGGTAGGGCAACCTCATATACAGTCATTCAAGGGCCCGTGGTGACAGGGGTTCTGCCAGCTTTAACATGTGGCTTCCAAGGTCAACCTGGACTCATCTCTATTCTTAACAGCTGAAGGGAAAAAGAGATGGAGGAGCCAGGGGTAGGAGGATTTTAGAGGCCAGGCCAGTGCACATTGCTTGTCACAATCCATTGGCTAGACCACAATCACATGGTCTAGTAAGTATAGTCTAGCTGTGCACTCAGGAAGAAGTGGATAGCATACATATTGGTGAGCAGCTGGGAGCCTCTGCCACAATAACAAAGAGATTAATTCATTCCAACTAAAAATCAAATAGTGAATTAGAGTTGCCATAAGTCAATTTCATTGATAAACCGTTTTTCCCTGACTTCTAGAAATAAATGAGAATACTTCATAATTATTCCATAAACAAATTCCTAATGACATGCTATTACTTTATTGTTTCTATACATATTCCAATAATATATATTAATTTCGTAGTCCAATATAAATTTCCTAAATATTTTCCTCTATTTTTTTTCTCTTTTCTACGAAATTATAGAGGAAATGGGTTAAAAACATAGATTTTAAATCTCACCTTTTTTATTCCCTTGTACTGTCTGTGAACAAAATATTCAACTTTTGGGGCCCTGGTTTACTTATTTGTTTACTCACGAGTAAACACTTTACCTGATGGAGTTGTTGAATTGAGTAAATGAGTTCATACATGTAAACCAGTCAGTCCAGAGGCATACATAATAAATGTTCCAGAAATAGTGGCTCTTATTTTTAGACCCCTCATCATTTCATGTCTTTTTAAATGCAACTTTAGTATTTCCTACTACTTTATATAGATGAACCAAAATATAACAGACCATGACCCGTTTCTCTTACCCCCAACCCCAGCTGATCCACTTTCTGAAGCAGCTCCCTCCCTGATTACGTTGCAAAAGTTTCGATTTCCCTTTTCTCCAATATCCAAAATCCCCACCTGCATACCCCATAGATAAGTTCTTGTTTTTTTTGTTTTTTTTTTTTTTCAGTTTGTTCTTTTTTTTTTTTTTTTTTAATTAAATTCAGTTTTATTGAAATACATTCACACAGCATACAATCATCCATGATATACAATCCACTGTCCACAGTATGATAACATAGTTATGCGTTCGTCACCACAGTCTCAGATAATGTGTTTTGAATAATTTCAATCTTCTTAAATTTATTGAGGCTTGGTTTATACCCCAGCATTTGATCTATCCTGGAGAAAGTTCCATGAGCACTAGAGACCAATGTATAATACGTCTGTTAAGTCTAATTCATTTATCACATTGTTTAGATTCTCAGTTTCCTTACTGATATTCTGTCATGATGATCTATCTATATGATAGAGTGTTGTATTGAAGTCTCCCACAATTATTTTGGAAACATCTATTGCTTCCTTTAGTTTTGCCAATGTTTGTCTCATGTACTTTGGGGCACCCTGATTGTGTGCATAAATATTTAAGATTGTTATTTTTTCTTGGTGAATTGTCCCTTTTATTAGTATATAGTGTCCTTCTTTGTCTTTTATAACATCCTTGGATTTAAAGTCTATTTTATCTGAAATTAGTATGGCTGCCCCTGCTTTCTTTTGGCTGTAGCTTGCATGGAATATTTTTTGCATCCTTTCACTTGCAATTTCTTTGTGTCACTAGGTCTAAGATGAGTCTCTGGTAAACAACATATTAATGGTTCATATTTTTAAATCCATTCTGCCAACCTATATCTTTTAATTGGGGAGTTTAATCCATTCACATTCAATGTCATTAATGGGAAGGCAGTTATTGAGTCACCCATCTTATCTTTTTGTTTTTATTTGTCAGATCTGTTTTTTCCCTCTCCCTCTTTATTTCCTTTAAGGTATCCTTACTAAAACTCTTCAATTCTGTACCCTTCCCCATATATATCTCTCCTTTCTTTTTTCTCAGCCAGTTGAGCTTCCCTTCATAGTTCTTGTGTGGCAGGTCTCTTGTTAGCAAATTCTCCCAGCATTTATTTGTCTGTGAGAAAAGAATTCTTGGCTGGAAATTTTTCTCTTTCAGAATTTTAAATATGTCATAACACTGCCTTTTCACCTACGTGGTGCCCACTGAATAGTCAGTACTCAATCTTATATTGTTTCCCTTGTATGTGATGAATTGCTTCTCTCTTGCTGCTTTCAGAACTTTCCCCTTCTCTTTGGCATTTGGCAATCTGATCAGAATACGTCTTGGAATGGGTTCACTTGAATTTATTCTATTTGGCATTCCTTGGGCATCTTTGATTTGCATATTTATGTCATTTAGAAAGGTTGGGAAATTTTCCCCAACAATGAC
This sequence comes from Choloepus didactylus, assembly GCF_015220235.1. Classification (NCBI taxonomy): domain Eukaryota; kingdom Metazoa; phylum Chordata; class Mammalia; order Pilosa; family Megalonychidae; genus Choloepus; species Choloepus didactylus. The sequence goes on along the minus strand of NC_051334.1, from coordinate 158,132,983 downwards.
TTTGAATATTCTTCCTAGCCCTTTACTCTTCTCTTCCCCTTCTGGGAAACTGATGATTCTTTTATTGTGCACTCCATATTGTCCAACATTTCCCTGAGATCTATTTCATGTTCTTTTCTTTGCTTTTTTCACCATTCATTCTTTTGTGCTTTCACTTTCCATCACCCTATCCTCGAGTTTGCCAATTCTTTCCTCTATCTCTTCAAATTTGCTGCTATGTGTCTCAAGAATATTTTAAATTTGATTAATAATATCTTTTATTTCCATGAGATTTGCTATTTTTTCATTTACTCAAAAATTCTTTTTTATGCTATTCTAGTGTCTTCTTCATGTCCTTTATATCCTGAGCCATAATATTGATGTTTGTGGGTACTTCTCTGATTAATTTTTCCAGGCTCTGTCTCCTCTGGCTTTATCATTTTGACATTTGGGTTATCCATATCTTCTAGTTTCTTCATATGCTTTGTAATTTTATGTTTTTGACCTCTTAACATTTGTTTATCTTGATAGGGTTCTTTTAGAATATGCAGGATTATTTGAAAATGTATCTATAATTTGGCAGAGCTACAATCAGATGGGTGGTCCTTAGCCACCTTTTACTGTCAAGCCAGTTTTCCTCAACTTCATTAATGTACTGAGTGGGGGTCCAAACCATGTGGAGGTCCAAACAGTGCACCAATGTTCTGTATTCACTGGGGACTGTCAGTCCTTTTGGTGAGGGGCATGCCCTGTGCAGTTGACAGGGAGTCTGCCCCAGGACCCAGCAATCCTCAGCACTCCCAGGGCTGTGGGTGGAGCACTCTGGGACCACAGAGCAGTGCATCTCACCCTCCAGCTCAAATACCCCACTGACCCACTCTGCCATGCACTCATGAGTCCCTGGGATTGGGGGAAGGCTCCTAGCCCCTCCATATGACATTCCTGCCTCTAGGCTGTGCACACAATGAGCCTCTGTTGAGGAAGAGTGCATGCCATCACAAGCCCACTGAATCCCAAATTCCCCCAAGGAAGCTCCCAGCTGCAGGGCTGTGACAAGTTGTCTCCCAGCCAACTGTAATATCCTGGCCTGGGGGCCATAAAAGGCTATCTCCCAGGCAACTGCAAAGATGGCTGCATGGGGCATGGAAGGATACCCCCCACTGTGATTGCTTGCTTGCTCCAACCACCAGACCCTGGCATGGTTGCTCTTGGCCATGGGTATATGAAAGGTTATCTCCTGAGCCTAGTACTTTGGAGGGTGTCTGTGGCATGGAAGGCTACTTCCCTCCACACTGTCAGCTGGCTCTAGTTCCAGCCACCTGTTCCCTGGTGGCATTCTTGGCCAAACACTCACCAGTCTTGAACACAGTCTCTCAGTTTCTGGAAGTATGCACTCACTATGGGTGTAGAACTCCTGCTCTGGTGGTGGAACCCTGGAACTGCTGCTCTGGAGCACTTTCTATCCTTTATCTAGCATTGTTCATGGAGAATTTTTCTGTCTCTCCTAATCTGCAATCTTGGAATCATTCCACTTGGAACAGCTTTATAAATGGATAACAGAAAGATTCTGGAATAACTGTAATGAGCTTGATAGAAAAGGCCTAGATTGCTTTGAAGAGACTATTGATATAAATATGGACAATAAAGATAATTCTAATGAGGGCAGACAGAAATGATGAATGTATCATTGCAAACTGGATAAAAGGCAATCCTTGCTTTAAAGTGGCAGAAAATTTTGGAAAATTGAGTGCTGATGTCAGATGAAAGGCAGAATTTGAAAGTGATGAGTTTGGATATTTAGTGGAAGATGTTTCCAAATTAAATGTAGAAAGTGTGGCCTGGCTTTTCCTTGCAACATATAGTAAAATGAGAGAAGAATGAGGTAAACTGAGAACTGAAGTCTTGGGTACAAAGAAACCAGAAATGAATGGTGTGGAAAATTCTGAGTTTCTGGAAACCAAGTCCCCAGAGAATAGCAAACCAAAACAGAGATTTTGTCTACTTTCTTCATCTCTTCTTCTTAGAATCCAAACACAGGGTGGGTATATAGGAAGATTTGGAAAAGGCCAGCAACCAGCCTAAACCCCAAAATCTTCAACAGCCCATTCTCCAGAAGCATCCTAGCTCTGCCCCTGCTTTCCTACCCACATCCTGGGTATAGCTGTACTCTTCATAATACTTCAATTCAGCTTTCTGACTGGCTCCCTGTCCCCAAGCCAAGGCTCACAGGCCCAATAAGCAACTTTCTCTTCCTTTGGGGATGTGAGTTCAATGTAAACAAGTATGCCTGTAAATAGCTGACAGAAAAATTAATGATAAGAAATTGTGATCTCAAAATAGGGAGACCTGATTAAATTAAAACAAGGGAATTTGGGTCTTCAAGTGACACAAAGATGGTAGAAGGGACAGGTGTGGTATGTAGAAGGTTGGGAAAGAATGAACTTCCCCAATTCCCTTGTATCTCCAAAAACCAGAAGGAATGTACTGAAAATGTGGGAGATATAGTTGTGATAAAATGAAGGAAATTGAGGTCATCTATCATAATTGGCAGTCATGAAATATTGTATTATCTTTTCTTTTTTAAAAATTAAATTATTAAAGTATAGTATACTTAAAATCTATTTTTATTATTTTTTTTCATTTTCAGTAATGAGTGAATATGTATCATCAAGCACCTAACCCATAATACTTGAAGATTTGTTTTTTAAAGCAGTTTTGAGATATATTCACACACCATAAAATCCATCCAAAGTATGCAATCAGTGGCTTTTAGTACAATCACACAGTAGTGCATTCATCACCACAATAATTTGTAGAACATTTTCATTACTCCAAAATTAAAAGCACCATACCCCTTAGCAGTCACCTCTAAAAAATTCTATCCTTCCCCAGCCATACATAACCATTAATTTAATTCTGTCTCTGTAAATTTATTTATATTTCCCTTGTATATAAATGGAACCATTCAATATGTACTACTTTTTGTCTAGTTTATTTCACTTGGCATAGTCTTTTTTTAATTATTGTTTTTTTTAAATTAGAGAAGTTAGTTGTAGTTTTACAAAAAAGTCCTGTAAAAACTACAATGTTACCATATACCCCTATTGTTGACACTTGGCATTAGTGTAGTACCTTTGTTGCAATTAATGAAAGAATATTAAAATATTACTGTTAATTATAGTGTATAGTTTACATTAGGTGTATTTTCCCATATATCACCCTATAATTAACAACTTGCAATATTGTCATACATTTGTTATAATTCATGAAGGAACATTCTTATATTTGTACTATTAGCTGCAGTCCATTGCCCACAACAAGGTTCACTGTGTTATAAAGTCCCATGTTTTATCTTCTAACTTACCTTCTAGTAACATGCATGACCCAAAACTTCCCCTTTCAAGCACATTCATGAATAGAATTCAGCACTTTTAATTACACTACAGTAATGTGCTACCATCACCACTATCCATTTCCAAATGTTTACAATCAACCTAATAGATATTCTTCACAAGTTAAGCATTAGCTCCCTATTCTATACCCCCATTCTGTCTTCTGGTAATGTATATTTGAGATTCTAATGCTATGAATTTCCTTATTATAATTAGTTTATATCAGTGAAATCATAAAATATTTGTCCTTCTTTGGCTTATTGCTTCACTCAGAACAATGTCCCTAAGGTTCATCCATGTTGCATGCATCATTCCTTCTTACAGCTGAATAATATAATAATGTATGCATATGCCATGTTTTTTTCACCCATTCGTCAGTTGATGGACACTTGGGTTGCTTCCATCTTTTGGCAATTATGAATATTGCCACTATGAATAGCAGAATGCAAATGTCTGTTAATGTCCCTGCTTTCAGTTCTTTCAGGTGCATACCTAGTAATAGAATTGCCAGATCATATGGAAATTCTATAGTTAGCTTCCTGAGGAACAGCCAAACTTTCTTCCACAGCAGCTACACCATTGTACCTTCCTACTAGTAGTGAATGAGTGCTCATATTTCTTCACATTCACTCCAATACTTGCAGTTTTCAGGGGTTTTTTTTCATAGTGGACATTCTAGTAGGTGGGAAGTGATAACTCCTTGTGCTTTTGATTTGCATTTCCTTAATAGCTGGTGGCATTGAGAATCTTTTCACATGTTTTTGAGCCATTTGTACTTCCTCTTTGGAAACATGTCTATTCAAGTCTTTTGCCCATTTTTCAACAGGATTATTGTTTTATTGCTGAGTTGTAGAATTTCTTTAGATGTGTGATTGCAAATATTTTCTCCCACTGAATAGTTTGTTTTTTCATTTTCTTGACAAAGTCCTCTGAAGTTCAAAAGTATTCAATTTTGAAGAGGTCCTCCTACTTGTCTATTTTTTCTTTTGTTGCTTGTGTGTTGGGTGTAAAGTCTAAGGAAACATTGCTTACCATAAGGTCTTGAAGGTGCTTCCCTACATTTTCTTCTGGGAGTTTTATGGTCCTATTTCTTATATGTGGGTCTTTGAACAATTTTGAGTTAATATTTGTATAAGGTGTGACATAGGGGTCTTCTTTCATTCTTTTAGATATGATATCTAGTTCTCTCAGCGCCATTTGTTGAAGAGACTGTTCTGCCCCAGTTGAGTACACTTGTTGGCCTTGTCAAAAATCAATTGACTGTAGATGTGATGGTCAATTTATGAACTCTCAGTTAGATTCCATTAGTTAATATATACAATTTTATGCCAATATCATCATGCTGTTTTGAACACTGTAGCTTTGAAGTCAGGAAGCATGAGTCCTCCAACTTCATTCTTCTTTTCCAAGATATTTTTGGCAATGTGGGTCCACTTATCCTTCCAAATAAATATGAAAATTGGCTTTTCCATTTCTGTGAAGTCAGCTTTTGGAATTTTGTTTGAGATTGCATTGAATCTGTAAATCAATTTGGATAGAATTAACACCTTAAACATAATTAGTCTTCCAATTCATGAACACAGAATGTTTTTCCATTTATGTAGGTCTGCTTTGATTTCTTTTAGCAATATTTTGTTGTATTCTGTTTACGAGCCCTTTACATCCTTGGTTAAATGTTTTCCTGGAGGTGAGGCAAGATGGCAGGGTAGGGAGGTGTGGAATTTAGTTAGTCCTCTAGAGTAACCAGTAAACAGCCAGAAAGAACTAGTAAATGGTCTGGAACAACTGTTTGGGGGACATCCATGACCAGACACACATCAGAATGTATGGAATGGCCAAGATCTCAGCATAAGAAATGTAAATAAAGCTCTTGCTGGGGCTGGTGAGCTTACCCCACTGGCACAGCAGGCTGAGTTGAAATACATCCCTGTGGGAAAAAAAAGCACTCTCTACTAGGAACAAAGTATAGTAGCTCAACCAAGCTCCAACAGCAGTTTTAATTAACAAATTTGAACTTCTGAATACAAGCTACAAGCACAGATAAACCCACAGCAACAAGAAAGGAACCCTGAGGTTACCCCCAGCAAAGAGGAAGCAGGGCTGATGGGAAAAATAAAATAGAGGTTTTTAGAGTCAGCTGAGTTCAGAATACTGGAAAACAGAATTGTCCCAAGAAAAGAGGATCATAGAATGGGGTACCAAGTCCAGCCCTTGACTTGTGAAACTGGGGGGCTGGGGACTAGCTCAGAAAAGGGAATTTCTTTCTTTTTTTCTTTTTTTTCCTCAATCTAAGTAGCTCATTAGAGAAAGCCTCAGACATATTCAATTGTCAGCACTGACACCAGCAAGGGTGGAGTTAAGATAGAGGGAAAAAGGAAGAGGTCCAGTGAAGAAGATAATTCCCTAAAGGGTGTATCTTCCCTAAGAAAATGATAGGAGGGGCCAAGCTCAAGTGGTGGACATCCCTCAGAGAATTCAGACCCCAATGCCTGGAGAAAAAATATTGAAACATCTGGAAGGGACAGGGTCTGCTGAGAATTAAAGTCACTGCAGTTTTTTATGCTGGGGGGAGCTGCAGGCTGAAAAGCACAACCAGCTGGGAAGGATAGGAAAAGCAGAGTCTATAACCCTCACAGGAAAGGCTGACAAAGTGCTATGTCTCATCCTCAGGGAAATTGATACTGATTACACCCTCCTGAGACCTGGATCTGTCTGGTCTGGGAAAACCTGGTAGGGTTAATCAAGAAAACCAGATGCCTAGGCAACAAAAAATTATGAGTCACACTAGGAAAAATGAAGATTGGTACAATCAAAGGAACAAACTTATACTGAAAATGGGATACAGGAGGTGAAGCAACTAAAGATGTTCAAACAAATATGCTAAACCAATTCAAAATTCAAATCAATGAGTTGAGGGAATATATGGCAAAAGAAATGAAGGATATAAAGAAGATATTCAGCAAACATAAGGAAGAACTCAAAAGGTTGAAAAAACAACTGACAGAACTTACAGTAATGAAAGACACAATAGAAGAGATAAAAACACAAGGGAGACATACAACAGCAGTTTTGAAGAGGCAGAAGAAATGATTGTGAACTAGAAGACAGGGCATCTGAAATCCTACACACAAAAAAACAGATATGGAAAAGAATGGAAAAATATGAGCAGCTTCTCAGGGAGCATGCAGCACATGAAATCTGCACATAGTCTTATTGTGCTTCCCGTGTATTTGATAGATAACTTTTCTCTTGCTGATTTCAGAATTCTCTTTGTCTCTGATATCTGATAATCTGATTATTGTCTTGGATTAGGTTTATTTAGATCTATTCTGTTTGGGGTAAGCTGAACTTTTGGGATATGTAATTTTATGTCTTTCATAAGAGATGGGAAATTTTCAGTGATTATTTCCTCCATTATTATTTCTGCAACTTTTTCCTTCTCTTCTCCTTCTGGGACACCCATGACATGTACTTCATGCTGTCATGCAGGCAGTGGTATGATATATTGAAGATACAGAAAGAGAAAAATGCCAACCAAGAATTCTATATCTGACAAAACTGTCCTTCAAAAATGAGGGAGAGTTTAAGATATTTTCAGACAGACATTGAAAGAGTTTGAGAACAAGACACCTGCTCTACCAGAAATACTAAAGGGAGAACTACATATATAGGAACTACATATAGGAAAAGACAGGAGAGAGATATTTGGAGTAGTGTGGAAATGAAAACTTCAGTAAGGGTAAAAAGAAAATGAAAATAATATAAGATATGAAATAAAAAATCCAAAAAAATGGTAGACACTAGACATTATGTTGAATGAAATAATCCAGAAACAAAAGGAAAAATACTCTATGGCCTCACTAATATGAACTAACATTAATGAGCAAACTTTGAGAGGAAAAGTTGAGGACACAGTTTATCAGGAGATAGAAAAATGGGACAGATTGGGCATTTGATGCTGATGGAGTACAGAATGTTCAACAGAAGTGATTGCATAGATCCAGAAATGGAGAGCACAACACTGTGTGATGGCAGCACAATATTTTACATACTCTGAACAAAGATGAGGGTGAATACTGTTGAAAGTGGAAGGCAAGGGCATTTATGAGAGCAGAAGAAAATATAGAAGATAAAGACTAGTATTGTATAACTTAGGGAAACCTAGAGATGTCAATAATGGTGATTAAATGTACAAATAGAATGTTTTTACATGAGGGAGAACAAATGAATGTCAACATTGTAAGGTGTTGAAAATTGGATGGCACAGGGGAAAATGCAGTCATTGCAAACTAGAGTATATAGTTAATAGTAACACTGTAATATGCTTCCATTAGTTGTAACAAAAGCAATACACCAAAGCAAAATGTCCATAAAAGGGCTATATAAGGGAGTAGTATGTGATTCTCGGTGTTCTTCTTTTTGTCTGACCTTTTCATTGTATTTTATTTTATTTAATTTTATTTTATATTTTATTTTTTCTTCTTTTTTTATTCTTCATTTTTCATCCTCTTCCTCTTTCTTTGCAGAAGAAATGGAAATATCCTCATAAAGATTGTGGTGCTGAATGCATAATTATGTGACTATATCATGAACCATTGACTGTTTTCTTAGGATGGATTGTATGGTTTCTGAATAAAATTGTTTAAAAATAAGGTGATACAAGTGCTGGAGGAAATGAGAGAGGAATGTACGTATTCACTGTTGTTGGGGGAGATAGAATGGTGCAGCCCATCTGGAAGGCAGGAGGTGGTTCCACAGGAATCTAGGTATGGGGTTGCTATATGGTCCTACAACCCTGTTATTGGGAGTATACTCTGAAGAACTGAGAGCAGGGACATGAATGGACATTTGCACACTGGTGTTTATGGTGGCAGTATTCATGATTTTCAATGGATGGTGATGGCCTAAGGGCACATTGACTGATAGACAGAATGGTGAATTGTGCTGTATAAATATAGGAGAATATTAAGTAGCTATAAGTATGAATTTGTGAGGTATGCACCTAGGTGAATGGACCTTGAGGACACTATATTGAGTGAAATTAGCCAGAAACAAAAAGACAAACATCTTAACACCTCACTAATATGGACTAACTATAATGTGCAAACTCTGATAATTGAATCTGAGAGCACAGGTTATCAGGGGAAGGCTTATTGTACATGTGCTTATATTGTACGCTCTTACAGCAGTCACATCTATTAATGATTTGTAACAGTTATTTGTAAATTCTGAGATCCTGAGCTCTTTGTGTATAACCTGGTCAGTCCCTGGAACTTTTGGTATCTGTGTGACACCTGAGACTCAGAGTCAGAGATCCACAGCTATGAATGTCAGCATTACCCCACACAGCAACTGTTAAAGAAACTGAAAAAGAGATCACACTTCAATTAGAGATGTGAGTGAAATAGACTTGGTTAGGTCTAAAGTAAATCAGACTAAAGGAGAAAGGATGATATTAACTGTGTTTTAAAACTTCAACTTCTGTGTGAAACCAAAGGAAAAGATGTTTACTTGGTGCAAAATCTATATTTTATGTAGCATGCTTTATAATTTAACTTGTATGGTCAGTTTATTCAAACAGCATAATTACATGGAAACTTGAATAGGGAGTGAGATCTGGTTGGTTTGTAAAGTTAGCCTGAAGGCCCATACATTCCAGAGAAATTAGTGCAGAGAATAAGTATTTGCAAAGCCCCAATGAGGGACTGTGGAAGAATGTGGAAGTATTAAACTTCCCCATCTGGGGAATTACTGATATTTTTTGCAAGCATTTGGGGAATAACAATTTAGAAGGCTGAGCCCCCGATCTTGGGGCTTGCCCTTATGAAGCTTGTTACTGCAAAGGAGAGGCTAAGCCTACTTACAGTTGTGCCTAAAAGTCACCCCCCCAGGGAACATCTTTGTGCTCACATGTGGCCTGTCTCTCTAAGCCAACTCAGTAGGTGGACTTACTTCCTTTCCTCCTATGTGGGACATGACTCCCAGGGGTTTAAATCTCCCTGGCAAGTTGGGACATGTCTCCCAGGGATGATCCTGGACCTGGCATCATAGGATTCAGAAAGCCTTTGGGATCAAAGGGGGATGAGTAATCAAAGAAATTAAAGTTTCAATGGCTGAGAGAATTCAAATGGAGTCAAGAGTTCATTATGAAGGTTATTCTTATGCATTACATAGAAATCCATTTTCAGTTTTAGTGTATTGGAATAGCTAGAAAGAAATAACTGGAACAGTTGAACTGAAATCCAGTAGCCTTGATTCTTAAAGATGATTGTATAACTATATACCTTATATGGTTATATCTTATATCTTGTGGCTCACAATCCCTCTATCCAGTGTATGGACAAATGAGTAGACCAATGGGGATAAAAAGTAAATGAATAATAGGGGGAATGGGGAAGATGGGATGTTTTGGGTGTTATTTTTACTTTTATTTCTATATTGATTGCTATTGTTATTTTTATATTTTGGAGTAATGAAAATGTTCAAAAATTGTCATGAATGCAGAACTATCTGATGATACTGTGAACAATTGATTGTGCACTTTATATGACTCTATGGTATGTGAATATATCTGAACAAAGTTGCATAAAAAGTGGAATAAATTATGGTAAAATAAAATATGGAAAAAAGTTATTCCTGGATGTTTAAGTCTTTAAATTGCTCTTGTCAATGGAATTTTTTTCTTGATTTCCTCCTAAGATTGCTAATTACTGCTGTATAGAAACTCTGCTGATATTCACCTGTTGATCTTTTGTCCCACCACTTTGATGAACTTGTTTATTAGTTCTAGGAGCTTTGTTGTAGATTTTTCTGGACTTTCTATATATATGATCATGCCATCTGCAAATAGTGAAAGTTCTACTTCTTTCTTTGCAATTGTATGATTTTTATTTCTTTTCCTGCCTAACTGCTGTAGCTACAACTTCTAGCACAATGTTGAATAAGAGTGGGGACGATGGGTATTGTTTTCTTATTCCAGATCTTACAGGGAAATCTTTCTGTCTTTCACTGTTAAGCATGATGTTAGCAGTAGGTTTTCCATATATGCACTTTATTTTGTTGAGGAAGTTTCCTTTTGAAATGGTTTTTTTCAAAAAGGATGCTGGAGTTTTTCAAGTGCCTTTTCTGCATCAATCAAGATGATCATGTGGTTTACTCCCTTCAATTTGTTCATGTGACATATTACATGAATTTGTTTTCTTTTGTTGAACCACCCTTGCATTATCTGGTATAAAACCCACTTGATCATGGTGTATAATTCTTTTAATGTGCAGTTGGATTTGATTTGCAAGTATTTTGTTGAGGATTTTTGCATCTATATTCAAAGAGGAATTAGTCTGTAATTTTCTTTTCTTGTAGTATCTTTGTCTGGCTTTTGTATTAGGGTGATGTAGGCTTCATAGACTAAGTCAAGTAGTGGTCCCTCCTCCTCAGTTTTTTTTTTTTTTTTTTTGGAATTGTTTGAGCAGGATTTGTGTTAATTCTTGAATGATGGTAGAATTCACCTGTGAATCCATCTGGTCCTGGGATTTTCTTGTTGGGAGGTTTTTGATGACTGATCCAATCTCTTTACAAGTAACTGGTCTGTTGGGGTCTTCTATTTCTTCTAGGGTCAGTATAGGTTGTTCATGTGTTTCTAGGAATTTGTTCATTTCATCTAAGTTGTCTGATTTGTTGGTATACCATCATTCATAGTATCTTTTTATGGTACCATTTATTTCTTTGGGATCAGTAGTTATGTCTCCCCTCTCATTTCTAATTTTATTTATTTGCATCTTCTCTGTTTTTTTTTTAAGTCTAGCTAAGGGTTTCTCAATTTTATTGATCTTCTCAATCAACTTTTTTTTTTTTTTTAATCATCATTTTATTGAGATATATTCACATACCACGCAGTCATACAAAACAAATTGTACTTTCGATTGTTTACAGTACCGTTACATAGTTGTACATTCATCACCTAAATCAATCCCTGACACCTTCATTAGCACACACACAAAAATAACAAGAATAATAATTAGAGTGAAAAAGAGCAATTGAAGTAAAAAAGAACACTAGGTACCTTTGTCTGTTTGTTTGCTTCCCCTACTTTTCTACACATCCATCCATAAACTAGACAAAGTGGAGTTTGGTCCTTATGGCATTCCCAATCCCACTGTCACCCCTCATAAGCTACATTTTTATACAACTGTCTTCGAGATTCATGGGTTCTGGGTTGTAGTTTAATAGTTTCAGGACAGAGAGACTTGGAGAAAGGTTCAGTACTAAAGAGATTCGGTATGGGTACAATAAAGGATATTAATAGAGAGAGGGAAAAATATGGCAAACATAATCCAAAGGATAAGATGGCCGATTCAAGAAATGCCTTCACGGTTTTAACGTTGAATGTAAATGGATTAAACTCCCCAATTAAAAGATATAGATTCGCAGAATGGATCAAAAAAAATGAACCATCAATATGTTGCATACAAGAGACTCATCTTAGACACAGGGACACAAAGAAACTGAAAGTGAAAGGATGGAAAAAAATATTTCATGCAAGCCACAGCCAAAAGAAAGCAGGTGTAGCAATATTAATCTCAGATAAAATAGACTTCAAATGCAGGGATGTTTTGAGAGACAAAGAAGGCCACTACATACTAATAAAAGGGGCAATTCAGCAAGAAGAAATAACAATCGTAAATGTCTATGCACCCAATCAAGGTGCCACAAAATACATGAGAGAAACATTGGCAAAACTAAAGGAAGCAATTGATGTTTCCACAATAATTGTGGGAGACTTCAACACATCACTCTCTCCTATAGATAGATCAACCAGACAGAAGACCAATAAGGAAATTGAAAACCTAAACAATCTGATAAATGAATTAGATTTAACAGACATCTACAGGACATTACATCCCAAATCACCAGGATACACATACTTTTCTAGTGCTCACGGAACTTTCTCCAGAATAGATCATATGCTGGGACATAAAACAAGCCTCAATAAATTTAAAAAGATTGAAATTATTCAAAGCACATTCTCTGACCACAATGGAATACAATTAGAAGTCAATAACCATCAGAGACTTAGAAAATTCACAAATACCTGGAGGTTAAACAACACACTCCTAAACAATCAGTGGGTTAAAGAAGAAATAGAAAGAGAAATTGCTAAATATATAGAGACGAATGAAAATGAGAACACAACATACCAAAACCTATGGGATGCAGCAAAAGCAGTGCTAAGGGGGAAATTTATAGCACTAAATGCATATATTAAAAAGGAAGAAAGAGCCAAAATCAAAGAACTAATGGATCAACTGAAGAAGCTAGAAAATGAACAGCAAACCAATCCTAAACCAAGTACAAGAAAAGAAATAACAAGGATTAAAGCAGAAATAAATGACATAGAGAACAAAAAAACAATAGAAAGGATAAATATCAATCAGCTTTTGTTTTGTTTATTCTTTATTTTTCTCAATTTCATTTGTTTCTGCTCTAATCTTTATTATTTATTTTTTTCTGCTTGTTTAGGTATTAGTGTGTTGTTCTATTTATAGTTCCTCCAAATGTACAGTTAGGTAATTGATTTAGCTCTTTCTTGTTTAATGTGGGCATTTCAGGCTATACATTTCCCTCTCAGTACTGCCTTCCCTGCATCCCATAAGTTTTGCTATGTTGGGTTCTCATTTTCATTCATTTCATTCACCTCCATATATTTACTGATTTCCCTTGCAATTTCTTCTTTGACCCTCATTGTTAAAGAATGTGTGGTTTAGCATCCATATTTTTGTGTATTTTCCTGTTTCTGCCTGTTACTGATTTCTAGCTTTGTTCTTTTATGGTCAGAGAAAGTTCTTTGTATAATTTCAATCTTTCTCAACTTATTGAGACTTGTTTTGTGAGCCAACATGTGGTGTATACTGGAGAATGATTCATGAGCACTTGAGAAGAATGTATATCCTTCTGTTTGGGGGTAAAATATTCTGTATATGTCTCTTAGCCCTAGTCCATTTATCATTTTATTCAAGTTCTCTGTTTCCTTGTTGACCTCTGTCTAGATGTTCTATCTATTGATGAGAATGATGTATTGAAGTCTCCAACTATTATTGTAGAGACATGTATCTCACCCTTCAGTTTTTGCCTCATGTATTTTGGGGCACCCTGATTAGGTACATAAATATTTATGATTGCTATTTCTTCTTAGTGGCTTCCCCTCTTATTAACTGTGATGGTTAGGTTCATGTGTCTATTTGGCCAGGTGATATTTTCCAGCTGTCTGGTCAAGCATGCATTGGCCTGTCTGTTGCTGTAAGGATATTTCATGGACTTAAATCATCAGTTACATTGCATCTGTGGCTAATTACATCTGCAGTTTGCCAAGGGGAGTGAGAAATGTTTAATCTAATCAATGAAGGCTTTTTAAGGAGTAGGTTATAGCTTCAGTGGACAGAAGTGAGAACTTTCATTTCTACTTTGGCCAGCCAACCTCTCCTGGGGAATTCATCAAAGTCCTTCAGAATGCCAGCTCACAGCCTGCCCTATGGAATTTGGACTCATGCGTCCCCACAGTTGAGTGAGACACCTTTGTAAATCTCATACTATTGACAGTTATGTCATATTGGTTGTGTTCCATTACAGAACCCTAATTCATTAATGTATAGCGTCCTTTTCTCTTACAACAATTTTGCATTTATGATTGTTGTTTATTCTTGGTTGGTTTCCCCTTTTATTAATATATAATGTATTATTTCTCTGTTATAACAGTTCTGAATTTAAAGTCTATTTTGTCCCATATTAGTATAGCTACTCCAGCTCCTTTTTTGGTTACTATTTGTGTGGAATATCTTTTACCAACCTCTCACTTTCAAGCTATTGTGTCCTTAGGGGTTTAAGGTGAGTCTCTTGTAGACAGCACATAGATGGATCATACTTTTTTATCCATTCTTCCAATCTGAGTCTTCTGATTGGGTAGTTTAATCCATTAACATATTCTAAAGGCAATAATTCAATCAATTTATCCTTTGATATTTACATGACATGTTTTATTTTTTCCTATGTTTTTACCCTTTTATTTACCCTTACTGATAATCTTCATTTCTAAATACTCCTCCAAGCCTCTTTCCTGCCTTTTCCTTTCAACCTGCAGAACTCTCTTTAGTATTTCTTGTATAACAGGTCTCTTTATTTGATGAACTCTCAGTTTCTGCTTATCTGTGAATATTTAAAACTTCCTCTCATATTTGATGGACAGTTTTGCCTTCTTGCCTCCATGACTTCTGATGTGAAATTGGGACTTAATTTTATTGCATTTCCCTTTTATGTGATGAATTGCTACTTTTCTCTTGCTGCTTTCAGGATTCTCCCTTTCTGTTTGGCATCTGGCATTCTGATTAGTGTGTGTCTTGGTGTAGGTATATTAGGATGCATTTTGTTTGGAGTATGCTGCATGTGTTGGACATGTATATTTATGTATTTCATAAAAGTTGGGGAATCTTTGGACATTATTTCCTCAAATATTCTTTTTCCTCTTTTCCCTTCTATTCTCCTTCTGGGGCACTCATGATGCATATGTTTGTGCACTTTGTGCTGTCATTCAAATCCCTGAGACCCTGCTCAATTATTTTCCTTTTTTTCTTTATCTGTTCTTTGGTCTGTAAGATTTCAATTGTCCTGTCTTCTATTTGTTGATTCTTTCTTCTGTCTGTTCAAATCTGCTATGTGCCTGTAGTATATTCTTTTTTTATGTTAAACTCTCTTATCATACTCTAATTGTTATAAACACATAGAATCACCAATAAAAACTCAATAGAACTTTGGGTCTTAAAGCAGGAGAATCTAAAGTAAATCCTTAAAAAAATCTAAACAGCCATCTAAATAGTTCTCATTACCTTAAAAGATGTCTGATTAGTAATAGTGGTTCAGGTTATATTTTAGCCAAGGAATTTTATCATGGAACTATTACTTGGTTGAGTTCAGGATATGAGCACAGGTATGGTCATTCTTTACAATGAAGATGGCACTGTTGTTTATATCCCCTGTTGGCTACTGGAGAGATCTGTGTGGCATAAGTTACATTTGCACAAGTTTCCATGAATCCTCTGCTCTTGTTTATATAATGCATAATAAATAACTTTTCTTTGCCATGACTTTGCATTAGGTAAACATATGTGTGCGACTTTGAACTCTGACACCACATTTCCCTTCTATGCAATCATGTTCTATCTGATAAAGTTGTCTTTCTTTGCTCTGTGCTTTAGTGGGTCCTAGTTGCATATTGGCCTTTCTGTGTTAATTTTTTCAATTTTCTCTGACAGCAGTTACCCTGATTGTAATTTATATAACTTTAAACAGGATCACATTGTTCCCCTGCCTTACCCTTAAGAAAATTGCTTAGTTGAGCACAGAACAGAGGCAATATAAAATTCTGGGTTCACACACAGCTGTTACAGGAAGGGGAATGAGCCATATATCACGGAAGATTATAGTTTGTGGGCATAATTAGTTAGGACTTTTTCCCTCAAAGTATTTTTCTAGCCTTGAATTCATTTTATCTTCACTATCCATGTGAAGTAGGTAGGGCACATGTGAGTGGAAGTTGGGTACTGAATTTTTAGGCCAAAGATTGATAAAATACAAACCATCTACAAATTGTAGAACCCTGGCATATCAGTCAACTGCTCTGAGATTCACATTCCTCATCTGTTAAATGAGAAGGAAATCTGTGCTGCCTACCTCACAGGGTTGTTGTGATGGTCAAAGGAAAATATGTGTGAAAGATCTGTAAATGGTAAAGCACTATATACTTGTTTGTTAGCCCTTTTTCCTTTATTTTGGAAGACCTACAGTCAGATGTCTTGTTTTATTCATCACTTATTTTCCTCAATGATTGACTATCATTATTAAGAAGTAGTCTTATTCCATGTATTTTATCACTATTGTTAGAGAACCTGTCTTTATTTTTTGACCAAAACACACATAGAAAACAAAATTAATCCAATGAAAGCTGGTTTAACTAGCAAAAGTCTCAGCATCTGCTGGAAACTGAGACCAAATCAATTACAAGGGAATTTTAATCAGCCATATTGGCAAGGATGTGGCTAATGATCCGTGCCCCTTTTAGTCACAAGTTTGTTTTGGGAGAAGTGCAGATACTGTTGGAGGAATTTTAACCTGAACTGATATTTCTCTTATCAATTTGAATGCCTCCTTCAAGGAGAACAATAGGTTAAGTTCTAGGCATAATAAAATTGAATGACTTGGAAATATAAGACATGTATATAAGCAATTGCAATATGGAAAAGGATGTGCTAAGAACCATCTGAATAATAAAACATGGCCCATGTGGGTTTTGGAAGAGATGGAGACTTGGCTTCTTTAAGAAGATGATATGACAGTCCTTTTGTGGATAAAGATAAGTGGAAATTATTTTTGGCAGGCAACCATCATTTGTCCCTCCCTTTATCAGTTTGTATATATTATGTCCCCCAGAAAAGGCCATATTCTTTAATGTATTCTTATGGGGGAAGATGTATTAGTGTGGATTGGGTTGGAATCTGTTGGTTCATTGTCCATGGAGATGTGACCTAACCAACTGTAGGTGATAACTCTGATTGGATAGTTTCCATAGAGGTGTGGCCCCACCCATTCAACATGGGCCTTGTTTAGTTTACTGGAGCACTATATAAGCTCAGACAGTAGGAGTTCATAGCCAGCTGGAGCTGAGACAGACATTTTGAAGATGGGCACTGGAAGCTGATGCAGACTTTTTGGAAAATGCCATTTTGAAACACAACCTGGAAGCAAGCAGATGCCAGCCATATGCCTTCCCAGCTAACAGAGGTTTTCTGGATGCCAATGGCCTTTCTCCAGTGAAGGTACCATTTGTTGATGGACACTTCATGGCCTTAAGACTGTAACTGTGTAACCAAATAAACCCCTTTTTACAAGCCAGTCCATTTCTGGTGTTTTGCATTCTGGCAACATTAGCAAGCTAGAACACTCCCCCTACCAATGGGAATAGTATTGATATTTATCTCAGTGAACCAGATGACTGTCACTTGTACCATCCTTTTGGACAGAATGGCAGCATGTGGGTCGGATAGTCATACTTTTAGGTGCAACTGACCTGCATAAGCTGCTGTTTTAGAATTTAGGGTCATCTTTTCTTCTGGAGGTCCTTTTCAACATTTCTATCAAGGATTTGGATGAACACAGTACACAAGTGATGCTCAGTGGAGTAGAAGAAAGTTCGTTATCAGTTCACTTCCTGACATACTTCACTTACCTTATCTATAAAATGTTGATTTCATATCTTGCCTATCTCACAAGGTTGTTGTGAGGATTAAATTAAATGTAATGGACATGAAAATGTCTTACAAACTAAGGGACTACATCTGGGTCATATGGTAGCAATGCCAAATCTGTAAGTACCACAGTGTTGAAACAAACTTGAAAATGGTTAACAACCTGGAGTTCCCAAACTGCTGGGCCTAAACCCAAAAGTTGAAATATTGAGTCTTGCATTTAGGTTCAGAAACGGCAGTTATACAAGGTTAGGCACCAGATTTGCTGACAAAGTACTAGTTCCAGTGATTATCAATGTGAACCACATTCCCTATGGAAACTTAGAAAAATATCCATTCTGGAAAACATTAATAGAAATATTGTTAAGTGCTAAGTAGCCATACCATAGGCCATATTGAGCAGTTTTGTGCTGAAGGTACTAAATATTTAATGGATGTTGACAAGTTTGAATGCATGTAAAGGAAAGTGACTAATAAGGGTAAAGAATTTGAAAATATAAGGCTGTGGTGTCCCATGTGTAGCCACTGGCCACACGTGGCAATTAAAATTAAATGAAATTTAAAAAATTCAGTTTTCCATTCATACTAACAATATATCAAATACTCAATCTACATTGGCTAGTTGCTACCATACTGAACCATGCAGATACAGAAAATTTCTTCACAGAAAGTTCTATTGGACAACACTGATAAGGGAGTGGTTGAAAGAGCTGAGGATGTTTAATCTTGAACAGAGAAGATTTGGTGGGTAATGAAGACTTCAATCTAATAGCTGAAGGGTTGTCATGAGAAATTTGAAGACTGCTTCTATTTTTTTGCATTATTAACTCTAGGGAGTAAGAGTTTTGGCTTGAATAAGAAACATTTAAACAAAGGTTTACCACAGTGGGATTGGCTGTCTTTTGTGACAGTGAGATCCTCCTTGGAGCTATTTAAGAGGAGGCTCTTTTTTGTTAGATTCCCAATTTTAGTGTCAAAAGTGAAAAAGTCCTCTAGCTTTCTAACATATTTGGGGAAAAGCATTTGTTTGCCTTCATTATTTATCCCTTTTGTCTCTGATCTAAAGGAGGTTATAGAAGATGCAATGTGAGCTATGGCATTACTAGAGAAGTATACTTTGACTAGGTGGGAAGGAGGGGAAATTGAGTCCTGTTGAGTTTGAAGTGGCAGTAGTACCCACACAGCAATTTTCTGAAGAAAGATGTTCTAGCTTGGTTGCATTCACTTTCCTATCAGGATCTAGCTGCTTGCCAAAACAGATTGCATTACACTCACCCATTACTGCTTTGTTTGATGCTTTACCCTCAGTCTGGCTCATTTCTCCTCCACACCTTTGCATAATACAACCATATCCATCCATCTAGACCTACTAAGATGCTACCTCCTCCTTATAGACTTTTTCATCTTCCTAACTCTTGAGCATTTTTATCTGTACCCATGCCCTTCCCACCTCATATCTCATACTGATGCTACTTACACAGAGGTCTGATTTCTCTAGGCAGGCAAGGTCCAAGTCTATTCCAGTTTTGTGTCCCTTGGTACCCAGGACATTGTAAGCTTCAATAAATGCTGGATGAGTACAGTTGTACAAGAACACTCAATTCTTCCACCAAATGCCCAGAGAGTCTGCCCTATTAGAGTGATTTCCAGTGCCCCAGAGAAGGCAATGGAGTGGTGAGGAACTTGGTGCATGGCTGGACAGACAGAGGTGAAGCTTGGGGTAGAGGGCTGAGGGCTGGGAGCCCAGGCCACTCTCCTTGTGACTCCTCCCCCTCCCCATCCATGGTTTCAAGTCAGATATATAGTGTATTTTTAGTCTCTTCTATTGTGCCTTTTATTCCCAAGATTTCTGTTATGTTTCCTTTTATACTTTCAAATTCTTTATGCTCACTGTCTTCTTTATATCCTTTATGTCTTTAGCCATATTTTCCTTCATCTCCTTGAATTGATTTGGAAAAATTTGTTTGAATATCCTTGACTGGTTGTTCCAAATTCTATGTCTCCTCCAAAGTTTTAATTTATTCCTTTGGGCCATATCTTCCTGTTTCTTAGTATGGCTTGTAATTTTTTTGCTGCTGTCTAGGCATGTGATTATCTTGATAAGTTTACTCCTAAAGTCAGTTTCCCTCTCTTGCCTAGGGTTTTATTGTTGATTGGCTTTGTGTTAAGGCTCTTCTTTGACACCTGGTTCAACTTATTCAAGACATTTAGAATTGCCCATTTTAAACTGATCAGATTTTTTCAGCTCTTTTTCATCTGATTCTTGCCCTCAGCATGTGGTACAATTTTTAATATTGCATTATTTGTTCATTTGTTTTACCCCCAGGGGAGGGCTTACTTTCTCTATTCTTTCTCTGAGAATCTTGATATTTTCTGTTTGTTTTTGTTTCATCTTTATATTTTTATTATTATTATTTATTCTCTTTTTGTTGCCTCTGTTTTTGCCTGGGTGGCAAATTCTAGGAGGAAGCCCACCCCAGAAAGGACTTTCTGAAGTCAGTATTTCCCATCCAAAACAGAGCCAGGAACCCATAAAGAGGGTGTAGACCAGCTCCAGTGAGCACTGGGGAGAGTTCAGGAAAGACACCAAAAGCCTTTTTGACAATTCCCCAAAGCTGTGCTTTCTTGGCCTGCCCAGCAAATGGCACACTTCAGCAAACTGTTTCCCACTGCCTTAAGGAGGCCCTGTATCTTTAATCCTCTAATTCTTCTGCCCTTGTAGGGGGTGGGGTTGAAACAATGGCTACAGCCATACCTGACTGGGGTGGCTGAAACAGCAATTCAGAGCTGGGGCCTGGCAATATGAATTCACGAATAAAAGCTGTGATTGATACTCAGATGTGTCCTCCCCATTCTTTGGGAAGAGCACTTCCACATTCCTCTCTATTTGCAGCAACCAGCTAGGGACTGGACCCCAAGGTGGTCTGCCTCAAGAATGGGGGATGGGTGCCAGCAGCTGCTGCAGAGTGAGCTACTCACATTTCTTAGCTCACTTTCTTGGCCTTTTCCTTCTTTTCTTGGTTGCTGTACATGTTACCCTTGCCTCTGGAGCCCCAGACAGTTTCTGCCTGTACAATAGCTGTTTTGGAGGTGGAGTGAGTCCTGGAGCTCCCTACTCTACCATCTTCACCAGAAGTTCTCCTATTCTCTTTTCTTTTAATGTTATGAATCATAATATTGTTTAGGACAGTGCTTCTCAAAACTTATGTACATAGGAACTACCTGGGGATCTTGTTTAAATATAGATTCTGATTCAGTAGTTCTGGGAAAGAGTTGAAGGTTCTGTATTTATAACACCCACCCATAGTATGGATGGGAGAAATGGGGAAATCTTCAAAATGGTTGTGAACTGGACATTGAACAATAAAGGTTTAGAGTTAGATAGACAGGAAAGAGAATTAGTGGACATTCTGTGGTGCAGAGGGTAAAGGATTCAGTCTGAAATAAAGACTATGAACATGGGACAACCATGAAAAAATGAATGGGACAAGAAAAGGTGCTCTTTGCAAGACAAAAGTCTCATTTGAAGAAGAAGGTGAAGAAAGGGTTGGATAGGTAGGGTGAAGACATTGTATTAAGGGTCTTGAATTCCAGCCTGAGGAGTCTGTACTTTTTCCTGTGAATAGAGTGTCATTGCACAACTTTGAGCAGAAGAATGACATGCCAAAAAAATGTGCATTCAAAAGAACTAATCTTATAACAGCAGCATATAGGAAGGATCAAAGGGAAGAAAACCTTGGGGAAAGTGCAGTAAGACAGGTGCAAGGGGATGAGTCTCTAGATCAAGGTGGCAATAATAGTGGGTTGGAAAGGAAGTCATCACTCTGGGAATCAGCAGGACTCTGTGACTCATTGAAGGTCCCCTTGTGTCTTTCTGCCTCTCCTTCAAATCACTTCATCCAGAAGGTCTAAGAGAGTGTGGGGCCAAGATTTTTCTCATCTATGCATTTTTTTAAAATTCAGTTTTATTGAGATATATTCACATACCATATAGTCATCCAAAGTGTACAATCAATTGTTCACAGTACCATTATATACTTGTGCATTCATCACCAAAATTAATTTTTGAACATTTTCATTACCACAAAAAGAATAAGAACACAAATAAAAAAGAAAACCCAAATATCCTACCCCCCATCCCTCCCTATTATTCACTTACTTTTTGTCCCAATTTTTTTTCTACACATCTGTCCATACACTGGATCAAGGGAGTGTGAGCCACAAGGTTTTCACAATCACACAGTCACACCATAAAAGCTATATAGTTATACAATTGTCTTCAAGATTTCAGGCTGCTGGGTTGCAGTTCAACACTTTCAGATATTTCCTTCTAGCTATCCTAATACACTACAGCCTAAAAAGGGATATCTATATAATGCATAAGAATAGCCTCCAGAATGACCTCTTGGCTCCATTTGAAATCTCTCAGCCACCAAAACTTTATTTTGTTTCATTTTTCTTTCCTCTTTTGGTCAAGAAGACTTTCTCAATCCCATGATGTGAGGTCCAAGCTCATCCCCAGGAGTCATGTCCCATGTTGCCAGGGAGATTTACACCCTTGGGAGTCATGTCCAATGTAGGGGGGAGAGCAGTGAGTTTACCTGCAGAGTTGGCTTAGAGAGAGAGGCCACATCTGTGCAACAAAAGAGGTTCTATGGGGGTGACTCTAGGGCACAATTTCATCCATGCATTTTTGAAGATCTTGTTAAACTCCTGAAAATCAGACTGTGAAATGAGATGGCTGCTGTGAACTTGTAGTAGAACCAAACCTCTCTAATATTGCCAAAGGAGCCAAAAGGGATATTTAAAATGGTACATAAAATTATGAAAGGGTAGGCTACATGGTTGCCAATAAGCCTTGTGAGATAGTAACTGCTGCTGGAGTATTAGGTCATACAGCAATCTTGGAGAAGCTAGAAGACAAGCAAGCAATTTAGGCTGTTTTTTTATTTATGAGATATGTGTGACTGGAGACCATACTGACAAGAGCTCAATTATTAACATAGTTTTCATTTGGAAGCTATTTGAGGAAAATGCCTGATATGCTGTGGGAGCGAAGGGTTAATAGGAAGAAGTAATCACGGGTTTTGTTCTTTCAGGATTTGTGAAGCCCAAGCCTGATTGACCAGTTGTTCTTCTGCCCTTACCAATATCTATATTGTATCTCCATAGTGTGACAGTCATCCCCAGTGTTCATTTCATTGCTCAAAAAAGTAAGTGACATGATGTCCCTATTCCTGGGCTGTGAATTGAAGGTGGCACCAAAAGTTTCCTTACCCTGCCTGTAAGTCTGCTTCTCTCTATGTATATATTCCCCCTCTCCCCCCTTTCTCTCTTTCCCTCCCTTCAACCCCTCTCTCAGTCTTTCTCTCTACTTCCCTCTCCTCTCACCTTGCTATTCACAAAGAGCAATTAATTTGACTTTTAGTCAGTGTCTTCTCCATGTATTTCATTTCATCTAAGGGCTGACTCCTCGCTTTGGACTCTTCAGCTGATCTCAAAGGAAGCTCCCTCACATTGCCTTTCTTGGACACACTGTGCAGAGTCTCTATTTAAATGGAAGCTTTGTTCTCTGAGTTAGGGGAGAGAAGGTGGGATGATTTTAAAATTCTGCTGGGAGTCCTTGAGAAAGCAGGCTGGGCTACTGTTGGCAGAAGTCAATAGGCTTGTTGAAAGCAGACATTGTGTGTTCTAGAGTAGGTGCTGAAACAAATCAATTTCAATTTACTTGTCCAGCAAAAGGAGCCATTATTTAGAACTGAATAGCCAGAGCTCCCATAATATATTGTGAAAACTTATTGTAGTTTTTACTGAGAACTAGCTTATGATGAAATGATTTGTTTAGAAGCAAAGTACAGATGTTCACAGAATATAAATTCTGGAAGTATTGATTAGAAGCAGCCAAAGAATGAGCCACATTTCTTTTCCAAATGTGGTGGCTGGATGATATTCATCTGACATTGATATCAGAGTACATTGAAGCTGGAAACCCATTTCAGTGTCCTTATTTTGACAATAGGTCCAATTAACACTAGAGGAAGTTGCTTGGTAGTTAGGGAGATTGCCATAGTCAAGGCTGAATTCATTCACCTTTAAAGAGCAAGTTGGCTCATAAATTTGACTCCTTACATTTTTTCCTCACAAGAATGTCTGTTGTTGGCTCCACATTTTATATTATTTATACAGCTTGGTATATTACCAGTAAATTGTTGAAACTCCCTGTAGGAGTAATATTTAAGACTTGATTCACTGAAGTTTTATGTATCCCTTTTTGCAGTTTACCTTAAAAAAATCCAAGACATTTGGGCTTGAGACATGATTTATGCCTCCCCTGATTGGCTGATCATATATTTTTCTATTTATCAGGCCTCTGAGCAACTTTTCTAACTTACAGTTACTGCTCTTTTTGAAAATGTCTACAGTTTAATCTGTATATTGTGATTTTCGGTTGAAAGATGTCTGTCTCCCTGCCTCTCCTGTAAGTGCAAGTTCTCATGTTTCCCACAAAGTTCAGATACATTTACCTTACAGGAAAGCATAACAACACCATCAACATATTTTCAGTTAAATGCAGCACAGCTTTTTAAGCACCCACTCTGTGCCAGGCACTGTGATTGGTACTATGGGAATAGGTGGAAACAAGGCTTGCATCATTTGCAGCCTTTGGCATCATTGTAGTTTAGCAGAACTTTAGATCCTGTTCAGTTGACTTAGTTGGATAGACCATCTATAAGACCACTCTTCAGATAGATGGTGATAATTGATGACAATTTGCCACAATAATCCTAGCTCCTCATAACCTAGAGGTTATTCTCTTATCTCACTGTGTGTCCTGCTTGTGCTTGCCTTCCTCAAGCAGTTTATCCCTCTCACAGCTCCTTCCACTCACCACCTGAATGTGGGACAATTTCTGACATCTTCTTTGCTTTATCAATAGTACCTCACATAATGCCTTGAATTCAGTGGGTGTTCATTAAATATTCATTAACTGAATGAATGAAAGGATGCCTCAGGGGTAGATAATCTAATATTCTAAATCAGACTAATGTATTAGTGGATGGCTATGACTTCGTATACTATCTTGCTCAGATATATTACTTATATTTAACAGATCATCCATATGTCTCATGATTGGAGTGTTAGACACTGTAGCTTTCACCAAGATAGGCCATGTGTGGCACTCTTCAGCTCATACCCCAGAAGTAAATTATGTGTGATTTGGACTTGTCTTCACACCTTGCATTTATTTACATATTACCCTTATTTTGGAAGGATGACTAAGGGTAAAGCAAATGTAGTCAGAGTTCAGTCAATACTGGGCAATGCCTTCAGGCTCAGAAGCTAGGTGTTTGTAGCCCAAGGTAAATAGGACACTTTAACGTGGCACTGCTGAGAATCCAGAAAATGACATTATTCATATGATTCAAGTCAATTTTAATTTTCAGACAGTTAAGAGCAAAGGGTCAGTGGCACCATTTTAACACAGTTCCAACACAAGGTGCTCATTAAAGCAGCTCAGTGAGGAGACACTGGTGGCAACCTAGTCAAACTGGTTGTTTGCATGACATATAGACAGAACAGCTAGTTAATTGACTTTTTCTCATTTCACTCGCCTATTGTATTGTCACATAAGTACATCAGAATTTCTTATAGGGCCTGAAAAGTTCATGCTGAACTACTAATACCAACATCTTGTGAATTTTTCCTTAGAGTGTTTTGAGAGAATCTTGCTGTTTTCCCACCCCACTACCTCTCCCTTCACTCTACATAGGAAGAGATCCTTCAACTTCTACCATGGTGAGCAAACTTTTGCCAGGATCCACAATCTATTGAATGAATAAATAATGATTATTACAATGATGTAATAGGCCAAAGGATGAAGAATTGCCTATATAGGCCTATTTCTTTCTTTCTGTGGAACTATCAAGCTTCAATAGGTTAACGTAATAAAATATTGGGTATTGAGAGTGTTGATTTAGAAGTTATCACAAGCTTGTTATGACTATATAGGCCAACAAATTTGAATTTTCCAAACTTCAATACTGTGTGTGTTTAGAAATAAAGTATTTTAATTAAGATATCTACCTTGTTTTCTTAAAATTGTATTTATTTATTTTTAATTATTTTTAATACAGTTTCATTGAGATATATTCACATACCCTACAATCATCTACAGTGTACAGTTATTCACAGTACCATCATATAGTTGTGCATTCACCACCAGAATCAATTTTTGAACATTTTAATTACTTCAAAAAAATTAAAAGTAAAAAAGAATGCCTAAAACATAACATCTCCCCTATCACCTCCTATTATGCATTTAATATTTGTCCCCATTTTTCTACTCATCTGTCCATGCACTGGATAAATGGAGTGTGACACAAAGTTTTCACAATTACACAGTCACACCATGTAAGCTACATAGTTACACAATCATCTTCAAGAATCAAGGCCAATGGGTTGCAGTTTGACAGCTTCAGGTATTTCTTTCTAGCCATTCCAACACACTAAAAAGTGAAAAAAAAGGATATATATATAGCACATAGGAAACCCTCCAGAGTGACCTCTTGACTCCATTTGAAATCTCTCAGCCACTGAAACCTTATTTTGTTTCATCTCTCTTCCCCCTTTTAGTCAAGAAGATTTTCTCAATCCCATGATGCTGGGTCCAGGCTCATCCCTGGGAGTCATGTCCTGTGTTGCCAGGGGGATTTACACCCCTTGGAGTCATGTCCTACATAGGGGGGAGGGCAGTGAGTTTACCTGCTGTGCTGGGTGGGCTTAGAGAGAGACAGGCCACATTTGAGCAACAATGAGATTCTCTGGGGAAGACTCTCAGGCACAATTATAAGTAGGCTTAGCCTCTCCCTTGCAGTAATAAGCCTCATGAGGGAAAGTCCCACGAACAAGGGCCCACCCTACTAAATTAGTGGACCTCAATGTTTGTGAGAATATCAGTAATAACCCAGATGGGGAAGTCCAACATTTCCACATTTTTCCCCAGTTCCTCTGGGGGGGTCCACAAATACATTTTTATTCTCTACCCAAATCATTTTGGGATGTATCAGGATTTCACCCCAACCCATACAAACCCACCATGACTGACTTCCCATTCAAAGCTCCAGGTCCTCATGGTGTTCAAATAAACTCACTGTACAAGTTAAATTGTTTAGCATGCTATAGAAAGTATAGATCCTGAACCAAATAAAAATCTCTTCCCTTGGTCTCACATAGAAGTTAAAGTTTTAAAACACAGTCAGTATCGTCCTTTACCGTTTGGCCTAAGTTGCCTTAGTCCTAAGTAGATCCATTTCATTCATATCTCTAATTGAAGTCTGAACTCTTTTTCAGCTTTTTTGACAGTTGTCATATGAGGTAATAGTGGCATTCATAGCTGATGAGCTCTAGCTCCAAGCTTTAGGTGTCACACAGATACCCAAAGTTCCAGAGACCTACCATGTTATACACAGAGTTCAGCATCTCAGAATTTAGAAATAATCATTACAACTCAGGAATAGATGTGAGAGCTCTAAGAGCTTACAATCTGGGGACCTTTACATTAAGCCTTCCCCTGATAACCTGTGCTCCAAGATTCAATTATCAGAGTTGCACATTATAGTTAGTCCATATTAGATGATAATGTATGTCTTTTCATTTCTGGCATACTTCTGTCAAAATACTGTCCTCAAAATCCATTCACCTAGTTGCATAATTCACAACTTCATTCCTTCTTGCAGTTGCTCAATATTGTATGCATATACCATGGTTCACCATTCTGTTCATTGTCTATGTACACTTAGTACACCTCCATCCATTGTGAACTGAGAATACTGCTACCATAAACACCAGTGTGCAAATATTCATTCATGTCCCTACTCTCAGATCTTCCAAGTATATACCCCATAATGAGGTTGCAGGACCTTATGTCACCCACATACTTAGCTTCTTGTGAAACCACCATACTGTCCTCCAGGTAGGCTACACCATTCTACTTCCCCACCAACAGCGAATAGGTATATCCCTCTCTCCATGTTTTCTCCAGCACTTGTATCCCTGTGCTTATTTTTTTCCCTGTGATTTTATAGGGATAGATTCACATATCTTACAATCATCCATGGTGTACAATCATTTTTTCACAGCATTAACATATAGTTGTGCATTAATTACTACCCTCAGCACTTGAACATACTCGTTACTCAAAAAATAAAAAAGTTAAAAAATAATAAAAAGGATAAAACAAAAAGTAAAAATAAAGTAAACTACAACAATAAGGTCGGACAATAACACCACTACCAAGAATCCCATACCCCTCCCTTATATCTCCCTCTCATAGACATTTAGCTTTGGTGTATTGTCTTTGTTACATTTAATGGGAGCATATTACAATGCTACTGTTAACCATAGACTCCAGTTGCATAGATTATATTTTTCCCCAATACAATTCCCTTTTCAACACCTTGAAAGGTTGGCATTCATTTGTTCTCCCACATGTAAAAACATATTTATATTTGTACATTTAGTCACTATAATACTGTGTGGTTTTGACCACTTTATTTAGATGTAATTCACTGGCAAAAAACATCATCTATTGAAAGAGGGCAATTCAATATTTTTTCAGTATATGCACAAGGTTGTACAACCATCACCATAATCTAAGTTTAGAACATTTTTGTCCCCCCAAAAGAAACCTAGTATCCATTAGCCATCGCTCTCTATTCCCCCATAAATTACCCCCACCCAAGCCCTAGACAATCACTAATCTACTTTCTGTCTCTACAGATTTACCTCTTCTGGACATTGAATCATATAATATGTGGTCTTCTTTCATTTTCAGTGTTTTCAAGTTCCACTGATGATATAGCATGATCATACTTCATTTTCTTAAGTTTTATTGCTGATTAACATCCATTGCATGGATATATCACATTTTATTTATTGATTCATCAGGTGGTGGATGCTTGGGTTATTACCATTATTTGGATAGTATGACTAATGCTGCTATGAACATTTTTGTACAAGTTGTGTAGATGTCTCTTTTCATTTGCCTTGGGTATACAACTAGATGTGAAATTACTGGGTCATTATGTAACTCTATGCTTAAAATTTAAGGAACTGTGAAACTGTTTTCTAAAGTGGCTGTACATTCCAACCAGCAATGTATGAGGGATACAATTTCTCTATATTTTTAGAAAAACTTATTTTCTGTCTTTTTTTATTGTAGCCATCCTAATGGGCATGACATGGTATTTCATTGTGGTTTTGATTTATATTTCCCTTATAACTAATGACATTAAACATCTTTTCATGTACTTCTTGGCCATTAGTATATTTTTTGGAGAAATATCTGTTCTTTCTTTCGCCCTTTTTAAATTTGGGTTGTTTGTCTTTTTATTGAGTTGTAACTGTTCTTTATAAATTCCAGTTACTTACAAATCCATTTTACGATATATGATTTGCAAATATTTTATCCTATTCCCTGGGTTCTTTTTCTTGATGACATCTTTTGAAGCACAAAAGACTTTAATTTTGATGAAGTCTAATTTATTTCTTTTTCTTTTGTCACTTATGCTTTTGGAGTCATAGCTAAGAAATTCTTATCTAATCCAAGGTCACAAAAATTTACTTTTGTTTTTTTTCTAAGAATCATATAAGTTTTTCTTACATTTAGGCCTATGACCACATTTGAGCTCATGTTTGTATATGATGTGAGGAAAAGATGCAACTTCATTTTTTGTATGTGGCTATTCAGTTGTCACAGCACCATTTATTATAAAATATTATTCTTTTCTCATAGTATTGTCTTTGCAGCTTTGTTGAAAATCAATAGACGATAAGTGACAAGATTTATTTCTGGACTCTCAGTTCTATTCCTTTGATATATATGTTTATCTTTATGCAAGTACCACAATGCCTTGATTGCTGTTGCTTTGTAGTAAGTTTTGAAATTGGAAAGTGTGAGTTCTCCATATTTGTTCATCTTTTTCAGTATTGTTTTGGCTATTCTTGGTCTCTTACATTTCTGAACGAATGTTAGAATCAGTATGTCTATCTCTGCAACAAAAAATGTTGGGATTTTGACAAAGATTACATTGCATTTGTAAAAAATCTTGAGGAGTATTGCCAATATTAAGTCTTCTAATCTATGAACATGAGATGTTTTTCCATTTATTTAGATCTCTTTCATTTCTTTGAACAATCTTTTTCATTTTCAGTGTACAAGTTTTACACCTAAGTATTTTATTATTTTTGATGCTATTATAAATAGAATTGTTTTATTAATTTCATTTTCTAAATGCTCATTTCTACCATATAGAAATACAATTGGTTCCTGCTTATTGACCTCATATACTGAAACTTTTCCAAAATTGTTTATTAGTTTGAATAGTTTCTTTTGGTGGCTTCCTTATGCTTTTCTGTATACAACATCAAATCTGCCAAAAGAGATAATTTTACTTCTTTTTCCAATCTGGATGCTTTTTATTATGTTTCCTGCCTAGTCATTCTTGCTAGAACCTTCTGTACAGTGTTGAATAGAAATGGTGAGAGTGGACATCTTTGTCTTGATACTGATCTTGAAATTGTATTCATTCTTTCACCATTAATTAAGATATTTGTTGTGAATTTTTCATAGATCCCCATAATTAGATTGTGGAAATTCCCTTGTACTCTTGTTTGTTGAGTGTTTTTATAAAAGAGGATGCTGAAATTTGTCAAATGCTCTTTCTGGGTATTTTGAGATAATGTTGTCAATTTTGTTCTTTATTCTAGTAACATGGCATATTACATTGGATTAAATATCACTTGGCCAGGATGTATTTGTTCCTTTTGATTTGTTGCTGGATTTGCATTGATAGTATTTTTTGAGGACTTTTATGTTTATAAACAAAAGGGATATTTGTCTGTAGTTTTGTTTTCTTGTGATATCTTTGGTTATAGCATCAGGGTAATATTGGTTCCATGGAATTAGTTGTGATGCATTTTCTTCTCTTCTATTTTCTGGAAGAGTTTGTAAAGGGTTGGTGTTAATTCTTCCTTTAATGTTTGGTAGTATTCCCCAGTGAAGGTGTCTGGGCCTGAACTTTCTTTGTGGGAAGTTTTTAAATTATGAAGTCATTCTCTTTACATATTATGCATATATTCAGATTTTCTATTTACTCTTGAGTCAGTTTTAGTAGCTTTTGTCTTTCTAGGATTCTGTCCTTCTCAATCTATGTTGTCTAATTTTTGGAATACAGTTGTTTACAATATTCCCTTATAATAATTTTTATTTCTGTAAGTTCAATAGTGATATCACCTCTTTCATTCCTGATTTAAAATATTTTAGTCTTCTTGATTTATTTGTCTCAAAAGTGTTTTTAGAGTGGAAGAAGTATATTTTATTGAGACTGTGAAGAATGTTTATTAAATTATAATAATAATACAAATTATTTAGTCAATTAGGTTTGATCTTGTAGGAGTTCTGGTACAATACAGAAGAGGTTATGTGGGGTTTTAAAGGTGAATATACAAGCATTTGTGCCTTTCTTCTTTCTTTCCTTTCAGCTAAATTCATTTGGGTCAAATGGGCCTCTGTAGTTGGCTCTCCAAGTTTACTGAGCCCCTACTTATTATGAAGCATTTGAAAGATTTTCTGTATAGGGGGACATATTTGAAATAATGGACTCAGTCCCTGCATTAGTGGGCAGAGTAATGTGGAGAGAAGAGGATTTCAGCTACTGTAGTCACTATAATTTATTATACCCATCACACAAATGAAAACATTGAGAGCAAGGGAAGTAAGATGACTTTACAAAGATTGTATACACCTTTACTGAGAAAGAGGGAATCAGAACACAGGTTTCTTACAAGTGTAGTTACAAAACACACTGCAAAGGAGACTAGGAAATGTAGTCTTTGCCTGTGACCAGGAAGAAAAGAAGAATGGAGTTTAGTGGTCAGCTAATAATTTCTAATATCCTCTGATAGTTCAAGTTAGGAAGGAAGATGGAGCCAGTATATACGGTAAGGAGAAAGGGGATTTTGATGAAATAGTCCATTATGAGCATGGAGTTGTTGTGAAAGGAAGCATAAAAAATAGCTATTATTCATATAAGTACTGGGTTATGTGTTTTCCATGAATTATCCTATTTGTGATGATTTGGAGGTTTTATGGAACTCAGAAAAGATCACATTCTTAAAACTAATCCATTCCTGTGGGTATGGACCTATTGTGGGTGGGACCTTCTGATTAGGTTATTTCAGTTGAGGCATGCCCCAGGTGGGTCTTAATCTTCTTATTGGAGTCCTTTGTAACAGGATGAAATATAGGAGAAACACAGAATACAGAGAAAAAGACACAGCTGCTGAGAGAGAAGGACACACACAGATGTTGAGAGAGAAAGCCACAGGAACAAAGAGGTAGCCATTGAAGCCAGAAGCTGGAAGCAGTGGAACCCAGAAGAGAATGGAGAAAGCAGCAGACACCACCATGTGCCTTGCCACATGACAAAGGAGTCCCAGATCACGAGCATCCTATCTTCAGGAAGAAGGTATTGTCTTGATGATGATGCCTTGATTTTGACATTTTCATAGCCTAAGAACTGTAAGCTTGTAAGCTAATAAATTTCCCTTGTTAAAAGCCAGCCTATTTCTGGTATATTGTATTTCACCAGCTTTAGCAAACTAAAACACTATTCAATGCTCACAACTCTGTGAGGTAGTTATTATTATTATTATCCTCATTTTAAAGATGAATAAACTAAGGACTAGAGAGCTAGGCCACTACATTAAGTTCACACAGTTAGGGGAAAAAATAGATGTTTATGAAGCCAAACCACCCAACTCCAATCACTCTGTGGTATTATTTTTCTCTGTACTTTAGATATAATGCAGGAATTCAAATATTTTGTGACAGATTACTTCTGGTTGCAATTATTAGGGAAAATATACAGTAGGTAGGATTTGAGTAGGTTCTTGAAGAATGAGTGGGATTGAAGTTGGAAGAATTTAAATGTTCAGGAATTTCAGGTAAATGAGTAGAAGGCTCATGAGCAAAACTTAGGAAGTGAAAGTTATATTCAGAAGATAATGAATTGAGTGAAGAAGTTTTATGGGTAAAAATATGGAAGATGAGCATGGAAGGACTGAGAAGATTTGAATGTTAGGCTAAGGGGTATTGACTTGATCCTATAGACAATGGGGGGAAATGAAGTACTTTGAGTTGGTGAATGTCAAAACGATGTTGGTTACATATAATCAGTAGTCTTGGTGTAATTTGAGGGATGCTAGAAAACCCCTTCACCATTTATAACTTCCTTACCCAAGTACCATATTTCTGAAGTTCCACTATTAGGGATTTATTCCTTTAGGTTATTATCTAACATTTCTTTTAAAATGCAAACATCCTTAGAAACATTAACACTGTCAACGAGCTCTCAATATGAAATTCTTTAACAGTTCCTTTCATCCCTCAGAGCAGAAGCTACCCAAAGGCACAGAGTATATGAGCAGAAAGAAGAAAGTGTCTCTGGAAGAGGAAAAAAGAGAGAGATGGTTGCCATGGTTCCTCTGCCTGCCTTTGGCTTTGATTTTGAGCCAGCACCCAGCTCCAGACATTTGAATTACTAACAACCTTCTCTTGAAGAGGGTGCAGAGAAAGAGGACCGTTTTCCTGTCTGCAAAAAAAAAAGTTTTGTTTTAGGCTTCTGGTAGACCAAGGTGTTGGGTATGATGCTCCAGGGTGCCATTCTCCTACAACATCTTTGAACAACTAGCAAAAGCTGGCAGAACCATCTTCCTCAAAACTCCAGAAAACAGTTTAAGGGTTGCAGTAGCTGGGAAAGTGCCAAATCAAGAAAATGAGTTTTGAAAACTATAGGAGAACCTTGTAGTGTCCTTGCTGGTGCCTTCCACAACTTCTCCCTGGTGCAGTGTGGAGCCAGCCTGTGCTCCCATTGTGGGTCCTTGGTCTGTTACAGAGGGAGATAGTAACTCTTATGTGCATAATGGGATACTTGTATGCTGATACCAATTATTAGATAGCAGACTGAAAGAATGAACCAGGACAGTGTCTCTGGCTCACCCTGCCAGAACATGCCTTGCAGGCAGCAGCAGGTTGCATACATCTAAAGCAGTGTAAGAAACAAGTCAAAGCATCTTGGGGCAAAGGATTACTGGCTTTAAGACATACAATACAGCACCTGGGAGAGGGTTGGAGTTTGTTTCATAGGGAGTAGAGGAGAAATTCAAATTCTTATAAACAGAATTCCTAAGACTTTTAAAAAGTGCAAGTCCAAGACAAAACAAGCTCAGAAAACATTAAGAGGACCCTGGACTTCATTTTTGACTTGGGCTGATCTTCTTGATAGGAGAGGTGAACTATGAAGGAGAGCACCAACACAGAGCCAATTTGCAAAGATTTTGAAAAGTGTTTATTTCATTGGTTGGTTTCTTTTTGTTGGCTCCTGGCACTCAAGAAAATTGCTGTCATATCAATGTCAAGGTACAAACTTAAGGAACACACAGCACAGGTACTAAATCCCAGAGATTAACACCATAAACTATTAGAAATATGGTGTGGAATAAAAAATTACAAGGCAAACAAAGAAACAGGAAATGAAGGCACATCCAAAGAGACAGGATAAAAATTCAGAAACCATTACTGAAGAACACCATACTTTGGGCATATTGGGCAAAGACTTTACAAAAACTATCTTCAATACACTCAGGGAGATAAAGGAAAATACAGAGAAATAACTAAAGGGTAAAAGGAAAACAATGATTGAGCAATATGAGAATCATAATAAAGAGATATAAATTTTAAAAAGAACTCAAATAGAAATACTAGAACTGAAGACTATAATAACTGAATGAAAAATTCTCTAGAGGGTTTTAAAAGCAGATTGGAACTGGCAGAAGAAATAATCAGTGAACTCAGAGGCAAGAAAATTGAAATGATTCAGGATGAGGAACAGAGAGAAAAAATAATAGAGACAAACAGAGCCTTTATATACTGTTGCGACAATAAAAATGTTACAAACTGAAAAGAAAAACAAAAAATAAGCATAGCCTAAGAGATATGTGAGATACCCTCAAGCATACAAATATACACATAATGGGACTCCCAGAAGGGGAAGAAAGGGAAAACAGGAGAGAAGGCATATTGAAGAAATAATGGCAGAAAATTTCCTAAATTTAACAAAATATATTAATATACACATTCAAAAAGAACAATGTTCCAGTTTGCTAATGCTGCTCTTTTGCAAAATATCAGAAATGAATTGGCTTTTAAAGGGGGTTTATTTGGCTACAAAACTACAGACTGAAGGCCATATAGTGTCCAAGGTAAGACATCAACAATTGGGTACCTTCAATGAAGGATGGCCATTGGTATCCAGAAAACCTCTGTTAGCTTGGAAGGCCTGTGGCTGGTATCTAGTTGCTCCCAGGTTGTGTTTCAAAATGGTGTTCTCCAAAATGTCAGTATCAGCTTCCAATGGTCATCTTCAAAATGTGCCTCTCAGCTGCAGCTCCTCTCTCAGCTCCTGTGCATTCCTCAAAGTGTCCCTCTTGGCTGTAGCAAGCTCACTCTTGTCTGAGCTTATATAGTGCTATATGAAACCAATGAAGGCCCATGCTGAATGGTTGGGGCCACACCTCCATGGAAATTATCTAATCAGAGTTATAATCTACAGTTGGGTGGGTCACATCTCCATGGAAACACTCAAGGAATTACAATCCAATCAACACTAATATGTCTGTCCACACAAGGTTGCATCAAAGATAATGGCATTTTGGGGGACATAACCTATCCAAACCAGCACATTCCACATGCTGGACCCCCAAATGATATGAACCCCAAACAGGATAAACTGAAAAAGAACTATGCCAAATGCATAGTAGTGAAACTGTCAGATGCCTAGGAAAGGGAGAGTTCTGAAAACTACAGGAGAAAAATAACATGTTATGTACAGGGGAATTCCAGTAAGATTAATTGCTGATTTCTTATCAGAAACCATGGAGGTATGAAGGTAGTGGAGCAAAATATTTAAGATGCTGAAAGAAAACAACTACCAACCAAGAAATTTATGTCCAATAAGACTATCTTTCAAAAATGAGGTAGAGAGTAATGCATTCCCTGACAAACAAAAACTGAGGGAGTTTGCCACCATTTGATCTGCCCTACAAGCTGTGTGAGAGGGAGTTCTTCAGACTGAAAGGAAAAGGCAGTAGACAATGGATTTAAGTAATATAAAGGGGAAAAAAATCTCCACTAAAAGTAACCTTGTGGGTAATTATCAATGCCAGTACTATTGTACTGTATTTTTTTTTTTTTTTTGGTATCTAACTCCACTTTTTGCCTCTCACAAGTTCTAAAATGGAAAAGCATAGAAAATAATGATAAATCTCTGGTGTTGGAAATACAATGCATAAAGATATAATTTTTAACAAGAACAACAGAATGATGGGGCAAAGAGGGGTACAGGAATAGTATACATTTATACTGTTAAAGTTTGTACTAAATTAAATGTCAATGTTATAGATTTAAGATGTTAAATTTGAGCCCCATGGTAACCAAAAAGAAAATACATGAAAAATATATACAGAAAGTAATGAGAAGGGACTTAAATGGTACAATACAAAAAAAAAAAAAAAACCCAACAAATAAACATGAAAGTAGATGTTAATGGAATAATTGAGGGACAAAAATGGTATGACTTACAAAGACCAAATAGCAAAATGGCAGAATAACTTCCTGCATTATCAGTAGTTACTTTAAATGTAAATAGATTAAACTCTCCAGTGAGAAGGCAGAGATTCCAGAATGGATAAAAAGCATGATCTAACTATATGCTGTTTACAAGAGACTAACCTTAAATTCAAAGACACAAGTAGGTTGAAAATGAAATGTTGGTATACAATACACCACACAAGTGGTAACCAAAAGAGAGGTAGGGTAGCTGTACTAATACCAGATAAATAGACTTTAAGTAAAAAAAAACAACAACAAAAAAAACTGTTGTGAAGGGAAAAAGAGGTCACTATATACTGAAAAGTATAGGGTGTACTTCATAGAATGAGTTTGAAAATGTTCCCTCCTCTTCAATTTTTGGAAGAGTTTAAGCAGGATTGGTGTTAATTTTTGTTGAAATGTTTGGTAAAATTCAACAGTGACATTATTTGGTCCTGGGTTTTCCTTTGTTGGGAAATATAAGCATCACTCTAATACTCTTAATTCCACAAGAAGACATAATTATAATTATATATGCACCTAAAGTCAGGGCACCAAAATATATGAAGCAATTATTGACAGACTTGAAGGGAGAAATAGTTCTACAGTAATAGTATGATTTCTAATTGCATCACTTTCAATAATGGATAGAACATATAGAAAGAACATCAATAAAAAATAGAAGCCTCACACAATACTCTTAACCAACTAGACCTAAACGTACTATGTAAAACCCTTCACCCAACAACAGTAGAATACACATTGTCTCTAGTGCACATGGGTCAAACTCCAGGATAGATTATATGTTAGGTCACAAAATAAGTCTCAATAAATTAAAAGAATGTTGAAATCATAAAATGCATCTTCTCCAAACACAATGGAACGAAACTAGAAGTGAATAACAGAGAAAGAACTGGAAAATTTTTAAGAATGTAGAAATATAAAATGAATTCTTAAACACCAATGGCTCAAAGAAGTAAGCAAAAGGAAAATTAGTACATACTGTGAGGTAAATGAAAATGAGAACAAAATAGTACAAATCTTATGGGATGCAGCAAAAGCAGTGCTAGGTGGGAAATTTATAGTTCTAAATGGTTACATTAAAAAAGAGGAAAGTTCTCATATCACCGACTTAATCTCACAATTGGAGGATCTAGAAAAAGAGGATCAAATAAAACCTAAAGTGAGAAAAAGGAAGAAAATAACAAAGATTAGAGGGGGTATAAATGAAGTAGAGTAAAACAGCAATAGAGGGATTTGACAAATCAAAATTTTATGCTTTGAGAAAAACAAAAATTGACAAAACTTTAGCTAGATTGATGAAGAAAGAAAAAGAGACAGGATGTGAATAACTTATATCAGAAATTAAAAGGGGAGACATTACTACTGACCCCACGGCAATAACAAGGATTATAAGAGAATTCTATGAATAACTGATGCCAAAAAATCAGTCACCTAGATGAAATGAACAAATTCCTAGAAACATGTAAAATACCCACTTTGACTCAAGGAGAAATAGAAGATCTCAGCAAACAAATAACAAGTAAAGATATTGAATAAGCAATTGAAAATCTCCCAACAAAGGAAAGCCTGAGACCAAATTATATCACTGATGAATTTTTACCAAATATTTCAACAAGAATTAACACCAATCCTGCTTAAACTCTTCCAAAAATTGAAGAGGAGGGATCATTTCCATTTAATTCTATGAAGCCAGCATCACCTTAATTAAAAAAAAAAAACAGATATAGTACAAGAAAAGAAAATTACAGGCAATATCTCTTATGAATATAGATGTAAAAATTTAAAAAAATCCTAACCAACTGAATCCAACAGCACTTTAAAAGAATTATACACCATGATCAAATGGGACTTATCCTGGGTATACAAGGGTTGTTCAACATAAGAAAATCAATTAATGTTGTACTCCACATAATAGAACAAAGAGGGAAAAAACCACAATCCTCACAATTGATGAAGACAAGGAATTTGACAATTTCCAGCACTTAGAAACCTGGGAATATAAGGACACTTCCTCAACTTGATAAAGGGAACATGTGAAAAGCCCACCATTAACATAATACTCAATGTTGAAAGACTAAAAGCTTTCCCTCTAAGATCAGGAGCAAGGCAAGGATGCCTACTATCATCCCTGTTATTCAACAATGTACTGAAATTTCTGAGGAGAGAAATTAGGCAAGCAAAAGAAATAAAAGGAATGTAAATTGGAAAGGAAGAATTAAAACTTTCCCTATTTGCAGATGGCATGACCTTATATATAGAAAATCCTGACAAATCCACAAAAAAGCTACTAGACCTAATAAATAGATTCAGCAAAGTAGCAGTGTACAAGGTTATCTTGGAAAAAATCAGTAGTGTTTCTATACACTAATCATGAACAATTTGAAAAGGAAATTTTTAAAAATTCCATTTACAATATCAACTGAAGGAACCAATTATCTACAAATAAATTCAAGCAAGGATGTAAAGGAACTGTACACAGAAAAATATAAAATGCTGCTAAAAGAAATCAAAGATGACCTAAATAATTGGAAGGATATTCCACTTTCATGAATTAGGAAGCTGAACATTGCTAAGATGTCAATTCTATCCAAAGTAGTTTACAGATTGAAAATAATTCCAATCAAAATTCTAACAGCCTTCTTTGCAGAAATGGAAAAGCCAAATATCAAATTTATATAGAAGGGTATGGGACACTGAATAGCCAAAAACATCCTGAAAAAGAACGAAGTTGGAGTAATCACACTTCCTGATTTTTAAAACTCAGTACAAAGCAACAATAATCGAAATAACAGAGTACTGGCACAAGGACAGACATATACACCAGTGGAATTGAATTGAGAGTTCAGAAGTAATCCTTCATATCTACAGTCGATTGATTTTTGCCTGCAATTTTATTGAGATATATTCACATACCATACAATCATCCAAAGTATACAAACATTTGTTCACAGTATCATCATATAGCTGTGCATTCCTCATCACAATTTTTGAAAATTTTCACTATTCCAAAAAATAAAAATAAAAATAAAAGTGAAAAAGAACATCCAAAACATACCACCCCACCATTGCCACTATGATTCATTTTCTTTTTTGTCCCCATTTTTCTACACATCTGTCCATACACTGGATAAAGGGAATGTGAGCCATAAGGCTTTCACAATCACATGGTCACACCATGCAAACTTTATAGTAAAACAATCATCTTCAAGAATCAAGGCTATTGGAATGCAGTTCAACAGTTTCAGGTATTTCCTTCTAGCTCTTCTAATACACTGAAAATTATAAAGGAATATAATGCATAGGAATAACCTCCAGAATGGCCTCTCAACTCCATTTGAAATCTTCCAGCCACTGTAACTTTATTTTCTCTTTCCCTGTTTGGTCAGTAAGGTTTTCTTAATCCCATTATGCCTGTTCCAGACTCATCCATGGGAGTCATGTCCCACATTGCCAGGGAGATTTACACCCCTGGGAGTCATTTCCCATGCAGGGGGGGAGGGCATCGAGTTCACCTGTCATGTTGTTTTAAAGAGAGTGGACACATTTGAGCAACAAAAGTGTTTCTCTGGGGGTGACTCTTAGGCACAATTACAAGTAGGCTTAGCCTCTCCTTTGCATTAAAAAGCTTCATAAGGGCAAGCCCCAAGAATGGGGACTTGACCTTCTAAATTGTTAGTCCCCAATGCTTGTGAGAATTATCAGTAATTATCCAGGTGAGGAAGTTTAATACATCCACATTTTTCCACAGTCCCTCAAGGGGCCTTTCAAATACTTTTTATTCTCTGGCCTATTAAACTGGTAGTCCCCAATGCTTGCAAGAATATGAGGAATTCCCCAGATGGATAAGTTTAATATTTCCAAAATTTCCCCCAATCTCTCAAGGGAGCTTTGCAACTACCTTTTTATTCTTTGCCAAAATAACTCTGCAATGTACTGGGGCTTCACACTAACCTGTTAAAACAAACCATATCTCACTCCCTATTCAAGTTTCCATGCAATTATAGTGTTTGAATAAACTTACTGTGCATGTTTGGATGTATTATATCCCCCCAAATGCCATGTTCTTTGATGCAATCTTGGGGGTACAGATGTATTAGTGTTGATTAGGTTGGAAACCTTTGATTGCTTCCATGGGGATGTGACTTAATCAACTGTGGGTGGGAATTTTGATTGGATAAATTCCATGGAGATGTTACCCAACCCATTCAGTGTGGGTCTTAATTGAATCACCAGAGTTCTACAAAAAAAGTTCACAGACAGAAAGAGTTGCTGCAACCAAGTGTAACAGCTCCACTCTCAGCACGGGAGTTGAGAGTGGAGCTGAAACACAACCTGAGATCAGCAGATGCCAAACTGGACTGGAGGGGATAGAGAAGGAACAAATTGAAGGAAAAATTTCTTCAAAGACAGAGCCATGGAGATTGAGGTCTGGAGTCAAGAGGTCTTTGGCAGGGAGAGCAGAGAGGCCCACACACGTGGAAAGGGTGAGTTTGCCCCAGAGGCAGAGGGCAGGCCTTCCATCTCTGTATTCAGGAAGAGTGCTGCCACCCCAGGCCTCAGAGAGGGTGGAGCACATTCCCCAGGGACTGGGGAGAGCCTGGCCACTACCCCAATGTTTGGAAAGTTGAGAGCCTCTGCCATGGAGAGGCAGAGTCCAGGTGACACCCTGATGTTTGAGGAGGGTGGAGCCAAGAAGGTGGTCTCCCCAATGTGTGGATATGTTGGAGCACTCACTCTAAACTTTGAAGAAAAAGGGGCTGCCACCTAAGACTTTGGAAAGGGTTGGATCCCGGCCCTCTCAAGCCCCAAGGATTTTTCATTTGATAAATGACTCTCAGACTTTGAAATCTCATGGATTTGCCCTTCAGGTTTTAGGAACTGTTTTTGGTCCCTTAAATCCTGTTCTCCCTATGGCAATGGCATGTTTATCCTATGACTGTCCCTCCTTTGTATATTGGCAGTAGATAACTTGTCCTATGGCAATGGAATGTTTATCCTATGACTGTCCTTCCTTTGTATATTGGCAGCAGATAACTTGTTCTAAGATTCACAGGTCCATAGCTAGAGGGGAATTTTGCTTTAGGACAAGACCATGACTGTGATTGATTTTGATGGGACTTTGTACTTACCTATTGTTACCAAAATGATTTAAGTTTTTGTGATATTGTGATGGTATGAATCTATTTTGTATATGGAAAGATCATGTCATTTTGGGGTTCAGGGAATGGAATGTGCTGGTTTGGATGTATTATATCCCCCAAAACACCATGTTCTTTGATGCAATCTTGGGCGAACAGATACATTAGTGTTGATTAGGTTGGAATCCTTTGATTGAGTGTCTCCATGGGGATGTGATGAGAAGGGACTCAAATGGTTCAATACAAAAAAAAAAAAAAACCCAACAAATAAATATGAAAGTAGACATTAATGGAATAATTGAGGGACAAAAATGGTATGACTTACAAAGACCAAATAGCAAAATGACAGAATAACTTCCTGCAGTATCAGTAGTTACTTTAAATGTAAATAGATTAAACTCTCCAGTGAGAAGGCAGAGATTCCAGAATGGATAAAAAGCATCACCTAACTACATACTGTTTACAAGGGACTAACCTTAAATTCAAAGACACAAGTAGGTTGAAAATGAAGTGTTGGCAAACAATACACCACACAAGTGGTAACCAAAAGAGAGCTAGGGTAGCTGTATTAATACCAGATAAATAGACTTTAAGTAAAAAAAAAACAAACAAAAACTGTGTTTATGGTGGCAGTTTTCACAGTTAGCAATGGATGTTGGTTGCCTAAGGGTACATTGACTGATGAATGGAATGGTGAACTGTAGAATAATGGGGCAGCTGCAAGAAGGAAAGAAGTTGTAAGGTATGCAACTAGGTAAATGTAGCTTGAGGACAGTGTATTGTGTGAAATAAGCCAGAAATAAAAGACAGGTATTGTAATGCCCCACTAATATGGACTAACTATGATGTCCAAACTCTGAGAATTGAATATGAGGACATAGATTATCAGGAAAAGACTTATTGTAATGGTTTCTAGATTGTAAACTCTTACAGCAGTTATATCTATTCCTAAGTTGTAATGGCTATTTCTAAATTCTGAGATGCCAAGCTCTTAGTGTATAACCTTCTTGGTCCCTGGAATTTTGGGTATCTGTGTGATACCTGAAACTCAGAGCCAGAATTCAGCAGCTATGAATGTCAGCATTACCCCATACAGTAACTGTTAAAGAAGCTGAAAAAGAGATCAGAAGTCAATTAGAGATATGAACAAAATGGACTTGGTTAGGACTAAGGTAAATCAGACTAAAGAGTAAAGGAGGATACTGACTATGTTTTAAAACTTCAACTTCTGTGTGAAACCAAAGGAAGAGATGTTTACTTTGTGGAAAATCTATATGTTCTGTAGCATGCTATATCATTTAGCTTATATGGTGAGTGTTCCGGTTTGCTGATGTTTGCTGTTATGCAAAATACCAGAAATGAATTGGGTTTTATAAAGGGGGTGTGTTTGGTTGCAAAGTTACAGTCTGAAGGCCATGAAAATTTCCAAATGAAGGCATCAACACAAGGATACCTTCACCAAAGGAAGGCCAATGGAGTCTGGAAAACCTGTTAGCTGGGAAGGCACGTGGCTGGTGTCTGCTGATCCCAGGTTGTGTTCCAGCTCCACTCTCAGCTTCTGCTGATCCCAGGTTGTGTTCCAGCTCCATTCTCAGCTCCTGTGCATTCTTCAAATGTCACTCTTGGTTGCAGCACCTCCTTCTGTCTGTGAACTTTTGGTAGGACTCCAGTGATTCAATTAAGACCCACTCTGAATGGGTGGGGTAACACCTCCATGGAAATTATCCAATCAAAGGTCTTGCCCAAAGTTGATTGAAGTACCATTTTATACCCACTTATTTGGCTACGATTCAGAAAACAGAAAATAATGTGTGTTATAGAGAATGTGCTCTCGTTCTTTGCTGGTGGGAATCTACATTATGGTAATTATAGAATTACCATATTCCCTGGACATCCCACCTCTAGGTATGTACCCAAAAACTGAAGGTAGACACATGAACAGATATTTGCACACCAATGTTCATAGCAGCATTATTCCAGATTGTCAAAAGATGGAAGTAGCCCATGTGTCCATCAAAAGATGAATGAATAAACAAAATCTGGTATATACATACAATGGAATACTACTCAGTCATTAAAAAGAATGGTGTTCTAATACATGCAAATACATGGATGAACCTTAAAAGAATCATGTTGAGTAAAATAAGCCAGACTCCAAAGGACAAATATTGTTTGATCTCACTTGTATGCAATAAATAGAATAAGCAATTTCATAGTCAGAAACTAGAACACAGGTTACCAGCAGACAGGGGAAGAGAGTGAAGAGTTAATGCTTAATTGGTACAGAATTTCTGTTTGGGGTGATGGAAAATTTTGGGAGTAGATGGTGGTGATTGTAGCACAACATTGTCAATGTAATCAATACTCACTAAATTATGTATTTGAATGTGGTTAAAAGGGGAAAATTTAGGTAGCATATATATGTAACTAGAATAAAATTTAAAAACACATGTGACTGAACAACAAAAACATTGAACCCTAATATAAACTATTGAATAGTACAATTATAATTATATTGTTTCACCAATTTTAATAAATGTACCACACTAATGCAAAGGAAACTGTGTGTGAGGGGAAGAATATGGGAACTCTGTATTTTCTGCATGATTTTTCTATAAATCTACAATGTTTCCAATAAAAAAATACATTTTGCTTAACAATAAATTACTATCCAGTGTGAGAATCCAAATTCCTAAATTGGCCTGGTCTCATTCTCTCTCTAAAGTAGGTCTTAATTTATTTCATGTTACTGTCCATTGAACTAATGATTATATGCATGTTATGAATGTATATATAAACATACATATATGTATAATAATTATTCCTACAGCCATAAGTACATATTTTGAGAGGAGGTATGTTATAAGAGTCTAATCATTTAGCTTTCAACCATAGAG
Organism: Choloepus didactylus; assembly: GCF_015220235.1. Lineage (NCBI taxonomy): Eukaryota > Metazoa > Chordata > Mammalia > Pilosa > Megalonychidae > Choloepus > Choloepus didactylus. The sequence continues at coordinate 158,088,556 of NC_051334.1, read as the reverse complement.
CTCTGTTAGATGAGTGTTTCTCTACATTGTGCTTTAAGAGCTGAGAGAAACTCTGCTGGGAGACATGTACTTTAACTTGGAGAGCTTATGGCAATAAGCAGGAAGGAAAGTACTGAGTGTGGGATTGTGGGTGGTTGGCTGAGTCATAGGGAAGGAAGATACCTAGATACTTCAGTCATCGTTGGGAAGTCTGTTCTGGGAAAAGAGGGGAGATAGATTAAGAAAGGACAATCAGGCAGGGAATTGGTCTCTGACATGTGTCCTCAGGACTCTGGGAAATGGGGATTTTACAGGACACAGACAGGGTCAGCCCTAAAAACTCTGTAGTTCCACATGAAATCTCTCTGTGACAGCATGCCATAGGTGCTAATTTTGGGTCATCTTTGAGAATGTCTCTTGAGTAGTAAACTATAGTAGAAGTGAGTTGATTTTTTTTTTTCTCACATAAAATGTTCTGTTGAGAGAGAGAAAGAAAGGGAAAGAGAAAGAATGAGATCTTGGAACTTTATAGTCAGTGAGAGCTGGAGGGCCAGGTTTGCTTTGCTAAAACAATTTCCCAGATGGTAACTGTCACTGAATGTGTTAGCTGACAGGATTGAGAGAAAGACAGAAGAGTGACGTACACTCAAAACCAGATATACAGGCATTGTGTTTGCAAATGTTACCTCAGTCAAAACACTTCAACTGGATTGACTCTTCCCTCCCTTCTGGTCACCCACTGCCAATGACAGTTGACCATCAACTTTCACCTCACGTGCCATCCTTCCATTCTTTGAGTGGCTGGATCAGTATTGTATGTGCAGGGATTACTAGCAGCTATGTTTTGTATCATATTCTGTGGTTTGTAACCAACATAATCCTAATCAATACAATCTGGAACATAGTAAGTGCTTAATAATATTTCCTGAGCTGAGCTCAGTTGAGAAGTCTTGATTTCTGTCTTAAGTGATCTTCCTTTCACTCTGGTTTGGGAGACAAAAATAACCCATCTGAAACATTTGAAAAACAATACAGAATATCACATCATCAAGCATTTAGTAATGGAATGCAGACTGTTAGCACTACAGGAGTGCAGAGAAAGGTTTGTTGTGCGAGGTTTGGGGCTAACCAGGAAAAGCTTTATGAAGGTGATTGAATTTAAGCTTAGCCTTGAAGGATGGGTAAACTTTAGTTTTGACCCTGGTGTTCCAAAAGAAAGGTTTCAGAGGCCCCTTACAGACCTTAGAAATGCCCCAGCAAAGCATAGATGACAATTATCCAGAAATGATTCAAACAATTTCAAAATCACTAGGGCAGGGATGGGGGGGGGGGGTCCCCAAATGGGGTAGATCTAGACTGTGCCATTTGTAAACAGAAGGCCATTTGACAGAAATTAGCCAATGTTGGCTGGGACTAACAGTGATGAACAACTTGGTCAACATTAGAGGGGCTCTAGAAAGCTAAAAAACCTGGAGATAATATTTTATTAACTAGTCTCCACTCTGGCCTGAAGGTGACACTAATGATTCCTTAATTAAAATGCTGGGGCTAAATGACAGTGGCTAGTTAGGATTTACTAACTCAGAATCAATATCTGTGAATTTGAAAGTTCCTTTCAGAGAGCATGGGAGGCAAAGTTTCCTTTTCCTCTTCTTTATTTCTTTTCTGTCATTAGATATGCTAGGCCAATTTTTTCATGTGACTTGAGAAGATGGCATGGAATGCTTGCTTGGGCACCAAATGGCTGGTTTGTTCACAGCTGTTAAATTGCATAATCTGCAAAGGCCATTTGCTTTGCTTTCCTTGCCACATGGATTTGAAACCTTAGATCTAAGAAAAAAAAAATGTTTACCCTAGATCTGGCTGTGTCCTGGGGAACCAAAGCTTTATGCAGCCTTTCAACCAGCACTATGAAGGTTTATTAGATGTAAAAAAAATGCATTTGCTATTCTTTCAGAGCAGTTAATGTAGTTACTACATATAAAATCTTGATAATATTTTCTATTACCCAGGAAAAATTATTGGTTGTGTATATACATAAGCATGCAGGTATTATAGATATGCCATTAATAGTTTATGCTCACACACACAAACTGTGTTCAATTCACTTCAGACATTTAGTGTTTACTGTGATAGCTATTGTGTTATACATTAGGGAAAAAAAAGATAAGTAAGACCAAGTCTTTACCCTCAAAATATTCACAGTGTAATAAATGCAATAAAAAGAGAAGACAAACAAGGTGTAGAGGGAATACAGAGGGAGCATGGATGAACTTTATTCCAGAGATCAGGAAGACTTCTCTGAGGAGAAAACTTCTGGCTGCTTCTTAAAAATATTGGGCATTCATCAGATACACAGAAAGGAGATGAGTTGAGACAGGTTAGAGGTATGAAAAACGTTTTGCAAGCTCTGAGGCACCTTTGACTCAGGGCAGGAAGGGGGTGCATCTGGTGAGAACAGTCAGGCTCCTGAAACCAGAGGAGGTAGAACAAAGTAAAATACATTGTTCAACTATGTAGCATGGACCAATCATAATAACCCATTCACAATCCTTGGTTTGAATGTTTACTACACCTATTGCAATAGCTTACTTACTAACCTTGGGTTGCATGTTTATTAACCAATTACAAGAATGTATAGACAACCAATTGCAATAGCTTACTTACACTACTTAATTTGAATGATTACTCACCAATCACAATGTGCCAAATGTACCAATGTCTCAAACTCCATCTCCTTTTGTTTAATTTGATAAAAAGCCCTTGTGCCAGACCACGGGTGGCATTTCTCTCTCTTGAGCATGCCCTGCACTCACCCCTTAGAGCATGTACTTTCACTTTCCTCAATAAACTTTTCTCACTTGCTTATACCTACTTGTCTCATTCTTGAATTTCTTCTTGAGATGAGACAGTGACCCTGAAATGGAGCTTCTGTAACATCTTTCTTGGCAAAAGGGAGCTCCACTAGTAGAGAGAGGTAATCTATGTGAGAACAGCATATATAAAGGCAAGATGCAGCAAGATTTGCTGCAGGAACGCTATGTAATTCAGACTTGCTAAAGCATAAGATGGAAAGGTTTGGATTGGGGAAGATAAGCCTGGAAAGGCAGGCAGGAGCCAAATCATGAGGTACCTCATACACTTTATTTTGCACATGGTCAGGAGCCATTGATGGGATTTAAACAAGATTATGTAAACCAATCCACATTCATATGTTCATTCAGGCTGTCAGCCAGTTAGTAAGAATTTATTGAGCTACTACGATGGTACTATGGGTATAGTCTTTCTCTTGATGGAGCTTAAGGTCAAGTGGTAAGATAGATACTGGAAAAAACAGATGTAAGTATGATGAGTGCTCTGAAAGAGAAGAACAGAATGCTATGAGGGTTAATTTAGTCTGGAGATGTAGGGTCAGAGAAGAAGTAATGAAATATGAATGGAAGTTAACTAAGCAAAAGGGGAAGGGGAGAGCTTCACAGATAGAGGGTGGGATATGTGCAGAATCCCTGCAGGAGAAACCAACATGATGACTCAGGGTAAATGAAAGAACATGTGGGTTGTGGGAATATGAAGGGCCATGACAAGGATAGTAGATGAGGCTGGGTTGGTTTGCTAGTCTTTTTTGTCTGTTGGTATTTTGGTTTAATCAGATTGGAAGATCACCCTAGCAGCAGAATTGGGAGTGAGTTGTGGGAGTGAAAATGGGAAACAAGGAAAAAAAAGGGTATTGTAGCAGTCCAAGGGAGATATGATGAGACTTGATTTAGGGCAATGACAGTGGGAATAGTGAGGAGAGAATGAAGTGGAAAGATGTTTAGGTTGTAGGACAAATAGGACTTAATTACTGATTACATCTGGGGGCTAAGGAAGAGAGAGGAATGGAGGATGACTTGGTTTTCTGACTTGGTTACTAGGGAGAATGGGAACCAGCAAACAAGATAGGGAGTGTAGCATGTTTCAATTCCAGCATTGCTTCCATTTGTTGACTGCTTACATGGACTTGGGACTTCTTGTCTTACTCTGCTGGTCAGCATTTGTGTCCTCTATCTAAAATTAATTATAATTAAAACAAAAATAGCACATGCATATCATAAAACAGCTCACACAGTGCAGAAATATATGAAATGAATTTAAATCAAAAGCCCTCCCCATAACTCCTGGTCCATCTCCCCAAGATTAACCTCTGTTAACAATTTCTTCTGGAAAAATATTATAGGTACTTCTCAGCATATATATGTAGTCTTTTTACATTTACACAAATGGAATTTGCAGACTGTTCTGCACCTTGCCTTTCTCACTTTAATATATCTTAGAAACCATCCTATATCAGAACATTCCTCATTCTTTATAGTAATGACTTAATACAGTATTTCATTATATGGATTTGGCCTAGTTTAATTTACCATTCTCTTATTGATGGGCATTTAGGTGGTTTCTAGGATTTTTTGTTTGCTGTTATTCACTAATCAAACAGTTATTGAGGGACTTCTGTGAGCCAGACATAATCCCTGCCTTTGTGGAATTAACAACCTGATGGGAAAGATAGTCATTAATTAAATTGCACAAATGTAAAATCACGGCTGTGACATATGCCCTGAAGGAGAGGTACACAGTGCTATAGTAATCTGTATTAGAGTATTTGATCTAGTCAGGGAGGCCAGGAAATGTTCCCCTGTAGTTCATGCTTGAAGAGACTGCTAAGCAATTAGTAGGAGATAAAGTGAAGAGGGGAATAGATCATTCTAGGCAGAGTACAAAGGAAATATGCATTTTTTATTTTGATATGAAAGAAGGAATCCTTGTTACACAATATTCATTATCTGAACCCCAATAGTTATAAGACTTTATGGAGAAGTAAAAGTCATTAGAACACAAAAATATTCTCTAGTGAATTCTCTACTTAACACTAGAGCCTATCCTTGCCCATCATATAAATGTATTTGTAGCTTTTACAATGGAAAGAGAGTGCAAATCAACTGTAAAATAAAATTTCAAGTGTTGTAAAAGATACAAGACTTAATGAAGTTGATGAAAATGATGCTGGAGATGTTTGAATCCCACAAAACCATTGACAAGTGAGGACTTGGCAGAGTTAACTTTTGAAGAAAGGAACAAATTCGCAAAGACAGTGACAGTATGATTATGATAAAAGAGAATGATTGGACTATCAGGAATTAAGAGAGGTTCTTGGGAAAATTGATTAAGTCCTTGAATATTTTTGTAAAACTTACTTTTTATGATGCTGCTGTGAAATGAGGGGAAAGATGCCTTATTGTACTATCATGCCATTTTTCCACAAAAATCATGCCCCAAACCCCTGTCAATATTTGATTATTTTATTCTTTGAAGAATGAGTGCATAGTTGCATTATAATCATTATTTTTAAAATATATAAAATAAAATGACTTTTGTAGTTTTTTTGAATAGTAAACTTTATGTTTAGAGCAGTTTTAGGTTTATAGAAAAATTTGCACATAAAGTGAAGAGAGTTCCCACATTGCCAACCCCCCCCCCCCCACATATGCAGTTTTAATTTAACTTTTAAAGGTAAAATACAAATTAAATTTAAAAAATCTACTATGATATTCTGGTCCCCATTTTAAGTAGATTTCCTTTAAGTGGCCCCCTTTCCAGTACTATTTATTCTTGGATACCCAGACTGCCTCTATTGTCCAATTATCTTCCCCAAAAGTGGCAACAATTTGCATTTCCATCAACATGGTATGAGAGTGAATGAGAATACCTACTGCTTCTAATTTTGGCAAGCTTTTAAATTATTGACAACTGATGGATGAAAGGGACATCTCCATTGTTGTTTTTATTTGCATTTCATTAATCATGAATATGGTTGAGCATCTTTTCATGTGTCTAATGGCCATCTGACTTTCTTTTTCTGAAAACTGCCTGTTACTATTCTTTGCCTGTTTTGAGGGGAGGGTGTTCAACCTTTAGTTATTGATTTGTACAATCTCATTGTAAATGAAGGAATAGTCATTTGTCTGACATATATGTTGCAAACATATTTCCTGGTTTGCCTTTTGTCTTTGTTTATGACATTTTTGGTCTTTGCAATTAAAAACGTTTGCATTTATATGTAGTCATTTTATTTGTCTTTTTCTTTTTGGATTCTGAGGTTTGTATCCTGTTTAGAATGTGATTCCCACTTCAAGTTTATAAATTAATCCCCCTATAATTTCTTCCAGTAATTTTATGCTTTTGTTTTACTGTTGATATTTTTGATCCATTGGGGATTTATTTTGGTACAGTAAATGAGGAAGGATTCATACTTTCTTAATGAAAGTCATTTATATGTCATGACACCATTAGATGAATTATCCACACCTTCTTTGCTGATTTGAAATGCCATCTTTGTCATATACTTAATTTCTGTATGTATATCAGTCTAATTCTGGATTCAATTATGGTCCATAGATCCACCTAGTTCTTCATTACCAAACTTTCTTAATCATTGCAACTTCATAATGTTCTTTGATTCTCTTCTCCTTACACTTCTCTTTCAGAATTCTCTTGGCTATTCTTGCTTATTTTGTATCTATTCGTCTGTCATAGATGACAGAAATGTGTTCAGATCTCTTCCTACAATTGAATTTTTGGACAGTTCTCCTTGAACTTTATGTATTTTGTATTGTATATATTCTGAATCTGTTATTTGGTACATAAATATTTATGGCAGCTATATCCTCATTGTGGATGGTGTCCTGTATTAAAATGCTTTTTTCCCTTGAATTCAATCTTGTCTGATATTAATATCATAACCTCTGCTTTCTTCTTTTATCTTTTCATGGTATATAATATATTTAATAGATCAGTAATGCTATTTTGGGTCTCAATTTTTCCCCAGCTCTTCTCATTTTATTGTTTTATCATTTGTCTTTGATGTCTTGTTTCAGTGTCCCATTTTCTCTTGAAGTTTGTCTTTTCTTTATTGGGTAATTTTTTTTTCAAGCATGTATTCATTATTTGTATTCCCTTCCCTCCTTCTTTCTCTCATTTTCTTTCTCCATTTCTCTGCATTGCTGTCATATTTTTGCAGGATTGGCATTCTGTATCTTTTCCATGTACTCATGGTTAAATTAAGGAATTTTGTATATAGTATGATGAATTTTCCTCAGTCCACATAATGGCTAATTTCATATGCTAACTTGGCTAGATTATGGTGTCCAGATGTTTGGTCAAACACTGGCCTAAATGTTGTAGAGGTATTTTATAGACAGGATTAGTATCAGCAATCAGTTCACTTTAAGTAAAGGAGATTACATTTAATGATGTGGGTGGTGCTCATCCAATCTCTTAAAAGAAAAGAAATAAGTATTCCAGAGAGAAAACAACATTGTGCCCCAAGACTACACCCTCTACTTTTCTCTGAGTTTCCAGGCTGCTGGCCACTGCTACAGATTTCAGACCCAAGATTTCCATATCATTCTGCCCTATGGAATTCAGACTTACTAGCCCCTACAATCATGTAAGCCAATTCCTTAAAATAAATATCTTTATCTCTATATATATCCTGTTCATTCTGTTTCTCTGGAAAACCCTAATTCACTCCCTTCTTACATTGTACCTTTTTAAGAGCTTCAGCTTGAGGACTAGGCACTGGGTGTTCTAGCCACATTCTGCACCTGATGGAAGTTGCAGTTAGTGGATCCCTGCTTTCCTGTCTGCAATTTTCTTAATTCCACCAAGTTCAATGATTCTTTGACCTCACTGTTCTTCACAATCACCTGGGTGAAACGTTTAAAAACTGCCAACATCTGGGCCTCACTTCCAAACATTCTGATTCACTTAATCTAACCTGAGATTCAAGAATTGGCATGTTTCAGAAGCTCCCCAGGTGGTAACTCTAATGGACTGTTATGACTGAGGACCATGGGCTGAGTGATAGCACATCCTATTACACACAGAGTAACCTCAGCTTTGGGTTGTACTGTAATTCAAGATGAAGTCCTAAAACTTTTCCTGCCAACAAATACAATCAATGCCAGAAGTCAACTTTTACCACTTTATCATCCCCTCTTAGTAGAGATGAAAATAAAAGAAAAACCTTTGGGTTTTGGCCATAATATTATTGTCCTGTATGTTTGGTGTGGGAATTCATCTGGGCATGTCCATGTGGCTCTTCTTTCTGACCCCCTCATTCCTTCAAAGAATTTTGTCTTTTAAAATTTCTCACTTTCTTTCTATGCTGTTTAATTTTGGTTATTGGTAGACAAAATTAGCTGTGGGTGGTTGTGATAATTTGTCTTCCTGTGCTAGTTTCCATCCTAGTGCACAACAAACAGAATGAAGTCTCATATTTTTTCCTGTCTTTCATGAGATACTGAGGTTTTAAGAAGTAGTTTCTCTTCTTGATTTTCCAAATAGTTTCCCTTCAATCTCCTTTCAGGAATTTTATCCACTCACATTCTTTCCACTGTACTAATTCATGGTAGAAGGGGCTTTCATTATAGCTCTATTGATTCTGGAGATCTTCTATTTCTCATTTCCCTTGGCTGTAACTTTTTAAAGATTGTGCCCTGAGTATGAGCCTTCCTTTGTTTAAGTGTTGTTTTTAAAATATTTTATGCTTATTATCATTCTTTTCATTAAATTTTGGGTGGAGATTTTGTGTGACCTGGCTTCACTCCACCATGTTACCTTGGCAGTTCATATGTATTGTCTTTGTTTATTTAGTTTCATTTCTATTTGTGATGTGATTTAATTCTGGGTTTTGTATCTTCATTAATTCTCATAGCCCAAGGTAGCCAAAAGGCTAAATATTTTCTGCAACGTGGCTTAGAGTATTTACTCTAATATTATAATGGCCTTGGTTTGCAAGGATTAGCCACTAAAAATTAAGCTAACAGTAAAGAAAAGTTCAATTTGTTAGTCTATTACCTCAATATAGATATATACTATTGTCATTTTTCCAAAATGATGCATTACCAGGCTGTAGGACAGAAGCATTTCAAGAAACTTCTCAGGTTAGAATAAATCACAATGGTTTTGTTTGGGAAAATATAATAATTCAACTGACATGTCAGAGAAGTGTAGTCCAGATCTGCCCACAAAGATGTCAGGGAAGACTTCCTCTATACCCTGAAAGAATTTTTAGACATATTTTCTGCTCTGGATGATACTGATGAGCAATACTGGTTTGGTTATTCCATCTCAAGGTTAATGTTTCCTGGGATCAGGTGACCAAAAGGTAATCAACATCAGATTTTTAGTTTATTTATTCCTTCAACAAATATTGATTGGGTACCTAGTATATGTTAGGAAATTTTCTGGATACTAAGAATATAGCAATTAGATATAACAGAAAAAAAAACCCTGCTCTTCTGGAGCTTATGTTCTAGTGGGGGAGATAGACAAAAACCGATAAAAAAATATGCTACTATTGTTGGGTAGTGGTAAGTGCTAGGTAACAAATAATGACAATTAAATGGATGGAGTTATGAAGTGAGATTGGGAGCTACTTTAGATTAAATGGCCAGGGAAGTCTCTTTCTGCACATAACATTTGAGCATAGCTTGTTTGGGTGGCTGTGGTGGTTATGTGGGTGGGTGTGGGAAACTCTACTGATGTAAGATGCTTATGAGAAAAAAAAAAGAAACTTATGGTCATAAAAGCTTGCGAAACGCTGTGTGCTGAATCTTTCTCCTGGAGATTCTCAAAGCAGATTAATATAGTAAAGTCTCTTGGAAGTCCTGTAGTAAAGAAATCAGTTAATTTTGGTTTGTCCAAAGTTTTTCAAACTTATTTGATGATTTTTATATCCCACAAAAGAAGGCATAAGTTTTGAGATACATTGGACTAGTGTGATAAGCAAGCCCCTTTAGGGCTCAAATACAGAAATGTTCTTTAAGAGAAGTTAAATTGTTTGGAGTCTATAGTACTGGAATGTCTGTGCTCAGTCTTCCCTTTCCTAATACGCTGTCTCCAAACCACTTTGAGGAACAGGAAGCAAACACTAATAAAACAGGCTGAGATGTAGGATATAAAAATATCAGAATTGTTTTAACAACAATCATGTTTTCATGGAACTCACTGGGCTCAAATATATCTAGCCAAGTCTTCTATTTCTGCCACAGATGCATTCTTGTGCTATTGACCACCGATATGTTCCAGAGACCAAAAGGCCCAGTAGAATCATGGGTACTTGAAGAAGAATTCAAGCTATGTTGATGGTCTAGACTTTTAAGATAGGAAAAAAGGATTCATAATTTAGAGATATTTTTCACATTGGGGGTTGAATCTAAAGACTATTTAACCAGTAGTTAAGCAGACATTATAAATTACCCTAAACTCCCACTTTCCAGTATCTATTCCATCAAGTTTTCAGAGGTGACCACCAACATACTGATTTAGTATATTTGGGGTATGGCTCAAAGTCTACTTTGGTAAAATCTCCCCAGGTGATTTTAATGCAGTTGTCCAAGGATCACAATAAGATAAACAATGGATTGGTTCAGAGTTCCCCCTAACCTCATTCACAAGGCCTGCATTCTTTACTTCCATTTTGGCTTTAGGCCTTGGCTATGGAGCTCTGTCACTGAGAATAATTTGATTCATCAACACTGGCGGTGGCATAACAAATTGCCAGCTCCAGCATTATTTCCTCCTTGGTGAATGTACTTCTACATCAGAGTTGCTTACTGAGTCTAATTTTTGTACCAGGAGGCCCCCTCCATGTCTTCCAACATAGTGTTTCTTCAAAAGGACACAAAGTCACAGCACACTTCAACAAACAATTGTTTTTTGAGAGCCTGCTAGATCCAGGGCCAGGGAAAGATGTTCTATGCTTTCAGAGCTGAGTTATTAATAACACCTTCAATGCCTTTATAACTGAAAAGATTTTCCAAAGGTGCTGCTCTCAGGAGTACAGAATCCAACTTCAGAATAAAGATCAAATGGTTTTGGGCCTGAAAAATACCCATCACCATGCTGGGAATTTTCCACAATAGTGGGAAAATCAGATTGAATGTGCCTTTACATAAAACATCATTTAATATGCTGGGTAACTTATTTATAGAGAGGAACTGTCAGTCTTTTGACAAGCTTCAAACTTAAGCTACTCTTACAAATGTCAAGATTGAGCATCAAGTTTATCTCATCAATCTTTGTAGTTTTACAACAAGGGATGGAACTTGTGAACATTAATTTAAGGTCATGAAAACATTATTTCAGTGAATCAGAGGACATGAAAATCTCTGTTTCTCATTTGATATTTTTAGTATTTGAACATAAGCTATGTTGTCTGAATATTGTTATATTTCTTGAGATTTTAATAAACATTGTAGAAAATCCAGTCTTTTGGGGAACAAATATGAATACCATTTCCACTGTCTGAGAATCCCCAAATATCAACCATTGACTTTTTTTAACAAGATGTCAGTGAGATCTCATAAATTAAACAGTGGTCTGGCTGCATCTTCTTCCACTTTATCATTTGTAGTCTCCCTAGAAACCATTGCTAATTGGAAAAATGAGAACAATAGCTCCTTCACTTGGAATTTCATGTAGCTTTTCTCCTTCCATTAGATGATCACTGGTCACTGCTTGCATTCTCTAATCAGAATGTTCTCTTAAGAGAATATGGGGAACTGGCCATAGATGTAAGATTTAGATTAAGGCCTTTATTTTCCTTGTTTATGATGCAAAACAGTATTATTGTATTCTGAATCCTAATTTATAGCTGTTATCTTACCGCTTATATTCATTAGGGTGAGTGTGTATGTGTGTGTGTGCGGGGTTCTATATACAGGTATTGTTCTCAGTCACTAAAATATTCTTAATTTGGTTAATTCATCTTCTGAAATTTAATTTAGACAATGGACATCTGGATAACTCATGCTTATATAATGGAGTCCCCCTGGTTTTATTAATTAGCTTGCGAATATTGTAGGGAAAATATTTAACATCTTAGTAATTAAATTTGAAGTTCTTATTGCATCTTCTCTTCCCTGAAGTATTACAAATGCTTCTAACGTATTTTGTGTTAAAAGGTAAAATTTGTAAAAACAACAACAACAACAACATATATTGAGGTTCCAGGCCTCGGGCTAACTATTTTCACAGATATTATCTCATTTTTAGTTGTCAATGACTCAGTTTACAATCTATTATGCAGTAGGTGCTCAATACACATTTGTGCTGGTTTGAATGTATTATGTCCCCCAGAAAAGACCATATTCTTTGATGTAATCTTGTGTGGGCAGATGTATCAGTGTTGATCAGATTGTAATTCTTTGAGTGTTTCCCTGGAGATGTACCCCACCCAACTGTGGGTGATGACTCTGATTGGATAATTTCCATGGAGGTGTTACTCCACCCATTCAGTGTGGGTCTAAATTAAATCACTGGAGCCATATAAATGAGCTGACAAACAGAAAGAACTCAGTGCAGCTGAGAGTGACATTTTGAAGAGGAGCTACAGCCAAGAGGGACACTTTTGAAGAATGCACAGGAGCTGAGAGAGTAGCTGCAGATGAGAGACAGTTTGAAGATGGCCATTGAAACCAGACTCTTGCTCTGGAGAAACTAAGAGAGGACAAACACCTCAGGAGCAACTAAGAGTGACATTTTTAAGGAACTGCAGCCTAGAGAGGAATGTCCTGGGAGAAAGCCATTTTTAAACCAGAACTTGGAGCAGGCACCAGCCACGTGCCTTCCCAGTTAACAGAGGTTTTCTGGACACCATTGGCCATCCTCCAGTGAAGGTACCTGATTGTTGGTGTTACCTTGGACACTTTATGGCCTTAAGACTGTAACTGTGTAACCAAATAAACCCCCTTTATAAAAGCCAGTCCATTTCTGGTGTTTTGTGAAAAGGCAGCATTAGCAAACTAGAACAACATTCATTCATTCTTTCTATCAATAAATAACGTATTCATATTGACAACCAACAATATACAGGCTAGTTTACCATGCCTTGGGATGGAGGTTGTATGGATAAGACTAAAGATATGTAAAAGAAGTGAAAGGCATCAAGCAGAGAGGTTGTAAGGCAACTTATCAACAAGTATGTGTGTATGCAAATGCACTGGGTGTGATTGTTTGGAAGTGTTGCTGTTCAGAGAGGACTATTATGTAATCTTTAACTAAAAGCAAATATATGAATTTCAATTTCCTGTTTCTACCTTCTCCCTATCTCCACCAAAATCACCTGCATTCAATGCTTTATAAAGTTGAATTTAGTTTTACAGCATTTCCTTAATATAGAATTTGTGGGCCATGCAAATCTCAGAGAGGGGCCTTTGTGAATTAGCAATAGGACTTGGAGTTTGGACATTTTTTATGTCAGAAAAGGATCCTCCTATTGTATTGTTTTAAGTTTTTACCATCAAAAAACTGGCGTTTTTGATTAGGAGTTAGGTAGTCTGCAAACTGAAACCCAACTGGGTTGCTAAGAGGCAGGCAGCTGCAAAGGAAAGCTCAGGCAATTATGGGTTTGCAAGAAGCATAAAAGCTTTTCCTAGCTATTCAGGATTGTATAATCAAATCTGTGTCTGTCAATTACTAGAGTCATATCATGGAGTTTTTCTATGATTACATAATCTGAAACCCAGGATGTGCAAAATTCATTAAAAGGAATGCTTGGGAAAATGAGCATGGTACTGTACAGATTTTGAAATTGCTTTTCATAAGTTATCTCTAAATAATCAAATCTAGGGAGGAGAGAAGCCAAGCAGGAAGTGGCAGATACTTTGCTAAAGAAGAAATAGGCATTTCTATCTTATTGTTTCCTCCTTGAGATAGCAGTGATGATAATAATTTTTAAAAATCTAGCAAAAGGTATTCCTTCTACCATTTGAAAGTAAGAAATCAATAAATAATGCTTTCTAAAACCTCTGCCTTTGTACAAATTCCCAGTTGAAGCCCCTCTTCCCCTTCTGTTTTCCCCTACCTCAAACTGGTTTTATTTAGCTAACACTTCTATTTAGTTGATGCTGATTTTCTTACCTTCTCTGCGTTTTGCTACCTATGCAATACAGGTGTGAGAGAAGCACCATAGATAACTTGGTATCTAAGCAGAAGATGAACACATTCATGCTAATAACTATGTATACAAGACAGTTAGGCACTCTATCCTGTAATTTAGGTCATTTACTGTCCTGTGCCAAGGAAATTGTTATCCATGTATAGAGCTCACTCTCTTTGTCTAAACAAACCATTTAAGGTAGCCATATTGACAAAACACTGCTGACATAAGTTTTATGTGGTAATAAAAATCTGCTTGCAGGGTGTATAAATTTTATATGGATGTATAGATTTCAGAATTCAGACTTGACAAATTGATGGTATAGCCAGGGAGATCTGAATTTTCTTTTTTTAAAAGTGACAAAAATAACCCAAGGGCTGTAGACTGACAGAAAAATAAATGCAGTAGAGGCAGGGCAAGATGGCAGAGTGCTGAGGTGTGGGTTTTAGTTTCTCCTCTGGGAGAGTTGGAAGAAAGCCAGGAACTGTGTAGACTGGACACTGCAGAGGAATTTGAGTTTGGACATACTTCATACAACACTCAAGAACACATGGAGCAGCTGAGATCAGTGAAATCTGTAAATTCTTGTGGCCAGGGGGCCTGTGCCCTTCACTGCTAGGCATTGTCCCAGGGAAGGAGGGGCTGTCAGTGCTGGGAACCAGGAGGGACAACTGCAGTTGCAGCTCTGATTAACAAACTCAGACTGCTGAACAAAAACACCAACCATAGATACACTGAGACCAGACACCAGAGAATCTGGAAGCAGTCAGCCCAGAGAGAGGACATAGGGCTAGCAAAAACAGCAAAAATAAATAAATAAAAATAAAAACAGATTTTGGAGTTGGGAGAAAGGCCAGGCTCAAACAGAATCAGGCACATATGCAAATCCAGGGGGCCAGGCCCCTACTCTGAAAAATCAGTTTCTCTGCTTTCTTGATTGTTCCTTAACCACCCTCAACTCCTTGTTTTTTAGCATTTCAATAGCCCATCAGAACTGCCAGGACTGTAAATACTTCATACTGGGCCCTTCTTTTTCTTTTTTCCTTTTTTTTTTTTTAAATCTTTCTCTCCTGTTTTTAAAATAATGATTCTAAGAAGCCCATTACAGAAAGCCTCAAAGACTTTACAATTTGGGCCCAGGCAAGAGCAGAGCTAAGATAGCTCTGAGAGGCAAAGCAGTAAGTCTGGTGGCAGAGAAAATTTGCTAAACACTGTAACTTCCCAAGAAAAAGGCAGTGTGGCCCAGCTCCAGTGACAGCTCTCCTTCTGGGAACTCAGACCCCAGGGGCTGGAATTCAGGAACAAGCTTCAGTTAACCATAACCCCAACAGGGTCAGGGTCACCCAGAGAATTAAAGGCTCCACACCTCCTTACAGTGGTGGGGGAACTGTGGGTTGGCAAGCACCACCTATTGGACAGCATAGGAGAAGCACAGAGTCTAAAAGGCTCACAGGAGGGTCTCATTCTCAAGGAAACTCCATACCCTCATCCAGAGACCAGGGACTCTCTGGACTTGGAAAACCTGACTGAGGTTGACCATATCTGAGAGGCACTCACACAAAAAGGCTACATAGAGACAGGGTAAGAAACAGAAAAACAAGAGGTGAAAAATTCTGACCAACTAAACAGAATTGAAGTTAGAGCCTGGAATAAGCTGAATTGAACACCAAAGGTTAGAGAACAAAGCCAACCAACAAGAAGATCCTAGGTAAAAGAGAGAAAACAAGCCCTAGAATAAACTAATCAAGAAAGCCAAATGCCTAGACAGCTCAAGATAGTGAGCCATACTAGGAAACTTGAAAATATGGACAAGCTAAAGGAACAAACTAATAGTTAAACTGAGATAAAGGAGTTGAGACAACTAATGCTAAATCAATTCAATGAACTGAAGGAAGTACTAGTTAAAGAAGTTCAAACAAATCTCCTAAATCAATTCAAAAATCAAGTCAATGAACTGAGGGGAGATATAGCAAAAGAGATGAATGATATAGGGAAGACACTGTATGACCATAAAGAAGAATTCATAAACTTGAAAAAGCAAATGGCAGAACTTATGGGAATGAAGGGTGTAATGGAGGAGATGAGACACACAATAGAGGGATACAACAGTAGATTTGAACAGGGAGAAGAAAGGATCAGTGAATTGGAAGACCAGACATTAGAATTCATACACACAAAAGAAGAGATGGTGAAGAGAATGGAAAAATATGGGCAGGGTCTTAGGGAGATTAGTGACAGCATGAAGCACACAAATATACATGCTATGGGTGTCCCAGAGGGAGAAGAGATTGGAAAAGGGGCAGAAAGAATAATAGAAGGAATATTCACCAAAAAATTCCCAAATCTGTTGAAAGGCAGAAATGTCCAGATTCAAGAAGTACAGTGCACCCCAAACAGAATAGGCCCCAGTAGATCTACTCCAAGACACTTACTGATCATATTGTACAATGTCAAAGAGAAAGTGAGAATACTGACAGCAGCAAGAGAAAAGCAATCCATCACATACAAGGGAAGCTCGATAAGACTATGTACAGATTTCTCTGCAGAAACCAAGGAGGCAAGAAGACAGTGGTATGATATATTTAAGATAAAGAAAGGGAAAAACTGCCAAACAGGAATTCTACGTCTGGCAAAACTGTCTGTCAAAAGTGAGGGAGAGATTAAAATATTTTCAGACAAACAGACACTGAGAAAGTTTGTGAATAAGAGACTGGCACTACAGGAAATACTAAAGGGAGTGCAACAGGCTGATAGGAAAAGACAGGAGAGAGAGGTTTGGAGAAGAGTGTAGAAATGAAGATTATAGGGAAGGGTGAAAGGAGAGAGAGGAAAAAATAAGATATGACATATAAAACCCAAAATACAGAATGGTTGAAGAAAGTACTGCCCTTACAGTAATAACACTAAATGTTAATGGATTAAACTTCCCAATAAAATGGCACAGACTGGTAGACTGGATTAAAAAACAGGACCCATCTATATGCTGTCTACAAGAAACTCACTCTAGACACAAAGAAAACATATAGGCTGAAAGTGAAAGGTTGGAAAAAGATATTTCATGCAAACAGAAACCAGAAAATAGTGGGAGTAGGTATATTAATATCAGACTAGGTAGACTTCAAAAGTAAAACAGTTAAAAGAGACAAAGAAAGACACTATATATTAATAAAAAGGTCAATTCATGAAGAAAACATAGCAATCATAAATATTTATGCACCAAGCCAGAGTGCACCAAAATTCATGAGGCAAACACTGAGAACACCAAAAGGAGAGTTAGACAACTCCACAATAATAGTTGGAGACTTCAACACACCACTCTCATCAATGGATAGAACATCTAGACAGAGGATCAATAAGGAAATGGAGATGTTAAATTGTAAGATAAATGAACTAGACTTGACAGACATTTATAGAACACTACACTGCACAAGAGGATACAGATTTTTCTTAAGTGTTCAGAGAAAATTCTCTAGGATAGACCACATGCTGGGTCACAAAGCAAGTCTCAACAAATTAAAAAATATTGATATTACAAAAAACACTTTCTCAATTTGTAGCAGAAGGAAGTTGGAAATAAATAACAGGTAGAAGATTGAAAAATTCACAAATACATGGAGACTAAACAACACACTCATAGAAAACCAGTGGATAAAGGAAGAAATTAAAGAGAAATTAGTAAATACCTTGAGACAAATGACAATGAAAACACAACATACCAAAACTTATGGGATGCAGCAAAGGCAGTGCTGAGAGGGAAATTTATTGCCCTAAACACCTATATTAAAAGAGAAGAGAGAGGAAAAATTGAGGAATTAATTGTCCATCAAGAGGAACTAGAGAAAGAACAGCAAACTAACCCCAAAGCAAACAGAAGGAAAGAAATAACAAATATCAGAGGAGAAATAAATGAAACTGAGAACAAGAAAACAATAGAGAGAATCAACAAAACCAGAAGCTGGTTCTTTGAGAAAATCAACAAAATTGATGAACCCCTAGCTAAGTTAACAACAAAAAAAAAAAGAGAGAGAGAGAGAGCAGAGGCAAATAAATGCAATCAGAAACAGGAAAGGAAACATTACTGAACCTGCAGAAATAAATGAGATAATGAAAAGACACTATGAGAAACCATATGCTAATAAACTAGACAACTTAAGTGAAATGGACAACTTCCTAGAAAAGCATAAGCAACCAATATTGATCAGAGAAGAAATAGATGACCTCAACAAATGAATCATAAGCAAAAAGATTGAGTCAGTCAACAAAAAGCTCAAGAGGATTTGAGTTTCCTTTTTGTCTTTATTTCTTTTCTGCAGTAATGAAAATGTTCTCAAAATTGAAAAAAAAAATAACTGTGTTGATGGATGCACAGCTGTATGATGGTACTATGGGAAACTGATTGTACATTTTGGATCTTTGGATAATTGTATGGTATGTGAACAATCTCAATTATACACACACACACACACACACACACACACACACACACACACACACCTCCCCCAAAAGAAAAGCCCAGGACTAGATCACTTCACATGTGAATTATACCAGGCATTCAAGAAAGAATTAATACCAATCCTGCTCAAACTCTTCAAAAAAATTGAAGAGGAGGGAAAAACTACCCAACTCATTCTATGAAACCAGCATGACCCTAATACCAAAATCAGACAAAGACACTACTAAAAAAAAGAAAATTATAGACCAATCTCTTTAATAAATGTAGATGCAAGATCTTCAACAAAATACTCACAAATGGATTCCAGCAGCACATTAAAAGAATTATACACCATGACCAAGTGCAGTTTATTCCAGGTATGCAAAGTTGGTTCAACACAAGAAAATCATCTAATGTAATACACCACAATAATATATCAAAGAATAAGTAACACATGATCATCTCAATTAATGCAGAAAAGGTATTTGACAGAATTCAACATCCCTTCTTGATGAGAATACTTCAAAGTATAGGAATAGAAGGGAATTTTCTCAATATGGCAAAGGCAATATATGAAAAACCCACAGCTAACATCAGACTCAATGGGGAGAGACCGAAAGCTTTCTGTCTAAGATCAGGAACAATAAAGAGATACCCACTGTCATCATTGTTATTCAACATTGTGCTGGAAGTTCTAGCTAGAGCAATTAGGCAATAAGAAGAAATAAAAGGCATCCAAACTGGAGAGGAAGAAGTAAAACATTCACTCTTTGCAGATGATGTGATATGGAGAAAATCCAGAAAAATTTACAGCAAAGCTATTAGAGTTAATCAATGAATACAGCAGTTGGCAGGCTACAGGATCAACATGCAAAAATCTGTAGTGTTCTTATACACAAGTAACATGCAACAAGAGGAAGAAATGAAAAAAAATCCATTTACAATAGCAACCAAAAGAATGAAGTATTTAGGAATAAACATAACCAAGTCTACAAAAGACCTATACAAAGAAAACTACAGGCAACTCCTAAAAGAAACTGAACAGGACCTAAAAAGTGGAAGAACATACCATGTTCATGGATTGGAAGACTAAATATAATTAAGATGTCAACTCTACCTAAACTGTTATATAGACTCAATGCAATACCAATTAAGATCCCAACAACTTACTTCACAGAAATAGAAAAACCAATAACCAAATTTACTTGGAAGGGAAAGGTGCCCCAAATAGCCAAAAATATCTTGAGAAAGAGGAATGAAGTGGGAGATCTCACAACTACCTGACTTTGAAGCATATTACAAAAGGCTACAATGCTCAAAACAGCATAGTACTGGCATAAAGACAGAGATACCAACCAATGGAATCGAATTGAGTGTTCAGAAATAGACTCTCACATCTATGGACAGTTGATCTTTGATAAGGCAGTCAAACCAAAGCAACTGGGACAGAGCAGCCTCTTCAATAAGTGGTGTTTTGAGAACTGGATATCCATTTCCAACAGAATGAAAGAGGACCCCTATCTCACACCTTATACAAAAATTAACTAAAAATGGATCAAAGACCTAAACATAAGCACTAAGACCATAAGACTCTTAAAAGAAAATACAGGGCAATATCTTAAAGATCTTGTGATAGGACGTGGTTTCCTAGACCTTACACCCAAAGCACAAGCAACCAAAGAACAAATAGACAAATGGGATCTCCTCAAAATCAAACACTTTTGTACATCAAAGAACTTTGTTACAAAAGTAAAAAGGCAGCCTACACAATAGGGGACAATATTTGGAAACCAAATATCAGATAAGGGTTTAAGATGCCAAATATATAAAGCAAGCCTACAACTCAACAACAGAAAGACAAACAACCCATTTAAAAAATGGGCAGGGGGCGGGGCAAGATGGCAGACTGGTGAGCTGTAAGTTTTAGTTACTCCTCCAGGAAAGTAGGTAAAAAGCCAGGAACTGCGTGGACTGGACACCACAGAGCAATCTGTCTTTGGGCATACTTCATACAACACTCATGAAAACGTGGAACTGCTGAGATCAGCGAAATCTGTAGGTTTTTGCGGCCAGGGGACCCGCGCCCCTCCCTGCCAGGCTCAGTCCCGGGGGAGGAGGGGCTGTCAGCTCCGGGAAGGAGAAGGGAGAACTGCAGTGGCTGCTCTTATCGGAAACTCATTCTACTGATTCAAACTCCAACCATAGACAGACTGAGACCAGACACCAGAGACTCTGAGAGCAGCCAGCCCAGCAGAGAGGAGACAGGCATAGAAAAAAAACAACACGAAAAACTCCAAAATAAAAGCAGAGGATTTTTGGAGTTCTGGTGAACACAGAAAGGGGAAGGGCGGAGCTCAGGCCTTGAGGCACATATGCAAATCCCGAAGCAAAGCTGATCTCTCTGCCCTGTGGACCTTTCCTTAATGGCCCTGGTTGCTTTGTCTATTAGCATTTCAATAACCCATTAGATCTCTGAGGAGGGCCGTTTTGTTTTTTTTTGTTTGTTTGTTTTTTGTTTTTTTTTTTTTAAATCCTTTTTTCTTTTTCTAAAACAATTACTCTAAGAAGCCCAATACAGAAAGCTTCAAAGAATTGCAATTTGGGCACGTCAAGTCAAGAGCAGAACTAAGAGAGCTCTGAGACAAAAGGCAATAATCCAGTGGCTGAGAAAATTCACTAAACAACACAACTTCCCAAGAAAAGGGGGGTGTCCGCTCACAGCCACCATCCTGGTGGACAGGAAACACTCCTGCCCATCGCCAGCCCCATAGCCCAGAGCTGCCCCAGACAACCCAGTGTGACGGAAGTGCTTCAAATAACAGGCACACACCACAAAACTGGGCGTGGACATTAGCTTTCCCTGCAACCTCAGCTGAATGTCCCAGAGCTGGGAAGGTGGAGCAGTGTGAATTAACAAAGCCCCATTCAGCCATCATTTGAGCAGACTGGGAGCCTCCCTACACAGCCCAGCAGCCCAGAACTGCCCTGGGGGGACGGCACTCACCTGTGACATAGCACAGTCATCCCTCAACAGAGGACCCGGGGTGCACGGCCTGGAAGAGGGGCCCACTTGCAAGTCTCAGGAGCCATACGCCAATACCAAAGACTTGTGGGTCAGTGGCTGAGACAAACTGTGGCACGACTGAACTGAAGGATTAGACTATTGCAGCAGCTTTAAAACTCTAGGATCATCAGGGAGATTTGATTGTTAGGGCCACCCCCCCTCCCCGACTGCCCAGAAACACGCCCCACATACAGGGCAGGCAACACCAACTACACACGCAAGCTTGGTACACCAATTGGGCCCCACAAGACTCACTCCCCCACTCACCAAAAAGGCTAAGCAGGGGAGAACTGGCTTGTGGAGAACAGGTGGCTCGTGGACGCCACCTGCTGGTTAGTTAGAGAAAGTGTACTCCATGAAGCTGTAGATCTGATAAATTAGAGATAAGGACTTCAATAGGTCTACAAACCCTAAAAGAACCCTATCAAGTTCAGCAAATGCCACGAGGCCAAAAACAACAGAAAATTATAAAGCATATGAAAAAACCAGACGATATGGATAACCCAAGCCCAAGCACCCAAATCAAAAGACCAGAAGAGACACAGCACCTAGAGCAGCTACTCAAAGAACTAAAGATGAACAATGAGACCATAGTACGGGATATGAAGGAAATCAAGAAGACCCTAGAAGAGCATAAAGAAGACATTGCAAGACTAAATAAAAAAATGGATGATCTTATGGAAATTAAAGAAACTGTTGACCAAATTAAAAAGATTCTGGACACTCATAGTACAAGACTAGAGGAAGTTGAACAACGAATCAGTGACCTGGAAGATGACAGAATGGAAAATGAAAGCATAAAAGAAAGAATGGGGAAAAAAATTGAAAAACTCAAAATGGACCTCAGGGATATGATAGATAATATGAAACGTCCGAATATAAGACTCATTGGTGTCCCAGAAGGGGAAGAAAAGGGTAAAGGTCTAGGAAGAGTATTCAAAGAAATTGTTGGGAAAACTTCCCAAATCTTCTAAACAACATAAATACACAAATCATAAATGCTCAGCGAACTCCAAATAGAATAAATCCAAAAAAACCCACTCCGAGACATATACTGATCACACTGTCAAACATAGAAGAGAAGGAGCAAGTTCTGAAAGCAGCAAGAGAAAAGCAATTCACCACATACAAAGGAAACAGCATAAGACTAAGCAGTGACTACTCAGCAGCCACCATGGAGGCGAGAAGGCAGTGGCACGATATATTTAAAATTCTGAGTGAGAGGAATTTCCAGCCAAGAATACTTTACCCAGCAAAGCTCTCCTTCAAATTTGAGGGAGAGCTTAAATTTTTCACAGACAAAGAAATGCTGAGAGAATTTGCTAACAAGAGACCTGCCCTACTGGAGATACTAAAGGGAGCCCTACAGACAGAGAAACAAAGACAGGAGAGAGAGACTTGGAGAAAGGTTCAGTACTAAAGAGATTCGGTATGGGTACAATAAAGGATATTAATAGAGAGAGGGAAAAATATGGCAAACATAAACCAAAGGATAAGATGGCCGATTCAAGAAATGCCTTCACGGTTTTAACGTTGAATGTAAATGGATTAAACTCCCCAATTAAAAGATATAGATTCGCAGAATGGATCAAAAAAAATGAACCATCAATATGTTGCATACAAGAGACTCATCTTAGACACAGGGACACAAAGAAACTGAAAGTGAAAGGATGGAAAAAAATATTTCATGCAAGCTACAGCCAAAAGAAAGCAGGTGTAGCAATATTAATCTCAGATAAAGTAGACTTCAAATGCAGGGATGTTTTGAGAGACAAAGAAGGCCACTACATACTAATAAAAGGGGCAATTCAGTAAGAAGAAATAACAATCGTAAATGTCTATGCACCCAATCAAGGTGCCACAAAATACATGAGAGAAACACTGGCAAAATTAAGGAAGCAATTGATGTTTCCACAATAATTGTGGGAGACTTCAACACATCACTCTCTCCTATAGATAGATCAACCAGACAGAAGACCAATAAGGAAATTGAAAACCTAAACAATCTGATAAATGAATTAGATTTAACAGACATCTACAGGACATTACATCCCAAATCACCAGGATACACATACTTTTCTAGTGCTCACGGAACTTTCTCCAGAATAGATCATATGCTGGGACATAAAACAAGCCTCAATAAATTTAAAAAGATTGAAATTATTCAAAGCACATTCTCTGACCACAATGGAATACAATTAGAAGTCAATAACCATCAGAGACTTAGAAAATTCACAAATACCTGGAGGTTAAACAACACACTCCTAAACAATCAGTGGGTTAAAGAAGAAATAGCAAGAGAAATTGCTAAATATATAGAGACGAATGAAAATGAGAACACAACATACCAAAACTTATGGGATGCAGCAAAAGCAGTGCTAAGGGGGAAATTTATAGCACTAAACGCATATATTAAAAAGGAAGAAAGAGCCAAAATCAAAGAACTAATGGATCAACTGAAGAAGCTAGAAAATGAACAGCAAACCAATCCTAAACCAAGTACAAGAAAAGAAATAACAAGGATTAAAGCAGAAATAAATGACATAGAGAACAAAAAAACAATAGAGAGGATAAATATCACCAAAAGTTGGTTCTTTGAGAAGATCAACAAGATTGACAAGCCCCTAGCTAGACTGACAAAATCAAAAAGAGAGAAGACCCATATAAACAAAATAATGAATGAAAAAGGTGACATAACTGCAGATCCTGAAGAAATTAAAAAAATTATAAGAGGATATTATGAACAACTGTATGGCAACAAACTGGATAATGTAGAAGAAATGGACAATTTCCTGGAAACATATGAACAACCTAGACTGACCAGAGAAGAAATAGAAGACCTCAACCAACCCATCACAAGCAAAGAGATCCAATCAGTCATCAAAAATCTTCCCACAAATAAATGCCCAGGGCCAGATGGCTTCACAGGGGAATTCTACCAAACTTTCCAGAAAGAACTGACACCAATCTTACTCAAACTCTTTCAAAACATTGAAAAAAATGGAACACTACCTAACTCATTTTATGAAGCTAACATCAATCTAATACCAAAACCAGGCAAAGATGCTACAAAAAAGGAAAACTACCGGCCAATCTCCCTAATGAATATAGATGCAAAAATCCTCAACAAAATACTTGCAAATCGAATCCAAAGACACATTAAAAAAATCATACACCATGACCAAGTGGGGTTCATTCCAGGCATGCAAGGATGGTTCAACATAAGAAAAACAATCAATGTATTACAACACATTAAAAACTCGAAAGGGAAAAATCAATTGATCATCTCAATAGATGCTGAAAAAGCATTTGACAAAATCCAACATCTCTTTTTGATAAAAACACTTCAAAAGGTAGGAATTGAAGGAAACTTCCTCAACATGATAAAGAGCATATATGAAAAACCCACAGCCAGCATAGTACTCAATGGTGAGAGACTGAAAGCCTTCCCTCTAAGATCAGGAACAAGACAAGGATGCCCGCTGTCACCACTGTTATTCAACATTGTGCTGGAAGTGCTAGCCAGGGCAATCCGGCAAGACAAAGAAATAAAAGGCATCCAAATTGGAAAAGAAGAAGTAAAACTGTCATTGTTTGCAGATGATATGATCTTATATCTAGAAAACCCTGAGAAATCGACGAGACAGCTACTAGAGCTAATAAAAAAATTTAGCAAAGTAGCGGGATACAAGGTTAATGCACATAAGTCAGTAATGTTTCTATATGCTAGAAATGAACAAACTGAAGAGACACTCAAGAAAAAGATACCATTTTCAATAGCAACTAAAAAAATCAAGTACCTAGGAATAAACTTAACCAAAGATGTAAAAGACCTATACAAAGAAAACTACATAACTCTACTAAAAGAAATAGAAGGGGACCATAAAAGATGGAAAAATATTCCATGTTCATGGATAGGAAGGCTAAATGTCATTAAGATGTCAATTCTACCCAAACTCATCTACAGATTCAATGCAATCCCAATCAAAATTCCAACAACCTACTTTGCAGACTTGGAAAAGCTAGTTATCAAATTTATTTGGAAAGGGAAGATGCCTCGAATTGCTAAAGACACTCTAAAAAAGAAAAACGAAGTGGGAGGACTTACACTCCCTGACTTTGAAGCTTATTATAAAGCCACAGTTGCCAAAACAGCATGGTACTGGCACAAAGATAGACATATAGATCAATGGAATCGAATTGAGAATTCAGAGATAGACCCTCAGATCTATGGCCGATTGATCTTTGATAAGGCCCCCAAAGTCACCGAACTGAGCCATAATGGTCTTTTCAACAAATGGGGCTGGGAGAGTTGGATATCCATATCCAAAAGAATGAAAGAGGACCCCTACCTCACCCCCTACACAAAAATTAACTCAAAATGGACCAAAGATCTCAATATAAAAGAAAGTACCATAAAACTCCTAGAAGATAATGTAGGAAAACATCTTCAAGACCTTGTATTAGGAGGCCACTTCCTAGACTTTACACCCAAAGCACAAGCAACAAAAGAGAAAATAGATAAATGGGAACTCCTCAAGCTTAGAAGTTTCTGCACCTCAAAGGAATTTCTCAAAAAGGTAAAGAGGCAGCCAACTCAATGGGAAAAAATTTTTGGAAACCATGTATCTGACAAAAGACTGATATCTTGCATATACAAAGAAATCCTACAACTCAATGACAATAGTACAGACAGCCCAATTATAAAATGGGCAAAAGATATGAAAAGACAGTTCTCTGAAGAGGAAATACAAATGGCCAAGAAACACATGAAAAAATGTTCAGCTTCACTAGCTATTAGAGAGATGCAAATTAAGACCACAATGAGATACCATCTAACACCGGTTAGAATGGCTGCCATTAAACAAACAGGAAACTACAAATGCTGGAGGGGATGTGGAGAAACTGGAACTCTTATTCATTGTTGGTGGGACTGTATAATGGTTCAGCCACTCTGGAAGTCAGTCTGGCGGTTCCTTAGAAAACTAGATATAGAGCTACCATTCGATCCAGCGATTGCACTTCTCGGTATATACCCGGAAGATTGGAAAGCAGTGACACGAACAGATATCTGCACGCCAATGTTCATAGCAGCATTATTCACAATTGCCAAGAGATGGAAACAACCCAAATGTCCTTCAACAGATGAGTGGATAAATAAAATGTGGTATATACACACGATGGAATACTACGCGGCAGTAAGAAGGAACGATCTGGTGAAACATATGACAACATGGATGAACCTTGAAGACATAATGCTGAGCGAAATAAGCCAGGCACAAAAAGAGAAATATTATATGCTACCACTAATGTGAACTTTGAAAAATGTAAAACAAATGGTTTATAATGTAGAATGTAGGGGAACTAGCAGTAGAGAGCAATTAAGGAAGGGGGAACAATAATCCAAGAAGAACAGATAAGCTATTTAACGTTCTGGGGATGCCCAGAAATGACTATGGTCTGTTAATTTCTGATGGATGTAGTAGGAACAAGTTCACTGAAATGTTGCTATATTATGTAACTTTCTTGGGGTAAAGTAGGAACATGTTGGAAGTTAAGTAGTTATCTTAGGTTAGTTGTCTTTTTCTTACTCCCTTGTTATGGTCTCTTTGAAATGTTCTTTTATTGTATGTTTGTTTTCTTTTTAACTTTTTTTTTCATACAGTTGATTTAAAAAAGAAGGGAAAGTTAAAAAAAAAAAAAAAGAAAAAAGACAAACAAGGAAAAAAAAAAAAAAGATGTAGTGCCCCCTTGAGGAGCCTGTGGAGAATGCAGGGGTATTTGCCTACCCCACCTCCATGGTTGCTAACATGACCACAGACATAGGGGACTGGTGGTTTGATGGGTTGAGCCCTCTACCATAAGTTTTACCCTTGGGAAGACGGTTGCTGCAAAGGAGAGGCTAGGCCTCCCTGTATTTGTGCCTAAGAGTCTCCTCCTGAATGCCTCTTTGTTGCTCAGATGTGGCCCTCTCTCTCTGGCTAAGCCAACTTGAAAGGTGAAATCACTGCCCTCCCCCCTACGTGGGATCAGACACCCAGGGAAGTGAATCTCCCCGGCAACGTGGAATATGACTCCCGGGGAGGAATGTAGACCCGGCATCGTGGGATGGAGAACATCTTCTTGACCAAAAGGGGGATGGGAAAGGAAATGAAATAAGCTTCAGTGGCAGAGAGATTCCAAAACGAGCCGAGAGATCACTCTGGTGGGCACTCTTACGCACACTTTAGACAACCTTTTTTAGGTTCTAAAGAATTGGGGTAGCTGGTGGTGGATACCTGAAACTATTAAACTACAACCCAGAACCCATGAATCTCGAAGACAGTTGTATAAAAATGTAGCTTATGAGGGGTGACAATGGGATTGGGAAAGCCATAAGGACCACACTCCCCTTTGTCTAGTTTATGGATGGATGTGTAGAAAAGTAGGGGAAGGAAACAAACAGACAAAGGTACCCAGTGTTCTTTTTTACTTCAATTGCTCTTTTTCACTCTAATTATTATTCTTGTTATTTTTGTGTGTGTGCTAATGAAGGTGTCAGGGATTGATTTAGGTGATGAATGTACAACTATGTAATGGTACTGTAAACAATCGAAAGTACAATTTGTTTTGTATGACTGCAAAAAAAAAATGGGCAAAAGACATGTACAGACACTTTTCTGAAGAGGAAATACAAATGGATCAAAAACATATGAAAAAATGCTCAGCTTCACTGGCTAATAGGGAAATGCAAATCAAAACCACAATGAGATATCATCTCACACATACCAGAATGGCCAGTATCCAAAAAACAGAAAATTACAAGTGCTGGAGGGGATGTGGAGAAAGAGACACACTTATTCATTGTTGGTGGGAATGTAGAATGGTGCAACCACTCTGGAAGACAGTGTGGAGGTTCCTCAGGAAGCTAAATATAGATTTGCCATGTGACCCAGCTATTCCATTGCTAGGTATATACTCAGAGGAACTGAAAGTTAAGACACGAACAGACATTTGTAAGCCAATGTTTATTGCAGCATTATACACAATTGCCAAGAGATGGAAGCAGCCCAAATGTCCATCAATGGGTGAATGGATAAACAAACTGTGGTATATACACATGGTGGAATATTATGCAGCTGTAAGACAGAACAAAGACATGGAACATATAATAATGTGGATGAAACTTGAGGATATTATGTTGAGTGAAGTTAGCCAGAAACAAAAAGGACAAATACTGTTTGGTCTCAGTAATATGAGCTAACATTAATGAACAAACTTTGAGAGTTAAAAGCTGATAACACAGGCTACCAGGAGACAGAAAGAGGGTAGAGGTCAGGCATTTGATTCTGAAAGACTACAGACTGTTCAGCAGGATTGATTGTATAGATCCAGAAATATGTAGCATAATACTGTGTGATGGTAGCACAATATTGTAAGTACACTGAACAAAGATGTCTGTGAGTAAAGCTGAAAGAGGTGGGAGAGGGGAATGTGTGACAGCAGATGTAAAGATAGATGATAAAGACTAGAAATGTATAACTTGGCAAAAACTGGAGTGGTCAATGACTGTTACTAAATGTACAAATATAAAAATGTTTTTACATGTGGGAGTGCAAATGAATTTCAACCATGCAGAGTGTTGAAAAAGGGGTGTATTTGGGAAAAAATATAATCAAAGGAAACTGAAGTCTATGGACAATAGTAACATTGTAATATGCTTCCATTAATTGTAACAAAGGCAATATACCAAAGTTAAATGTGTATGAGAGGGGGATATAAGGGACAGATATGGGATTCTTGGTAGTGGTGGTGTTTTCTGTCCTTGCTATTATATTGCATTGCATGACATTTTTTAATTTTTATTAGCTTTTTTATTATGTGCCAAAAAAACTTTTTCAGAATAAGCAATATGTTCAAATGCTGACTGTGGTGATATATGTACAACTATATGATGATACCATAAACAACTGACAGTACACTATGGATAATTATATGGTATGTGAATATATCTCTATAAAATTGTAGGAAAAAGTGTAAATAGGAGTATAAGTGTTGGAGAAAACATAGAGAGAGGGGTGTATGTATTTACTGTTGATGAGGAGGCAGACTGGTGTAGCCTTTCTTGAGGTCAGTGTGGTGGTTCCAAAAGAAGCTGTGTATGTGGATGTGGAGGCCATAAAGTCCTGCAACCTCATTATGGGGTATGTACTTGGAAGATCTGAGAGCAGAGACATGAATGGGCATTTGCACACTGGTGTTTATGGAGGCAGTATTCATGATTTGCAATGGATGGAGGTGGCCTAAGGGTCCACTGACTGAGGAACAGAATGGTCAACTGTGGTGTACGCATACAATGGAATATTGAGCAACTACAAGAAGGAGTGAAGCTGTGAGACATACCACAAGGTGAACGGATCCTTTAGGGAACATTTTGAGTGAAGTACGCCAGAAACCAAGGCAAACACTATAATGCCTCACCAATATAGACTAACTACAATGTGTTAACTCAGAATTGAATCTTAGAGCACAGCCTAACAGGGAAACAATTATTGCAATGGTCCCTACATTGTAAGTTCTTACAGCAGTCAGATCTATTCCTAAGATGTAATGGCTATCTCCAAACTGTGAGATGTTGATCTCTTAATATATAACCTGATTGGTCTCTGGAACATTGGGTGCCTGTGTTGCACCTGAGGCTTGGAGCTAAAGCTCAGCAGATATGAATATCAGTACTAATGCCTACAGCAACTGTTAAAAAAAAGAGCTGAAATAGAGCCTTGACTTCAATTAGACATATGAATAAAGGAGATTGGGTTAGGACTAGAACAAGTTGGGCCAGGGGGTGGAGGTTGAAACTGAGTGTGTACAAGCTTCAGCTTCTGTGTGAGACCAAGGGAAGAGATGTTTGGTTTAGGATCTATATTTTCTAAACAATATAACTTCTACAGTTAGTTTGTTCAAACACTATGATTACATGGAACTTTGAATAGGAAGTGAGCTACGGTGGGTCTGTATAGATTAGAATGAAATAGCAACACATCCTAAAGTAATTTGGGTGGAGAATAAAAATATATCTTTGGGGGCCCCATGAAGAGCTGGGGGAGAATGCAGAGGTGTTGGATTTCCTCATCTGGATTGTTGCTGATGTTCTCACAAACAATGAAGACTGATGGTTTGCTGTGCTGAGCCCTCTGTCTTGGGGCTTGCCCATATGAAGCTTTTTACTGCAAAGGAGAGGCTAAACCTGCTTATAATTGTGCCTAAGTGTCTCCACCAGAGTGCCTCTTTGTTGCTCAGATGTGCCCCTTTTTTCTCTAACTAAGCCAACTTGGCAGGTGAAATCACTGCCCTCTCCCATACATGGGACCTGGCTCCCAGGGGTGTAAATCTCCCTGGCAACATGGGATATGACTCCCAGAGATGAATCTGGACCTGACATCATGGGATTGAGAACATCTTCTTGACCAAAAGGGGGATGGGAAATGAAATGAAATAAAGTTTCAGTGGCTGAGAGATTCCAAATGGAGTTGAGAGGTCACTCTGGTGGGCATTCTTATGCACTGTATAGATAATCCTTTTCAGATTTTACTGCATTGGAATAGCTAGAAGTAAATACCTGAAACTATCAAACTGCAACCCAGTAGCCTTGACTCTTGAAGACAACTGTATAACAATGTAGCTTACAAGGGGTGACAGTGTGAATGTGAAAGCCTTGTGGATCATAGTCCCTTTATCCAATGCATGGATGGATGAGTAGAAAAATGGACAAAAACTAAATGAAAAATAGAGTGGGATGGGGGGGGTGATTTGGGTGTTCTTTTTTACTTTTAATTTTTATTCTTATTTTTATTCTTTCTGGTGTAAGGAAAATGTTCAAAAATAGATTGGGATGATGAATGCATAACTATATGATGGTACTGTGAACAGTTGATTGTACACCTTAGGTGATTGTATGGTATGTGAATATATCTCAATAAAACTGAATTTGATTAAAAAATAAATGCACTACATAATTTGTTTGATTTAAGTTGTGATGTTTTTCCTGTGGCTGTTCTTAACAGACTGGAAGGAAGTGAAGCTATGCCACTTTGCCCTGCTTTTAGTCAGCTGATGTAGTATACATAGATGCCTTTTGGCTAAATTCTTCCCCTGGGGTGAATAAAAGAGATATGGTGGATACTCTGAGGAACTGCTGAGATCCCTCTTCAAAGAAGGACTTGCTGAGAGTGAAGTCAGCAGACAACCTCCAGCTGTCAGCCCCTTCAGGGATTGCTTCAGCTGCAGAGTTACCTCATCCCAGGTCATACCCCTTCTCATGGTGTCCTAAGTCCAAAGACAGATTATTCCCAGATACATATGGGAATAACAAGGCTGGATCATTTCAGCCTATCTTTGAATGACTCCAAATGGCCATTCTAGCTCTAGAGCTCCCTGTGGAGTCTGTCCTTGAGCCTGCATTGCAGCTCGACTTCTCCCTCTTTTCCTTTCTGCTTTCTTGCTCTCTCTTTTACAGGTGTTGTTACCATAGGCACTTCTTAAACATCCTGGACACTAAAATATTTCTCAGTGTCTGCCTCCCTGGGAACTCAACCTATTATCAGGGCTACATTATGACTTTTGTGCCTCAGGCACTTTTGCCTTCCTAGGGCTCTTTGCCTCCATAAAATATATTAAAAATTATATTTTACAGCAGTATTGGTATAAAGATGAATATATTAATATTATATGTTAAAACATTTTGTTTGACTTAAAAATTCCTTTTTTATTCTGATTTGAAAATAAACCATTTTTGAGGGCCCAAGGCACTGTGCCTACTGTGCCTAATGGATAAATCAGCCCTGTCTGTGACAGGAGGTAATTGTGTATCAAGCACAAGACAAGATTATGAAGTTTGGGGAGATTGTTTTTGTTGTTCTCTCTTTCAATCTTTGGCCACCAGTTCCCTTAACTATCTCCTACTTTCCAGGGGACCTACTCTCAGCAAGTCCTCTGTTTGGAAAGGATCATTTGTACTAAAATGTGCATAACCAATAAAGCTGAAGTTTAATTATTTTAACTCTTCAAGAGGGTGGTGGTGAAGGCTTGTTTGTAGAATAGGATAGTTCTTGCCGATTATGTCACTTCTTTCCTACTGGCCACATTCTTTCCATGTCCATGTTTGCTTTTGCCCTGTTAAATCTTCTTAAATGCACACAGATTAAACCTCAGACCTGATAGAGGCTCAGCTATCCCTTACCCGCAGCATCATCTGTGTTTGGGGGGCTATGGAGGGGTTGAGAGAGGAGTCAGAGGGAGCATCTGGAATGACTTGGTGACCATCTTCCTCCCCACTGCTTGAAACCTTTAGTCCAGCCTGATCAGCTATCTTCCTTTTGGGTTGTGTGAGCCCTAGAAGGTCCTTTTTATTTGTTTTTAACAATCTAGCAAACAAATGTTTTTAAGCACCTATTATGTATGAAATATTGCTTTGGGATGCTTTTATATTCATCATCTCAATTAGGTCTAGCAGGTTATCATAGCTTAGCCTGATCTTAGATTCACAATCTGGATGTATATTGAATCAGTGGGCCACAGGGTATCTAACTGCATTAACTTAAATACATAATAGAAAGGGGACCTAAGAGAAGTAAGCTTTTATGCTTTGGTGAATAGAGTCAGAGACAGAGTAGGGTTAATAGTGAGGATGTTATGCCCAGAGAGGCAATGGAAATCTAAGAGAAGTAAGCTTTTTGTTTGGCATCTAGAGTCAGAGACAGAGAAGAATTAAAGTTGAGGGTATTATGCCCAGAGAGGAGTAGAGAATTGTAGCTAATAGCATGGACTGTGGAGTCAGCCTGCCTGGATTTGAATCCTGGTCCCACCACTTACTTGTTGAATGACCTTGGACAAGTTACTCAACATCTCTGCCTCTGTTCTTCTACCTGTAAAGTGAGGATAGTGAGTACAAGCCTCATTGGGTTATAGAAAGGATTGAAAATGACCATATACAGCTTGTGACTACATACCTTATGGAGCTAAAGAGTACAGATAAATGCTGAAGGAGTTGTTTTTAGAAGGGTCTACAGGAGACTAAGGGCTAGTAACACTGTTTTGGGCCCAGGTAACAAAATACAATACACAGCTGGGGAGAGGCACCCTCTCCTTTTGTGCCTGGAATATAGCTTGGCTCCAGCAGGTGCCATGTGGTACTTTGGTGGTTTGTAACTTTGTAAACAGTAGAAAATAGTCTCCTGAGAAGGCAAGCTAAGCTCTTATCTAGAACTTGTCCCATGAGGTCAGAAGATGAAGCAGAGGTGACTGCCCACTTGTGGCAGCATGTTCTCAGGCCTAAATCAAGCGGCTATGGCTAGATAACTCAACCCTTGCCAAGCTTTCCTCCAACATTACCTGCCCATTTTCATGACCTGGTATGATTAGTCCCAGATGGAATCTTGGGTTTAGTTGGGAAGGGCAATAGTCATCATCTGTTCAAAGACTGGTTGTAAGTGGATCTTTTGCTTGGCTGAATGGCCCTTTGCTTGCTGGTTGCCAGATCCAGTGTGATCAGTACAGCAACTTTCCTCCTGTGAGTCTCTCTGGAGACAAATGTTTTCTGGAAGGCCATTACTGCAGGGGCCTTGTCATAAACAGACTTATTAGTAAGACAATGGGAGATAAGGAGAACTCAGAAGAGGGAAAATGTAGCAGTCAGTAACTGTTAATGTCAAACAGTTTGGGATGCTTTTATATTCTTTGACAAAATGAAATAATTGCTGCATCTAGATAAAGCAGACTAAGTTGGAAAAAGCAAACATTCTTAGCAGGAAGTCAATCACATGCTGCACAATTCAATTTATGGTCATCTACAGACAGCTTTAAAATATTTTTTGGCTTAATGTGATGTTGAATTATTGAACCCCTTACTGTTTAACATTTATTAAAAATCCAAAAACACCAATAAGTGGATCATCATTTTATTGGTCTTATTCTTAAGTAATCCCTCTCCCTCTTGACTTCATTTTTTTCAGAATCATCACTACTAAATTTCTCAGAACATTAGGGAGCTGTGCTTCTTTCCTATGAATATGACTTCCACATTTTCAATAGGGTTGCCATCTCAATGGTGATCTTGGAGGAGATTGCAAGAAACAAAAAGTAATTTTGAGGGTCTAAAGATTGAACTTTAAATGAGAATAATTGCAAGTTGCTCTGCGAAGTTCCAGTATCTCTGCAATGAACAAAGTACTTTGATGCACAAGGCCAATTTAAATTATGTGGTTTTGAGCTCCCTCTTCAAGGAATTAAGCAACTCAAATTCCAAGCACCACAATCACAGCATCACAGCATTGACTCCCATAACAATTTTATGCTTTCTATAATGAAAGCAGAATTTAAAAATTTACTTAATATGAGTCTATCCATTTAATATGAGCTAATCTCATGTTCAGCAATCAAATCATAAAATAAATCCTGACTGTAATAACAATAATATTCTTTGAGGACTTTGACAATTGGTTTAGTCTTCTCCACCTCAAGTTCAACCATCAACCCTGTGTGACTTCAATACCCTAACTTTAGATGTCTTGACTTCCTCATATCTAGTAACCTTTACCTACTTTCCACTTTTGCCACAGCCCCTTAGGTCTTCATCATATACATATTATCACCTCAAACTCCTTCACATCTGTTCTAGTTTGCTAAAGCTGCCAGAATGCAAAACACCAGAAATGGATTGGCTTTTATAAAAGGGGGTTTATTTGGTCACACAGTTACAGTCTTAAGGCCATAAAGTGTCCAAGGTAACACATCAGCAATTGGGTACCTTCACTGGAGGATGGCAATTGGTGTCCGGAGAACCTCTGTTAGCTGGGAAGGCACGTGGCTGGTGTCTGCTTCAAAGTTCTGGTTTCAGAATGGCTTTCTCCCAGGATGTTCCTCTCTAGGCTACAGTTGCTCAAAAATGTCACTCTTAGTTGCACTTGGGGTATTTGTCCTCTCTTAGCTTCTCCGGAGCAAGAGTCTGCTTTCAATGGCCATCTTCAAAATGTTTCTCATCTGCAGCTCCTGTGCTTTCTTCAAAGTGTCCCTCTTGGCTGTAGCTCCTCTACAAAACGTCACTCTCAGCTGCACTGAGTTCCTTCTGTTTGTCAGCTCATTTATATGGCTCCACTGATCAAGGCCCACCCTGAATGGGTGGGGCCATGCCTCCATGGAAATATCTCATCAGAGTTATCACCTACAGTTGGGTGGGGTGCATTTCCATGCAAACAACCTAATGCAAATGTTCCAGCTTAATCCCCACTAATATGTCTGCCCCACAAGATTGCATCAAAGAATATGGCTTTTTCTGGGGGAGATAATACATTCAAACCAGCACAACATCTAAAATTTTAACCACAGATATCCTGCTTTCTGATGGTAACCACCTAGCCTTCCATTTTCCCCATCTTTGACTTCACCAAGACTTCCAGTTTCATTTTCTCTTAGTCTGTCACCCTATTTTATCCTCTTTACTTTCCACTACCACATGTTCTGTACCCTTACATCACTAACCCTTTCCCTCATCAATATCCCAAATTTTATTCCTTACTCCTATATTTCTGTTGCTGAATGCTGCTGGTGAAAAATCATACAACCGTGAAGATTAGTGCCACTGCAGATTCTAGTCTTGAAACTCAGCTAGGTCCTTAGTGCTCATAAAGCCTTACTCTTCTCCTCTGCCTGCTCCCTTCTTCATTTTCCATAACATTTATTCAGAATCTTCACCATGTTCTTTAAGCCTCTTACTCAATCTCTACCCCACATTCCTTAGCAATCAATCTTTTTTCCTGATTCATTAAAATAAATAGGCTGGACGATGTTATCTCCTTTTAATCTTAAATGTATATTTAGATTCAAAATTATCC
Source organism: Choloepus didactylus (assembly GCF_015220235.1). Taxonomy (NCBI): domain Eukaryota; kingdom Metazoa; phylum Chordata; class Mammalia; order Pilosa; family Megalonychidae; genus Choloepus; species Choloepus didactylus. The sequence continues at coordinate 158,052,233 of NC_051334.1, read as the reverse complement.
TTGCTTCCTTTATTCCAGTTCCAGAGCATGACATATCCTTCCTCTTGAAATTCAACTCACTCCCACTTGCTAATTCCTGGAAATTATTCCATTGTACTTGTATTCTCTCTCCACTCTTTCTCCTTTCCCCCTCTCTTTCTCTCCCCCCTTTATCTCCTATTCATTTTCTCTCTCTTTACCAGGTCCTTCACAGCATTTGTCATGTTTAAGTATTTCCTATTCTAAAAACAGTCTTCTTTGATTCCTACGGCTGCATTCTCTCTCTCATTCTTCTTATCCTAACTTCTTAAAGAAGTAAATTTCATTCATTGTCTCCACTTTCACACCTCTATTCCCCTCTTCAATCCACTGTAAACTGGCTTCTGCTGCCATTATCCACAGAAACTACTGTTGTCAAGGTCAACACTCTCACCAGGGAATATCATCCACTCATCATCTACGTACTAATGATTCCCAGATCTATATTTTTAGCTCCAATATCTTCTTGAAATATGATGCTTATATAGTCAATGACCTGCTATCATCTACAGCTGGATGTCTCACAGGCAATTCAAACTCTGTATGCCCAAAGTGAAGCTCAACATTTTCCCCCTCAAACTTATTCTTTCTTATGACATCTCTATTTCATCAACCAAATTAAAAGTCATGTTTTATTCCTTTCTGTCTTTTACATCCCTACATCTAATATGTCCAGTTGACCCTCTCTCCTAAATATCCCTTGCATCTACCCATTATATTCTATCCCTACTGTTGTATTTTGACTTCTGGACTATGACAATAGTTTCCCGATTGATCTCTGATCTTCCCCTCTCCAATCCATCCTCTATACTACCAATGGGGAGATCTTTCTATAGTGAAATATGACCTTGTCACTTCTCTGGTTAAAATTCTAAAAAAAACCCTCCTCATTATCTATTGAATGAAGTCCAAACTACCTGATACAGCATATAAGGCCCTCCAGGACCTTATCCTTGCCTACTTTTCCAGACTTACTTTCAAGATATTTTTTGATCCTTCTCTATATCATACTATTTCTTGCTATTACATCTTTGTATATACTGTCCACTCTGTCTAGAATGACCTTCTCTTTCTGCAAATTCTTGGCCTGGAAAATGTGACACATCCTTTAAGATTCAACTTAGGTGTAACTTATATAGAATATAGCCCCCAGCTGCCTCCCCACTCCCAGAGTAGGTTAATACCTCTTTTCTGTGGTTCCATAACACCATAATAATTTGCATGCACTTCTCTCATTTTGCCTCCCCAATTTTATTGTAACTCTTGCTTATATCTCTGCTCTTCCACTTGATTGTGAGTTTCTTAAGGTTAGAAGCCATTTCTGTCTAGCTCACGACTCTATCCCCAGTCCCCACACCATCTCTAGCATTTAAAAGCCATTCAATAAATCTTTAATAAAGAAATAATAATGATAAAACCCTCATATTTCTATAGCACTTTAATGTTTGAAAAGTTATTCCCTATGTTACGGTGCCCACGAGTTAAAGTACGAGACAGCCAAACAGAATTTAAAGAGCCTTTTATTTAGCCGGCCGGCAACTGCCACCTGTCACTCCGCGCAGGGAGTTCAGTAAGCAGCAGCCCTGACCTGTGTGAGCTGGTGCCTTATATAGACAGAAACCGTATCCTAGAAATGCAAGCAAGCTATTCTAACAGAAGCAGAGTTGGCAGTTAGCTCTTGATCACAAAAAACAATTTCACAAAGAGTTTCACTTGGAGCTGGAGCAGTTATTGATCATAAAAAACAATTTCACAAAAACAATTTCACAAAGAGTTTCACTTGGAACTGGAGCAGCTATTGATTATTAAAGGGTTACAAAAAGTTTCACTTGGAGCTGGAGCAGTTATTGTTAAAAGGGTTATGCTTGGCTGATGCGTGCAACCGCAGCTTTGCCTCCCCTAAACGGTGAAGTTTGCTTCCTTTAACTGGTACAGGCCCAGTCTCACTCCCCCCTCCTCATGGCCTAATGCCGTTTACACAACACTGTTGCTTTGCAGATGTTTTGGGATTAAGGGAAAGGGACCCCACTTCATTCCCCACTGGTTTTTAGGGAGAATCAAATCATTGTTTCTTCTGAGGATAGGTGTTGATTTTGAGATTGCAAAACCATGAGTTTACTAAGGATTTTAAAGTTTTGGTTCCCTGTGACAAGTGCTGTGGTTTTTACTGTGGCTGCCCCGGCTACTTTAAGCCCAAGGAGTACCGGCACTAATACTGGTCCTCCTTGCTTGACTCGTTGGAGGCTAGTTAGCCCGAGGTGCTTTCTACCTCCCTCACCAGAGTAGTACAGAGGCACAAGAATTAGCGTAAGGAGAAGTAGATGGGGGAATTGAGGGGACTGGAAACATGTTTTTTGTCTTTGAAAGTTACTTAAAGTCTTGATACATATAGGTGCAATTTCCATGTTTTTTCCCCCAACCACTGGGAATCCTTCCAAAACTGCTGTGGTTTAAAAGTAACAGGGTTATAGCTTTTAATTGCACAATTTTCAGTAGGAGCTTTTGGCCTTTTATTCCCTGTGACCCTTAACAGACGGTTTACATTTTTTCATGGGGCTATAGTTTTACAGCCCTAACTGTAACAGAAATAATTATTTTCTCCCTCACATGCTGCTGAGGTACTTTCTTGTGGACAGATATAGTGCTGACTATCCCATAGTCCCTGTTCCAAGTTTAGGTTCCCACAGCCAAAGCCTTGCAATTCCGCACATCCCCCACCTACGTACGTATTGACCACTTCCAGTAAGTTTCAGTTTACCCCAAAGAGTCAGCCGTAGGGGTCCCTGTTCTCGCGGCGTTAGGTTTCGGGTGGTGGGCACGGATGGTGCAGTGGTTGTTTCTGGAGTTATAGTGCAAGGCCTGTAAGGACTTGAGAAGTTCAGAGTTAGTTAAAAGGGCGAGCTGTTCCTCCCCTATTTTGGGGAGAAGTGGGGGTGGCCTGCTGAACATGGCTTTATATGGGGTAATACCTTTTACATAAGGAGTGCATTTAGCTTTGAGCAAGGCAAATGGAAGGAGGCTCACCCAGTTTCCGCCAGTCTCTATTTTCAGTTTGGTGAGGGTTTTTTAAGCGTCCGATTCATCCTTTCTACTTGCCCTGAGCTTTGCGGTTTGTAAATGCAGTGTAACTTTCATTCAATTCCTAATGCTTTTGCCAAATTTTGAGTAATTTGGGTTATAAAAGCTGGACCATTGTCAGACCCCATTGCTATCGGTAGGCCAAACCAAGGGATAATTACGGCTAATACTTTCTTAGCTACTACCTGAGCTGACTCTGACCGAGTTAGGTAGGCTTTAACCCATCCTGAGAAGGTGTCCACCAGCACAAGAAAGTACTTGTATCCCCCTGGTCCAGGAGGCAGTTCCGTGAAGTCTATTTCCCATTGCTCTCCTGGGAGTTGACCTCTTAGGCGGTGACCGGGGGCAGCAGGGGTACTTACATGACTTGAGTTGACTTGAGCGCAGACGTGACATTTTCTGCTTACCTCCTTTGCTACCTGAAAAAGCTTAGGTATGTAAAAGTCAGTTCTTAGCAGTTTAGCTACTTTTGTCCTTTCCAAGTGTGTACTTTGATGCGTTTGGAAAATTAAGTTTTTTTCTAGTGCTTTTGGTAGGAGGATTCTGGAGTAGCCGAATATTAGAGTTTGAATAAGTTGGGGTAGCTTTTAGTACCCGGGGCGGTAGGAGGGGCAAAACTTGAAGAGGCCCCACTGGTTTTAGGGCTGCTTCTTTGGCCGTCTGGTTGGCGAAAGCATTTCCCTTGGCTTCGGGTGTATTTTTTTTTCCAGAGGTTAGGAGACCACGTTCCTGGTAGATGGTTCCATGCACGTGTGCGGTGGCAAACGCATACCGGCTGTCTGTGTAGAAAGTTAGGCCAGCCTGCCGCAACCGGATTGAGGCACTTTGAAAGATAGGCTATGACCCATTTCCATGGCCCCAAGCGCTGTGTTAACACTCCTTTTGCTGCCCTTTGTGCCTCGGCTACATGCAGCTGGAACGACTTTTTGAGATTTGGGAGTGCTAAGGCTGGGGCCTGAGTGAGTGCCTTTTTTAAAGTCTGAAAGGCTCCCTCCTCCTTACAGAACGCGCATTGGTTTTGGCCTAGAGGGGGCCCTCTTCGTCCTCCTTTCCCACTGGCCAGTCTATTACCTCCTCCGGACTTTTCTTTGAATTTCTGGTTCCTTCCTTGGTTTTTATTCCATGCCTGGTCTTCACTTATGGCAAGTAGGACCTTTGCCATTTTTGTTTAAGTTTTTGGAACTTTCCTTATTATTGAAGACTCATTGAGCAACCCCCACCAACTCACTTAGTACTTTTCCTTTAAAGCCTTTTACCTTTTGTAACTTTTTCCTTATATCTGGGGCTGACTGGGCGACAAAAGCAATATTAATTGTTCGCCTGTTTTCTGGCGCCTCCGGATCTATAGGGGTGTATAATTGGTAAGCCTCCTGGAGGAGCTCTAGAAAAGTGGCAGGGGACTCAGTGGCCCCCTGAGTCACCTCAGTTACCTTGGACATATTTGTAGGCCTCCGCGCTGCTGCTCGGAGAGCCCCCATTAGAGTCTGGCGGTACCGTTCGAGAGCCTCCTTACCTTGATTAGTGTTAGGGTTCCACCGGGGTCGGGTGAAGGGAAAAACAGCCTCGAGGTGGTCTACCTCCGTGGTTGGCAGACTGTCTGGCCCCACAACTAGTTTCCGTCCTTGGGCACAGATTTTCTCTCTCTTCTGACGTGAAAAGGGTTTGCAGAAGTTGTTGACAGTTGTCCCATGTGGGCTGATGGGTAAAGAAAATGGACTCTAACAAAAAGATTAGTCCTTGGGGGTTTTGACCCTCTTGTATCCCCAGCACCTAAAACAGTAGGTGCTCAATAAATATAAATTGAAGCAATTAATATAAAGTATACTGTCTGGGTTTTTGCCCAGAATAAATACCAAAAGTTTTAGCTGGAGCAGGGTTGGATGGAGAGACCAGAAACTAAATTCTGGGTCCCTCCTTGAGGAGGGGGTTAGCAGCAGGGACCCCTGCCCAGCCCTGTGAGGTAGAGCAGCCAGGCCCCAGCATTAGGGGCCTGAACAAATAAAGGACTGAGTCTCTTCCCGAGGGGCATGGCGCCTTAGGCCTGGCTTCAGGTGGGCTGCGGCGCCGGGAGTTCAGAGGGGGGCACATGTAAAATACAGTAAGAGCACTGGGTCAGAGTCTCATTTAATGAACCTCTGTGATAATTCTTCACTGGAAGGAGAGCACTCCTTTCACACAAAGTCAAGGGATGAGGATCTGATTCAAATAGAATTTTGTTGGATTACTCATTCCAGCATATTTGAATTTGAATGCAGCTTGCTAGGTTCACCATCAGCAACATTGCACAATTACTTTATGTCATTTAAGAACCATGGAAAGGAATGTTTAAAGGCCTTACCTGGCTCTCAATAATTTTATAGAATAGTTAAATAAATATTGCTTATATATATATAAATCATCCCATCCCAAGATGAGGGGTGGGGTGGGGAAAGGCATCTAGAAATCTCTTAACTTAAATTTTAAAACAAAACTAAATATTTGCTAAGGGCATGATCCTATTATTAATCCACAATTCAGCCATCAGCAAAAATCCAGTAAGTGGAGCAATTTATGGATTTTTAAACATGACATAAAAACATGACTGCATACTTACTATTTATTGCACATCTTTCTTGATAGGGTTTAAAAAATTTTAAGTTGATGGATTTCATAAAGTAGATGGCAATTTAACATTTTACTGTATTTTACATTCACTTTGCTAAACAAAAGCCTTTAAACAGGCCACAAAACACTGCAACAACACATTTACTTCCTAATAAAACAAACCTTTTTAATAACATTGAAGTAAAATGGTTTCATTTTTGCATTAAATGACATACCATGAACTTCTGCAATATAAAACCACTTTAAAAATGAGTATTGAAAGATATTTACAAACTCCGGAGTGGGAACAAGGGGTCCTCCTGAACTTAGGGTGGGGGGGAACCTGAACTATTCCTGGAAAGGGCCCCGCGCTAGGGGCAGAGGGTCCTACGGAATAAGGTGGGGGCCGTGATAAGGGGGGACTATCCTGTGGGGGGTTGAGGACTGGGGGCCTTTTGAGTGGCCCTTTAGAATGAGCACATTTCGCTTTTTGGATGGTTTAGGTGTTGAACAATTTTAATCCCAGGGAGCCTAGTGGCAGTCCGCGCCTCCCTGCCCTCAGGTGGCCTGCCTTGCCCCCTGCCCAGGGAAGTGGCCTCTGGCCCCCAGCAGGGTTCCCGTGAGGACATGCAGCACTCGTACCCCCATGGTGCCTCAGACATAGACAGGTGGGCTCCAGTGGGACAGCTGTCACCTGGCGGGTCAGCTCCAGCACAGCTCAGTCACAGGGACGAGCGTGAGGCTTACCGTGCCCCATGGGGAGCCTCTGCCCCCACCCCCACCTCCTGGCTGAACGCAGAGAAGCCACTTGTCTTCACTAACCTCCCCCCCCCCCCCGACCTCGGCCTTTCTATGTGGCTGTTTCTGATGCCCAAATACGCTGTTCAGTGGGGCTCTGGCCGACACTCCCCAACAGTGGTCTGCCATTTCTAGAAAGTACAAAAGGATCCTCTGAGGTCAGAGGCTGCAAGACGAAAAGCAAGTGGTGTCACTAAGAAAAGATGAGCCACTTTTTAAGCACCAGGCCAGCAGTCAGCACCACCTCCCAGGGGGCTGGCATGTCTCCAGGATCTGGGAACACACTGGCTCCTGGACATCCCTGGATGTACAGACAGATGTCCTGTGACTCATGATGGAACAGAAATACCAAAAACAAAGGATGCTGGGGACCACTCCCTGGCTCACATACTTGGGGACCAGTCTCTGCTCTCTCCAGTTAGTGTCCAGCTGGTGACTGCTGATCATCGACAAATAATTCACTGGCAGCCCGTTTCACAGGGGAAAGCCTGTGCCCTGGCCAGAGGCAGGTCCTGGCACTTGCTCACCACTCCAGCGCTTGTTTACCAGCGCTCAAACTGTGGGGATAGGCTTGCCCGCCTGGCCCGGCAGCAGGAAGGCAACACCCGAGTCCGTAGCCACGCGCCGCTGCCTCCAGACAAAGGGCCTGTTCACCCCCACCCCAGCCCTCCTGGAGCCCGTGGACAGCAATATGCAGAAAAATGATTAAGCCATTTGGGGCAGTCAGTGAGGATGCTGATCCAGGTTTCAATATAGGGAATCTGATCCGGGTGTCCTGCACTCCCGTAAATGACTCTTTGAACCTGAAAGGTAATTAGCAAATTTAGAGTGCCCTCGGGGGGCCAATTAGAATTTGGAAAGGTTGGCCATTTGAATTTGCAAAGGGCCCGAAGAGTTCCTGGGTTGACCGTAGCCCCTGACCCTGCAGCTCGTTAGCGGAAGTCCTGAAAATTTTTCAAGAAACACTGCAACGGAGAGCAAGTGGAAGCAGATGGAGACTGACCCATTGCGGGGCTGATGGTTGACAAAACAGAAACAGAACAGAACAAAGACACTAACAACAAAACACAAAACAGAGACTAACCAGAACCTGAACCTGAGGCCACCGGCCACCGTAGTGGTCCGAGGCCGGGTCTCGGAGTTATGGCTGCGTCCAGCCCTCCTAAAGACCCTAAAGGGATACCCCACCAGACCAGATTAGAGATCTCTTACCGTTGTGGGCCCACATCCAGATGGCTCCAGAGGCAGATTTTTGAATTTCGAGGCTTGACCACCCGTTTCTCCGCCGAGGCTGAGGAACGTCTCTCAGCGCGCACCCCCTGGGGGAGGGCCGGTAGTCAGACCTTTGTCTCCACCGATGAGCCTCAGCAAACGCCAAGGAGATCTCACTGGGGCCTCCAAATGTTACGGTGCCTGCGAGTTAAAGTACGAGACAGCCAAACAGAATTTAAAGAGCCTTTTATTTAGCTGGCTGGCGACTGCCGCCTGTCACTCCGCGCAGGGAGTTCAGTAAGCAGCAGCCCCGACCTGTGTGCGCTGGTGCCTTATATAGACAGAAACCGTATCCTAGAAATGCAAGCAAGCTATCCTAACAGAAGCAGAGTTGGCAGTTAGCTCTTGATCACAAAAAACAATTTCACAAAGAGTTTCACTTGGAGCGGGAGCAGTTATTGTTAAAAGGGTTATGCTTGGCTGATGCGTGCAACCGCAGCTTTGCCTCCCCTAAATGGTAAAGTTTGCTTCCTTTAACTGGTACAGGCCCAGTCTCACTCCCCCCTCCTCATGGCCTAATGCCATTTACACAACACTGTTGCTTTGCAGATGTTTTGGGATTAAGGGAAAGGGACCCCACTTCACCCTATATATTGTCTTCTTTGAATCAGCAAAGTCAAATTAAGGACAAGCTGAAATCTATCCAAATATGAGGCTTTGTAGTAGAATGAGGAGGAGTTTAACTTTGGAGTCATACAGATCTAATTTGAGTCCTGATCCAACACTCACTAGCTGTGTGCTCTTGGGCAAGGCCCTTAACCTCTCAAAGTTATTCTCCCCTCATCTCTAAAATAAAGGTAATAACAGTTGCTATCTCATAGGGTTGTTATGAGATAGAAAATGCATGCAAAAAACTTAGAACAGAGCCATACTCATAGTAAATGGTGGTAATAAGAATAAGTCTTATTATTGTTCTTGATATTATTCCTACTATAATCATTATTGTTATCCCTCATTTTTTTCCCCTAGCTAACCTTTCCCCTTCATGCTTGGACTAGATCTTGACATAATATATACATAGCACACAAAACAATTCCTATCACATAATAAGCTTTCAAAATGTGATATTTATTATAATTATTATTATCCTAAGGCAATTCTGCCTTCTCTATATATATGTTGCTTCACACATGGGGCACAAAAATAATTGTTTTGGATTAAAAAAATTGTCTTTTGGTTAGGAATGAGATAAAGTTACAAATTATCTTATTCATATCAATAAAGTACAAACTATGATTTATTCTGCATCAGTGGTAAGAACTTAAAAGAAAAATTTACTGCATGTGCATAATCCATTCTCAAAGAATTAAGAAATATTGGCATCCCCAAAATTCAATGTGAAATGTCTTTCTTTTCCTGAAGAAGTTTGACAAATCAATTTAGCCATTTAGTCATCAAATAATTATTGAATAACTACTAGGGGTCAGGCATTGTGCTGAGAATTGCCCTCAGGGAGTTCAGAATTTACAGCACATACCTAAGAAATCAGAGTATTCTGGTGTGGGCCCCAGGTTTAACCACTATTCTTGGATAAATACAGGGATGTTTCATTCCAGGGAATGAAGGTAAAAATAGATTGTTTAAAATATAGATGTAGCCTGCAATTCACATTTAATTTGGCCTTGAAAAGTCCTAGGTCAGTCAATTCTCCTTCCCTACTGATTGACACTGCCATTCCAGAACTACTTTGTCTTCATTTCTAATTGATCTTCAGTGGACAGAGTTTTTCTTTCCTTTTCATTTCTTCCTTTTTCTTGAGGGACCTAATATAAGTCTAACTATATTATGAGTATTTAAAATGTCATCTGGCAAAAGAACTTGTGGGGAAAGGAGTGAATAAAAAAGTTCTGTTTTCCCATACATTTGGGCATCCATTATGGCCTTCCTCCACCATTCCATCATAGTCTACCCCTCACTTGTTTTATTTGTTTTCTTTAATTGAGTTATCAGGTATATGGTATAATCCACGTTTCCTGAATTGAATGGTTGATAATGCACTCAGCTCTAACTGCCTCTGCTGCTCTTCAGCAAAAACTTCACAGAAAACAAAAGAATTCCTAACCTTGGCCTCTTGAAGATGGGAGACCCAGGCCTTTTTATTTAGGATATGAGCTTCCCTCCAACCTTTGCCACTGTAGCTGGGACATGGCTTCTGATGAGATTGTACTATCATTTAAGTCAGGGTTCTGGGTTGTAAGCAACAGAAACATACTCAGGCTACATTAAACAAAAGGGGATAATTGGGTAGGACATCAAGGACTAACATAATTGAAGGGAGGCTGTGAAACCAGGTCTGCAAAGGGAATTAACTAAAAATGTTCCAGGGTATATAGTAACACTGTGTCATAGCAGGATCAGCCTGATTAGGACACTGCTACTGCTGCCTCTACTTCTGCCATAAATGTTAACTTCCATTTTCTTTTCTCTCTTACTAAAAAATTCAAATTCTTGGTAGGACATCTGATTGGTTGGCTTTGTCACATTCCTGCTTTCTATTTATATCAGAGGGCTGGGGGAGGAAAGATATGGACTCTTGGGTATTATTAATGGTAGGCAGGGAATGAGAAGCCAAATTAAGTACTTCCATCCTGCTAGTCCTACCCACAATGGGAGAGAAACATTTTCCTTCAGATTGGGACACTCTCAGGACAGGAGACAGATTCTGGGCATCTAAGAAACCAACTTCTCTCTTGAACCTACTCTAATCAGACTTTTGTCCTCACCACTTCTGTGAAATGGTTCATCAAAGTTAATTAATTGCAAAACCCAATGGTTAATTCTCAATTCTCATCATATTTGCCTTATTAGGAACACTTGTCACAGTTGATCATTCCCTCCTCCTTGAAACACTTTATTCACCTGGCTTCCAAGTTACAATTCTTTCCTATTTTCTCTTTAGTCACCCATTAGCAATCTTCTTTATGTCTGTGACTTCTAATTGTTGGATTGCACTAGTGCTCATTCTCAGACCTCTCCTCCATCTCTCCTCATTCCCTTATTTCATACAGTCTCATTGTTTTCAACAAAGTCTATATGCTGACTGCTCATATATTTTTATCTTTAGCTTAGCCTCTTCCCTGATTCCAGATTCAAATAGTTAACAGCACTTGGATTCATTTGCACTTGGATTTCTAAAAAGCATCTCAAACTTAACATATTCAAAATCCAACTCCTGATCCTGTTCCAAACCTATTCTTTCTCATTTCAGTAATTGGAGATTCCATTCTTCTAGCTGCTCAGGCCTAAAACATTGGCCTCATCTGTAATGCCACTCTTTCTCTCATACACGAAATCTAATCTGTCACAAAATCTTGTCTTTGCATTCATAATATATTCAGAATTTGTCTACTTCTCACCACCTCTGTAACTAACATCTTGGCCATGGGTCCATCACTTCTCACCTGGATTATTGAAAGAGCCTGTTAATTAGTCTCCCTGCTTCCACTCTTGCCACTATGTGGTCTTTTTTGCTTACAGCATCGAGTGTGATCTTGTTAGACCATAAGTCAAATCAAAGTACTTTTGGGCTCAAAATCTTTCAGGGGCTGAGCTATTTGGTCCAAGTTTCCCATATAACAGTGGCTGTGAAGTCTCTAACAAAGTTATTGTATGGATGCTTGCTTCTTAACAAATCTATTACTTAGAAAATGGATAAAAGTTGGTAACAAATGTACTAGAATCCAAGAAGGCTAGTCTAATTCTATATGACAATTACCAGAGAAGGGAAATAACATACAAAGCAATCAAAATAGACTCCTCTGATCCGACTTGGGGAACTAAACTGTGTTTTGTGCTAGTGGCCAAAACATTGAAGAGAACAAGATCTCAGCAGAAATAGAGCTATGGAAACTGTATAAGCAGGATCATTACCAACTAATTAGACAATTCTGAGAATGCAGAATTTATGTCTTTGTTTTCTTTGGGTTCATTTAAATCTTGAAATAGAACATATTGTTGTAGAAAGAGCCAAAAAGGTTATAGACAACAGATGAATAGCTCAAGAAACCTGGCTGAAAATTTGCTAAATTTAGTGCACAGACAAAACTCAATTGGTGCCTTTATTTTCTGAGTTCGCATATGTACAAGAAAGTAACGGTGATATATGTAAATTATGGAGGTCATCAGAGTAGCCACAATTATTACCTGATGTTGAAAGGCAGATGAAGAAAATGGAGTTTCCAATGGAAATGTATAATGAAATGCCTAGTTTGAGAACTGAGTTTGGATTTAGAGGACATGCTCATCACTGTGTGTTAAGCACATAGGCAAAAATGAAGATAATGGTCCATGTGTCCAGTATCCTGGGGTAAAAGAATTTGTGAGAGCCTGGGTGAGTGAATAGACAGGAAATATACAAGTGGTTATTGGAACAAATGATTTCAGCAGATTAACAAATTAAGTGTAGGTCTGAAAAAGAAAAATTGAATAGATCATTTGTGACACAATCCTGAGATTTTAATCAGGATATTACCTAACTGATGTGTTCACATTAGTAGAAAAGAAAGTTAGGAACTGCTTTTTCCTTCTTTTTGATTTATAATCCAACTTGAATTGATTTCTAAATAAACTCTCCAAAGAAGCAAGCCTGATAAGATTAATATTGAGGTCATTTACTGACATCAGAAAAAATATTGCTAATTGTTTCCTGGTATGGTATCAGTGGGAGAGAAAAACCTTGTGCATGATTGGCTTTCAATAAAGAAAAGGCCATTGGATTTAAAGTGACAGTTGCATTCTTTGTCTTCAGCAATGAAGCAAAGACAAAGTAGAAGCAGAGACTTGTAGATGTCTGTAATGAATAAACTGGGAAACAGGGGAAAAATTGAATATTGATGTTAGTATTGACTGGTACAACTCAATCCAATATATGTTTATTGAGCATCTATTGTGTGATAGGCATCATGTTGGAGGCTCCAGGGAATACAGAATTGACACAGCTCTTGCCTCTTTGCAATTTTATTAATGGTAGGGATAATAGCAAAAACTGTCATATCTATAGAGTTTGTATATGATCCTAGGAGCACAAGATGTTGCTATTGTGTGAGCTAAAAGTAAGTTGTAACTGGTGGAGAAAAGTGATTTCTCTCCACTTATTTCAGTTTGTGATCTGTTGGGACTGCAGGGAGGATGATGGTAAGGAGGAAGCATTTTCACAGTGGTATGCAGATGACTGGGCAGCAGGAATGTCATGGAAGTCCTAAGTAAATGTTCAAGAAGATTGCTATTTGTTAGCTGTCCCAGGCCATCCTGACCCAGAATTTGAGACAGAGGAAGAGATCTGGATAGGGCTGGGGGTTTCAGTAGACTTTGGAATTGTTTTTGTAATTGGGCTGCCATCATGCTCAAAGGGTACCTAATTGATTGCTGGTTTGTTTCTCAAAGAACCCTTATGTGGGCTGTTGGCTTTCATTTTTTTTTTTCTTTCAGCACTCTTGTGTCCCCATTTTGGTGGTTTTGATGGTTAGGTTCATGTGTCAACTTGGCCAGGTGATAGTACCCAGCTGTCTGGTCAAGCAAACACTGGCCTAACAATTGCTGTGAGGATGTTTGAGGCTGGTTAATAAACCAACAGGCTGGTTTATTAAATCATCAGTCAATTGACTGCAGCTGTGACTGATGACTCACCAAAGGGTGTGCCTTCCACAATGAGAGAATTCAATTGGCTGGATTTAATCTAATTAATCAGTTGAAGACTTATAAGCAAGACAGATAGAGGACCTTCACTTCTTCAGCTGCCCAGTGAAGCATTTCCTGAGGAGTTTGTCAAAGTTGCCGGTTCGTTTCCTGAGGAGTTCATCAAACACGTTCGTCGAAGATCCTAGTTCATTTCCTGAGGAGTTCGTCGAAGTTGCCAGTTTGTTTCCTGAGGAGTTCATCGGACATCTTCCTTGGAGTTGACAGTTCGCTGACTGCTCTACAGAATTTGGACTCATGCATACCCACAGTTGCGTGAGTCACTTTTACAATTTGATAGTCAGAGACACCTCTCATTGATTCTGTTTCCCTAGAGAACCCTAGCTAATACAATGGTCCTACAAACACTTGGTACATAGTGTTTACCCTGTTTATGGGCTTGCAAAAAGTGTGAGCACTTCGGTAGCACCAGCTTTGGCAAACCACTGAATAGTCATCTAAAATCATTTTTTTCTATTCATTAAAGCCAAATTCCTAATAGGTGCCTTAATGGAGAGGCTAGTCATTGTGCCTCCCTCATGGGTGCTTCCATATATATTGTGCTATAGCCATTGTCTGTAAGACAGGCCAAGCAAGCATTTTGCTGGGGAGTAGGTAGGGGGTGAAAAAGTAGAGGAAATAAGTTAAAGAAAAACTGAAGAAATAAAAAGTAAGGTAGAATGAGTTCCTGCAGAAGGAATAAGAAAAGGAAGTATTAAAATTAGGAGTGAGTGACAAAAGAGAAGATATGGTAGGGTGGTAGATGTGGTGGTGTTGATGAAAAAGTAATTTTAAGCAGAGGGCAAAGTTTTGGGTAAGAAAATAGAGCGAGAAAAGAAGAGAGAGGAGACAGAGAGGGAGTTTTTTAAAAATAAAGAGAAGATAGAGGATGCTTGATTACCTTGCAGTCCACAAAGTGAGGCCATAAGGCTGATATGATATTGTTAGGTTCCCTTTAGGATCAAGTACTGGATTGTAGAGCTCAAAAACCTTTGGAGCAGCTCCTGTGATATTCTGATTCAATTTATCCATAATATGATTCTTGGATGACAGTTTTTATTCATTTGGGATATTATGCAAGTTCTCAAAAACCCTAATATAATGGACACTGTTTCTTGACTGTGGCAAGAAATATATTTCTGGTCTCCCAGGCAGAAGAGTCATTTCATGCCTCCCAGCAGTTCACAGGAGTCCAGAGAGAAGATTGTAAATTGCACTTTTGAACCTTACCTCCCAGCACCCACCTAGACAGCTGGGCCAGGCTGAAGAAAACATGAGTTCAGGGCAGGCAAATAATGATAAAAAATGTAGTTTTTAAGTCTTCTCTGTCAATAACAAAGCTCATCATTTTTGTGCCAGCAAGACACTGCAGGCAGCCCACATTTCAAATTCAGTTAATCTCAAAATAATTCAAAAATCAAAGAGCTTATTCAACCATCAAGTTATTCAAGATTGACTCACTGTGTTTTCATAAAAGAGACTGTGTTTGGAGGGAGGGGAAGGGAAGAATCCAATATCAGAATCAGTCAAAGAAGCACTAGTTTTTGTTCAGTATAAATTGTTTTCAGACTACACAACTGCACCTCTGATTACTAAGAAAGATTACCAAAGAATAGTTGATGATGGTATCACTTGCATTCTCAACTGGGAATAAAATATATTACCTTGCTCTCTGCAATTAAGTGGCCCTTACTTTTCCATCTCACTTGGGTGTTTCTATCTCACTGGTTTCCTGTTTTAGTTTTTAATTCCACACTCCATCCTTGATATGGGTGCTATGGCATAAAATGCTAGCAAGGAAGTGGGCAGAGTCACCCAGTTTGCAATTTGTTAAATATTATTATCTTCATACTCTTTTGCATGTGTATAGCTAGCACTTTGGCTTGTTCTGAGACTTTCCCCTCCATTCTCTCAACAGTCTCTTTCCCAAGTAAGGGGAAAAGGTTTGGAGTTGCCTAACTCTTTGAGCCTCAGTTTCCTCACCTACAAAATATGGGAAATAATCACACCCTAGAAGGTTCTCAGTATTAGTTATCCACCCCTTAATTTTACTCTTTCTTCACTTTACAGAAGAGAAGATTGCAACTGAGAGACGTAAAGGGACCTGTCTAAGGTCAAAACACTGTGAATGGCAGAATTGCTAGCTCTGCAAATGCTCCCACTGTCCTTTCCCTATGTAGTATTTGAAGCTAAGTGAATGAGGTGAGGGAGAAGAACCAGCTTCTTTAAAAGTTATATTGTATAAGGAATGTGCATTACCATAGAGTGTACAGAGTTAAATTCTGATGTTAGATCCAGAAGTCAAAATTTCCCTATGAGTTAGAGGTTATAATTAATATCTACCTACCCTGAAAGGGGTGCTGAGGCTGACGACTATCCTTCTCCACTCATTCATTTATTTAATGCAGGTCTATAGTCTCTTATCCACAATTCCAAAATCCAAGAAGGCCTGAAAACTTATTTTTTGGTCAGTTTGGTGTGAAAGCCCTCACAGGAAAATCTTTTCTGAACTGTTATATGAGGCTATTTATATTCTTTATTAATCCAACTTGGGGTGAAAGCTCCTTTGTTTTGCTGCAGATATGTTAATGTGTTTGATTATGGGATGCTGTCCTAGATCATGCTGGGGGTGCAATTTGCAGTATATGCCCCACATTACCTTTCTCAAATCTGAAAAAGTATTCAAAAATCTTCAGCACTTATGCTCCAAAAGTTTTGGATAAATTATTGTGGACCTATAAATACATATTGAATATCTTTAATGTACCAGTTATTGTGTTGGGTGCTCGGAATGTGATGAGGGATGACAAGATAATGATGATGTGGTTAGTATTTACTTACTCAAAGCTGAGTGGTATTTACTGGTAATGCTTACAGCCATCTTTTGGAGTGGATGCTATTATAAGTCATGGTCCCTGACCTCAAGGAGCTCTCAGCTGTAGGAGGGAAAACAGAATTGTATACACATAACTGCAGCTCTGTGTGATAGATACCAAAAGAAGTCTATAAAGAAAATGCACACATTTAACTGCTGCCCTTGCTGTTACTGCTTTTGCTGCTACCTGGACCCAGACTTTATACTTCCTAATGTCACACAAGCATGCATGGAGGAGTGTGAAAAGGCCCAGGGTCAAGGAAGGGAGGTGGCAGTGATGGGAAAGAAAAGGTAAGGGTAAGGAGCAGGTGGCAGGGTTGCTCAGGAGACCAGGCAGTATCAGGGGATAATATTTAATGGGACACAATGTCAGCTGGAGTAGGGAATTGAAATTTAGAGTATGTTTCTTGCTTTGGGGTTCTGGTTAAGAGCTTTTAATGCCCTAATACTGGTAACTGAGACGGAAAAGAGTTTATTGGGTAGTATGGCATGTTAGCTTTAGAAAAATTGGTCAGAGCCCATTTTTACACTTTCAGATGTGACACCTCATATTACTCAATACCTCCTTCCAAAGAAGTGATTGGAGATAAAACTTCAGGGTCCAGTGCTACCTATGAGGCAGGAGCCTTTCAACCTAAAGCCTAAGGATGACTGCCCAATCCCTCTTAAGTGAGGGTGGCTTTCCCTATATCAAATAATGCCTTTCCAGGCTACAGGGCTAAGGTCAAGTTCTGAAATGTAAGAGCAAGTCCAACCTGATGTAGCACCTGCCTTTTCCCAGTGGAACTTTCTTTTTAATTGCTCATACTTAATGCAAGACCTGATTTATTCCATTCAGGCGACCATCAATTACAGGTCTCCTTTGGCAGCAGGACATGTTCTCTCCCTTCCCTTGTAGGTAATTGATGGGCTGAAGTGATTAAGGGTGGTATGCTATATAGCAACCATCATTCCCATAACCAGTCATACATGAGCACACAAAGCATTCCTGGTCCTTAATTGATAATTCTCACAGGCTGTCCAGACAGAGGCCATTTATATATTTGGTGCCCTCATTTCTCTTTCTTCCCTGGGGTTAGGTGCTGCATCTGGTAGGGCCATTAGCCCCCTGTCCCTTCTCATGAATTCTGGCTTGAGGCCTGCTTGTTTGTCAGAATAAGGGTCTCAAGCACACAGTGGGTAGTTGGACAGGGCAGCAGGAGGGGAGGGGCTCTGAGAGCTAGCATGGCCACTTGGTAAAGCATAATCTTTGAGGATAACCTAATTTAGGACATAGGAATGAACTGAGCCAGCCTAGTGGGAGGATAATAATAATGGTTATAATAACATCAACAGCAATTATCATTGCAATTATAATGACTAGCATGGTTTGAACACCTACTCTGTGCTAGGGGCTTTATGTTCATTATCTAATTTGACGATAGGTGTGATTCCTCAGCCCTAACTCTCCCCATGCTACAAAGCTAATTTTTTTCAGAGTCAGGATTCAACCCCAAATCTATTTTTGTCCAAACCGTATGATCTTTTAACTAGACTAGGCTGTCACTGCCCATTAGAAAAGCTATCATGCTGTGAAGGTAATGTGCTTAGAATTCTCTTGAAATAGAGTTGGATTAAGGGACAGTCCAGTCAGGTAGCTGCCCAGGGCATCAGGCTATACAGGATGCTTAATTTGGATATGTGTACCTAATTGACTCAGGTGTCCACACATGAGTCCTTATATTATTGACTCCATTCTCACCAAGGCAGATAGGGCCCTTGACTGAAAATGAAAACAACCCCTTGCTAGTATAACATACATCCATTGAGTAATTTTGCAGTACATCTCTAAGTTGCACAAAGCACTGGAGGCCTTGCCACCATTCCTCAGAACAGCCAGTTCCCTAAAGTGAAAGTGGCAGTCAGTTGTAAACCTGAAAGAATATAATACATGGTCTAGTGCTGTATGCCAGGGATGAGTGGTTTATTTTTCTATCTAAATTTTAAACGTTCTTAATATGCCCCACAGTATATATTCTAATTCAGAAAATTGCATTTACTAAATCCCTTAATTTGAGCATAAAAAGTATTAATTTTATTAACAGAGAATCAGTTAGTTTTCACATTTCTCTATTCTATTTTGTTTTCTCCTTTTCTGCTTTGTTCTCTTCTCTCCTCTCCCTTTCCTTCCTCCCTCCTCCTTCCCCTTTACTCTCCCCTCCTCCTCTTCCATTTCACTTTCACATTAGTCTGCCTTTTTGGCAGTGTGACAGGGTCCTTCTCCAAGGGTACCCGGCCTTCCCTTCATTCAAGAGGCTCTGGATCTGTAAACTGTCTCAAGTCTGGGAATTGATTAAGGGGCCGTGACTCTCTGTTTTTGTAATTCAAGGGAGATTTTTGTTCACGTGGCCTAGAATTCTTCTGCTTATATAGTTCAAACAAGAATTTAGTCGATTGCCCATCTATTTTACTACTTGGTACTCCATGATCCACTAGCCAACGCCATAAGTCTCTGCGAGTCATATTATTTTGATTGCTGCTTTGAGCCTGTTTTCCATTATGGTAGCCCTGTCCACCTTGTCTGTGGCGATTAACTGCAGTCACTTGGCTTCTGCTGACTCGGGACCCGATTATCCCCATTGTGTTTAAGGATGCCAGTTCAGTGACAGCAGTTCCTACAGTAATATCTGACCTACAGAGAAGGGCGACTACAGAGCTCTTCAGGGATGATGGAGCTAGTTTCACAAATTTATTCCTTACAGTCCTGGTAAAAGGTGTGTCCTCTGGACATTCCAGGGCTGTGTGAGCAGGTTTTCCATGATAAATCCACTCTAACATTCCAATCTCTCTAAGCCTTTGAATCCCCTCCTCCACATTATACCAGGGCAGTTCTGGCATTTCAACTTCTGGTAATGCTGGCCACCTTTTGATCCATGTTTCAGCCAGCCACCCAAACTGTTAACACCCTTTCTAACCCCTTGAGCTACAACATTGAATGCAAAATCTCTGCTTAGTGGGCCCATATCAGTAAATTCAGCCTGATCCAACCTTATATTCCTTCCACCATTATCCCACACTCTCAATATCCATTCCCACACATATTCCCCTGGTTTCTGTCTGTATAAGTTGGAAAACTCATATAGTTCTTTTGGAGTATAGCGTACTTCCTCATGGGTCACACTTTGTACCTCACCCTTTGGGGCTTGTTGGGACTTGAGCCTAGTTATAGGTCTTGAAGCAAAAACTGGTGGTGGGGGTGGGTCATGAAAAGAGTTAGAATTATCTCTCAAGCCATTCACCTCAGGACACTCTGTTGCATTTTCATCTCTTAAAACAGGATTAGTCTCTCCAGACAAAAGAGTGAGGGCTGCTTCCTCAGGGGAGGTGATTACAAGATTAGCAGGCATTGAAGGGTTAATCTCCTTAGGTGGGAGTTGCGTGGCAGGCTCCTTAGGGCAGACTGGAGGCAGAGAAGCTGTTTCCCCAGGACAGCCCTCTACAGGTAAATCTAACAATGACCCAGCAGAATCCAGGGTTCCAATGTCCTCACTGTCATTATTATCAATCCATATGTCCCCATCCCAACTTTCCGGGTCCCAT
Source organism: Choloepus didactylus (assembly GCF_015220235.1). Classification (NCBI taxonomy): domain Eukaryota; kingdom Metazoa; phylum Chordata; class Mammalia; order Pilosa; family Megalonychidae; genus Choloepus; species Choloepus didactylus. Next base: position 158,032,357 of record NC_051334.1, on the reverse strand, counting down.
TCTTTTCCAATCAATGCCTTTACTTTAACAGCAGACACCCTGAGAGGTTGAGATTTTAGTTTACGCTGTAAATGTGCTACTCGCACAATAAGAGACTGCGTCTGATTTTCAGAAAGCTCCAGTCTGCGGGCACAGGAAATAAGATTTTCTTTCAGGGCACAGATGGAACCCTTTACATCTGTCATACAGCATTCAAGTTTTGAATTTGAAGCCTTTAGCTCATCCCTTTCTCTTACAACTGCATCCAAAGTATCTAAGAGCAGCCAGCCAACATCATTATACCTCTTAATACTGCAAAACTCCGTGAAAGTGTCGAAAACGCTGTCACCCAGAGCCTCGCTTCGTACTAGAGCACAATTAGGAGAATCAAATGGTGCTATTTTGCGTATTTCCTTTGCCAACTCCTGCCATGGACCATTAGTACCCTCTTGATTATTGGAAATAGAGTCATTAGTGCCTCTGAATCTAATCAGAGTAGAAAACAAATTGTAAAAGCCCATTTTAAGATTCCGTTTCTCAAGAACCACTCTCAGTACCAAGTTGTATTAGTTAGGGTTCTCCTTGGAAACAGAATCAATGAGAGATGTCTCTGATTATCAAATTGTAAAAGTGATTCACGCAACTGCGGGAGCGCATGAGTCCAAATTCTGCAGAGCCATCAACAAGCTGTCAACTCCAAGGAAGACGTCCGACGAACTCCTCGGGAAACGAACCGACAACTTTGATGAACTCCTCAGGAAACAAACCGGCAACTTTGACGAACTCCTCAGGAAACGAACCGACAACTTTGACGAACTCCTCAGGAAACGAACCGACAACTTTGACGAACTCCTCAGGAAACGAACTGGCAACTTCGACGAGCTCCCCAGGAAAAGCTTCACTGAGCAGCTGAAGAAGAAGTGAAGGTTCTCTAACCGTCCAGCTTATAAGCCTCCAACTGATCACCCGGACCAAATCCAGCCAATTGCATTCTCTCACTGTGGAAGCACGCCCCTTGATGAGTCATCAGCCAGCTGCAGTCAACTGACTGATGATCCGACAAACCAGCCCGTTGGTTTATTAACCAGCCTCAAATATCCTCACAGCAATCGTCAGGCCAGTGCCTGCTTGACCAGACAGCTAGGCCACCTAGCCAAGTTGACACATGAACCCAACCATCACAATCCCATAAGTCATACAGCTAGGAAGAGGACATTAGGTTTTCTTCATTATTGTTATTTATACTTGAAAGAAAGAAACAAGTGTTTGATAAGGGACTCTGTGGAGTTTCTTCTCCATTTAAGACTTGCAGCATAGAGGATAGAGAATGTTTTAGTTAATGCCATATCATGTTATAGGAAAGGGCTAATGGGCTATTTGGTTTTGTGTTCTATCACAACCATCCTGTTTGAAAAGACAATACATCTTTTGAGGCTTTATTATAAATAGTAAATATGAAGACTATTGGCTATTTTCCTTTAATACTTTGCCCTAGAGTGACATGCATGTATATGTGCTGGGTTCATAGACCACACTTGTCCCTGGCAGTGGGGAAAATGGGTATGTCTTGCCAGTATGAAATGTGGTGTGAAAGGAACTTATTTCCAGTAGCCACACAAGTCTGTACCTGGATTCCTGCCACATTCCAGGATATACTATAACTTCTACTATATTCCTGAGGTTTCCAAAGCTTGGTAGCCAAAAGCACTATTCTTTTTATTGGTTCCTGTGTGCAGTCATTGACATCCTTAACTGTGTTTTTCTTTGCACTAGACCACAGGAGAAAAGTTGTTTGCTAGTGAGTTACAACTTTTCTGAACTTGATCATCCACGCTGCCTAGCTAATCTGATTTACAGCTCTGGGCTCCCTGGTACTCCACTCTCAAAACTAAACCATGAACATAGGCTTAAACACAGTTATTTGTGTTTTATTGAGAGTGTCAGTAAATATTTATTGAACACCTACTATGTGCTAGGCAGCTTGGCCCAAACAGACAGTAGACACATTACTGGGTTCATTATCTAACCACCTTTAGTTTTCTTTAATGTGCTAATGTCACCACCACACATTTGTTTATTTCCAGAACACCATGATATATGGACCCTTCAGGGTTTTTGTTTAAGGTATAGCTACACAAAATATGAGCCTTGGTGAAAAAAGTATGTGCCTTTTAGAACCCAGAGGGATGGGGCAGGATGCAGATGTAACAGCTTCAGGGCCAAAGATTTTGATAAATTGAATTCTAATGTTAGCCTCTCTTCCCTTCTAAGAAGGCCTTGGGAGGGTCAAGCCCCTAAGAAATGAAGACTTCCCCCTAGACTAGGAGATGCCTCATTTTTTGATGAGGAATAAATTCAGTTGTTGAACTTCTGCCCTGAATAGCTTTTAGAAGTTTACCTTCTCTCTCCTAAGCAACTTTTGTAGTGGATTGCATTGTGTTACCCAAAAAGATATGTCCAAGTCTTAACCCCACCCCACCCCCACTTGTGAATGAGGTGTTATTTGGAAATAGGTTATTTGCATATATAATTAAGTTAAGGATCTTGTGATGAGATCATCCAGAATATAGGGAGAGCCCTAAGTCCAGTGACTAGTATCCTTACAAGAGAAAGGAGAGGGAGATTTGAGACACAGAGACACACAAAGGGGGAGACTGTGTGAAGATGTCAGAGATTGGAGTAATGCAACTTCAAGTCAAGGAATGCTAAGGATTGCTGGCAGCCACCAGAAGCTAGGAGAGAGGCATGGAACAGATTCTCCCTTAGAGCCTTCAAAAGGAACCACCCCTGTTGACACCTTGATTTTGAACTTCTGGCCTCCAGAACTGTGAGAGAATAAATTTCTGTTGTTTTAAGTCACAAAGTTGTGGTTATTTGTTATTCCAAACAAAGTTCCCCTGGCTTGTATTGGAGAGTCTTTATTGCCCTTGGTCAATTGACACTTATTCATTTTCTCCTGTGCTGAAGAAATATGATGCCAATTTCTCATATTTTAAACTCTACTGACAACCTAATCATTATACTATTTTGATTGGATATAAGCATATTACAACTACTAATTTTTCTTTTATTCTAAGTGCTATCTTGATCAATCATAGAAACATACAGTACCATACATCTAGGCATGATAACATTATACTGAAGTGCTTTTCCTTATCCATATTCACTAGGTCATGTACATTCAAGTATTTTCCTTGAAGTTTCACTAAGAGCTCTTTGTTTATGTAATTCTAGACTTAAGAAATTTGTGAATTCCTTTCTCTTAATAGATTTACTAATCTTGGCTTCTGTAAGTCAAGCTCTAGCTCTTTTTTCTCACACAGGCTGTGATGTTTTGTTTATGAGAAGTTCCTTCTGTCTAGGCCCTTTGGTGACCTATCCTTTCCTGGGACACAGATTTGAGAGAGAAAAGCAATTTATAGTTATTTGCTGTGGCCCTTCTTATTGACATGCTTCCCAGAAAGGGATGGCTTAATTCTCAGCAGGCCTCAGGTGTCTGTCTTTTACCTTTAACCTTAACTTGGGATATTCATAGTTCAACGAAGGGCAAGAAACATGCCTGGTATATGATCACATATGTCTAAATTTTTGTATACTCTAGAGAGATGTGGCATGAAGTGAAATGTTCTTTTCTGGGGATTCTTCCCACTGTTTCCCCATAGCCAATACACAAAGACACATAGGGTGGAAATGGATGCACATGCATCCTTTGCCAATTGTCAGGCTGTTAGCTTATAGCTCCCTCAGCCCCTTCCACCTAACTTCGGTCTTATTCTATGAGGCAGCTCTTATAACAGGGTGTTGGAAACTCTTATCTTCTCTGCTACCAGCATCCAGAGACTTATGGGCAGGTCTTTTTCTGGAGGTTCTTCACATAAAATGTCAGAATGTCCTGGACCGCTTTTATGGTATCACCATAGAGGAAGCATGTTAGGGAATTTGGAGAGATTAATTTATGTCAAACTGACCAAGACCCATCAACAAGAATTATGTAAAAGATTTATAGTCTTTTTAACTTGCGATGGGAGACTGAAATTTTTGAAAGGCATATTGTAACCAGAATACAGAATCATGAAAACTAGGCAGAGGAATTTAGAATTAATTTGACAGGATAAATGTATTTATTTATCTATGCTGAATATCCTGCTCAATTCCCTCCAAAAAGGATAGAGGTAAAAACACAAACACAGGACAGTTAAAAAATTGGAAGTGTAATCAAAAGACCTTTTATGAAAATGTGAGATAATTATAATTGCTTCCCCCTTCCCTAGCAATTGATATTGTTTCCCTTTATTATTCTCATCCATAGACTGGACCACCATTGGCCATGACATATAGTTACTTGTTTATTTTGTTTCTTATGTAAGTTCTATTAGAGTTGGTATTTTTGTCTGTTTTGTTCTCTGTTCTATCCTTAGTGCCTAGAATGGTGCTTGGTAATAGTAAATGTCTAATAAATACTTGTTCTTGAATGAATAAATTATACTAGGAACCAGGAGGGGTATTGCTCTAGATTATTGAGTGGTGACAAGAAGAAATCCTTTAAAGGTCCTGATAATTGATAACGGTGATAGGGGCCTGAGTGGGTGAAACCAGGAATGGGGCTTTTGCAGTAATCCCATCAGGAGACAATCAAAGCCTGGTCCAGGATGGTAACAGGAATAAACAGTAAAAAGGAGAAGAATCTAGAATCCACAGTGTGATCCCACCCTTATTTTCTGCAAAAATTACTCCTACTTTCACCATCCTTCCTGCCCAGGGATATATAAGAAAAGATGGGAATGATTAGCTCAGAATGGTTTCGGCAGTGTGACTTCAGGCCATATTTTGAGGAAGACGATCTTTTTTTGGATGATTTTCGGTACTATGATGTTGTAAAGCTGTCATTTCACCATCTCCAACTTCCACATAAAGCCTGCTTTCCTGAATCAGGAGAGATTCTAAGAGCATTTCTAACTCATACAAATAGACCAAGTTGCATGAATAATATGTTCTAGCACTGTTGGAATGGGAGCATTAGTATTTATAAGGCTGGCACTTTGGGGCAGTCTGGGGACATAACTCCCTTCCCTCACACTGGCAGACTAACAGTGGTTAATCATTCATCAAGCGGGACCATTGTGAATGGGGCAAAGGCAATAGCTGGAGATTTTTCCAAAAGGTTCATGAGAAACAAATCATCTGTTTGCAGCAGAGAGTCCCCGATAATTCTCTTGTACTCATTTCCTCGGCCAGTAACCGCTACTATTGAGTTGATGTTCCCGAGTAACAGATAGGGTTTTCTTGGAGCTGGTGGCATCTACATTTACTTTCTTCAGGAGCAAAATCTCATCTTTTGAAAGAATGTTTTCCACATGTCTCCTGAATTGCTGATAATTGCTATTAATAGGCTCTCTGTCATTCTCATTGGCTGACCTGCAGAGCAAAAGAATAAAAGTCATAAGGAAGTGGAATTAATAACTCCATTGCAATGCATCATGGAGTTAAGCCAGTAATTGCAAGGTCAGATGAGCACACACAGATAGATTGTTAGCCGGTTATACTTTAATGAAAGAGCAGACCTTTTACATAAGTTTATGAATAACATTTCTCATAAAGACAGGAGATTTATTATCCCAGAAAAGCTTCCCCCTGAACCTGAGACCATCAGCCATCATAATAATGAAAAATTAATAACAAATTTGAGAATCTATCAGGAGTAAATTTCATAACCCACTATAATGATCTCCTTATTTCTAACTTTGGAGGGGAGCTAAATGAAATATTACTGATGGCAGGAACAGAAAAATTTGTTTTCCTTTGGAGGCTAAATCAAGATTGTTTCATCACAAAGAATAGATTTGAAGAGGTGGGTGGGGGAAACAATAGGGAGTTTAGATGATTCCTTTATTATCATGCTTACAGCTATTTTCCTGTTTAAATTGATTTCCCATATAGAAATGATTGCGTTGTTTAATCTTTTTTTAGGGAAAAATAGTCCTTGGATGTATTTTTTTTCCAAAAGCAAGTGTATAATTACACCCTTTGTTATAAGTGCTTGAAGAATTATATTTGTTGGTTCCCTAGCAACCACAGGAACTCTGGATTTTTCAGTAGATCAAACTAGAATCCTTAACATAGAAGTAAAATAAGATGCTTATTAGCGAAAATAATGCATGTGGTAATTTTGAATGATGACCAGAAACAAAAATAGAAAATGATCCCATTGATATATCTTTACCTTTCTGATCAGTATAAAACTATGTAGGTGGCACCTATCACAAATCCAGTTTTCAGCTGATATATTTAGCATCTGCATTCAGCTTATTTTCTTTGTGGTTTTAATTACTCAATTTGAGATATCTGAATGTATCAGCACTGCATAATTACATTTTTTTCAGGTGTAAAAGAGGATGGTATGTCACACTAACACAAATCAAAAAGGGAGTAATTCAGGGTGAATGTCAATGTTGCTGCTTTCATTTATGCTGATGTTCATGATCTTTCACACTTTGAATTTGTCTCCTACAGTAGAACTAGGCTTACACTGAATACTTTCTTTTCCAGTCCCGTTTGTGATTAAAAGCACTCATCAAAAAACAGTTGGGCATGTTCTAAAATTAGACACTGGTGATAGTTGCATAACTCTGTTAATTTAATAAAGACCACTGAACTGTAGACTTTAAAAGGGTGAGGTTTTTTTGATATGTGAAATATATCTCAATAAAACTATTATTTTTTAAGCAGTTGGACTCCTAGGCCCTGAAACCCTTCTTTCACTTTCTCTTCCTCAGCACTGCCTCCAGAGGTAGCAGCAACTTCTGACCACTCTCATACTGCACATGAAACCTAAGATTGCCAAAAAGAGAAAGAACATATTCAGATGGCACCAGTCTGGGGAAAAATGTCAAAACTAAGCCTATCTGGAAGAAGCCCCGAGTCCCTGGTGACAGGATGAGTTTAAAATGCCATGGTCAGAACTTGATGTCCAACACTGGTTATGGGAACAACATGAAAACTGAGCACATCCTGCTCAGAGGCTTCTGGAAGTGCCTGTGTACAATGTCAAGGAACTGAGACTGTTGCTTTAACAAATCTTCCTATGGTGAGACTGCACACAATGCTTCTTCCAAAAACTCAGAATCATGGTGGAAAGATAAGTCTCTCTGATCAACTGATTCACCGAAGCCAATGCCAGACTGTGGATTGAGGAAAATGAATTGCAGCTCCCATTGCACTTTTATTTGTGCTATATAGATGGCACTATCAACTCCCAAATAAGGAAGCTGGCAAGATTAAGAATCAGGCTCAGGGTTACCATTTGTGACAACAAAATGGAATAATATTGTTTCACAAATGGATTAAATTCAGGACTCTGATGGACCCCTAGATTTTGTACTGAAATTATAGCTCCCATATTCATATAGCTCCTATATCCCAAGATATCAACCACTATTACTTTCAAAATAATTTTTTCTCCATGATTTATGGAATGACCCTCATTGCTATAACCTTAATGAGAGTAACTGAATCTCATATTACCAACCCATTGTAATCCAACTGAATATTTTATAAATGCCTAGTTAGTGCAAAGTAGGGTGGTAGGACCTGTGGAGAATTTAGAGAAGAGCAAGACAAGATTCCTGCCATAATCACAAAAAGTTTAGATGATTTTAATACAAAGCACAGAAAATACATGCAAAATAGAGGAGGAAATCTGTATCCATGGGGGTTTCAAAGGATCACATCTGGTTGAGAGAACCAGGAAATGTTTAAAAAACAAGTCTCATTTAAGATTAATCTTGAGTGATAGGTTAAATTTTGACAGGTGGAAATAAGGTAGAGAAGACTTTCCAGATATAGGGAACAACAAAAGCAAAAACACACAGACGGAAAAGAATAGTAAGACACACTAAACACAACTGGATATTTAAAAATGATTGATCAGTTGACAGTAATCATATGCTAGGTGGAAGTATTGTATTGATATTATAAAGGATCTAAATAAATATAAAAATTTATGTTTGGATCAAGCCAGACCCCCAAAGCTATGCATCAATATATCTCTATTTGCTTAGCCTCTCAGTGGAGATACTCTTTCTACCCAACTTGTGTTTTAGTGAGCTGGCCTCTGCAGTTATCAAAATATGTGACAAAGAGCAGCTAAAGGAAAGCTGTTTATATTTTCTGTAAGAGTACTGCTAAGGATATCATTTCATATATCACCCAGGGCCTCTTTTTTATGTGAGCAATTTATTTAAGGATGGATTCTAGAGAAAGGTTTGTCTCACCTGAAAAATTGTTATGCATTCTTATTTTCAGGAATTATATCTATCTTTCTTGTTGCTTTGGCTGCCAGGAAGGTCATCTCTAAATTTGAAGCTCAATTCCAGTAAATAATTTTGCTTTATGTTCTACATAGTATTATTTTAAAAGTCATTAACTTGACACATATTTATTGAACCCTACTATATGCCAGGTACTAAGTATACAGTGGTGAACAAAACAGATATAAACCCTGGCCTCAATGAGTGTATAATCTAGTGGGAAGTTCAGAAAATAAAGAGTAAACCAAAAATAAATATGAATAATTTGTATTTGTCCTCGTCCTGATTCCGTTTATAGTTATCATTAGTTTACTGAATTTGTGTTCTTATTGTAAACTACCTTTATAGAATGAGGTGGGTGTATAAAAAATGTATAAATAAATAACAGCTACAAGGAATGTTACATTGGGAAAACACTTTATTCTTTAAGTGAATTTCAGTGTAATGGACTCTATCTGTAGGGAATTTTTTCCCCTGAACTGGATTTCTGAGTTTAGATACATAATCTGATGAAACGGTATTTCCAAAGTTAAAATAGTTTGTTTTCAAAGCAGTAGGGAACATAGAAAAGCAATTTCTTCCTGTATGCTATGAACTCTTGAAGCACCCCCTGAAACCAATAACGTAAACAAAAGATGAATATCACACTATTCAGTCTGGTACCGTTACAACCTTTTCCACATAAGTGATTTCTATGCCTGTCAGTGCTGCCCTCATTACCATTAAATCCTAGGATGACTTAAGAATTCACTCAGTCCTCTCGAATCATTAAGGCATAAGTGGCAACAGTGTTCTTCTAGATAGATATACAATCAAATATGCAAATAACTTTTTTTTTTTTCAAAATCTCTTTGGTCATAATCTAAAATTATCATAGTTGTAGCCAGTAATCCACATTAAAATAAACTTTTGAGGAGGCCATAGTTAGACTGAAATGAACCAGAGCTAGTTTCTACTCTCTGGAACCCACCATGGCAGCACAGAGGAAGGTATTAAGTGTTTTTTTTGACTAATGAATTCTTCAATTTACATTTTTCTGTTAAAATATAAAACTATGATTCAGCAAAATTTTCAAAGTCTGAATTAGACCAAATATAAGTCTATTATACAGTGGATTTAGTTTGACCGTGTTCCTCCAGTGTCTAGTCATCTTCTTCTATCTTTTTTCTTTTTTACAAATTCATCCTGCACCAGTCTTCACTTATTAATGCATGCACTTTATTCCATCAAAAATCATTTCTCAGGATCAATATACTTTAATAATCATTAAGCCTGTGTAGAGCTTTCTCAGTCATAAGCTTTGCCACCTTGAAAACACATCCTAAAGCACTACTTTTCTCATTTTTTTTGCTAGCACCATAAGGAATTAAGTTTTACTGGAGGGATCAGGCATACTTTATGAAGAGGTGGCTTTTGAGTTGGGCCTTGAAAAATGATTATAATTTTGGTAAGCATAGCATTCTATCCAGAGGGAGCTGCATAAACAAAGGAAGGGTAGTGGGAAAGTTCAAGGACTAGTGAGTAGCCTAGGGTGTTTAGAACAGGGTCTGAGTAGAAGGATGCCATAGGTTATGAAAAATGGAGATTTTTATTGGTCAAAATTATGGAGGTACTTGAATGTTGTGCTAGGGAGTTTGGGTTTTGAGGGGAAATAAGCATTCATAATAAATAAATAAATGGTAATTTGGAGAAATATGGAGATGTCTATAGCTATTGTTTCAACCTGATATTTCATTAAGTTTTTGTTGGGTTGGTCTTTATGGTGCTGGCTCAATGAGAGAACAAAATGAAAAAGCCAAAAAGAAAGAAACTTTAGTTTTCTGAAATTTGGGAAAACTAAATACTTGGCAGTTGTGATGAAGCACGGTTTTATAACAGGGGACCTAGAATTAGAGTGCAAAGTGGTCCAGGATACATACTATATGTTTGGAGAGTTTCTGTTTTTAGCCTTGGAGATTTAAAGTTGATATACATGTCCATCTAAGATCTAAGAAAGACTTTAATAATCTATGGTGAACATGGAAATGTAAAACCCCAAAGAAATACAAAAGTGAAGACTATAAATTATTGTGGGGGGGTGGACTTGGAGAAGATGGTGTGGTAGGGAGCTGTAGGATTTAGTCCTTCCACCAAAACAGCCATTAAACAGGCAGGAACTGTCTGAAACAACTATTTTAAAATTCCGGGGGCCAGAATATTGTACAGCATCCAGGAAAAAGCAGGAGAGTTTGACAAACTTTGGTAAAGAACACTAAATTGTTCTCTCTCTGGGACAGCTACCAGTGTCCATTCCCCACTCTCCCAGCAGGCTGCATTAGGGCCCAGTCTCTGGCTAGCTTGCTGGTGACAGAAAGGGACGAAAACAGGTGTGGACATGGTCAATCACTGACCATGGCTTTTGGTTAGTGAATTCAGATTGCTGGGGACTTTGCTCTGAGGCAGCCATTGTTTAAACTCCACCCAGGACAAAGGCAGCTGCAGCCATTGTTTCAACCATACTCAGGCAGAGGTGGAAGCAGTGGAGATTTAAAGATGCAATATTTTCTCATGACTGTAGGTGACAGTTAACTGAAGGGCTGCATTTGCTGGGCAGGACAGTAAAACTCAGCTTTGGGGAGCTGTTGGAGAAGATTTTGCCACTGTTCCTGATCCCCTCTCCAGGACACTTTGGAGCCAGTCTGGGTCCATGGCCCTGTTTGGGCTGGGAAAGACTGACTTGGGAAAGACCTCTGTGCTGTGCCTTCCTCCCAGAATTTGCTCTCCAGGAAAAAGCAGCATCTATGAAAGGAGTATAAAAAACTATAGAGGTGGACAGACTGAAACAAAGGCGTATGGCTTCAAACACCCAGAAGATGGAGGTCTGTCTCTGGGGAAACAGAGACAGACAACTGGGGACAACCAAACTCCAACAAACAGGGGAACTCCAAAACAATTAACAAGAAAAAGCCCAGGACAAGACAGAGGCCCAGAAAGACAGGAGAAACCCAGTACACTACATTCACCTTGGGGAGAACTTCCTGATAGGATGGCTGATGCTCAAGAAAATCTATGCCTTATCACGAGCTGGTTACAAAACCAAGAAACATACATCTCAGGGAATAAATTGCTGTATAACAAAACAGTATGAAACAAAGAAACAGGAAATGATGGCCTATCCAAAGGAAGAGATAAAAATATAGAACACACTAAGGAAGAAGATGAGAATGCGGACATACTGAAAAAAGTCATTAAAAATATCTTAAAAACTGATCAAGGAGATAGGAAAGTATAAAGAAAGACATAAAGGTATCAAGAAATCAATGAATGAGCAATATGAGAATCTTTTTAAAGAGACAGAAATTTTAAAAAGGAACCCATGAGAATTACTATAGTTGAAGGCCACAATAACTGAAATGAAAAATGCTCAGGAGGGTTTCAAGAGCAGACTGGAGTTGGCAGAAGAAAGAATCAGAGGACTTGAAGATGAGACACTTGAAATGAGTCAGTTGGAGGAACAGACAGAAAAAAGAAATATTAAAAGTGAAAATAACCTAAGACAGCTCTGGGACATCATCAAATCTGCCAACATATGCATTATGAGAGTCCCAAATGGAAAATAAAGAACAAAAGGGGCAGGAGGGATAGTCAAAGAAACAATGAAAGAGAACTTCACAAACTTAGAAAAAGATATGAATATACACATCCAAGAAGCTCAGAGAACACCTAATAAGATAAACTTGAAGAAAAATGCTCCCTATGGTATATTGATCACACCAGCAAATGCAAAGGACAAGGAGAGAGTTCTGAAAGCTGTAAGAGAAAAGCAACATGTTATGTACAAGGGAGTCCTAATTAGGTTGAGTGAGGAATTCTCATCAAAAATGATGGAGACATGAAGCCAGTGGATTGAAATACTTAAAGTGCTGAAAGAAAACAACTGTCAGCCAAGAATTTTATATCCAGCAAGACTCTCTTTCAAAAATGAGGGAGTGAGTAAGATGTTCGCAGATAAACAAAAGCTGAGGAAGATCACTGCCACTAGATCTGAACTACAAGTAATGCTAAAGGAAATTCTTCAGACTGAAAGGAAAGGACATGAGACAGTGGTTCAAAGTAGCATAAACAAATAAAAACCTGTGGTAAAGATAACCATTTGGGTAATTATAAATGCCAGTATTATTGCATTTTATTCTTTAGTATGTAACTCCACTTTTTACTTCCTACAGGTGATAAAATGCAAACACATAAAAGTAATGATAAATCTATGTTTTGGACATACAATGTATGAAGAAATAAGTGGTAACAAGTACAAAAATGGTGGGGGGAATGGGGATATAGGAAAATTGTATGTGCATGTTATTGAAATTAAGTTGGTATCATATCAAATATGATTGTTATATATTTAGGATGTTAAATTTTAACCCCATGGTAACCACAAGAAAAAGAGATGAAAAATATATCCAGATAGAAATAAGAAGACACTCAATATGGTACAACACACACACACACAAAACAAGTCTAAATAAATTTTAAAATATTGAAATCATACAATGTACATTCTCTGACCACAATGGAATGAAATTAGAAATCAAAAACAGAGGGTTAAATGGGAAATTCACAAATATGTGGAAATAAAACCACATATTCTTAAACAACCAATGGGTTAAAAAGGAAATCAGAAGCAAATTTAGGAAATATCTTGAGGTGAATGAAAATGAAAATGCAGCATATCAAAACTTATGGGATGCAGCAAAGGTAATGTTGAGAGGGAAATATATAGCTATAAATGCCTACATGAAAAAAGAAGAAAGACTTCAAATCAGAGACCTAACTTAAAAACTGTAAGAACTAGAAAAAGAAGAGCAGTCCAAGCCCGAAATGAGCAGGAAGAAAGAAATAAAAAAAAATAGAAGGAAAAAAATGAAATGGAAGCAAACAAACAAACAAAAAAAAACAGTAGAGAGAATAAAAAAATCAACAGTCAATTTTATGAAAAGATCAATAAAATGGGCAAACATTTAGCTAGATTGACAAAGAAAAAATGAGAAGATACAAATAATGAAAATCATTAATGAAACAGGAGACATTACTACCAACCCTGCTGAAGTAAAATAGATTATATGAGGATACAATGAACAACTTATGCCAATAAATTTGATAACCTAGACTAAATGGACAAATTCTTAGAAACACACAAACTACCTACATTAACTCAAGAAGAAATAGAAGAGCTCAACAAACCAATTACTTGTACAGACACTGAATCAGTAATCAAAAACCTTCCAACAAAGAAAAGCCCAGGATCAGATGGCTTCACAGGTAATTTTTGTCTAATTCTGCTCAAACTCTTCCAAAAGTTGAAGAGGAGGAAATGCTCCCTAACTCACTCTATGAAGCCGACATCATTCTCACACCAAAGCTGGATAAAGATACTACAAGCAAAGAAAACCACAGACTAATATCTCTTATGAATATACATGCAAAAATCATCAATAAAATACTAGCAAACTCTATCCAATAGCATATTAAAAGAATTATACACCATGATCAAGTTGGATTTTTCCCTGGTATGGAAGATTGGTTCAACATAAGAAAATCAATTAATGTAATACACATTAACAGAATAAAGGAAAAAAAAACACACAATCATCTCAACTGATGCAGAAATAATACTTGACAAAATATGGCACCCTTTCTTGATAAAATAAAAACACTTAGAATACTAGGAATAGAAGGAAGAGACATAATGCTGATTGAGAGGACCAAGTTTTGGAATTTTGGTCCTGTAATACAGGGATAACCATGGTGGGACAGTCAATGGGAACCTCAAGACACCAAGGGCAGTATGGTGCTATAAAGACCTACAGGAGTGGGAAAGAAAAGTGAGTATTGACTACAGGATTGATAGGGGTTGAAAGGGGTAGGGGGCCACCATGCAACCTGGCACCACATTTATCCCCAAAGCCAGAAAGTTTCTGTTTTATGTTTCATACTTCCCTCTTACACCCCCTACCCCAACCTACTCCCTCAATACAGCCCTACCAACTTTTTTTTCTGCAAATGTGATTTCTTGTCTCTTTACTCCAGTACAGAAAATAACCTGAACTTCTTTGACAGCAGGAAGTCTAAGAGGTTCCTGAAAATTCATTTTAATGCCCTTTCTTCTTTACCCTTTTATTACTTCTACATCTACAATTGCACCACCTCATAGGACTGCATTATTGTCTCCCTCTTTATATAGACATCTCTGTTTCCAGACCTTATTTAGAACATACCTTCTTATGAATTAAAGCTGTTTTTCTCTCCCTTGGTTCTTATTTTCCTACATGTATCACCTGCTTTTTTCAAAAGCTTATTCCATGCCATCATTTTGATTAACACTTAGAACTTACTTAGAATTACATGTGCAGAGGACATTTGGAAGGAGAAATAGTTAAGACACATTTATCTGGCAACTGAGAGGACACTTGTTTTCCTTTCTCCCTTCATTCTAACCAAAAGCCTCAGGCCTAGCCTGATTTAGGGCGACAGGCTCCATATGACTCACAACCATCCCTTTTCTCACTCAGCAAGGATTTTTGCATCTCTGCAGGGGTTGCTGTCTTGTCCTTGAAACTTCCCATGCTCTGGATGCAGGGGACTTGGCCCTGAGGTCAGAATCCTCACTCTGCAGTAATGTATATTATTATGCAAATGGCATTCAGCAATGTTCTCTCCACAAGTCAAAATGCTTCCAATTAGGTAAAATTTGAGCCTGCTGCTGGCAGTTAGGAGACAGAATGTCAAAGGGAAATACAATGTAAAAGCAATGAAATTATGATGAGTGAAATGAAGGAAATTTTTGAATGAAATTATCCTATGTGTCAGTTGGCACCATTACCTGCATCCCCATAGGCAGGCATTAGGGAAGCTCTGTAATGTAACTCTGGAATGCAGCTCCAATACTGGAAGGAAGAGTAGCATTCCAAATAAGAGTGCAAAACAAGTTGACTCTGAGGACCTTTGGGTTCCACAAATGTGGAATGAGTTACCATTATTTGTATGTTGGTTGAATGAATTTATATATATATGTATATATATATGTATATATATGTATATATGTATACACACAGTGTGTGTGTGTGGGTGTATGCATGTAGTTTCTGTTTGAAGCTTAAGAAAAAGACATATTAATGCCACATTTATATTCAGTTTTATATTCAGTAATCAGGGAATCAGGTACTGTACACAATTGAATTTCCCAGATAACTGAAAGTTACTCATTTGATATGTACAACTAGTTTTAACTTGACTGTTTCAGGGAAATAATTTTCTCAGTTGTTAAATTAGATTAACAGAGCCTACCTAATTAAACTGAATATATCAAATATATATCATTCCTTAATGATTCAGTTTACCATTAAAACCAGTTACTACAGTACTTACTCTTTTGTTAGGTAAGGCTGCACTAAGAGAGTTTCATTTTTATCTGGGATTTGAACGATGTTTCAAAGTTTGCCACACATGGTAGGGGATAGACAATACAGGAGGAGGGACAACATGATCAACAACACTGAAGAATGAAAATGCATCATATTTTTAGAAGAGTGAGCAGCCTAATATATATAGGGTGTGGGTATATGAAGTAAAATATCAGAGGAAGAAACTAGAATATGAATTCTAGTTCATATTCTGAATTGTAGAAGACTTTGTAAGTAGTTACAGAAAATACAAATTTCAGTCAAAAAACAATGGTGAGTTATCAAAGGCCTTTAAGCAGGGGAGTTATGTTTTCCTCATGATCATGTCTTTATGTTTACATCAGTGGGTACATCGAGTGATAGTTGGGGATAGGCTTAACACCCCTGTAATCTCCTTTAATGCTTTCCTTGCTGGTTTATGACCATGGCTATTTCAGAAATCTAATGTAAATTACTATACAAAGAGCTTCAAGCCCCTTCCAACAAGATTGCTGTCTTCAAGTCCTTCCAAAATAGAAATGCTGAAGTTACATCTGCTCCAGGCTTATAACTCCATGTATCTCAATACCTAAAAAGTGCTATGTACCAGGCATTGAATTCTTCTGTACATTTTCCCTTTTAAGTGATCTAACAATCCCATGAGGTAGGTATTATTGTTAGACCCCCATTTGATAGAGGAGGTAACTGAGGTTCAGAGTGGTTAAGTAACTCACCAATCATCACACAGCTAGTAATTGGCAGAATCAGGAATCAAAAGTCTGTCTGATGTCAAAGACCAGGCTGTTATAGTAGCTCAGGCAAAAGGTGACATGAGCCTGAATTAAAGGCATCTGCAGTGGGGCCAGAGATAAGGTTGAAATTTTAGATTATTTAAAGATAAGAGTTAATATTGTGCTTTCAAAACATCCAGAACTTCCCTAAAGCAGGTTGGACTGCATTATGAATTTTTGATGTCTATTTCTGCCCCAAAATTAGTTTTAAAAGCAGCTGTTGAAATCTTTCAATTGAGAGGTTATTTTGGAAGTACTTCTAAGAAATTGGGTATATCTTGTGTGGCATTTCTGTGTGTTTGGTGTGCATGTGTAGCCAATGTTCATGTGTACAGCCACATTCTCATTACTTTGTGTATACAATAATAATGACATATGAGTTCTTTTTAAACACAGTAGTGTTTAAATTCCTCATTAGATTTTCCATCCCATCCCTATTTATCCTAGCTGCAAGTCTGTGGTACTTTATTTCCTTATCAAATATCACATTTTCACAAATGTTACAGTTTTCAGAGTTCTTTCATATGCATCTTCTCATTTGACTTGTACAATGGTCATGTAAATAAATGAGGCTCAGAAGACATTTAATGTCTTGCCCAAGGTGACATAAAATCATTAGTGCTTGAGCCAGACAAGAAGTCATACTTCCTGACTTCTATTTCAGTGTCCTCTCTATTCAACCATATTATCCTCAGCATCTAGTGCAGTGCATGGACATAGGTGCACACTCAGTGTTTGAAAGGGTGAATGAATAAATAACAGCTATGGGTTAAGAAAGATTTGATAATAAATTGCTCAAAATTAGTGATTCCCAAAGTTTGCTCAAAAATCAATCCTTTATTTTAATGACACACTAAGGATAATTCAAATGAATCATTGTAGTTGACTTCACTGAGCATAAAGTAGAGCTTTACAGATTTTGCAGTAGCTTCCAGGGGTGGTAGTGGGTGGTAGTGGTTAAAGGCCATTATTTTGAGAAAAAGTAATTACATTTTGGTTTCACAACAGGGATGATTTGTGGCATAGAAGGAGGAACAGCATATCGGTAGACTTGGATTGAGGTCCATGTTCTGTCATTTTCTGAATATTGTGACCTTGGGGAATTCATAAAACTTTATGAGCCCCAATTTCTACATTGATAAAATTAGGATAATTGTATCTGCATCAGTAGGGTTGCTGTGAAAATCAAATTAAATAATATATATGTGAACATTCTTTGTGAACTATAATGCACTATATAATGCTATTGGGGGGGTTGTTATTATTTTATGTTTTAGATAAGATTAAAGTATATTCAGTAACAGGCAGTGTCAAGGAAACCATAAAACTCCAATCAGATAAGTGCTGCTGCAGAGATGACTGACTAGCCAACATTACAGTGTGTCCTGACAAAAAGTTGAAAATAAGTAATTACTCATTGTTACTAGGCTTACAAAAGAGAATATTTCTGTGAAGCAGGCATCCCTCTTTTTGATTCTCTGTTAGGGACATTGCTTGAAATGGCTACATGGTGAATTCATTGTGGATTTGTGGGATGATGATCCATTTCCCACTTAGCCATTACTTTCAGAAATATGAATATTTGTTCAAAAAAGCTCCAATGGAAGTTGTACTGTGACTTCTAATTTACATGCATGAAAATCTGTGACAGTCAATCCAAGGGCCAGTAGAAATGCATTTGTTGCTTTGTATTTCTTAGTTGTGCTAGACAGCTCAAATCCAGCCTATCTGAAAATAAGCTCTCCCCCAAACTAGAATTTCTTGTTTTTCTTACTTCTGATCTAGCAGTTTTTTGGGTATATTTTGATTCCATCTTTTCCTCCTGCACTAGTCACCAAGTCTGTTGAGTGTTACTTCAGTGTCTTGTATGTGTATTTCCTCCTCTCAGTCATCACCATCTCAGACCTTCATTGTCTCTGTATGCTTCGCCTCAATGGACTATTAACTGATGTTCATACTTCCAGCCTTTTTCAAATCCTTGCATCCTGTCGCCTCTCTAGATGAATCTGTCTAAACCACTGCTGTTGGTCTCCTAATGTCCCTGACCAGAAGCTTCAGTGGCTCCCAGTTGCCAACTGAATGGGAACACACTCCTTAGACTGGCAGTCAAGGTCTTCCATGATCTGGCCCAGACCTTAACTGTCCCATTAATCTCCTTTAGTCAAAATCTTTTCAGTGTTTACCAGAATAAATCTTGTTCTTTCCTATCTCTGTAGCTTTCCTTCCCTATGGAAGCACTCTTGCTTTTCCATTTCAACAATAACCTTGCATCCTTTAGGGTGAAGAGCAAATGGTATCTCCTCATATATGAACCAAGAAATCGCATATCCCATGTTCAAACTATGGTTCTACTACTCCATGATGCATTACTTCATATCCTTTCTGGCCTTAAAAAACTTATCTAACCTCTTATAGCCTCAGTTTTCTAACATGGGAAATAGCAACAACCCTATGAAATAGGAGCTATTATTGCTATGGGGAGGAAATTAGGTGTAATATATGTAAAGGACTTAATAATATGCCTGACATGTAGTAGTCACCTCTTTTTGCATATGAGAAAAATGAAATCAGAAACATATTTAAACAACACTGTAACACTTCTTGCTTAGTTAGAAATGGTTGAGATTCTGGCCCCTAGGTATGATAGGTTCATATGTCAACTTGGCCAGGTAATGGTGTCCAGGTGTCTAGTCAAATAAGCACTGGCCTAACCATTACTGCAAGGACATTTGTGGCTGGGTAATAAACCAGAGGGCTAGTTTATTAAATTATTAGTCAATCAACTGCACCTGTGATTGAATACAACATTGAAGGGTGTGTCTTCTGCAATGAGAGAATTCAATCAGCTGGATTTAATCCAATCAGTTGAAGACTTTTAAGGGAGAAAGAGAGAGAACCCTCAATTCTTCTTCAGCTAGCCAGCATCTCCTGAGGAGTTCATCAAAAACCTTCATCAGAGTTGCCAGTTTGCTGCCTGCCCTATGGAATTTGGACTTACACATCCTGCCCTACAGAATTTGGACTCATGCATCCTGCCCTATGGAATTTGGACTTGTGCATTCCCACAGTTGTGTGAGACAGTTTAATAAAATCTTATATTTACAGATATCTCTTGTTAGTTCTGTTTCCCTAGAGAACCCTAACTAATACACCTTGGTACCAGGAGTGGGGGGATTCTTGAGAGACAGAATCTTAAAATGAGATTTTACAATTGGTTTTCTACACTGATTAGATTCAACAGCACTAATAACTCCATTTCCAATAATCAAGATGGCACTGAAAGTCCTTGGCATGAGTTGGCAATGGAGATATGCAAAATATCACCATTTGACTCTCCTAATCATACACTTGTATGAAGCAAGGTTCTGGGTGACAGTGTTTTTTTTTTTTTTTATTTCAATTTTATTGAGGTATAGTCACATAACATATAGTCATCCAAAGTGTACAATCAGTTGTTCACAGTACCATCATATAGTTGTGCATTCATCACCCCAATGTATTTTTTGAACATTTTCCTTATACCAGAAAAAGTGAAAATAAGAATAAAAAATCAAAGTATAAAAGACCACCCAAATTATCCCCCAACCCTATATTTCATTTAGTTTTTTGTCCCCATTTTTCTACTCATCCATCCATACACAGCATAAAGGGAGTGTGATCCACAAGGTTTTCACAATCACACTGTTACCCCTTGTAAGCTACATTGCTATAAATTGTCTTCAAGAGTCAAGGCTACTTGGTTGCATTTTGAGTTTCAGGTATTTACTTCTAGCTATTATAATGCATTAGAATCTAAAAAGGATTATCTATATAGTGCATAAAAATTCCCATCCGAGTGACCTCTTGACTCCATTTGGAATCTCTCAGCCACTGAAATTTTATTTCGTTTCAATTTGCATCCCCCTTTTGGTCAAGAAGATGTTCCCAGTCCCATGATGTTGGGTCCAGATTCATCCCTGGGAGTCATATCCCATATTGCCGGGGAGATTTACACCCCTGTGAGTCAGATCCCACACAGTGGGGAGGACAGTGAGTTCACCTGCTTAGTTGGCTTAGCTAGAGAGGGCCACATCTGAGCAACAAACAGGTACTCAGGGGGAGACTCTTAGGCACAATTCTAAGCATGTTTAGCCTCTCCTTTGCAGTAATGAGCTTTATAAGTGTAAGTCCCATGATAGAGGGCTCGGGACATTAAACCGTCAGTCCTCAATGTGAGAACATCAGCAGCAATCCAGGTGAGGAAGCCCAATACCTCTATGTTTTCCCCCAGCTCCTCAGGGGAGTGGGTGTGCATATATATTTTTGTTCTCTGTCCAAATTACTTTGGGATGTGTCACTATTTCACACTAACCTAGGCAAACCTACCAGGTCTCACTTCCTATTAAAATTCCATGTAGTTATGGTATTTGAACAAATTGTACAAGGTAAATTGTTTAGGAAATATGGATTTTGCACCAACTAAACATCTCTTCCCTTGGTCTCACATGGAATTTGAAGTTTTAAAATGCAGTCAATATTGTCCTTTACCCTTTGGCCCAATTTGCCCTAGTCCTAAATACAGCTGTTTCATTCATATCTCTACTTGAAGTCTGGACTCTTTTTCAATGTTTTTAACAATTGCTATATGTGCTAATACTGACATTCATATCATCTGAGTTCTAGCTGTGAGTTTTAGGTGTCACACAGATACCCAAATTTCCAGGGATTGATCGGGTTATACATAAAGGGATCAGCATTTCAGAATCTGGAGATAGCTATTACAATTCAGGAATAGACGTGACTGCTGTAAGAGCTTACAATCTAGGGACTGTTACAATAAGCATTCCCCTGATAAGCTGTGCTCTAAGATTCAATTCTGAGTCTACACAGTGTAGTTAATCCATATTGGT
The DNA here is from genome assembly GCF_015220235.1 of Choloepus didactylus. Classification (NCBI taxonomy): domain Eukaryota; kingdom Metazoa; phylum Chordata; class Mammalia; order Pilosa; family Megalonychidae; genus Choloepus; species Choloepus didactylus. The sequence goes on along the minus strand of NC_051334.1, from coordinate 158,010,974 downwards.
GAGGCGTTATAGTGTTTGCCTTTGTTTCTGGCATAGTTCACTCAAAATGCTGTCTACAGATTCCATTCACCTTTTTGTGTGTCTCACAGCTTCATTCCTTCTTGTGGTTTCTCAATATTCCATTGCATGCACACACAACAGTTCACCATTCTGTTCCTCAGTCGATGTACCCTTAGGCAACCTCCCCCCATTGCAAATCATGCATACTCTCTCCATAAACACCAGTGTACAAATGTCCATTCAAGTCCCTGCTCTCAGATCCTCCAAGTAAATGCCCCCTAATGAGGTTGCAGGACCTTATGGCACCCACATATTTAGCTTCGTGTGGAACCACCCCACTGTCCTCCATAGAAGCTATACCATTCTGCCTCCTAATCAACAGTAGATACGTATATCCCTCTCTCCATGTTTTTTCCAGCACTTTCATCCCTGTTTATATTTTTCCATATAATTTTATAGAGCTATATTCTCATACCATATAATTATACACAGTGTGCAATCAGTTGTTCATGGCATTATCATACAGTTGTGCATTTATCATGATAGTCAGCATTTGAACATATTCATTACTAGAAAAAAAGTGTTTTTTTAAACAAATAATAAAAAAGATAAGAAAAATGAAATATGATACAATACAGTATAATAGGGTCGGACAGCAACACCACTACCAATAATCCCATATCCCTCCCTTGTATACCCATCTGAAACACACTTAGCTTTGGTATTTTGCCTTTGTTACATTTAATGGAAGCATATTACAATGTTACTGTTGACTATAGACTCCAGTTTGCTTTGATTATATTTTTCCCCAATACCATCTGTGCCAGTTTGAATGTATTATGTCCCCCAAATGTCATTATCTTTGATGTAATCTTGTATGGGTGGACCTATCAGTGTTAATTAGACTGTAATTCTTTGAGTGTTTCCATGGAGATGTGTCCCACCCAACTGTGGGTGATGACTCTGATTGGATAATTTCCATGGAGGTGTTGGCCCGCCCATTAGGTGGGTCTGAATTAAATTACTGGAGCATTATATAAGATCAGACAGAAGGAGCAAGCTGCTACAGCCAAAAGGGACACTTTGAAGAAAGCACAGGAGCTGCAGATGAGAGACAGTTTGAAGATGGCCGTTGAAAGCAGACTCTTGCTCCAGAGAAGCTGAGAGAGGACAAATATCCCAAGTGTAACTAAGAGTGACATTTTTGAGGAACTGCAGCCTAGAGAGAAATGTCCTGGAAGAAAGTCATTTTGAAACCAGAACTTTGGAGCAGATGCCAGCTATGTGCCTTCCCAGCTAACAGAGGTTTTCCAGACACCATTGGCCATCCTCCAGTGAAGGTACCTGATTGCTGATGTGTTACCTTGGACACTTTATGGCCTTAAGACTGTAACTTTGTAACCAAATAAACCCCCTTTCATAAAAGCCAATCTGTCTCTGGTGTTTTGCATTCCAGCAGCATTAGCAAACTAGAACACCATCCTTTTTCCAACACTCTGCATCACTGATACTCATTTGCTCTCCCATATGCAAGAACAGTTTTATATTTGTACATTTAGTTACAATCATTGACCACTCCAGTTTTTGCTGAGTTAACCAGTGTGTGACAGTGTTTCTGACACTTGAACAGAGTTTTATAGAGTGAAGAGGTATAATGATGTTGGCTGGCTGCTCTCAGATATGCTGGAAAAAGTTATAAAAGAACAGGATGAGCTAAAGTCTTCAAATTTGAACTTAAAAGCTGTATGACAGATGTAACGGTTTCTATGTGTGCCTTGAAAGAAAATCTTATTTTCTATGGTCACAGACTTGAGATTTCTGAAAACCAGACCCATAGTCTCACTGTGCAAGTAGCAGATTTAAAATATAAACTAACATCTCAACATCACTGGGTGTCTGCTGCTAAAGGCATTGACTGGAAAATAATAGGATCCTGAAACTTGAAATGGGGATGTATGGATTGATAATAATGACAGTGAGGACATTGGAACCCTGGATTCTGTTGTGTCTTTGATATACCTATTGTGGTCTGCCCTGAGGAAACAGCCCCCCTCCATAACCACTACCTCCAGTCTGCCCTGAGGAGCCTGCCATCCAACCTCCACCTGAGGAGATTGACCCTTCAGTGCCTGCTAAACCTGTAATCACCTCCCCTGAGGAAGGAGCTCTCACTCCTCTGTCTGGCGAGATTAAGCCTGCTTTATGAGATGAAACTGCAATGGACTGTCCTGAGGTAATTGGCTTGAGGGATACTCCTAATTCTTTTAATGACCTATCCCCATCACTGCTATTTTCTTCAAGACCTATAAGTAGACTAAAGTCCCATCAGGCCCTGATGGCTGAGGTACAAAGTGTGACTCATGAGGAAGTATGCTATACTCCGAAAGAACTGCATGAGATTTCCAACTTATATTGACAGCAATCAGGGGAATATGTGTGGGAATGGATATTAAGGGTGTGGGATAATGGTGGAAGGAATATAAAGTTGGATCAGGCTGAATTTATTCATATGATTCCACTAAGCAGAGACTCTGCATTCAGTGTTGTAGCTCGAGGAGTTAGAAATGGCATTAATAGTTTGTTTTGGTGGTTCACTGAAACATGAATCAAAAGGTGGCAAACATTACCTGAGGTCAAAATGCCAAAACTGCCCTGGTATAATGTAGAGGAAGGGATTAAAAGGCTTACAGAGATTAGAATGTTAGAGTGGATTTACCATGGAAGACCTGCTCATACACCCCTGGAATGTCCAGAGGACACACCTTTTACCAGGACTGTGAAGAATGAATTTGTGAGACTAGCGCCATCATCCATGAAGATCTCTGTAGTTGCCCTTCACTGTAGGTCAGATATTATTGTGGGAACTGCTGTCAGTGAACTGGAATCCTTAAACACATGGGGATAATTGGATCCTGAGTTGGCAGAAGCCACATGGCAGCAGTTAATTGCCAAAGACAAGGTGGGCATGGCTAACATAAAGTAAAACAGGCTCAAAGCAGCAGTTAAAATAATCTGACTCACAGATACTTATGACATTGGCTAGTGGATCATGGAGTACCTAGAAGTAAAATAGAAGGGCAGTCTACTAAATTCTTGCTTGATCTGTAAGCAGAAAAATTCTAGGTCAAGTGAACAAAAGTCTACTTAGAATTGCAAAAACAGAGAGACACAGCCCTCTTAATCAATTCCCAGACTTGAGATAGTTTACAGACCCAGAGACCCTTGTATGAGGGGAAGGCCATGTACACTTGAGGAAGGGTCCTGTTATACTCCCTAAAATTTATACTGTTAATCTTCCTCCCAGGCTTCCCCAAGGGAACCTACAGCCTTTTACCAGGGTAACTATGCATTGGGGGAAAGGAAATGATCAGATATTACAGGGATTATTAGACACTGGTTCAGAAGTGACATTAACTCCAGGAGACCCAAAATGTCACTCTGGTCCACAAGTCAGAGAAGGGGCTTGTGGAGGTCAGGTGATTGATGGAGTTTAAGCTCAGGTCCATCTCACAGTGGGTCCAGTTTGTCCATGGACCCACTCTGTGGTTATTTCCCCAGTTCCAGAATGCATAATTGGAATATACATACTCAGCAACTGGCAGAATCACTACATTGCTTTCCTGACTGCTGAGTGAGGGCTATTATGGTAGGAAAGGCCAAGTGGAAGCCACTAGAACTTCCCTTGCCAAGCAAAATAGTAAATCAGAAGCAATACTGGATTCCTGGAGGGATTGCAGAGATTAATGCCACTCTTAAGGCCTTTGAGGATGCAGGGGTGGTGATTCCCACCATATCCCCTTTCAAGTCTCCTATGTGGCCTGTGCAGAAAACAGATGGGTCTTGGAGAATGACAGCATATTATCATAAGCTTAATGAGGTGATGACTCCAATTGCAGCTGCTCTTCCAGATGTGGTATCATTGCTTGAGCAAATCAACACATCCCCTGGTACCTGGCATGCAGCTATTGACATGGCCAATACTTTTTTATCAATAGTTGTTAGTAAGGAACACCAGAAACAGTCAGCAATATATCTTCACTGTCCTACTACTCTCCAGCCATATGTTATAATATTGTCTGCAGGGATCTTGATCATTTCTCCCACCCACAAGACATCACACTGGCCCATTATATTGATCATATCATGTTGATTGGACCTAGGGAGCACGAATTTGCAACTACTCTAGAATTGTTTGTAATGCATTTGTATGTCAGAGGATGGGAGATAAATCCAACAAAAATACAGGGGCCTTCCATCTCAGTAAAATATCTAGGTGTCCAGTGAGTGGTGTGGGCCATGCCAAGATATCCCTTCTAAGGTGAAGGATAAGTTGTTGCATCTGGCTCCACTTATGACCAAAAAAGGGGCACAATGCCTAGTTCGTCTTTTGGATTTTGGAGACAACATATTCCTCATTTGGGTGTGCTACTCCAGCCCATTTTCCAAGTGACCAGAAAAACTTCTAGTTTTGAGTGGGGACCAGAACAAGGTGAAGCTCTGCAACAGGTCCAAGCTGCTGTGCAAGCTGCTCTGCCACTTGGACCATATGATCCAGCTGATCCAATGGTGCTGGAGGTGTCAGTGGCAAACAGAGTTGCTGTTTGGAGACTTTGGCAGTCTCCAATAAGAGAATCACAATGCAGGCCCTTGGGATTTTGGAGTAAAGCCTTACCATCCTCTGTAGATAACTACTCTCCATTTAAGAAACAGCTTTTGGCCTGCTATTGGGCCCTAGTAGAGACAGAATGCTTAACCATGGGCCACCAAGTTACCATGAGACCTGAGTTACCTTTCATGAGCTGGATGTTGTCTGACCCACCAAGACATAAAGTTGGGCATGCGCAGTAGCACTCCATCATTAAATGGAAATGATATATATGAGATAGGCTCCAGTGGGTCCTGAAGGCACAAGTAAGTTACATGAGGAAGTGACCCAAAGTCCCATGGCCCCCACTCCTGCCACGTTACCTTCCCTTTCCCAGCCCACTGCTTAGGTCTCTTGGGTAGTTCCTTAAAATCAGATGACTGAGGAAGAGAAAACTGGGACCTACTTTACAGATGGTTCTGCATGATATGCAGGCACCACCTGAAAGTGGACAGCTGTAGTACTGTAGCCCCTTTCTGGGATGTCACTGAAGGGCAGTGGTGAGGGGAAATCCTCCCAGTGGATGGAACATCAAGTAGTGCCCCTGGTGGTTCATTTTGTTTGGTAGAAGAACTGGCCAGAGTTGCATTTGTATGCTGATTCATGGGCTGTTGCTAATGGTTTGGCTGGATGGTCAGGGATTTGGAAGGAACATGATTGGAAGATTGGTGACAAAGAAGTCTGGGGAAGGAGTATGTGGATACACCTTTCTGAGTGGGCAAAAAACATGAAGATATTTGATGGTGGAAGTTGAATTCTCACCAGAAGGTGACTTAAGCAGAGAAAGATTTTAATAATCAAGTGGATAAGATGATGTGTTCAGTGGATACCAGTCTCTTCCCCAGCTACTCCTGTGATTGCCCAGTGGGCTCATGAACAAAGTGGTCAAGGTGGTAGGGATGGAGGTTAGTCATGGGCTGAGCAGCATGGACTTTCACTCACCAAGGCTGACCTGGCCACAGCCTCTGCTGATTGCCTGATCTGCTGGCAGCAAAGACCAAAACTTGGTCCCAGATATGGCACCATTCTCCAAGGTGATCAGTCTGTTACCTCCTGACATTGATTATATTGGACAACTTCCATCATGGAAGGGGTAACGATTTGCTCTCACTGGAAAAGCTGGCTTAGAAGTGACATTAACTCCAGGAGACCCAAAACATCACTCTGGTCCACCAGCCAGAGAAGGGGTTTGTGGAGGTCAGGTGATCAGTGGAGTTTTAGCTCAGGTCCATCTCACAGTGGGTCCAGTTGGTCCATGGACCCACTCTGTGGTTATTTTCCCAGTTCAAGAATGCATAACAGGAATATGCATACTCAGCAACTGGCAGAATCACCTGACATTGCTTTCCTGACTTGTGGAGTGAGGGCTGCACACAAGGCTTCTGCCAAAACTACCATCCATGGACTTACAGAATGCCTTATCCACTATCATGGTATTCCAAACAGCATTGCATCTGACCAAGGAACCCACTTCACAGCAAATGAAGTGAGGAAATAGGCACATTCTCATGGAATTCTCTGGTCTTTCCATGTTACCTATCATCCAGAGTTAGCTGAGTTGATAGAATGGTGGAATGGCCTGTTGAAGACTCAATTATGGTTCCAACTAGGTGGCAATGCCTTGCAGGGCTGGGGTAGTGTTCTCCAGGAGGCTGTGTATGCTCTGAATTGGCATCCATGCTATGGGGCTGTTTCTCCCATAGTCATGATTCACAGATCCAGGAATCAAGGGCTGGAAACAGGAATGGCACCACTATCACTCCTAGTGATCCACTAGGAAAGTTTTTGCTTTCTGCCCCTGCAAGCTTAAGCTCTGCTCATCAACAAGTCTTTGTTCCAAAAGGAGGAGTGCTTCCACCAGGAAACACAACAATAATCACACTGAACTGGAAGTTAAGACTGCCACCTGGCCATTTTGGGCTTCTTATGCCTCTGAATCAACAGGCAAGGAAGGGGATTACTGTACTGGCTGGGGTGATTGATCCTGACTACCAAGAGGAAATAGCACTGCAACTACACAATGGAGGTAAAGAAGAGTTTTCCTGGAGTACAGGAGATCCCCTAGGGCATCTCTTAGTCCTACCATGCCCTGTGATTAAAGTCAATGGAAACTGCAACAACCCAATTCAGGCAGGACTACCAATGGCCCCAAAACTTCAGGTATGAAGGTTTTGATCACCCCACCAGGCAAAGAACCATGGCCAGCTGAAGTTCTTGCTGAGGGTTAAGGGAACATGGAATGGGTAGTGAAGAAGGTAGTGTTGAATATTAACTACGACCAAATGACAAATAACAGAAACGAGGACTATGATGGCATGAATATTTCGTTTTGTTATGAATGTGTTTGTATTTGTCTGTAAAGCAAATATCTTTGTTTTCTTCTCTATCTTCTCCCCTTATCTTGTGACATAAGCTGTATTGTTCATTTCAAAGTATTTAAGTTATAGGAAATCAAGTTTAAGGATCAATGTTACCCAAGGACTTGCACCCTATTCTGGAGAGATTTAGTGTGTTTCTAGTTGTATACAGGGCATCTGAGTATTGTTAGATGAACTCTATGCCTGTAATTGCACTGTATTTAGAGGTTAATTATGATTTAAGGTGATGTGTATAACTGCTAAGTTGACAAGGGGTGGACTGTGATGGTTAGGTTCATGTGTCAACTTGGTCAGTTGATGGTGTCCAGGTGTCTAGTCAAGTAAGCACTGTCCTAACCATTACTCCAAGGACATTTATGGTTGGTTAATAAACCAGAAGTGTGGTTTATCAAATCATCAGTCAATTGACTGCACCTGTGACTAATTATATCAATGAAGGGTGTGTCTTCTGTAATGAGAGAATTCAATCAGCTCTATTCAATCCAATCAGTTGAGGACTTTGTAGGGAGAAGGAGAGAGAAACTTAACTTCTTCAGCTAGCCAGCATCTCCTGAGGAGTTCATCAAACATCTTCATCAGAGTTGCCATTTTGCTGCCTACGCTATGGAATTTGGACTCATGCATCCTGCCCTGCAGAATTTTGACTTGTGCATCCCCACAGTTGCATTAGACACTTTTATAAAATCTTATATTTACAGATATCTTTTTGGTTCTTTTTTCTTAGAGAACACTAATACACTAGGCCGCTTAGTATTACTATGTTTTACTCTTAACTATGCACTCTCTTTCTTGTTAACATCTGATGTCATAGAGAACAATCCAATCATGTCATGCTTATACATACTAGATAAATACCTAACATAAACAGAACATAATTGCATATTTAGTTGAACAATTTTATGTAAACTGAGATCCCCACAATTTTCACCTCTTCAATATGCTTGATTTAGAGACAACCCTCTGGAGAACTATGCAAATCCTGGCCTGTTTTCTGAGCATTTTCTGAAATGGTTGAAATGGAGAGAGTATGTCAAAAATAACTGCCCTCCCCTGTGTCCCTGCCCCAGCTGTCTTAATGGGAACATGCTGGAGATCACCCCATGACATAATTGGAAAGCATTCTGACTCTCCAGGTTCAGAGGAAGTGTCGATGATGGTGATTCTAGGAGGCAAGGAGGTGGGGAATTATGTGAGAAGGTGGTAGAAAAGTGAGATGGCAGGTGAATACCAATGAGCATCACCACATTGCTTCTCACAAATAAATAAGCCACCTTTCCAATCCTTTTCTTTTTCTCAGGGCCCATACACCATTCACAGCCCAGTTGGCTGGCACTCTATCTGCCAGCATATGGGCAAATTACACCCATTTTATTAGAGTGCTCATTATTTCTAATGTGAGGGAAGCAATGGTGTTCAAAAAAGTGGGCTTGGGAACCTCAGGGGATGGATTTACTTGAAGTGATACAATGAAAGCATGATAAAAAGGGAAAAGAATGATTAAATCATGTGCCCTGCTTTCACCCATGTGCAGTTTGAGTCAATTGTTGATATCATTGCTGATACCCTCACAATTGGGCTTATCTGTATCATTTCTTAGGCCTAATGAAGGGCATTGCACACAGTAGGTGCTCAAAATTTGTTTCTGGCTGCCCTGTAAATTTCACCAGAATGTAGTTGTTTGATAGGATTTCCTATTTTAACCAGCTCCAATGGGTTTAAATTTCCCTCTAGGATAACAACTGCAATCAATGTGAAAACCCATTATGCACCTTTCTCCTGAGATAAAATTGAAGGCAACCATATTTTGTTCCAGGTAAAACTGAATGCACTCCTCCCCCAGCTCAGTAAGCTCTGGTATTCTATAATCAGCCCATCTTTTCACATGATTTACCCAGGAAAGATTGCACCTAAAAAGAAAACTTGTAGTTATTCACTGATACAGAGTTATAAGTATTATATCATGCAACAATTTTTCTTTCTTCTTTTTTCTTCTTTTCTTAAGAAGAATGAAACCTTGAGAAGTCAGAGGAAATGCAGTTGGCTTTGTCCCAATTTTATGTATAGTAACTAATTAGGTTTTGAGTATTTGTAGAGCAAAAGCTGAAGATTGATGGATGGAAATCTGATAATCCACGAATGTGACCTACCACAATATTGTCTTAATTGGCTTTGTGAAGATTAATTCAACTATTTTCTGCTTTCATGGCAGTGAATATAGAGTGTGGTACAAATAATGCCCTGTAAACAAATTGTGAGCTCCCTTAATCTTTGCAAATATCTTCAGTTGGCCTTTTCTCTAAGTATCCTTTAGCGAGTTCAAGGATAAGGTCCCAAAGCATGTGGAAAACCATGACAAAAAGGAGACTCCAATCAAAGAGAACTATGGTCCATTCCAGGAGTTTCACTTTTCTCTGATATTCTAAGTACATTTTTTAAACTTTTTATTTTGAAATAATTTCTTACTTATGGGATGGTTGCAAAAATAATACATAAACAATACACAGGACTCCAATGTATCCCCCACTGCAATACCCAGATTTACCAACTATTTTTGGCTCACTATTTGCTCTTTTGGCAGGAGAACACAATACCATACTCTCTTTAAAAACTTTTTTATTTTCAAATACTTTCAAATTCACAGGATAGTTACCAATATAATACAAACCCTTAACGGGATTATAAGTATCAGAGCTGCATTGAAGGTGAACAGGATTGAAAGGGGTTGTTTAAAGGCATGTATCCCACAGATCAGCACTACAAATATACATAGGTGCTTGCATGATATACTTCTAAGGTATGACACTGGGAGTGGAAATGGGAAAAATCTACCTATTACATACTAGGGACTATAATTAATAGGAATACCTTACTAGTACCACACAAATACTAGGGGCAAATAATTAAGGGCTGAAAAGAGCTATGGGGTGTTTTTAGTCATGAGAATTGTTTAAAATGGGGAGTGATGAGGAGTGTACAACTAAGTGAAGATAATGTGAGATATTGATTGATTATCACAGACAGAACATACACTATGTGAAATTAGGAACTCCCTACTTTATAAGTCAAGCCCTTGATCTTGAAGCTTGCTTTTGTGAAACTTATGGTTGTAAAGGGAAGGCTAAGCCCACCTATAACTATGCCTAGGAGTCACCCCCATAGAACCTCTTTTGTTGCTCAAATGTGGACTTTCTCTAGGGCCAACTTTGCAAATAAATTCATCGCCCTCCCCACAATGTGTGACAGGACCCCCTAGGTGAGTGAGTCTCCCTGGCAACATAGGACATGGATTCCAGGAATGAACCTGACCCTGGCATTGAGGGGTTGAGAATGACTTTTTGACCACAAGGGGAAAAAGAAGGGCAACAAAATAAGGTTTCATTGGCTAAAAGATTTCAAAAAGAGTTGAAAGGCTGTCCTGGAGGTTACTCCCATGCAAGCTACAGCTAGATATGCCAAATGGGCACAGTATGATAAGCCCAAGTCAACAGTAGTTCCCAAAACCCTAAAGAATACCCAGGCCCCTATCTGAGACTCTATAAAAGTTCCACTCACTAAGTTTATTCTTCAGAAACTTAAATCCCCCAGATGGCTCCTATGCCAGTGTAATCCCAAAACACAGAGGCAATAGCTTCTTCTAGAACAGCAACCAGATACATCCCCCTTTCCCATAATATTGACACCCCTTTTCAACATGAACAAGTTAGAGTGGTCACTACCTAGACATCCATGAAGATGAGGAAAGTGATTAAAATAGAGGAAGAGGTAGCAACAGACAAGAGAGAATTCACAAAGGATTATGAATACTGAATCTCTATGTAATTTTCTTCTTTTTAGTTGCTAGGGTATTAGAATAGATAGAAGGAAAGAACTGAAATGGTGGACCTGTTACCCATAACATTCTTTGAAATTTGCTATATAGCTACTTATTAAATTGTAATTTGAAAGTTATCACCTTTTTGTATATATTTTATATTTCACAATAAGGAAATAATTGAAACTATGGTACCCTAACTCATAACATTCTTGGAAATTTCCTGTATAACTAACTACTTTTTAAATTGTACTTTGAAAGTTGTCACCTTTTTGCATATATGCTATATTTCACAATTAGGAAATAACTAAAACTGTTGAACTGTAACCCATAACAGTCTTTGAAATTTGCTCTTTTGCTACTTGTTAAATTTCACTTGGAAAGTTATCACTTCTATGTATATATGCTATATTCCACAATAAAAAATGGAAAAAAATAACATAATCTCTATTCAGAGAAATCCAACATACCCATATCAACCTAGATACCCAGGTCCACCAATTTTAATATTTTGTCATATAGGACATATCCATCTATCCATCTATCTGTCTGCATACCTATGTGTCATCTATCTGTCTACCTGTCTATGAATTTATCGATACATTTTTTGAATACCTGAGTATAGGTCTTCAACATCATGCTCCTTGAATACTTAATACTGTCATGTATATTTCTTAAGAAAAAGGATATTCACTATGTAGTCAACTTAAGAGCAGTTATCAAATTCAAGAAATTTAATATTGTTATAAGGCTCACACAGTCTATTTTCCAATTTTTCATGTGTCCCAATAGTATCCCTTTGAGGCTTTTCTCTTTCCTTTCTAGATCCCATCCACAATCATGTATTGCATTTAATTGTCATTGTGTCTTTAGATGTTCTTTCTTTCTTTTTAAATTGTGGGAACATATATACAGCATAAATTTTCCCACCTCAAACACTCTCCAAGAATACAATTTAAGGGTGTTAATCACATTCACAATATTGCAGTTCCCTCACCACCTTCCATTACTAAAATTTCCCAACAACCCAAAACCATTATGCATCAACTCCCTTGTCCCTGACAACCTCTAATCTAATTTCTGTCTCTATAAGCTTGTATATTCTCTGGTATTTTCTTTGAGCTTTGGGCTTAAATTTAACATTCTAAAACTATAACAATCTTGTTTGCTTTGATACCAACTTAACTTCAATAGTATACACAAGGTAAATTCCTATACCCCTTGACCCCCACCTTTATGTTGTTCTTGTCACAAATTATACATTTATGCATTATAAGTCTGAAACCACTGATTTATCATTACATTTTATGCTTTCACCTTTTAGATGCTGTAGAAAGTAAAAAGTGAAGTTAGAAACTCAAAATACAATAGTACTAGAATTTATATTTACCCATGTCATTACTCTCATGGAGATCTTTATTTCTTCCTGTAGCTTTAATCTATTGTCTATTGCTCTTTCTTTTCAACTTGCAGATCTCCCTCAACTTTTATTTAACTGAGAATGTCTTTATCCTGCCCTCATTTTTGCAAGACAGTTTTGCCAAAGAAAGAACTCTTGGTTGGCATTTTTTTTTGCTTTCAGCACTTTAAATATGTAATCCCACTGACTTCTTGTCTCCACAGTTTCTGATGAGAAATTGGCACTTTATCTTATTGAGGCTCCATTGCACATGACACATTCTGTCTCTCTTATGGCTTTCAGAATTCTATCTTTGGTATTTAACAATTTGATTATAATAGGCTCTGGGGTAGTTCTATTTGGATTTATCCGGCCTGGAGATCACTGAGCATCTTGGATATGTATATTCATGTCTTTCATTAAGTTTGGGAAATTTTCAGACATTATTTCCTTTCATATTCTCTCTGTGCCTTTCTCTCTTTCTTCTCCTTCTGGGACTCCCACAGTGATATATGGTTATGCTTGATGGTGTTCACTGGTTCCTCAGGCTCTGTTCACTTTTCTTCATTCTTTTTTCCTTCTGCTCCTGAGGCTGTATAATTTAAATTGTCTTTTCTTCAAGTACACATATTCTTTCTTCTGCCAGCTTGAATCTGCTGTTGAACCCATTTAGGGAATATTTAATTTCTGTTATTGTGGTCTATAGCTCTGTTTTGTTCTTTTTGTAATTTCTATCTCTCTATTAATATTCTCCTTTTGTTCCTCCATCATTTTCCTGATTTAGTTTACTTTATTGTCCACATTTTCCTTTAGCTCTTTGATCATATCTAGGACCATTTTTAAAAGTCTTTTTCTGGAATGTCTCAGGTTTGATCCTCTTCCTTTATGGTTTCTAATGCTTTACTTTTATCCTTTGCCTGGCCATCATTTCCTGTTTCTTTGTATGCATTTTTTAAAATTTTTGTTGAAATCTTGGCATTTTGATATTTTAATGTTATTGCTGGAGTTTAGACTCTGAGGCTTCTGTTCCTTAAGCTTGTGCCCAGCTGGTTTTATAATAGAGCTTTCCTTGATTGTGAGGAGCTAATATAAAAGGATAAAAACAAAAAAAAAAAACAAAAAACAAAATAAGTTTCCTACTCTTTGCCCTTTGACCTGTGAAAGTGCTCTCCTTCAGAACTTAACCATGCAATGAGTTTAGAGAATAGCTACAAGCCAAGGCATAGGAGCTCCCCTGATCCTTTCTGTGTATGAGTCTTATGTTGGGCATGCACATGTGGCCCTGGAAATTCCCCCACTTACACAGAATATGTAGCAGTTTCCTTACATTTTCAGACACTGTGCTTATGTCTTACAGCCAGGAATCCCTTCCTCCAGACAGCACAAGTTGTATGTTCTCCAGCAGTGTTCTGCAGGAGAGATCTGTGAGCTGCTTTCTACACGCAGAGCAAGTCATAAAATGGTGACTCCTTCAGGTCACCACCAGAGAGATTGGGCCAGATATACATGCCAGTTTGTTCATGAGGGTTACTCTGTTCCCTCTGGTACCTGGACCAGCAATCCACACTAGGAGTACAGGCCTGCTCCATGCTGAGATGATAAAGGGTGAGGGAGGGGCCAGCCAGGGGGCCATTAGATCCTACCACTTTTATGTAGCCATTTTTTTTTTGCAGTCTTTTAACTGTTTTTGGAACTGCAGTCTTTTAACTGTTTTCGGAACTTTGAGAAAGATGTTTCTGTCAGTTCTTGATGGTTTTTCAAACCCTCTGTGGGAAGACAGTGCCCTGAAGTGTCTCACTCCACCATCTTGATCAGGACAGGCTCCTGTACCAGTTTTAGGATGCCTTTTTCTTGATTCAACATTAGCCCTGTTGCTGAAATCCTTTAACTGTTTTCTGGAACTTTGAGAGAGATGTTTCTGCCAGTTCTTACAGATTGTTCCTTAAGCATAATTTTGATGACTTGATAAATTTTCCTAGCCTTGGCCACAATGACTGAAATACTAGAAGTGAAATTACTCTCTAGTGCATTTTGTTATTATAAAACTTCCCATGTTTGATGTGACTCTGCCCTTCCACTCCAGCAAATGCAGGTAGTAATGATATCAACAGGAGAAATGTGGATTGGTGGCTCAGCTTTAGTCATAAATACCATCTAGGAAATATTCTCTGTCTAGGCTTCACAACTCCTGTCAGGGCAGTGATTTGGAGCAGAAGACAGTTTGAAAATCTGAGGAAAGCCCTATACCTTACCCTACACATAGGCAAATAATTTTATTCCGAGTTTTTAGGTTTTATAGATTGTCTGAAGTTTAGTCACCAGAGGTCTAGGTTAAAGAATCTCTCTCTTAGAAGAAAGCCAGAAAAGAGTATGGAAGCCTCATTTTATAGTCAAAGATATTGCAGAATTTCCAAAATAGAACTAATAAATTGTCTCCAAGATAATGCAGTGAGAGGCACAGGCACTATATAAGAGTCTCCTTTCTCCATCCTGCCTCATGTTTCTTAATTTAGCAACCAATGCTTTATTTCAAAATTTATGGGCTCTCATCTTTTATGAGCATCCTGTTAATTAGCCATGTGGTTTCTATAAAACTGTTCCCATAGCATTGGTGGTAGCGATTTGTGGCTGCCAGAAAACCCTGACTTTTATGAAATATATTTACCCTAAGAAAGCACAACATAATCAGTACTGGATAATGTGCGCTCATAGAGAAACTGAGATTGACAATATGAATTCATAGAGGGGTTCAAGATTCCAATCCTAATTTAGCCAAAGAGCACTACTTGTGGCTTGCCTTAGAAACAAACAGAAGTTTATGATGCAGCATCATAATATATTTGTCTTGCTTAACCAGGGATTTGCTTCATATGAAGATATTGAAGATTAACTTAGGTATAATTTTATAAGGATCTGGATCCATTTTTTTTTTCCTGCTTTTGGCTGTTGTTCCAGTTTGCCAGAGCTGCCATTGCACAGAATACCAGATATGGATTGGCTTTTTTTAAAGGGGGTTTATTTGCTTACAAAGTTAGTCCTAAGGCCACAAAAGTGTCCAAACTAAGGCATTAACAAGATGACATCTTCACTGAAGAATGGCCAATGGGGTCTGGAACACCTCTGTCAGCTGGGAAGGCACGTGGCTAGCATCTGCTGGTCCTGGGTTGTGTTTCAGCTCCTCTCTCTCAGCTCCTGTGCATCCTTGCTTCTTCCACCCAGGGCATTTTTCTCCAAGCATCTGAGGGTGCTCTCTTAGATTCTCTGGGGCAAACTGGGCTAACATCTCTAAACATCCTTCTGTCTGCATCTCCAAGCATCTCTAAGTGTCAGCTTTCAACAGCTATCTCCAAAATGTCTCTCTCAGCTTCTCTTGGGACATTTTGTCCTCTCTTATCTTCTTTAGCTCCTGTGCATCTAAGCATTGGGGGTCTTCTCTTAGCTTCTCCAGAGGAAACTCTGGGCTAGCATCTCCAAACATCTCCATGCATCTCAAAGCATCAGTAAGCATCTCTCAAAAAGTCTCTATCAGCTGCTCTGAGCTCCTTCAGTCTTTGAGCTCTCTTATATGATTCCAGTGATTTTAATTAAAACCCACACTGAATGGGTGGGATCTACATCTCCATGTAATTAATTTAATCAAACATTTCCACCCTAATCAACAGACTAATCAGTCTACCCCCACAAGATTGCACTAAAGAATATGGCTCTTTGGAGGACATAAAATAAATTGGCACAGCTGTGATGAAACATTTTTGGCTAAATTTCATAATTTTGAAGGGTCATTTTGGATACCAATGTGAAAAAAAGAAGAATAAGTAAAATGTAAGGCAACAAAAGAAAGAAAGTTACTTTAAAGTCTGAAGTTTATAACTTGAAATGGCCTGGGAGAATGCTCAAAAGTGGGAATGGAAGGCTGATGCCCAAGATGGGTCAAGAAGATGACAGGCCTGAGATGAAGGTTGAACTGGGGCATAGCAAACAGGTTGTGTGCAGTTTGAGAGTCATCCTAGCATGATTAACACCTGAGACTTTTACATGTCCCTAGATCATCTTCACTGAACTACTAGACCAAATGTATGCCCACTTCTCTGAATCAAGTAAATTTCCTGATGGAAGGCAGTATAGTATAACATGTAAAAGCCTGGGCTTTGTGTTCAAATCCCAGTTCCATCTCATACTGGTGAAATTAGGTAATTTAACTACTCTATCAATTTCTTCTGTAAAATGTAGGTACCATTTATATTCATGTCATACAGTTATGGGGAAGATTAAATGAGTTAAAGTGTATGAGGCACTTAAAACAGTGCTCAACTTAGCACCCAAGAAATGTTAGTGATTACTATAACCCCATTAGCTCCTTGTTTTTAACACAAGTATAATGGGTTGTAATGATTCACCTAAGAGATTATGAGTTGATTGAAAGCAGAGACAATGCCAAATTCATGTTCATAGTCATTGTAGTATCTAGTAAAGTGTAGAGAAGTGTGTAGGCACTCTATATATGTTTGCTATATGACTTGATTTTGTCCCATAGTGTGACAAAAATTACAGTTTTAGGAAGAGATAGGTCAATAAAAGTTGGGTTGACTATTGTTCATGACCATAATTTGTAATCAGAAATTATTATTGCTTATCTTTGTGTGTATGCATTTTATTTTTAAATTCTCAAGCTTTTAGGAGAAAGTTGAAGAATAATTATCAGGGAGGTACTGGTTCACTAAGCACTCTACTTTTCACAAACATTCATGGATTAGGATCACTGATGCTCTGAAACTCTACAAAATCCTCTGTCAGCAATGATGCACTGAGCTTTATTTAATGACATACCAAGATATGGTAAAGGACTAAATTCATTGTCATACACACACACACACACACACAATCTACATATATAATTTGCAATTAATTTTACCTATTTTATTGTGAAACACAACACACATACAGAAAAGTAACAAAAGCATTTTTGAAAGGTTTTCAGAAACAATGGATTTATTTTTAAATGTCATTTATCCAGGATATTTAATTACACTGAACTCCCATTCCTTAGTATTAACAAATATTTTCTTTTGTTTGTTTTTTTTTAATTTTTTATTGTGGAAAATGTTTTTTTAATGATGATTAAAACTCACATATTAGGTATTAGTCCGGCATGCATCAAACATGTCTTTTGTGTAGGAGTTCTATAGTTTCAATTGGCTCCTCTCAGACTTGGGAGCTAAAGGTGATAGCCCCTCTTCCTACCAGTTCTTTTTATATTTCATGGTTTGGGTTGTGAAGCTGAGGGCACACCTGCATTTTTTCTGGTCACTTCAAATTCCATCAATACCTTTCCATCTGGAAGAGGTCTGTGGTGGTGTGGGCCAGAAAAATATTCTATTCATCTTCCTTTCCTGCCCAGGAAATTATTGACCTTCTTTCAATTCTTTCAGTCCTTCTCTGATGGTATTTAACTTTGTCCGCCACATGGTTCACTGTCTGATTTCTGAATTTTTAACAGTTTTTTTTTAATTAGTACTGTTTCTTCTTGACAGCACTTTGGCATTTCAGAGTTTGCCAAGTATAGTTCAGCTTTTTATTTTAAATTTAGTTTTAGCAGTCCTCCTTTCAGACTATGGGGTTTCCTACGGTTTGTGGCTCCACATGTAATTTGAGTAAATTTAATTCAAACAAACCAACCCTAAATGTTTGAATTTGGTCAAGTTAGTGTAGTTTTTTTTTTTTCTTTCTTTCTTCCTTTTTTTTTAAGTCCATCTCCTGATTCCACATAGTCAATTAGACTTAGATTTAAACCAGTTATATTTTGGGGTTGGGGGTATGCTAAAGAACAGAGAGAGCCCAGTGAATGCTTATACACATGAATGAAATATTTTCAAAATAATTTTTAGGATTTTATAAACACTTCTATTGCTAAAGCTGATCGTTTAAAAAAAATATTTTGTCTCCTATTCTAAAATTCATTATTGCCCATGAGTAAATGAAATTTCTTGACTCCTTAAAGATACATTTTATTTTCTCATGAGAGTATTCTAGGCTGAAAAAAATGCTTTTATGTACTGAGACTTATAATCAGACTTCATCATTTTATTTAAACTCATTATTTAAAAAATTAAGAGCAATCTATATATTGAGTTATTATAATGTACTAATCACTGTGCTAAGTTCTCTTTATATATTATCCTATTTAATCCTCACAGCCACTCCAGAAACTAAATATAATTGTTATCTCCATTTTGCAGAAAATAAAATTGAATTTTAATGGGTTTTGGGAAATGTCTAGACTCTAGCCCATAGGGTTCTGAACAAATCTAAATGAGACACCATAATATGGGGTGTTCTAGTTTGCTAATGCTGCTGGAATGCAAAACACCAAAAATGGATTGGCTTTTATAAATGGGGCTTATTTGGTTACAAAGTTACAGTCTTAAGGCCATAAAGTGTCCAAGGTAAGTCTTCAACAATCGGGTACCTTCACTGGAGGATGGCCAATGTTGTCTGGAAAACCTCTGTTAGCTGGGAAGGCACATGGCTGGCATCTGCTCCAAAGTTCTGGTTTCAAAATTGCTTTCTCCCAGGATGTTCCCCTCTAGGTTGCAATTCCTCAAAAATGTCACTCTTAGTTGCTCTTGGGGTGTTTGTCCTCTCTTAGCTTCTCTGGAGTAAGAGTGTGCTTTCAACTGCCATCTTCAAACTGTCTCTCAGCTGCAGCTACTCTCTCAGCTTCTGTGCATTTTTCAAAGTGTCCCTTTTGGCTGTAGCTCCTCTTCAAAATGTCACTCTCAGCTGCACTTCAAAATGTCACAGCTGCACTATTTCCTTCTGTTTGTCAGCTCATTGATATGGCTCCAGTGATTTAATTTAGACCCACCCTGAATGGGTGGGGTAATACCTCCATGGAAATTATCCAATCAGAGTTATCACCCACAGTTGGGTGGGGCACATTTCCATGCAAACAGCCTAATCCAAACTGTTCCAACCTAATCCCCACTGATATGTCTGCCCACACAAGATTGCATCAAAGAACATGGCTTTTTTCTGGGGGACATAACATATACAAACTGGTACATGGGGCTTTTAACACCTGAAATGTGAAGCTACTGAATGTTTAGAGCTAGAGTTGAAGATCAAAAAGCCCAAAACTGCCCCCACTTCTAATTTAGTCTTGGGTTGTCATCTTCAAGACAAAGATAATGATTTTAGGAGTGAGGCAATCAAGCAACAATCACTTCCAGATGCAGGAGGAACATAACTGAATACAAACCATGGGCCAAGGGGATAAGGACTGCCTGCTAGATGTTTGGCTCCATGCTTTATTCAAAATAGGACACTTACCTCATTACTCATTTCCTTCTTTAAAAATGGGACTTAGCACACACTGCATTTCATTAAGCATATACATTATCCCAGTCTATGCTACCATGACCATCCTTTGGAAAAGGTACTGACTAAGTTAATGCAGATCCTTTATTAAAACTTAATGAGGCTATCTATTAAGAGTAATGTAATAAATTTGCTTACTCACTGAAATAGTATGGGTCCTCTGTGTTTTTACTTATTAGTATGCTTTTTTATGGTCTTCACTTCCTTTAAAAGCATATATGCTGGAAAGTGGACAGAGAGGCCCCCAAGGAGAGAATAGCTACATCACAAGCAGAGCAAATGTCTTTGGGTTTTTCTAGGCATTGTCTTAAATCTGATAGTGGGTGCTGTAGGGAGGTAGAAACCATGATGTTGGAGAGAGAGAGAAAAGCATGTAGACAGAGCCACTGACATAGACACCCATATAGAACCACAGGCAAATCTTGCCTAAGACTCATGTTCTGTAACCTGATCATGACCAAGTTAAAACTCCCTTTATCAGTGATAGGACTAACCTTCTGCTAAATTGTGAAGAGGCAAAATTGATGTTCCAAGGCTGCCCACAAAATATGATGCCCTTGGTCCCCTAACTGAAGGAACTTTCTTTTTTATGTTGTTTCAGTAGCTGCCTGTGGCTTCTCACAATAGATGCTTCTCTAAATTAGCCTTCCTACACAGCTCCTCATTTTCAACCTCTATGACTCCCTGCTTACTTGCTCATCTACCAAAACCTCCATGTCTCTAGAGGTTCTTTCCTTTCAAGGTCCAAGAATATTACTAGATTTGGAGATGCTCATCTATTTTGGAAACCTTTGGGTAACACTGACTTAATATATAGTGCCTTTCCCTTTTAATAACATCATTTCAAAGGAAGTTTCCTGAAAAATTCAATGATTCACCCAAATATTTTGGATCTTATTTATATTTGATGCAATATTTAGAGTCAAGTTATTGTAATTTGGATGAGCAGGACTGTCAAGCATGATGAGGCTTTAGTTGCATAATCAGGTGGGGAAAGGCAAAGAAGCTAACCCTAAGCATGACCGGAGTTGGGAGAACAAACCCAGACTTAGTGCTTTTCCCAAAAGTGTATTATGGGTAACCAATTGTCCACATAATCTTGTTACAAGGAGAAGGGCAAGTCAAGCCTGATCTAAGAGTTAGCATCAGTATCCAAATGGGAAGTGAAGAGAAGCTGAAGGGTGAAGAAAAACAGCAAGGATATGGTCACAGTACACAGACATTAAACTATGTTAGAATACAACCCAGGTTAGATATTAAAGCCATGGAGGATAGGGGATCTGCTCCTCATGGAAAGGGGCTGGCAAGAGGAACAAGACAATCAGGACCATAGCCAAGTGGCATGAGGTTCAGGCAGGACTACAGCCCCAAAGGAGTTCTTTTCACACTTTTAATTGGAAGAGTTGTGTTTAAAGAAAAATCATGCAGAAAGAACAGACTTCCCATATACACTACCACCCCCACTCACACACACAGTTTTCCTTAATATTAACATTTTGCATTAGTGTGTTACCTTTGTTAGAATTCATTAAGCAATATTATTATAATTATACTATTAACTGTAGTCCATACTTTACATTAGGGTTCAGTCTTTGTGTTGTACAATTCTATGCCTTTTTAAAAAAAATTATTCTCGTAACATATTTACAACCTAAAATTTCCCATTTTATCAATTTTCAGATATACAATTGGTGATAATTACATTCACAATGTTGTTCTGCCATTACCACTATCCATTACCAAAACTTTTCCATCACCCCAAACAGAAACTCTGTACCAATTAAATATTAATTCCCCATTTCCCACTCCCACTCAGCCCCTGGTAACCTGAATTCTAGACTCTAAAAGCTGTATATACTAATTATTTCAAATAAATAAGCTCATACAATATCTGTCCTTTTAGTGTCTGGCTTATTACACTCAACATGCTGTTTCAAGTTTCATCCATGTTGTAGCATGCATCAGAACTTCATTTCTTTCTGTGGCTGAATATTATTCCATTGTATGTATATTCCACATTTTGTTTATCCATTCATTGGTTGATGCTCTTGGGTTGCTTCCATCTCTTGACAATTGTGAATAATGCCATTGTGAACACTGGTGTGCAATTAACTGTTTGAGCCCCTGCTTCAGACTCTTTTGGCTATTTACCTAGCAATGGGATTGCCTGATCATATGGGAATTCTATATTTAACTTTCTAAAGAACCACCAAACTGTTTTCCACATCACTGTACTATTTTATCTTCCCAGCAAACATGAACAGGTGTTCCTATTTCTCCACATCCACTTTAACATTTGTTATTGTCTGTGTTTTAATGGTAGCCATTCTAGTAGGTGTTAAGTGGTATCTTATTGTCATTTTGATTTGCATTTCCCTGATGGGTGATGATGTCGAACATCTTTTAATATGCTCTTTGGACTTTTGTACATATTTTTAGGGTAAATGTCTATTCAAGGAATTTTCCCATGTGCTAAATGGGTTTTTTGTCTTACTGTTCAGTTGAAGGATTCGTTATATATTCTGGATATTAAACCCTTACCAGAAATGTGGCTTCCAAATATTTTCTCCCATTGTGTAGGTTGTCATTTTACTTTTACCTTAAAGTCCTTTGAGGCACAAAAGTCTTTTTAATTTTGATGAGTTCCCATTTACCTATTTTTTCTTTTGTTGCTTGTGCTTTGGGTGTAAAGTCTAAAAAATCATTGCCAAACACAATGTCCTGAAGATGCTTCCCTATATTTTCTTCTAGGAGTTTGATAGTTCTAGCTCTTATATTTAGGACTTTGATCCATTTTGAGTTGAGTTTTATATATGGTGTGAGTTTGGGGTACTTCTCCTCCTCCTCTTCCTCCTCTTCCTTCTTTTCCTTCTACTTTTGCAGATGGAGATCCAGTTTCCTCAGCACCATATGATGAAGAGACTTCTTTCCCAACTGAGTGGACTCAGCACACCTGTCAAAAATCAATTGGCTATGGACATGAGGCTCATTTGTGGACTCTCAATTCAATAACATTGGTCTATATGTCTGCCCTTTTGCCATGTTGTTTTGATCACTGTAGTTTTGTAATAAATTTTAAATTTGGGAAATGTAAGTCTTCCAACTTCTTTCTTCTTTTTCAAAATGGCTTAGGCTATTCGGTTCTCCTTACTCTTCAATATGAATTAGATGATTGGCTTTTATGTTTCTTCAAAGAAGGCTGTTGGAATCTTGATTAGGATTATGCTGAGTCTGTAAATCATGTTGCATATAATTAACACTATTTAACCTCCCAGTCTATGAACACAGAATGTCCTTCTATTTATTTAGGTTTTCTTTAATTTATTTCAGTAATATTTTGCAATTTTACATGTATGTCTTTTATATCCTTGATGTTTAAATTTATTCTTAGATGTTTGTTTCTATTGGTTGTTATTATAAATGGATTTACCCTTGATTTTCCCTTCAGATTGTTCATTAATAATGTATAGAATTATTACTGATTTTTGTATGTTGAGTATTTAACCTGCCACTTTGCTGAATTTATTATCTCTAGGTGATTTGTTGCAGATTTTTAAAAGGATTTTCTACATATAGAATCATGTCATCTGCAAATAGGGAATATTTTACTTCTCCTTTTCCAATTTGGATATCTTTTACTTGTTTTTCTTGCCTAGTAGCTCTGGCTAGAGCTTCTAGTACAATATTGAATAACAGTGCTTACAGTGGACATCCTCTCTTATACCTGACTCAGGCGGAAGCTTTCAGTCTTTCATTATTTAGTGTTATGTTAGCTGTGGGTTTTTCATATAAGCCCTTTATCTTGTTAAGAATGTTTCCTTCTGTTCCTAGTTTTCTGAGTGCTTTTTTCAGGAAACAATGCTGGATTTTGTCAAAGGTACTTTATGCATCAATTGACATGATTTTATTTTGTTGATTTTTTTCTTTGTTTTATTAAGGTGGTATATTACATTAATTGATTTTCTTATGTTAAACCTCTCTTGCATTCTTGTGATAAATACAACCTGATCATGGCTTATAATTCTTTTAGTTTGCTGTTAGATTCAGATTGCTAGTATTTTATTGAGGATTTTTGCATCTATATTCAGGAAGGATATTGGTCTGTAATTTCCTTTTATTGTGTTATCTTTAACTGGCTTTGGTATTAGGGTGATGCTGGCCTCATAGAAGAGTTAAGAATTGTTCCTTCCTCTTCAAATTTTTTGGAAGAATTTGAACAGGATTGGTGTCCTTTTTTAAATGCAATTTTATTGAAATATATTCACATACCATACAATCATCCAAAGTGTTCAATCAAATGTTCACAGTATCATCATATAGTTGTGCATTCATCACCACTATCAATTTTTGAACATTTTCATTATTCCAAGAAATAAAAATGAAAATAAGAATAAAAATAAAAATAAAAGTACAAAAGAACACCCAAAACATCTCATATTTCTTACCCCCCATTATTCATTTGCTTTTTGTCCCCCTTTTTTCTACTCATCTGTCCATACACAGGATGAGGAGTGTAAGCAACAATGTTTTCACAATCACACAGTCACATTGTATAAGCTATATAGTTATACATTCATCTTCAAGAATCAAGGCTACTGGATTGCAATTCAACAGTTGAAGTTATTTCCTTCTAGATATTCCAATACACCAACAAAATGCGTAACTTCCAAAATGAACTCTTGACTCCTTTTGAAATCTCTCAGCCACTGAAACTTTATTTTGTTTCACTTATTTTGCCCCTTTTGGTCAAGAAGTCTCTCTCGGGGGATTCTGGGAAGATGGTGGCATAGAAAGAAGTGGAAGTCTTAGTCTCCCCCAGAACAATTCATAAATGAACAAAAAACCAGTAAATAACCTGGAATAACAGTGGGGAGACAAATGTGACTGTACACTCAACATCCACTGACATGAATTGGGAGGAATGCCCGAGATCACAGCATGAAATCTATAAGTAAAACTGTGGACCCATGATGAGAGCCAAGAACCTAGAGCCGAGAGACCCTCCCACACGGAAGCCGTGCCATGCACTTTCTCAGCCCAGCTCCAAGTGAGGTTTTAATATTAACTGCTCAATACATACAGCGAATCCTCAACAAGCAGACAGAGGCTTTTGGTGACAATTGACCTTGGGAGAATCGGGGAACATATCTGTCTCAGGATAGGGAGCCCAGAGAATCGGGTGCTATATCTGGCTGATGGGTGAACCTGGAAGTTTTCCTTTCCCTCGCTCTCTCTCTCTGGAGAAAACCTCAGCTGTTCTCAGCCCACAAGGCATTGCAGTAAAGACAGCCTCAGACATTCTGCAATCTGAAATGAGCTGAGAGACCCGCGGCAAAGCCCAGCGGCCCAGGGCTTCCCTTGAGGGACTGCGCACACTGATGACGTAGCACAGCATTCCCTCGGCTGAGAGAGGATCGCTGCTGGGAGGGGGGATCAGCTCAGAGAACCCAGGGGTGCTACTCCAAGTCCGGTGGTTTGTGCGACACCAAGAGAGAAGGTCTGGGGCTGAACTGAAATGAAGGCTTAGACTCTTGCGGCAGCCTTGAATCTCCTGGAACCTGGGAGATTTGAACAGTAGAACTGCCCTTCCTCCCTGGCCACCCATACACACACCCCATATTCAGGGTGGATGGCTCCAGCAACACACCCAAACTGAGTTCTCCAACTGAACACACAAGAATCATTTCCGCACACTCCATGGAAAAAAGGTTGAGAACTGATCTGAGGGATACAGGTGACTCATAGATGCCATCTGCTGGTTAGTTAGAGAAAGTGCACATCACCAAACTGTGTCTCTGAAAAACTAGATCGATATCCTTTTTTTTGATACAACCTGAAAGAACCCTATCAAGAAAAACAAATGCCAAGAGGCCAAAAACAACAGAAAATCTTAATGCATATGATAAAACCAGATGATATGGAGAATCCAGCTCCAAACACACAAATCAAGATTTCGGAAGAAACCTTGTACCTCATAAAATTAATCAAAGAACTACAATCAAAGAATGAAAATATGGCAAAGGATTTAAAGGACTTCAAGAGGACCATGGCCCAGGATATAAGTGCCATAAAAAAGACCCTAGAAGAGCATAAAGAAGACATTGCAAGAGTAAATAAAAAAATAGAAGATCTTATGGAAATAAAAGAAACTGTTGGCCAAATTAAAAAGACTCTGGATATTCACAATACAAGACTAGAGGAAGCTGAACAACATCTCAGTGTCCTAGAAATCCACAGAACAGAGAATGAAAGAACAAAAGAAAGAATGGAGAAAAAAGTAAAAAAAATCGCAATGGATCTCAGGGATACGATAGATAAAATAAAACATCCAAACTTAAGGCTCATTGGTGTCCCAGAAGGGGAAGAGAAGGGTAAAGGTCTAGAAAGAGTATTCAAAGAAATTGTTGGGGAAAACTTCCCCAACCTTCTACACAATATAAACACACAAAGCATAAATACCCAGCGAACTCCAAATAGAATAAATCCAAATAAACCCACTCCAAGACATCTTCTGATCAGACTCTCAAATACTGAAGAGAAGGAGCAAGTTCTGAAAGCAGCAAGAGAAAAGCAATTCACTACATACAAAGGAAACAATATAAGACTAAGTAGTGACTACTCAGTGGCCACTATGGAGGCGAGAAGGCAGTGGCATGACATATTTAAAATTCTGAGACAGAAAAATTTCCAGCCAAGAATACTTTATCCAGCAAAACTCTCCTTCAAATTTGAGGGAGAGCTTAAATTTTTCACAGACAAACAAATGCTGAGAGACTTTGCCAATAAAAGACCTGCCCTACTTCAGATTCTAAAGGGAGCCCTACCAACAGAGAAACAAAGAAAGGAGAAAGAGATATAGAGAATTTTAACAGACATATATAGTACCTTACATCCCAAATCACCAGGACACTCATTTTTCTCTAGTGATCACAGATCTTTCTCCAGAAGGGACCATAAGCTGGGACATAAAACAAGCCTTAAGAAATTAAAAAAAAAAAATTGAATATACTCAAAGAATATTCTCCAAACACAATGGAATACAAATAGAAGTCAATAATTTTTGAACTATAACTCCACTATTTACTTCCTACATAATAAAAAATACACAAACTCTAAGGACAAATCAGTGGTTCTGAACTCAATGTAAAATATGTAATTTTAGACAACTATATAAAAGTGGAGGACTGAAGGAGTATAGGAACATAGTTTATGTGCCCTATTGAAGTGAAGGTGGTATCAAAGAAAAACAAGATTGATAGGGATTTAAGAGGTTAATTTTAAGCCCCACAGTAAACACAAAGAAATTATCAGAGAATATAACCATAGAGATGAACAGTAGAGTTTGAGTTAAGAGAAATGGGGGAAGGGGCAATGGGGAGTTAAGAAAGGAGTGTAGGGTTGCTGTTTGAGGTGAAGGGAAATTTCTAGTAATGGATGGTAGGAAAGAGCATAACATCATTCTAAATGTGATTAATCCCACTAATGGAAGGCTAGGGAGGGGGTGGAATGGGAAGATTTAGGCTGTATATATGTTTCCACAATTGAAAAAAGAAAAAAAAAGACAGTCTAACTAGACGACAATTGAATGCTAAGGATGAACTTGGATGGGACTGGAGGATAGAGGACAGGTGGCTCAAAGGGACACAGTTGAGACATAAGGAAAAGGAAATATAGAATGTAAGCATTTTATCACTGTTGAATCTCTTATACTTCTTAGCTGCACTTAATGGAATTACGTAAAAAATGTTCTTGTTCATGGGAAGTACATACGTGAATTATAGTGTATGTTCAAGGATGTGTGCAGCTAACTCTCATATGTTCAGAAGACAGAGATATAGATGATGGATGATAGGGAGGGAGGGAAGGAAATAGTGATGTGACAGCATGTTAAAGTTGCTTGATTGAGCTATCGGGGGAGGGGGGTCAGGGTATGATGGAATTCTGTGTATGGGGCTAGTATTGTTTTTGCAACTATTCATGTAACTTTGAATTTATTTCAAAATAAAAAAAAAATTAAAAAAAAAGAAAAAAAAAAAAGAAGTCTCTCTGAAGCCCATGATGCCAGGACCAGGTTCATCCCTGGGACTCATGTCCCATGTTTCAGGGAGATTTACATCCCTGGGAGTCATGTCCCACATGGTGGGTAGGGTAGTGAGTTTACCTGCAGAGTTGGCTTAGAGAGAGAGGTCACATCTGAGCAACAAAAGAGGTTCTATGGGGGTGAAACTTAGGCAAAAGTATAAGTAGGCTTAGCCTTTCCCTTGCAGTAACAAGCTTCATAAGGGCAAGCCCCAAGATTGAGGGCTTGGCCTACTACAATAGTAGCCTGCAATGCTTGCAAGAATATCAGGAATTCCCCAGGTGGGGAAGTTTAATATTTCCAATTTTTCCCCAGTCCCTGAAGGGGGCTTTGCAAATACATTTTTATTCTCTGCCCAAGTTATTCTGGGATGTATTGGGGCTCCATGATAACCTGTAAAAATGAGCCAGATCTCAGACCCTATTGAAGTTTGCATGTAATTATGGTGTTTGAGTAAATTGGGTATCCTTTGTTTTCAAACTCCTTTGAAAATCAAACAAAACCAACACAATAGACTAGTTTTATAAATTGTGCCCAAATAATTGAGGTATTGATGAAGGTCACCTCAAGCACCCCAGACACCAGGCTCTGGTTACCAGATTAGTTCCAGATAATCTCCCCTCATAAGGTGAGTACTCCTAATGTGACACTGCCTTAGACTGGATTGCCTTAAGAAGTGGGTAGGCTGATTTTAAGGGTTGGAAAAACCAAGTGCTATAACAAGGAGCCTTTGAACATTGCCCCTACCACCACACCACCTCACATCTTATTCACTATTAATTCCAAAAACATGTATTGAGCACCTGCCATGTACAAAGGACTGTGCTAGGCACGAACATCCCTCCTTCTTTGGTCTGCAGCCAGGGTTGGCTTGATCTAAGCATGGGCATTTATATTCCATTTTCTATATATATTAAGAGGCAGATTCAGAAAAAAAAAAGTAGTAGTCATGGATCAGGGGATCCAGGCTCTTGTTCTAGCTCTACCATTCACAAGCTATCATCTTGGGTAATTCCAAATTCTTTGAGTTTCATTTTCCTCCCTGAAACATAAGGGACTTGTACCAGGTAACAACTAAGGTATTCTTACTGCTTGATTAATCTTCAATTATAATACTACTTGACTATCATTTATTCTTTCACTAAATAGCAGATTTTAAGGGGGAGGACATTGAAGGTAGAGTGAATATCATGAGCAAAAGTGGTTCTTTTTAAGTCTTTCATTTTCTGAGTCTCTTTTGAAGGTTTAAGTCCCAAGAATGTGAGGGTTAGAAATGAGAAATATAGGAAGGCCTGAATTGAAGCCAAAGGAATCAGGAGCTTAGTAATGCAATGGGAAGAAACTCTTGTGATGATTCATTGTTCTTCCACCCACAGGACAGTTGCTGCCTTCAACAGGTAGTCATAATGAATGCAGTGGGTGTTCACCACACACAATGCTAATCAAATGTCCCATGGAGAACTGAGTACATGATATGCTGTTCCTTGGAATGAAGACTGATAGTCACAGCCAACCAGAATTGCCTTTAAGGCTGGGCAATCACAGTGTGGGATTAAATGGAAAGTAAACTGAAGAAATGTGTTGCTCAGTGAGGTTTAGTCCTGACTGGGAAGGGGAGAGTGGAAATGGAAACAGGCATGCCTAGCTCCCAGGAAAGCTGCTTGCTTTCAGTATCATTTTCTTACCTCCCTCTGCTTTCTCGTTTATGCTGTTGAAGAGGGAATATTTGGCTAATTTAAATATTTAAAAGGCCCACCCTCTGAGAAGCAGGTGGAATTTATCTGTGCTGTCCTCTACAGCTCTCTCTTCAGGTCAGCGGTTCTCAACCAGAGGCAATTTTGCTCCATAGGTGATATTTGGCTTGTCTAGAGACATTTTTGGTTGTCACAACTGTTGGACATGCTACTAGCATCTAGTAGGTAGAGGCCAGGGATGCTGCTAACCATCCTAAAATGAAGAAGAGAGATGCCCCATAACAAACAATTATCCGGTCCAAACTGTCAATATTGCTGAGATTGAGAAGCCATACTTTAAATTATTCATGCACTAAGTCATTCAGAACACCTGCTGTGTTACAGGCATTGTGTTAGGTTCTGGGGATGCAGCCATGAACAAAACAGACATGGTGCCTGTCCTCATGGAATTTACCCTGGCAGTAATAATAATATTCCTTTGTTTATTGCAGGTTACAATAGGCTCCTTTATTTTCCCTGTCAGCCACAATTTCCCATACCTATTAACTCAACAGATATTCATTGGGTGCCTACTCCAAGTCTTACATCTTGTCAAGAAGATGATGATGCTTAAGCCAGATATGATCCTTGTATTAAGAAATCTTAGTCAAGTGGGAGAAACAGACATGGACATAAACAATTGCAAGAGTAGATAATAGCTATAACTGAGGTGTGGCCAAAGTGCTATAGGAACATAGAACATGGGTGTGCAGGCTCTCCTGGAGGTAATGATGTCAGCGCAAGCATTATAGAGAATATGTTCTTGCAGCTGGGTCTTGAAGAAGAAATATTTTGAGTTCACTGGTAAGAACAGTGGAAAAAAATTTCTGATATAAAGATCAACATGAACAGAGTCATAGAGGGTAAACATTCATTGTGTATTAGTGAAACAGCCATAACATAATTTGTCTATCCTCTAGGGTACCTGGATAGGAGTGGCTGGGATGATGCTTGTGAGGCAAATAGAGGCAATAACAAGAAGAGTCATATAGGATAAGTGAAGGTGCTTTACTTTTCTCTCAGGGACGTGGGGAGCTGTTAAAATATTTTCATTGGGAGAGAGATATGGTCATGTTCCTGCTATGGATGTGTAGGACTTAAGAAAGCACTCCTGCATCTACTCCCCACCATGATTAAATTTCTCTGTGATCTCTTCTGCACTCCCAACTAAGGTTGTCTTCCTTAATGATGTCTCTTTGTTTATTCTGTTTCCAACCCATAAAGCTGTTGGCTTCCTGACATGAGCTTGGGCTTCTCAGAGTGACAGGTGTTGCATTTACCATTGATTTGGTTCTCCTGGAACATAGACTACAAAAGTTAGAAAGGACCTTAGAGGCAGGGAAAGTTGAGAGGGGCTAAAATTTAGTGACTTCTTTCTATGAGCCAGAACTGTGACAACCTTACTTTCCATTCATCTCCAGTAGTTAACATTCAAGAGGAACCCAAGAAATGTTAAATATCATCATCATCATCATCACCATCATCATCCTGTACTATTATTTCCATTTTGTATATGAGAAAACAGCCAGAGCTCAAAGCATTTTGAAACAAGGGAGTGCTATTAAGCAGGCAGGCAAATATTTACTGTAGTAACAAAGGAATATAAAAACATATGAGAAGGGGAGGAGATCTAAGATGGCAGCATAGAGAGGAGTAGAAGCTAGTTAGTCCCCCTGGAACAACTAACAAAAAACCAGGAACAACTAGTAAATAATCTGGAATAACTGCGGGGGGACAAAAGTGACTGTCCACTCATCATACACCAGCCTGAATTGGGAGGAATGCCCCAGATCACAGCATAAAATCTGTAAGTAAAAATGGTGGATCCAAGATGGGAGCCCCCACCCCCATGGCTCAAGCTGCAAAGCGTCATGGAGCTACAGAGCAGCTCTCTCCAAGCAAGTGAATACAGCTCAGCTGAGCTCCAACCGTGGTTTTCATTAACAAGTGTGGACTGCTGGATATGAATCCCCAACAAGCAGACAGAGGCTTTGGGTGAAAACTGACCTTGGAGAGCCAGAGGGTGGCCATGGACTGGCTCTGTAGGGTGCTTTCTGTCTCTGCTTTGGCTCAGTGGAGAAAGCCTCAGCCATTTGCAGTTCCTGGCATTCTGACCCAGACAAGGGTGGAGATAGCACAGGCAGAGAGAGACCACTGAAATGCTAATGACCTCTCCCTAGGGGGTCTATCTTCCCTAAGAGGAAAGGGGAGGGGCCCAGCTCTACTACCCACCTTCCATTCAGAACCAGACATCAGAGCCTGGGGGAAAACAGCCATGGGCCACACCTCCTTACACCAGTCTGGAGTTACAGGCTAACAGGTGCCACCTGCTGGGCAGAAAAGCACAGTGACCAGAGGAGTCATGGGTGTACCAATTTTCTAAGACACACCCTCAGGGAAACCAGATACTGAATAGTTCTTCCTTCTGGGACCAGAGCTCATTTTGGTCCAGGAAAATCTGATTGGGTAACCAAGGAAATCATATCTAGACAACAGAAAACTACAACCTACACTAAGAAAAATGAAGTTATGGCCCAGTCAAAGGAACAAACTTACACTTCAACTGAGATATAGAAATTTAAACAACTAAAATAAGTCAATATAAAAAGTTTAGGGAAGATATGGCAAAAGAGATGAACTGTATAATGAAAACACTGGGCGTACATAAGGTAGAAATTGAAAGTTTGACAAACCAACTGGCAGAATCTATGGAAATGAAAGGCATGACACAAGAGATGAAAGACACAATGGCAACAAACAACAGCAGATCTCAAGAGGCAGAAGAAAACACTCAGGAACTGGAGAACAAGGCGCCTGAAAGCCTACACACAGAAGAACAGACAGAGAAAAGAATGGAAAAATATGAGCAATGTCTCTGTGAACTTAAGGACAAAACAAAATGCAGGAATGTACATGTCATTGGTGTCCCAGAAGGAAAAGAGAAGGGAAAAGGGGCAGAAGAACTAACAGAGGAAATAATCAATGAAAATTTCCCATCTCTTATGAAAGACATAAAATTATGGATCCAAGAAGCACAGTGTACCCCAAACAGAAAAAATCTGAATAGGCCTATGCCAAAACACTTAATAATCAGATTATCAAACATCAAAGATAAAGAGAATCCTGAAAGCAGCAAGAGAAGTGATCCATCACATACAAAGGAAGCTTGATAAGACTATGTGTGGATTTTTCAATAGAAACCATGAAGGCAAGAAGGAAGTGGGGTGATATATTTAAGACACTGAAAGAGAAAAACCACCAGCCAAGAATCCTATACCCAGCAAAACTGTCCTTCAAATATGAGGGAGAGCTTAAAATATTCTCTGACAAACAGACAATGACAGAGTTTGTGAACAAGATACCTGCTCTATAAGAAACACTAAAGGAAGCACTGCAGACAGAAAGGAAAAGACAGGAGTGAGAGGTTTGAAAAAAAATTTTGGGAGATAGTAGCAGAGCAATGTAAGTACACTGAACAAAGATGACTGTGAGTATGGTTGACAGAGGAAGGTTGGGACCATGTGGGACACCAGAACAAAAGATGAAGGATAAAGACTGGGACTATGTAACTCTCAGAAACCTAGGGTGCTCAACGATTGTAATAAAAGCTACAAATATATTTTTATGTGAGGTAGAACAAATGAATGTCAACATTGCTAGGTGTTAAAAATAGGGTGGGATTGGGGGAAAATGCAATCAATGCAAACTAGGGACGGTAATTAGTGCAAAAATTGTATTATGCTTCCTTTAATATAACAAAGGCAATATGTGAAAGCTAAATGCATACAGGGGGGTTGGACTAGGGGAAGGATGTGGGACTCCTGACATTGGTGATGTTGTTTTACTCTTTATTCTACTTTAGGTTAATGCTATCTTTCTTTTTGTTGCTTTCTAGCTGTCGTGTTTATTTTGTTGTTGTTGTTGCTTTATTTTTGTCTCTCTCTTTCTCTTTTCCTTTTCTTTTGCCTCTCTGCCTTCTTTGACTCTTCCTCCTTCTTTGTGGAAGAAATGCAAATGTCCTTATATAGATAGTGGCAATGGTGCTGAATACATAAATATGTGACTATACAGGGAACCAATGATTGTTTACTTAGGACAGAATGTATGGTGTGTGAACAAAACCATCTTAAAAGAAAGGGTTGATGAAGAAACCTTGAGGGCACTATATTGAGTGAAATAAGACAGACACATAAAGGCAAATATTGCACAGTCTCACTGATATGAATTAATTATAATATGTAAACTCAGACATGAAATATACATTACCAGTATGTAGAACAGGGCTAAAGAATTGGGAGTGGTTGCTTGTTATGAGCAGAATGTTCAACTAGGGTGAACTTAAATGTTTGGAAATGGACAGGGGTGATGGTAGCATGTTGTGAGTATAACTAACAGCGCTGAAAGGTGTGTGAAGTTGGTGAAAAGGGTAAGCTCAGAGTCACATATCTCACCGGAAGGAAAGTGGGAGTTTAAAAGATGGGAATGTATAAAACAGTGAATCTTGTAGTGGACAATGTGCATGATTAACTGTACAAATATTAGAAATCTCTCTCATGAACTAGAACAAATGTATGCCACTATGACTAGAAGTTAAAAATAGAGAGGCATATAGGAAAAAATTTTATGCCTATTGCAAACTATATACTAAAGTTAGTAATATTTCAGCATTCTTTCATCAACAGTAACAAACATACAATACCAAAACTATCAATCAATAATGGAGGGGGGTGGTTAGGGGTATGGGAGGATTTGAGTTTCCTTTTTTTTTTGTCTTTATTTCTTTTGTGGAGTAATGAAAATGTTCTAAAAATTGAAAAAAAATTGTTGTGATAGAAGCACAGCTGTATGATGGTATCATGGGCAATTGATTGTACACTTTGGATCTTTGGATAGTTGTATGGTATGTGAGCAATCTCAATAAAGTATGTATATGTGTGTGTGTATATACATATGTGTGTGTATTTATAGATATATATATATGAAAAGAAAAACATATGAGAAGGAACATGTCTTTTCCAGTATGTGTCTATTGATATTTTTGAATCAAGCACTGTTGTCTTTCTTTTGAAAGGAGCATTCTAACTTATGATTTTGATTTTCCTTGGTTCAGGAAGGTCCTCAGAGAGAAATGGCTGAAATAGCAATTTTGGTGTCAATCTACTTGGTAGTTAAACTTTAACCAATGTTTATTAAACTTTTTGACAGTGAAGAAATACATCTTATATTATGAATTAATATACCTACACCTAACTGAAACAAAAATTTTATAAAACAAAGCTTAATCTTATCTGTGTGACACAGTCTTATATTTTCTGTAGAATGTATTCTATTCTATTAATACTTTTCCATGAAAAAATGCCAGTGCTGACTCACACTTAAAAACACACTGCTTAAATTGTCTTACATCTGCTCGATGTAAGGCTTGCAACCCAAAGTGGTCTCATCTGGAAAGACAGTTAACAGTTCTGTCTACAGCGAGCATGTTGCCCACCAAACCCAACTGGAGTTCTGAGCTCCTTTATAGGCAGGAGTTGATCCACAAATAACATCTCGCCAACTCAGCCTAGAAACTCAAGGGTGAATATACTACCCCATGAGCACAGAAAACACACCCATACTCACATTAAAGGATCATGAGCAAAGATGCAGAGAAATCCCCATGGAAGAAATAATGTTACTGAACTCAGATGCTCTCTCAGAGGTATACCCATCAAATGCAATATTTGGAAGGGGGACCAAACCCAAAAGTTGTGACTGAAAGGTAGGCACAATTAAAAACAGGCCACTGCCTAATCTTTCTTTTGGCACAAACTTGGATCATTACTTAAAGTGAAGGAAGGACTAACTACTTTGACTGTATCTTCTTCCACTCTCTTGGCCTCTGGTCTCCTTCTCCCTCCTTATCCTGCCCCATGATAGAATCTTCCAGCCATATTTTATTTTTTTGGGCCTTTTGTTACCAGGAGCAGATTGTATACCAGGATCACGGCACACAGCCAAGGCATTCACAGATTTCAAGGCCTTCCTCTAGATCATACATTATATTTTAAACAGTATGATTCTTGTATATGCAGAGGAAAGCCACTTGGGGATTCAAGATCTTTGCATTTTAGTAGTGCTCCAAATGCTATGGAGGTAGTGGTAATTTCTCTTTGAATCCCTAGGGATACTTCCATCAACAAAGCCCCTGGCAGTGAAGCTCCAGTACTTGAAGGCTGCTGACTAAAAGTAAAAACACCAAAGGCTTCATAAGGATGTGAAACAGCTTGATTTTCAATTTTATGGCAGAAATATCTTGGTGCATAGTTACTCTTTTTGCATCCCCACTTGTGCCGGTTTGAGTGTATTGTGTCCCCCAAATGCCATTATCTTTGTAGTCTTGTGTGGGGCAGAAGTTTTGGTGCTGGTTAGATTTGCTTGGAGTGTGCCCCACCCAGCTGTGGGAGATAATTTTGATGAGATGTTCCCATGGAGGTGTGGCCCCACCCATTGGGGTGGGCCTTGATTGGTGGAGCTATATAAATGAGCTGACTCAAAGAGAGAAAAGAGAGTGCAGCTGGGAGTGATGTTTTGAAGAGAAGCAAGCTTGCTAGAAAGGAACGTCCTGGGAGAAAGCCGTTTTGAGGCCGGAGCTTTGGAGCAGATGCCAGCTGCCTTCCTAGCTAACAGAGGTTTTCCGGAGGCCATTGGCCATCCTCCGGTGAAGGTGCCCGGTTGCTGATGTGTTGCCTTGGACGCTTTGTGGCCTTAAGACTGTAACTGTGTAGCGAAATAAACCCCCATTTTATAAAAGCCTATCCATCTCTGGTGTTTTGCATTCTGCAGCATTAGCAAACTAAGACAGATTTTGGTACCAGAGAAGTGGGGTGCTTTTGCTGCTGAGTTTGCAAATACCAAACATGTTGGAACGGCTTTTTAAATGGATAATGGGGAGTTTCTGGAAGAGTTGTGAGGAGCTTGATAGAAAAGGCCAAAACTGCTTTAAAGAGACTTTATGGAAATATGGACTCTAAAGATACTTCTGATGAGGACTTGAGCAGAAATGATGAATGTGTTGTTGCAAACTGGAAGAAAGGTGATCCTTGTTTTAAAGTGGCACAGAATTTGGCAAAATTGAGTCCTGGTGTCAGATGGAAGGAAGAATCTGGAAGCAAACACCTGGAATACTTAGCTGAGGAGATCTCCAGACTACATGTGGAGGAGATACCCTGGCTTCTCCTTGCAGCTTATAGTAAAATGCGAGCAGAGAGAGAGAAACTTAGAACTGAACTCTTGGGTTCAAAGAAACCAGAAGCTGATGGCTTGGAAAATCACGAGCTTCCTGGGGGTGGAATCCCAGAAGCTACAGCCCAATGTGAGGATGTTACCAAACATGGAACCCAGCCGCCATTTCAGTACAAGCCAAGATTGGAAAAGGAGTTAAGCAGAAAGGATTTGTGGAAAGTCCTATTGTCTGATGGCTTTGACCCCTGCATGCTTCATGCAAAGCCAACAGAATTTTTGCGAGATCTTTATAGACAGAGCCATTGCCAGTCTGGACTGGAGGAGACAGACAAGGAAAAAATTAAAGGAAAAATCTCTTCAAAGACAGAGCCATGGAGGTTGAGGTCTGGAGTCAGGAGGTCTCGGGCTGGGAGAGCGGAGCAGCCCACATGCATGGAAAGGGTGAGTTTGCCCCAGAGGTCGAGGGTGGGC
Organism: Choloepus didactylus; assembly: GCF_015220235.1. Taxonomy (NCBI): domain Eukaryota; kingdom Metazoa; phylum Chordata; class Mammalia; order Pilosa; family Megalonychidae; genus Choloepus; species Choloepus didactylus. The sequence goes on along the minus strand of NC_051334.1, from coordinate 157,973,856 downwards.
ATTCCACCTTGATGCTCTGGAAGAGTTTTGCCACCCGAGGTCCCAAAGAGGGTGGAGCACATTCCCAGGGAATTGGGGAGAGCCTGGCTGCCATCACACTGTTCTGAAGGGGTTGAGCGTGTGCCCCGGAGACAGAAGGGAATCCGGGAGCTGCCCCAATGTTTGAGGAGGGTGGGGCCGAGAAGGTGGTCTCCCCAATGTGTGGATATGTTGGAGCACTCACCCAAGCATTTGGAGAGAAAAGGGCTGCCACAGAGGCACTTGGGAAGGGTTAGGCTCCCGCTCTCTCAAGCCCCAAGGATGCAACATTGTTCTGTAAATGACTCTTGGACTTTGAAATCTAATGGAGTTTGTCCTGCGGGTTTTAAGAACTGTTTTGCTCCTGTTAACCCTGTTTTCCTTACTGTTTCTCCTTATGGCAATGGGAATGTTTATCCTATGAATGTCCCTCCTTTGTATATTGGAAGCACGTAACTTGTTCTAAGTTCACAGATCCACAGCTAAAGAAAGAATTATGCATTCTGCAGCATTAGCAAACTAGGACACCACTCCCTACTTCAATCCTCTTCTTCAACCAAAGGATACCTTCTGACATGGTCAGGTGGGAATGTGTTTTATTTCTGAATCATTTTCTTCACTCAGAGACAGACTCACCTCCCAACCAAACCCCATCCCATATGGTACCTCTGCCATTTTGCTGGGTAGCCAACCTCCCCCCTTATCCAAACAGGAAAGAAACTGATTATCATTTTTTGGATTCTAGAATCTATTGAGAAATTCATCAAAGTGTTCCCTTGCCTATAGGCATTTGTAGTTTAAGCCTTTCATTCCACAATGAACTTTAATGTTTATAAAGTGATTTCAGGACTCAGCAAGCAAATATGGATATTTTGGAGGACCACATATACCCCTAAATTCACAATAAGCCTATCATTCCTGTGAAAACTGAAGGAAAATCTCGGACATTTTGAGGTTAGAGGAGGGGAGGCAGGAAGATGGCCTGTGGCTGATCCTGATCTATTCACCACCACCACCACCGCCACTACCCTGCCACTCCATCCCATCTGTGGTACACTGTTATTCTAAGAAAGATAAGGCCAAGGCTTACCCTGATAAGGTTGCTGGAAACCTGGTTTTGATACAAGCCAGGTGAGGTAGGAGGAATCCATTCTTCTTGACTTTCTCCAAGATCAGAAGCCCATTATGTTCCAGCAGAGGTCTGCCAGAGTGCCACTCTCCCCTGATCCCTGCCATAGGGCTAAACTCAACCCACTTCTTCACATCTGAGGCTTTTAGTTGTACATATTTTCTGGCACCAGTTTTACTTCTAAGAAGGATGCATGTTATGCTTCTTTTTGCCACTTCTACCTTTGGCTTCTATTGTTGACAAGGGAGGCCTTTCTTCTTTGGTAATCCCTATTACTATATTCCATGCATGTTTTCTGAATGCTTGGTTACAGATTGCTAGCATCAGTAGGCTGCCTATTAGATTGTTAGACAGCTACATATCACGGTCTGCTTTTGTTACCCCCATTTTAAGGGGCAGAGTATTTGCCTAACAAGCTAACATGCCCCCTTTTTAGTATTGTTTTTGCAAAACTTACTCGGTCCCAATTACTATGCTATTGCCTCACAAGCCCAATATCACTTACTACTCAAAGCATTCCTTTGAGATAGACCGGGTCCTTAACATCTTTATTTTAAATTTGAAGGAACTCAGATGGGTTATGGATCATGCCCAAAGTCATGCAGGAAGTTTGACTCCTGAATTTAGTGTGACTGGATATATGTAAGTGCAAATGTAACAAATGTTTGGACTACACAGGTCCAGTCAAGTTCCCTCCCTCTCAGCCTCCCATTTAGTGTGAACATTATCTTATGAAGCCCGGGAATAGAGAATGTTGTTGCTGCTTTTTTGAAGATATTGATAACAAAATCATTATTCATTATAATAATTAATATTTTCTGATTTTAAATTGTAGTTTATATGGTACATGAATTGCATAGAATTTGAAATCAAGTCTTGGATTCTAATTGCACTTCCATAACTTGCCATGTAACTTGGGCAATTTGATCAACCACTTTGACTCTAAGTTTCCTCTTTGTAAAATAGAGAAGATAATAACAGTATCTACCTTATTATCTTTAGATAATGATTTGAAAAAGATGTATCTCTAGCCCAGGTCTTATATTTCATGTGTAGGCCCTCAGAGAACATGGTGGTAGTGGTGGGATTGATGGCATCTCTGATAGCTATTATAAATCTATTTGACAGTTTTGTTTATGGGTTGCATCTGAGTAGATATTAAATGTTCCACCTTTTGTTTTACAAAAAGCACACAAGAAAACTTAAGTAATGGCAACAGAATGTGCTTATGTCTTCAGTGAGACTAGGACTGTGAGCATTGTTTTTCCAATAGCCAGGGATTGGCTGCACTGAGCCGACTGCATCCTCTCACCTCCTTCCTCTGGTGAGCGTGTTTCCAAGAACTTCTCAGCGGGTGTCATCAACCTAATGAATCTGCCTGGCTCAGTTCCTGATACATTCCTGACCAATGCTGAAAAAGACTGATTATGTATGTGGCAAACCCCATTCAAATGCTGACAACCTTAGCTGCATCATCCCCCAACCAAGTGTGCTCAATCTGCAGATCTTTTGATTCTTGATTAGTTACCTAGCTAGCCTTCTAGAACAGGCCTTCCCTAAATTCCACCTCACTTTGTGACCCTTACCTCCTACTTAGCCCATACATTAGCCCCTTCCTCTTGGGAGCTGAAACCTGTCGCTCAATCCCTTATGTGGCATCGTGTCTTCAAACTGCCTAGAACCATAATTCCTGGTGCTAAGTGCCTGACATTGGGTATTGCCATGGCCTTGAGATTTCCGATGTTGTGCCCCATTCTTTAGATCTGAACTCCTGTCTTTTCCAAGAAGATAACTACAACCCAAATCAAGCTGAAGTTTGAAAATGTATTGGGACAATGAGCAATGAGCACCCTCCTACTCCACGACCACCATTTATGGGCCAAGCCACATAGGCCATTCCCTTTGTCCCCAAACTTACCCTGTTCTAGCCTTCTCTGCTTTCTTACTGAGATCCTGGTATACCTGGTGGCCAAGTCTCCTGACATGGACACTGTTGGTAGAAATCAAACACTCACTTCTTTAGTACTGTTCCATAAATAACTTACCTAAAAGGCAAGAAAGTTCCTCTGCATCAACAAGCACATAGGTTGTGAAGCAAACCAATTTATCTCCTAAATCTCAACTGTCTAGTTTCTCTGCAAGTTCAGAAAAAGGTAGAGAAATAATTCACCTTTCTCTGCTTCCGCTGACTTCCAAGCAGCTCATTAATATGGCTAGTTAGTAATTTCCAGTTTATGCCATCAACATTGTAAATTCAATAGCTCAAGTCTCATAGTGGTTTTGGTATAAGCCTTTAATCTTAGTAATGATTCCTTGATCAGCTGTGGCCCTTCCAATTCAGAGGTCATTAGAGGTGCCTGTTGAGAACTCCCCATCTGTTTCAGTTCAGATCATGTACATGTATTTGAATGACTTTTGAACCATGTTTTGGGTATGCAGGAACACGACTCCTTTTAGAGGCACATTGTATCTGCAGTACTTGATATGAGACTGGCATTCTGCTTTTAACTACCTCAGGCTGAATGACAGGCCCGCCAGGGCCTCTACATTGCTTTCATAAAGAACCAATTGGAAATAAAAAAGCAGTTTTCCAGGTAGAATATCACTGTGTTGGCAAAGACAGTACTTTAAGACAAGGAAATCAAAATGATCCCCTAAAAAGTGAAAAATTCAGTCATTGTTCATTGAGCATTACTGAGTCCAGAACAAAATGTGCTAGCTTAAGGTATCAGCAAAAAAGATTTGTATGTGTAGACAGGAGTAAAAAAATATAGAGTGATCAATTTCTTGCCATAGCTGATCAGAGCAGAAAAATACCCTGTTTGGACAGAATTGTGCAAGACTTGTGGCATCAAATGGCACCTAAATAGATTGTAAGGATTAACATGTTTCTCTTATGAACTGAAAAATATATATTCATGGACTTGTAGAGGTGAAAAGGACATTAGCGATTAACTGGATCAATATCCTAAATTTACAGGTGACAAAACTGAGAGAACTAGAGAAGGGAAGATTCTCACTTAAATTCATGCAAGTTAGTGGCAGAGCCAGAACTAAAGCACCACCACCCTCCCCCAACCATTTTAAAACTATAGATAGATTAGTGGTAAATTTCACATTGCTACCCCAAATTAGGGAGGCAGTAGAGTAGTTGAAAGAGCAAAGCTTTGAAATCAGAACAGGCATCGGTTACACACCCTGCTCTACTGCTAACAAGCTATGTGAACTTGGTTAAATTACTTAATCTCTCTGAGACTCAGTATCTTCATTTGTGAAATAGGGATTAGGATACCTACCTCCTGGGTGTGAATGTATCTCAATTAAATTGTATTAAAAAGAAATGAACAATGCGGGGAGGAGGGGAATGGGATGGTTTGGATATTCTTTTTTATTTCAATTTTCATTTTATGTTTTGGAGTAATGAAAATGTTCAAAGTTTGACTGTGGTGATGAAAGCACAACCATATGACGATACTGTGAACAACTGATTGCAACCTTTGCATTAAAAATTTAAAAAAAGGTACTTCTGGAATTAAATGTGATAACACATGTAAACTGCCTAGTGTGATGTATAGGAAGTGACCATCAAATGATAGCTGCAGCTGTTTGGCATTGTTGTTATTTCTAAAGAGTCATCAGAAACAGCAAACAAAGTTATGAATCTTTGTTTTTAAGTAGCTAATTCTTTGACTGGGGGTCAGGAGCAGGCAAAACCCTTCAAGCCTCTATCATCTGAGGCTAGAACCCAAATGAGGATAAAGCTTCTCTGTGATTGTACTGTGTTGGAGGAAGGAAATATAGTTTGATTTACAAAAATTCAATTTAGGAAACTTCTGAAACCTACCTCTATAAAGCAAGGAACATCTGCACAGCAGTAACAACACACAGAGGTACTTGTGCTGAAAAAAGTGTCTTCTTGTAAAGTGGAAAGAATGTACACAGTCTTAGCCCCCAGCTAGGTAGCAAATTTCAGAATATTTCCTGAACAAAGGCTAGTGAGCATGAGGTGTGTCATGTTTGATCATTAGGTAGTTTGGCTGGAAAAAAAAATAACATACACCAAGACAGCAAGAGCTATCAAATACTCCATGCCTAAGTACTCCATGCTGTGCTTGCAGAACAGGGGTCCTTTTATTTGCTTTTTCAGATTCTCACCGGAACTTCCTTCAGTAATTCATGGAATGACCTAAGAAACTCCCACCTGGATTTTATCTTATGAGTTTCCATTAGCTCTCACATCCTGCCACCACCTTTTCTTTGCCTTAGTGATCAATAGTGAGATCTCTTTCTGTGAAAAATAACAAAGCCCTCGGCATTGCCATTTTTCTAGTGTCTGTGGCTGACTCAGCCCCAGGCCAGGAAGACAGAGCTGTGACTATTGATCCTCTTATAGCCTTGGGAGGGAAAGGGGGAGGAAAGCTTCTTGCACTGCTCATAGATTAGGAACTAGTTGACTAATTTGAAGCCTGAGTACAAACCTGAGTACAAACCTGAACAAACCTGAGAAGACAGGAATTGAGATACCTTTTAAAAGACAAAAAAGGTCAGATTCAGGCATTGTATCCAATGAATTCTATGATGTTAACTAAGCAGTTCATTAAGGTGTGAGTTATGAAGTATGCCATGATTATTTTTCCTTGTAAATGAAAGTCAAACTAGATACTTTTGAATGTCCTTTTAACAGTGGTACAGACAGCCCACTGTTTGCTGACTGGAATGCTAGGTTGCTAGAAGTAGAGCAGTTGTGCTTCCTTGGGCTGCTTATAGTTCTGTTGGGAGAGTTAAGGGTAAAACATGTCTGTTCCCCATCCACCTCCAATAAACCATCCAAGAAGATGTTGCCAAGGCAGCATCTCAACAAGGGGAAGTCCAGAGCACAAACTAAATCCTATGTTGAAGTGTCAAGGAAATTCAGGTGGCAGCAATCTTTGAAGTCGTCATGGAACTGGTTTACTTAGGACCGAATTTTTAGAAGAGGAAGAGAAAAGTCCTATAATCCCTTTGGACCTCTAGTTCACCCTTTGTACATGAGGTAGATGAAGCGATACCCAAGGTTTTGAGTAGTTCAAATGTTACATGCATCCTATTATAACAATCACGATTCACTGAGTGATTATTATGTGCTTATGCAGTATGCTAAGCACTTTACATACCTAATTTCATTTAATCCTTAAGCAACTCAATTAGAAAGCTAGTATTATCATGTTTATTTTTAAAGTGAGGAAACCACAGGTGAGAGAAGTAACTTATCTAGGGTCACATAGCTAGTAGATGTCAAAGCTGGGATTTAAACTTAGTCCTCCCTGACTTCAAAGACAGACTGAGTTCCTGGCTTCATAGACTTTTCAGTCTATTGTGTCTAATTGTGAAAATAATTAGATCCTCTCTCCATTTCTGGCTTGAGGGTCCTCAGTGGTTACCAAATGGCACTGTGACAGTTATGAGCCATCCTGAGCACTGTCTTCATTCATATTCCCTTACTCCAACCTTAGCCCATTAGCAGATATTACACATTATTGTGGGTTACTTGACCAAATTAGCAACTCACAGAGAACAGAGTTCAAAGAGAATGGAACTGGCAGTGCAGATACTTCGATTATGAGATGGGGCATCAGGCTTGGGTAGAGATCTCTAGTGGAGTGTTCTAAGCAGTATGGACAAAGTTAAGTCTGAGGATATTGGGGAAGGTGTGTAAGTTAGCTTATGTTAAGTGCTCTATTGGGGAAGGTGTATAAGTTAGCTTATGTTAAGTGCTCTATCAAACAATTCCCTCTTCTCAATGGCATAAGATGTTAAAAGTGTGTTTTACCTGCCACTGTCTAATCTAGGACTGCAAAGGAGCTCTGATCCACCTCATCATCAGAGTCCCAGCTTTCTTCCTTCTAGGAATCTGGTATCTGTTAGGACCTCAGAGTCTTCCACTGGGGAGGGAAACACAGAAGGCCCATCCACGTCTTTGGCCTGGAGGTGACACAAATCACGTCTGTTCATTGGTTAGAATTAGTTACATTATCTCACCTAGATGCAAGGGACTTAGGAGGTTAGTCTACTGGTAGGCTATATATTTTGGTAGGCACATAACATTGTCTCTGCCACAGGAGATAGTAGGAATTAGGGACAGGGCAAAAGGAAAAAGGTAGCAAAGGGCTGCCTGTAGTAACCATTACCAATTCCTTTTGTTCTAAGATTAAATCTGAGAACTCCAGGAGTCACCATTCACGTTCTAGTTTATATCAATGGTGTCCTATAGAGCCCAACCATCTGTCTGTCTATACAAAAGGGATTTGGGGGTACTTGGGATTCTTTGGTAATATAGATTCTCAAAACACAACCATTGAATATCCACTATAGATAGTGGTGGTGAATTCATAACTATGTGATTATACAGGGAACCATTGATTTTTTTTACTTAGGATGGAATGTATGGTGTGTGAATAAAACCATCTGAAAAATAAAAATCAGCATACAAGTGCTGCAGAAAATGTGGAGAAAGAGATGTACCTAATTACTGTTGGTGGGGAAGTGGAATGGTGCAGCCCATCTGGAGGGCAGTGTGGTCATAAAACAGGAAGCAAAGTATGGAATTTCCATATGGCTCTAAAACCCTGTTATTGGGTATATACATGGAAGAACTGAAAAGAGGGACAGGAATGGACATTTGCACAATGGGGTTTATAGTGACAGTATTCACAATTCACAATGGATGGAGGTGGCGCAAGGGTACATCAACCAATAAATGGAATGGTGAACTGTGGTGTATACATACAGTGGAATATTGAGCTGCTACAAGAAGGAATGAAGTTGTGAGGTGTGGAACTAGGTGAATGGACATTAAGGACAGTATGTTGAGTAAAATAAACCAGAAATCAAAAGACAAACATTATAAGGCCTCAATAATATGGACTAACTGTAATGTGCAAGCTCTGAGAGTTGAATCTGAGAGTGTGTGTTGTCAGGGGAAGGCTTATTGTGGCAGTTCCCAGATTTTAGGCTCTTACTGTGGTTATACCTATTCCTGAGTTGTAATGGCTGTTTCTAAATTCTGAGAGGCTGAGCTCTTTGTGCATAACCTGGTTGGTCCCTGGAACTTTGGGTATCTGTGTGATACCTGAGACTCAGAGTTCGAGTCTGGCTGCTATGAATGTTAGCATTAACCCATACAGCAAATGTTAAAGAGTCTGAAAAAGAGATCAGACTTCAGTTAGAAATATGAATGAAATGGACTTGGTTGGTACTGGGGTGGATCACACGGAAGGGTAAAGGATGATATTGATGGTGTTTTAGGGCTTGGCTTCTGTGTGAGACCAAAGGAAGAGATGTTTCCTGGGTGAGGAATCTGTGTTTTTTGTAACACATTATATAATTTAACTTGTATGGTCAGTTTGTTCAAACACCATAATTACATGGAACTTTGAACAGGGAGTGAAATCTGGTTAGTTTGTACAGGTTGATGTGAGGCCCCAATATATCCCAGGGTAATTTGAGCAGAGAATAAAAATGTATTAGCAAATACCCCTTTGAAGGACTGGGTAAAAATGTGGAAGTATTAAACTTCTCCACCTGGAGAATTGCTGATATTCTCATAAGCACTGGGGACAACCAATTTAGAAGGCTAAGCCCTTGATCTTGGGGCTTGTCCTTATGAAGCTTGTTCTTACAAAGGAAAGGCTAAGCTTATTTATAATAGTGCCTAAGAATCACACCCAGAGAACCTCTTTTGTTGCTCAGATGTGGCCTATCTCTCTAAGCCAACTCTGCAGGTAAACTCACTGTCCTCCCCACTATGTGGGACATGACTCCCAGGAGTGTAAATCTGCCTGGCAACGTGGGACATGACTTGTGGGGATGAGCTTGCCCTGGCATCATAGGATTGAGAAAGCCTTCTAGACCAAAAGAGGGAAAAGAAATGAAACAAAGTTTCAGTGGCTGAGAGATTTCAGATAGAGTTGAGAGGTCATTCTGGAGGTTATTCTTATGCATTATACAGATATCCCTTTTTGATTTTTAATGTATTGGAATAGCTAGAAGGAAATAACTGAAACTGTTAAACTGCAACCCAGTAGCCTTGATTCTTGAAGACAGTTGTATTACTATATAGCTTATACAGTATGACCAAGTGATTGTGAAAACCTTTGGCTCTCACTTCCTTTATCCATTGTATGGAAAGATGATTAGAAAAAGGAGGACAAAAAGTAAATGAATAATAGGGAGGGATAGGGGTTATGGGATGTTTGAGGTATTCTTTTTTTACTTTAATTTTTATTCTTATTCTTTTTTGTGGTAATGAAAATGTTCAAAAGTTGATTGTGGTGATGAATGCACAACTCATAATGCTACTGTGAACAACTGATTGCACACTGTGGATGATTGTATGGTTTGTGAATGTATCTCAAAAAAATTGAATTTAATATAAGGCACAACCCTTGGAATTCTTCAAAGATAAAACCAGAAAGCAGAATACAGAGGCAGTGAGTACTGCTGCGACAATGACTGGACTTTATTTAAGAATAGTGAGACACAAACATTGAGGACTGACAGTTTGGTATGCCAAGATCTCTATCTTGGGGCTTGCCCTTATGAAGCTCATTACTACAAAGGAGAGGCTAAACCTGCTTATAATTGTGCCTAAGAGTCTGCCTGAGTACATCTTTGTTGCTCAGATGTGCCCCTGTCTCTCTAGCTAAGCCAACTCGGCAGATAACTCACTGCTCAACCCCCTTCATGGGACGTGACTCCCAGGGATGAAACTGGACCTGGCATCATGGGATTGTGAACATCTTCTTGACCAAAAGGGGGAAGTGAAATGAAACAAAATAAAGTTTCAGTGGCTGAGAGATTTCAAATGGAGTAGACAGGTCATTCTGGTGGGCACTCTTATGTGCTATATAGATATCCCTTTTTAGGTTTTAGTGTATTGGAATAGCTAGAAATTAATACCTGAAACTATCAAACTGCAACCCAGTAGCCTTGACACTTGAAGATGATTGTATAGCAATGTAGCTTACAAGGAGTGACAGTGTGATTGTGAAAACCATGTGGATCACACTCCCTTTATCTAGTGTATGGATAGATGAGTAGAAAAATGGGGACAAAAACTAAATGAAAGATAGGATGGGAGGAGGGATGATTTGGATGTTCTTTTTTACTTTTCTTATTCTTATCCTTATTCTTTCTGGTGTAAGGAAAATGTTCAAAAATCGATTGGGCTGATGAATGCACAACTATATGATGGTACTGTGAACAGTTGATTGTACACCATGGATGATTGTATGGTATGTGAATATATCTCAATAAAACTGAAGAAATAAATTAATTTAATCAATTAAATTTAAAATAAAAAGAATAGAGAGACAGATGGTAGTTGTTGTCTTAGAAGCAAACCAGGAAGCAACAGATTTGCAAACAAATTTTAACTGCTGTCATTCTTCTAATGCTCCACATGAGCAAAGCAAGCCACTGTGAAGCATAATGCTTCCTGAAAGCAGCTGTTGCTCAAATGTTTTCCTTCTCACCTATTCAGAAGGAGGAGATGCCTGTGGCAATATTCCAATGTACTGTGGCAATGCAGTAATTCCACTCCTAATATTATTGAAACTCTAAGTGCTTACTCTGGTCCCAGAGTAACTGAAATTGGTCATGTCTATAATAGAAGAGCATGAACAGAGCATAGGGAAATTTATGTTTGGTTTGCTTGCTGGAGATGAAAATGGTTTCTGACCTGTATCCACAGTGCGAAATGCAAGAAGGGGCAAATTCAAGCATATATGCAAATTTTAGAAACATTTCCCCCTTTAGAATGGCTTTAATACCCATGGAATATTTTAATCAGATAGCTGTTTACTTTAAGACAAGAAGAGAAAACAGAAGCAGAACTCACAAATAAATTGCTTTTTCTTCCTAATTGACCAATAGTCCAATGGATCATCTAAAGCCTGGCAAACACTTGTCACAACTGGTATTTGTAAGTCTATGTCTGACCACTTAGTTGTCCTGAAGTTGAGCCACCACAGTCTCACTTTAGCCCATGGTGATTGTGGACATCCAGTCATTGTCTTCAAGAGACATATTTCAATGAATACACTGACTGCCATAGTGAGGTAAGTGATTTTCTTGGATGTTAGGTTCAGAACTTTAGGGATCAACTCATTCCCACCTCCTGTTCACCTATCGGGATCTTTAGGGAATAGGGTATAAGGTGAGAGAGCTCTTGGTGGGGGCAGGCAAAAGTCAGTGAGGTGCTTCTGTGAGTACTTGTGGAATTACCCCAAAGATAGACTTTATCACCACTCTTCCCAGGCATTATTGTTTTATTTTTCTGTTTTAACAGCTTCCTAAAAAGTCTTACTGCCTTTAACCTCTTTCTTTTGCAATCCATTCTATGCAATAATGTCAGATTACCTTTCTTAAAGCAGAGTTCTACTCCTGCCATTCCTCTGCTCAAAATTTTTAATGATCCAACATTTCTGAAATAATAAAACCAAATTCCTTAGCTATACACATAAGACTCTCCATGTTTGGGCTTCTCTTACCTTTTCAATTTTAGCTTCCTGCTACTCCTAATGACAAACCGAAGGCTGGAATTTCTTACCTTCAGGCCGTTGCTCTCACTGCTCTTTCTAGAATACTTTCCTCTTTCCCTAATCACTACTAGTGAAATCTATTCATTCTTCAAGTCTCTGCTCAAATTTTATCTTATTTATGGAGTTTCCCTGACTCTCCAACAAGAAAGAATTAATTATATGTGTGCCTATAGCATATTGCTGGTACCCATATTTGATATTTATGTTATTCTGCTTCAAGTGTTGATTTGTTATTTACGACCTTTCACCAGTAGTGTGTGAGAGGTTCTCAAAGACAAAGGGCTGTGTCTTCTCCATCTCTGTATCTTCCACAGCATTTGGCACAGTTGCTGGCACAGAGGAGGTGCTTAGTGAATGTTTGGTGATTTGAATTAATAGACTCCTCAGATTTCCCCTGTGATACACGTGGTGATAACATGCTTATTGTAGGCACCCACCATATTTCTGCCATTGGGGTGGGGGTGGGGGTGTCAAGCTATTCCTGTCTTGCATTGAAACATTTAGGCTGAAAAACCCAAGTGGCTGAATGCTTAATCTCTTTCCCTAAAGCTAAAGCCACCAGGAACCTTCTATTATAGAGTTGTTATATGAACAGCTTACAGTATTGAAAAGGGAAGTTTGAGAAAAACTTGAGTGAAAGTATATGTCCATCACTGCTAGGGGAAAAGGCCCAGGAGAGGCAGTAAGAGATTGCATATCTAACCAATGAGGTTGTTATGGCATAAATTCACCTGGCCACTTGCTGAGCTTCATTTTGTTTCTATCTTTATTATTACCTTCATCAGGATCAAACATTCCACACTTTCTATATGTAAAAGACTTCAGATACAAGTGATACTGTTACTTATATCCAGTTGTGGAAACAGGGCATGTGCTTTCAAAGATATATACTATAATATACAGCATACGAGTTAAGAAAAAAAGAGTATAGAGGCAGACTGACTGGCTTTGAATCATCACTTTACCACTTACTATCTGGGTGATCCTGGAAAAGTTACATATCCCCCTTGTGTATGTAAAAAGGGGATAATAATAGTAGCTAACTCAAAATGTTGTTGTAAGAGTTAAATAAGTTACTATATGGAGAGAGCCTTGTAAGTGCTTTAAAATGTTATTATTACATAAGAGCACAAAATAAGATAGTGTGGTCTGGTGGAATGAGCCATAACTGGGGAGTCAGAAGTGTGGGTTCTATTCCTGACTGCCACTCAGTCACCTTGGCTGACATGTAGACCCTCTCTGATTCTTGGTTTCTTAACTATGCAATGAAGTGTAGAAGCTAAATAATATATAAGTTCCTTCCAGCTGTAAAATGCAAATGTTCAATATTGAATTCACACGCCTTTCCCAGTAGAAGATGGTTTATTAAAAAAGAAAAAAAGAAAAGAATGTAATTCATATCTACCAAAATAGACTTTTCCTTTCCTTCTTTCAGTGGTTTCTGATGATCAGAAAAAAAATCAAACATAGCAATTTTCTTTCATGCCTCCTATCTTGATTTTCCATCTGTCTTCCAGTCATCATTTCATCAGTGTTCAAAAAAATGAAACCCTCAAAAATAAGGATCCTTAAAGGCCACTGGTTGCAAAACACCAGAGGTGGTTTTCTGGTGCAAAAAATCAGCTCAGTCAGTGCTGTTTTACTTGGAGATCATTTTGTGTAAGTAAAAATGTAGTCTATCCAAGAAGATAACAAACTTTTTTTGGAGGGAAAACTTTTATTAACTAACCTGGTAACTGATATGAAGTTTTCAAATAACTTTCTTTTTAAGACCTGTGAAAGAAGATTGAAATGAGCTTGAATGCAGTTATCATCTACAAGAATTTAATAACCTTTTGTTATCAGCCTTGATGAGAGAGACATGCACATCTCAGTGATTCCCAGGTTCTATTTTCAATTTGGTCAATGCTCTTAACAACTCTATCTTCTTCCACCATCCCCACATGCCACAATAATACAAGATGAGAAAGGGGTATATATTTACTTAATGTTTACCTCTCCCTGGCTTTTTAAACTAGGATGGCACACTTGTTAACCACCTTCTAAGGGCCTATAAAGGCTGTTCGACAGTCACTGTAGCTTAGCACAGGTCCCCCTTCCCTGTGCAAGCTGATAGGGAGATTCAAATTCATAAAGACTTGAAAGTAAGGAAGTGCCCTTTGGTTGAGAACATAATTTACCTTAAAGTTAGTGGTGGGAAGCTATTAGGATGCTGTTTTGTAGGTAAAAAAAAAATAGTCAAAGATTGGAAATTTCAGTTGTCCAACTTGATAATAGTTAGGGCTGGGCCCATGAGTACACCACTGACCAGTTGCCAGAGAAATGTTCTTTCATGTGTTTGGTACTAGTCTTTGGCACCATGGACAGAAACCCAAAGGCTAGGTTAAATGAAGTCTTTTTTAGTTTGTATATAATAATGTTATTCATAATATAATCTGCCTCTCTTTCACTATTTTTTTCCTTATATATTTTTCTTTTTCTTTCTTGCACTTTCTCTTTTGTTTCTCTCCTTTTCCTCTATTCTGTCCCTCTCTTTTTGTGTTCTTGAGGGCTCACAGTCTATTTGAGGATATCCATACTAACAGTGTGATAGGCATTTTAATAGTAATTTACACAAAATTCTATGAAATGAAAAAGGAAAGAAAAACCAAATCTAGATGCAGGAGTTGGGGAAATATTTGTGGTTAGATCTTGATGGCTGTATAGTAGTTTTCTGGGTAGAAAAGTGGGAGAGGATACACAATGGTTCAGAGAAACCAAAGAGCATGTCATGTTTGGGGAACAAACACATCTATGTGACCTATTTTTACAGGTTATTTCAGTAGCAGGAGATGGATGATGTTTGAAGGTGATGGTAGGAGCCAAATTAAGGATGATCTTGTATTCCTTGATGAAGATTTGGTGTTATATACTATAGGTAGGTTTATGAGCAGACAATTACATGATCATACTTGCATTTTAGAAAATACTTTTTCCTTTTTTCATATTCTGGGTCCTGTAACTGAGCTTGTCACTCAACAAATGAACTTGTTCTATTACTAAAATTAATCTTCCACCACTCTGGAGAAAATTCATATTTAGGCCTTATGTCCACATAGATTATGATTTAAGTCAACTTTGATCTGTTTGCCAAATTGCAGACAACCACAGAGGAAAGTTGCATAATGGCCCTTTCCGAAAATCTTTGAAAATGGGAAAGTAATTCTATTATCTACAGGACCATATTGTGTGAAGACAAGGAGATGGACAAAGAGGACCTTTCAAGTCCCATCTCAGTCTTTAAGTTCCATTTACACATGCCATAGACATAGTATGCCTTGGGAAGTGTTCGATAATTATGATGGTTTACTCTTTTGATTACCTCTCCATCTGAAGTTTTCAGGTAATATGATAAAGATTAAGAATCTTCCATGTTTTTGATTAGGAGAAGAGGATGGGTGAGGGACAGTATCTTTTTCTGGTTTTGCACACCTGTTGGCTTCTTTCTCAGCTCTGAAGGACTGCCCATTCTGCCTTTTGGTTTTACATCTAGCTAACTTTTGGTTTTACCTAGCTGACTCACAAGCAATGTTCCAATAGAAATAAAATATAATTTCCACTCTACTGGGATGTAAAAGAAAGTGGCACATATTTGAATCAAATTTCAAAGCTCATATACAAATAGACTCTTAGATTCTGAAGAAAGAGTGGGTACTAAGTGAGAGATTGATAGCTGTCTGTAGTGTCAGCAGAAAGTGATAAATTAGAAAGTTTCTGCAGGAGATTATTGTTCCAAGCTTATTCTTCTTTCTTATTGGCTCTATTTCCCCAAGAAAATGCTTATTCAGTTGACTTTTTAATTATAAGTTTTCCAGTTCTTTGAGAGGAAAAATCAACCTTTTTCATGTGTTTATGTGCTTGGACAAAATTAGATTCTCAGGTTCTCAGGGGCATGGAAAAGGAAATTTTCCATCTTCTATTTTCTTTGTGTCTCCTCTAAAGTAGCAGAAATTTGACTTTTCACAGAGTGGTCATTCAGAGCAAGTTGAGTGGATAGCCAGCCATTTAATTTTGTCCCTAGAGTGCTGCCAGTTTCTGTAAGGAAAGCAGCAAAACCAGTTTGTGTACTTGCTGCTGCTTCTCTAGAGGATTGAGGGCTGACAAGGACTAAGAATTTGCTGTGATTATTCTCAAGTCTTCTGAAAAGTAGTGCCTTTTTTGGTCACATGACCCACCAGTTCTCTGTAAGTTGCAGAGAAGATCACTTAGGGCACCAGAGGACCTTGCAAATGAACAACATTGTGTGTAAGTGTGAGGCCACTGTCTGGGCCAGAAGCCACAAGGGGTCATAGAAAATTTTGAGAATTGGCTCCTCTAGCAGTAAATATATTCTGTTTTACTTGAGTAGTTCCAAGAAATAGAGCAATATGACTTGGCATTTGTGTAAGTGAACAGAGTTTGAAAGTCACAGAGCACTCAGTGATTGAGGATAAAGCTGTTACAGGAATATTATTTAGCATGTTGCTAATTGGGTAGTAGGGAAGAAGGTAACAGGACAGTCAACAGATACGTGGGGCTTTTAACTTGAGAAGAGAATTTGGCCTGAACTAAGTTTTGTGGTAAAAATTAATGTGTTTCTCCATGAGCTATGCAAAACTTCTCACCACATAGATTGACAAGTAGTCATCTTGGGTCTATTTGGACATTTAATTAAGAAGTTCTGATTCTGTACTCTGTATGAGATGATGGGGATTCAACAGTGAAGGAAGAAGACATGGTCTCTGCTCACAATGAAACACAAATTACTGCCCAGCACATATCACACTAGGCCATCTACTAGGAATGTGTGAGATGTGCCTCTTGAGCGAGGGAAGAATTTGCAGCACTGAGAGGTTCTGTTTCCCTTGCCTCCATCAGTAAACACTTTACTTTGTAAAGTAACATTGTGTTTTTGTCTCTAAAAGTATCAAATGTTGAAAATTTGGAAAATATAGAAGAATATAAGAAAGAAAACCACTCATAATCCCACAAACCAGAGATGACCACTTTTAATATATTAATATTTTTATGTATTTCTGTCATTTGTATTTTCACCATATAGATGTACAAAAATCAGTTACATAGTTGAAACACTGTATGTAAAATTTCAATCTTGCTTTTTCACTTACATTTAGAATCATTTTTCTATGTCATTATATACACCAAAAATCCACAAATATTATTTTAATGCCTGAATAACAGTTGTGCCTATATCATATCTTACTCATCTGTTCTCCTGACAAACATTTTGAATGGTCCATATATTAGGAATAGTTGGGATGACAAGCAATTGACTTGGATATACTAATGTGGTGCTTTTAGTGACTTAATTAACCACAGAAAAAATAGAGAAGGAGGGAAGAGAGGAGGGACAGAGGAGGGTAGATAACAGTGACACAGTGGCAGCATTATAGCTCCTAGATATGGCTAAATCTGCTTGCTTCTGACATACAATGCCTGGGATAAATTCCTCTGAGATCTCCTTTGATGACCATCTGTCAATTAAAGACCCTGCATAACTCATATTGTGACATCAACATCATGACCTTGTGGGTATTAATGGCTGATGTTAGGAGCATAAACTTTCCCCCATTGGAGTCGTTCTGGGTCTTCACAGAATCTGGGAGTTTGTCTATGGTGGGGTCTTAAGGTCCAAAGAATCAAAGTTAGGCATTAAGAAAACCTGGGTATTTTAACATGAGAGTGAGAGGGCAGGGAAAGCCAAAGGAAGATTTTCCCCTTTCCTTGGTTAGGAGCATGCATTTCCCTATGAAGGAAACTGCTGAGGAAACTGACACTTTTTTTTTTTCTCTCTTAGAAGGGAGGTAGTGACTTGAGCACATAAAACATCATTCAGTGATCTGGCATGCTGGTGTTTTGCTTGGTCTATTCTGCTTTCTCTAGGGTGCTGTTCAGGTATAAGCACAAAAGGAATAGGTAGTTCTTACATGGTAAGACCAGAAAGGTACAAAAATATTCCCTTGCAACAAACCTACTGCTTCATAACTGCAACCACGGAACATCAGAACTGAATGATCTCTTAAAGACCATCAAGGTCAGGGTTTGGCAAACCATGGCCTGGGGTACAAATCTGTCTCTCCACCTGTTTTGGTAAATAAAGTTTAATTGGAACACAGCTGTAATGGTTAGGTTCATGGCCAGATAATGGTAGCCAGTTATCTGCTCAAGCAAGCACTGTCCTAATTGCTACTGTGAGGACATTTCATGGACTTAAATCATCATTAAGTGGATTGCATCTATGGCTGATTACATCTACAATCAATCAAGGAGAGTGCCTCCCTCAATAAGAGACATTTAATCCAATCAGCTGAAGGCTTTAAAAGCAGAATCAATGACTTCAGAAGTCAGAAGAGAGAATTTTCATCTCTACTTCAGCCAGCCAGCCTCTCCTAGGGAATTCATTGAAAACCTTCATTGGAATTGCCAGCTGGCAACTGCCAGAAATGGATTGGTTTTTATAAAGGAGGTTTATTTGGTTACAAAGTTACAGTCTTAAGGCCATAAAAGTGTCCAAGCTATGGCGTCAACAAGAGGGTACCTTCACAGAAGGAAGGCCAGTGGTGTCCAGAAAACCTCTGTTAACTGGGAAGGCACATGGCTAGTGTCTACTCTGGAGTTCTGGTTCCAAAATGTTTTTCTCCTAGGATGTTCCTCTGTAAGCTGCAGCAGCATCTGGGCCTGTGTGGCCCTTTTCAAAGTACTTCAGTAATCCAATAATGATCCATAATGAATGGGTGGAGCCAAACATCCATGGAAACATTCAATCAAGAGGTCACACCCTAATCAAAGGTGTCAGTCACAGTTGGGTGGGTCACATCTCCATGGAAACACTCAGTCACAAGGTTTCAACCTAATCAACACCAATACATCTGCCCCCATAAGATTGCATCAAAGAATATGGTGTTTGGGGGGACATAATACATCCAAACGGGCACAGCCATGGAGCCACCCCTAGAACTGTTTTCACAAAACCCTGACGCAGATGTAATCCAGGAATAGCAAGGAAGCCAGTTTGTCTGAAGTAAAGAGAGTTAGGGGGAAGGTCATAGGAAATGAGGGCAGAAAGTTAATGTGGGCAAGATGCCATAGCGCTTGTAAAGCTGTTGTGAAGATTTTGGCTTTTACTTTGAGTGGAATGTGGAATCATCACAGATTGTCAGTAGAAGAATGACATGTTCTGATTTAGACTAAAAGGATCTTTCTAGCTCTGTTGAATATAGACTGTAGGAGATGGGGGTGGGAGACAGGAAGCTATGATAGTAATCCAGCCTAGAGATGATGTTGGCATCTTGGTGGTGGTAGAAGGGATGAGAATGGATCAAATTCTGGATTTACTTTGAAGGTTGAGCCCACAGGATTTGCTGAAGGTTTGGATGTGGGGTATAAGAGAAAGAGAGGAATCAAGGTTTTGGCTTCAGCAACCAGAAGTATGGAGTTGTCAAAGTCATACAGCAACTTGAGGAAAGAGCAGTGTCTTGAAACCAGACCTCCTAACTCCCAATCTGTTGTTCATTCCACTAATATGATTTGCGTCTTTCTGGGAATGCTGATATGACTCTGTTGACAATTACAGCTGGTCTAAAGCACATGCAGTAGCAGCAGTGTGCAAATAATAAATGACAAATCTCAGAGCTATTGCTTTTACAGACTACTGCCATTTCCCGGTTTATTTCCAGGTGTATCTCTGAGTGCAGGGAAGGGAAAATTTCCTTAATATTTAACTCAAGCTTATTAAAAAGTCTCCCCTTGACCAGCTTTAATAAGGAGAAGAAAACAAACTTAATGGCCCTGCTTGAATATCATACAATAATAAATATTCCAAGTGAATATAATTGTTTTAACCTTTATGCCAAGTACAATAAATGTCAAAGGAAAAGATAACCCAGCACTCTCCTGAAATGACTTAAATAATAAGACCCAGTTTTCTTTAATAGGCACTCACCCAGACACACACATATAACAAATAAGGAATCCCTAATGAGAGTTGCATTATTTCTACTGGCTTTTATACCACCCTTAATTGATTGCCATCATGCATGGCTAATTAACAGCGTGATAATCTGACTGAGGCATTTTCAGCTAGTGTGATGGTACTAGCTTTAAAATAATGCTTTCTGGAAGCCCATGGTAAGATGGCTGGCAGGTTACTCTACGGCTGCTGATGGCCCCATTAGAAAGCACTATCCTTCACTGACCAATGTAGCCTGGAACAATCCTCTGGGTTTTTTGCTCCAACTGTGGTTGGGAGCACTGTGGTCCAATCTTCAATGATACAGAAAGCCCCTTAGGGCATGACTTTCTCTGCCTGAATAACTTCCTGTGCTTAAGGCCTTTTCCTCTATTCTACACCTCCTCCCATCAGAGAGTCTCATCCCTAATCTTTCATATGGGCCTGCTGTCAGAGGTTCAGGGTGGTATACTGACAAGAGGACTGGATTTGGATTCTATTCTCAGCTCAGCTACAAACTGGACTATATGACTTTGGATAAGTCACTTCTTGGTCATCTTCTATTTTCTCCACTTGAAAGTGAAGGGTTGGGAGAGGAATATTTCAAGGTTGCTTTTAGTTTTACCTGTTAATTATTTAGTGGTCCCAGTTTTGTCAAAAGCCAGTGGTGTGATTTCGGAAGGTTTTTTAAACTGGCATTCCCATGATTTCTTCTGTGAGTTTGGAATAAGCAAACTTGCCTGGCCAACTTCATAGTGCCTCCTTTTGTGAGGATCTAAATGAATGTGAAAACACTTTTAATTATCCACATGCCAGACCTATTTCCAGGATAATTATTATGTAATTGAATTCACTAAGTTCTTGATCAGCAAATATAAGAATCACTCCTTCCCACTCACCCTCTTACAGGTGTTTGTGAAGAGTGCACCAAGGAAATTTGTCAGTGACCCTAAACATTTGTGATTCTGATATTATACACGTCTGATTGACACATGAATTACGTTCTTTGGATCTCATGAGATATTGTGAGATATCCAACCATGAGATATCATTTCAAAATAACCCAATGGGCCAAAATAAAAATTTGACAATACCACAAGTTGGTAAGGATATGGTAAAATGAAACTCTCATCTACTGCTGTTGGGAGTGTGAATTGGTACAATTTTGGAAAGTAATTTCTGATTACACAGTAAAGAAATCAAGTGCATACACATGAATGCTCATAGTAGCATTGCTTCTGAAGGGAAAAAATCCTGGAAATGATATAAATGGACATATATGATAATATGGGTAAATATATTGGGGAATATCATACAATGAATGAAAATGAATAAGCCATAGCTACATACATCAACATAGGTAAATCTAAAAAGCATAACATGTGCCAAAAATACATGTCATAGATAAATAAAAGTAGTATAATTTTAGTTTCATAATGTTTAAAAACTAGTTAACACTAAATAATACATCATTTAGGTATATGGGTATAAGTGGTAAAACTATTTTTTTAAAGTGGGAGAATGATTAATAAAATATTCAGGATATTGAGAACCTTGGTGAGAAGGAGGGAGAAGAAATTTTGAAGGGGCGTAAAAGGGGCTTCAAATATTGACAGTGTGTTCTCTCTTAAAATAGTCAGTAATGACACAGTTATTTTTTTATGATTATCTTTTTTTACTCTGAAATAATTTCAAACATATAGGACAGTCGCAAATACAATATAAACCCCACACAGAAACTCCAATACCCCCCACCCCCAGATATCCATATCTACCAATTTCACATTTTGCTACCTTTGCAGTACCTTTCTTTCTCTTTCCTTCCTTAATTCCTTCCTTCCTTCCTTCCTTCCTTCCTTCTTTCCTTCCTTCCTCTCTCCCTCCCTCCCCCTCTCTTTCTTTCAACTATATCTATTACCTTTCTATCAATTATCTATCTACCCATTTATCATTTTCTGAACATTTGAGAGCAGGTTGCATATATCATACTCCTTGAACTCATAACACTTCCGTGTATATTTCCTATGAACAAGGATATACATTTTTGTCATTAACTTAGCTGCAGTTAATTCAAGAATATTAATATGGATATAAAGCTTAAATTCTATATTCCAATTTTTCCTTATGCCCCCTTTGAGCTTTTCTCCTCCATTCTTAGATCCACTCCAGTATCATATACCACATTGATTGTCATTAACATTTACTTAACTTTTTTTAAATTAACTATATCAAAGAAAATTAAAAAAAGATATACAACAAAAAACATTTCAAACAAACCATAACAAGGGAGTAAGAAAAAGACAACTAACCTAAAATAACTACATTACTTCCAACATGTTCATACTCTACCCTAAGAAAATAACCTAATATAGCAACATTTCTGTGAACTTGTTCCTACCATACCCATCAGAAATTAACAAACCATAGTCATTCCTGGGCAGTCCCAGAATGTTAAATTTACCCATGATAGCTTATCTGTTCTCATTGGTTTATGGTTCCCCCTTCATTAATTGCTCTCTGTCAGTAGTTCCCCTACATTCTACATTATAAACCATTTATTTTAGGAGTGTGTTCCTTAACCTCCAGGTGTTTGTGAATTTTCTAAGTCTCTGATGGTTATTGACTTCTAATTGTATTCCACTGTGGTCAGAGAATGTGCTTTGAATAATTTCAATTTTCTAAACTTTATTGAGGCTTGTTTCATGTCCCAGCATATGGTCTATTTTGGAGAAAGTTCCCTGATCACAAGAGAAGAATGTGTATCCTGGTGATTTGGGATGTGAAGTTCTATATATGCCTGTTAAAACAAATTCATTTATCAGATTGTTTAGGTTTTCAATTTCCTTATTGGTCTTCTGTCTGGTTGATCTATCTATAGGAGAGAGTGATGTGTTGAACTCTCCCACAGTTATTGTGGAAATATCAATTGCTTCCTTTAGTTTTGCCAGTGTTTCTCTCATGTATTTTGTGGCACCTTGATTGGATGCGTAAACATTTATGATTGTTATTTCTTCTTGTTGAATTGCCCCTTTTATTAGTATGTAGTGGCCTTCTTTGTCTCGCAAAACATCCCTGAATTTAAAGTCTATTTTATCTGAGATTAATATTGCTACTCTTTCTTTTGTCTGTAGCTAGCATGAAATATTTTTTCCATCCTTTCACTTTCAATTTCTTTGTGTCCCAGTGTCTAAGATGAGTCTCTTGTATGCAACATATTGATGGTTCATTTTTTTTTGAACCATTCTGCCAATCTATATCTTTTAATTGGGGAGTTTAATCCATTTACATTCAACATTATTACTGTGAAGGCATTCCTTGAATCAGCCATCCTATCCTTGGTTTATGTTTGTTGATATATTTTTTCCCTCTATCACTTAATGTCCTTTAATGAACCAATATTGAATCTCTTTAGTACTGAACCTTTCTCCATATCTCTCTCTCCTTTCTTTGTTTCTCTGTCAGCAGGGCTCCCTTTAGTATCTGAAGTAGGGCAGGTCTTTTATTAGCAAAATGTCTCAGCATTTGTTTGTCTGTGAAAAATTTAAGCTCTCCCTCAAACTTGAAGGAGAGCTTTGCTGGATAAAGCTTTGCTGGATAAAGTATTCTTGGTTGGAAATTTTTCTCTCTCAGAATTTTAAATATGTCATGCCACTACCTTCTCGCCTCCATGGTGGCCACTGAATAGTCACTACTTAGCCTTATGTTGTTTCCTTTATATGTGGTGAATTGCTTTTCTCTTGCTGCTTTCAGAACTTGCTCCTTCTCTTCAGTATTTGACAGTGTGATCAGAATATGTCTTAGAGTGGGTTTATTTGGATTTATTCTATTTGGAGTTTGCTGGGCATTTATGCTTTGTATATTTATATTGTGTAGAAGATTTGGGAAGTTTTCCCCAACAATTTCTTTGAATACACTTTCTAGACCTTTACCCTTCTCTTCCCCTTCTGGGACACCAATGAGTCTTATATTTGGACGTTTTATTTTATCTATCATATCTCTGATGTCCATTTCAATTTTTTCAATTTTTTCCCCATTCTGTCTTTTGTTCTTTCATTTTCCATTCTGTGGTCCTCGAGGTTGCTGGTTCGTTCCTCAGCTTCCACTAGTCTTGTACTATGAGTATCCAGAATCTTTTAAATTTGGTCAACAGTTTCTTTTACTTCCATGAGATCATCTATTTTTTTATTTAATCTTGCAATTTCTTCTTTATGCTCTTTTAGGGTCTTCTTCATGTCCTTTATATCCTGTACCATGTTCTTCTTCATGTCCTTTATATCCTGTGCCATGCTCTCATTGTTTATCTTTAGTTCTTTGATTAATTGCCTCAAGTACTGTGTCTCCTCTGATCTTTTAATTTGGGTGTTTGGGTTTGGGTTATCCATATTGTCTGGTTTTTTCATATGCTTTAAAATTTTCTGTTGTTTTTGGCCTCTTGGAATTTGCTTTACTTGACAGAGTTCTTTTAGAATATGTAGGATGATTCAAAGCCAAATATCTAATTTTTCAGATCTACAACTGGGTGGCATACACTTTAACTAACCAGCAGATGGCGTCCACAAGTCACCTATTCCCCTCAAGTCAGTTTTCCCCAACTTTGTCATTGTGGTGTGTGTGGGTCTGATTCTTGTGGGGTCCAACTGGTGCACCAAGTTTGGGTGTGTTGTTGGTACTGTCCACCCTGAATGTTGGCGTGTGTCTTAGCAGTTAAGGAGGGAGGGCAGCTTTAATACTCAAACTTCCCAGGTGTTCCTGGAGATTTAAGGCTGTTGCAAGAATCTAAACCTTCAGTTCAGTCTTGCCACGGATTGTCTCTGCCACTGGCCCAAAGTCTTTGGTATTGGCGTATGGTCCCTTGGATTTCTGAGTGGGTCCCTATTCCAAGCCATGCCCTCCTAGGGCCTCTGCTGAGGGAAGGTTGTGCTATGTCACAAGTGCACACTACCCCTCAGGGGAAGTTCTGGGCCACCAGGCCATGCAGTTGCATTCCCAGTCTGTTGTAAGGATGGCTGTATGTATGGGGCATGTTAATTTCCCCCGTTTCACACAGCTCCACCTTCCCAGCTCAAGGACAATTAGTTGTGGGTGCGTGAAAGGCTATTGTCCATGCCTGATATTGTGTCATGTGCATGTGATGCTGGAAACACTTCTCATCACACTGGGCCCCTTGGCGCAGCTCTGAGCTGTGGCTCCAGGACCGGGCAGGAGCATTCCCAGCCTGCTGGGAAGATGGCTGCAAGGGGCATGGATTTTTCACCTTTTGGCTCACCTCTGCCTTCCTTGCTCTGACACAATTAGCAGTGGGTGTGCAAAAAGCTATGTTCCACACCAGATATTGAGGCGTTTGCACAGCCTGTTCCTGCCGCACTTCACTATATGGTTCTCGTTGCCATATCTGCATCCGCTTTTGGTTTTTTTTAAAAAAAAATTAGTCCACCTCCAAATGCCAACCCTCAGTTTCCCCACACCACAGTGTGGCTGCCAGATATTCAGTAGCTTACTCACTTGTTTCAGAATGCAGACTCCCAGTTTCACCAAGTGCATGGTATCTGTGGATTTTACAGACCTTGTCCATCTGGTGCATCACTGGAACTGGTATTCTGGGTCACTTTCCAGCCTTTACCTAGTATTTTTCATGGAGGTGTTTTTTGTCCTGTCTGTCATAGCTGCCATCTTAGGTTCTCCCTATGATTATCTTTTTATGATTATCTTTCATGGTTATACATTATGTATATATGATTTCTTTCAAAATAAAATGATAAAAACAAAAGTTGCCAAGAAGTACAAGAAGTGGTCAGCTTTATTCTGGGTACTAAGAAATAATGAGGAGGGCAGGGCAAGATGGCAGATTGGTGAGGTGTATGTTTTAGTTACTCCTCCAGGGAAGTAGGTAGAAAGCCAGGAACTGCGTGGACTGGACACCACAGAGCAATTTGACTTTGGGCATACTTCATACAACACTCATGAACACGTGGAACTGCTGAGATCAGCAAAATCTGTAAGTTTTTGTGGCCAGAGGACCCACGCCCCTCCATGCCAGGCTCAGTCCCATGGGAGGAGGGGCCATCAGCACTGGGAACAAGAAGGGAGAACTGCAGTGGCGGCTTTTATTGGAAATTCATTCTACTGATCCAAACTCCAATCATAGATAGACTGACACCAGACACCAGAGAATCTGAGAGCAGCCAGCCCAGCAGAGAGAAGATAGGGATAGCAAAAAACAGCAAGAAAAACCCAAAAAGAAAAGCGGAGGCTTTTTGGAGTTCTGGTGAACATAGAAAGGGGAAGGGCAGAGCTTAGGCCCCAAGGCTCATATGCAAATCCTGAAGAAAAACTGATCTGTCTGCCCCCTGGACCGTTCCTTAATGGCCCTAATTGCTTTGTCTCTTAGCATTTCAATAACCCATTAGATCTGCTAGGAGGGCCCTTTTTTATCTTTTATTTTCTTTTTCTAAAACAATTACTCTAAGAAGCCCAATACAGAAAGCATCAAAGACTTGCAATTTGGGCAGGTCAAGACAAGAGCAGAACTAAGAGAGCTCTGAGACAAAAGGCAATAATCCAGTGGCTGAGAAAATTCACTAAACACCACAACTTCCCAATAAAAGGGGGGTATCCACTCACAGCCATCATCCTGGTGGACAGGAAACACTCCTGCCTGTCGCCGGCCCCATAGCCCAGAGCTGCCCCAGACAACTGAGTGTGATGGAAGTGCTTCCAATAACACGTGCACACCATAAAATTGGGCATGGGCATTAGACTTCCCTGCACCCTCAGCTGGTTGTCCCAGAGTTGGGAAGGTGGAGCAGTGTGAATTAACATGCCCCATTCAGCCATCCTTTCAGCAGACTGGGAGCCTCCCTACACAGCCCTGCAGCCCAGAACCACCCTGGGTGGATGGCACTCACCTATAACATAGCACAGTCATCCCTCAACAGAGGACCTGGGGGTGCATGGCCTGGAAGAGGGACCCACTCGCAAGTCTCAGGGGCCATACACCAATACCAAGAACTTGTGGGTCAGTGGCAGAGACAAACTGTGGCAGGACTGAACTGAAGGATTAGACTATTGCAACAGCTTTAAAACTCCAGGAACACCAGGGAGATTTGATTGTTAGAGCTGCTCCCCCTCCCTGACCTCCCAGACACACACCCCATACACAGGGTGGGCAACACCAACTACACATGCAAGCTTGGTACACCAATTGGACCCCACAAGACTCACTCCCCCACTCACCATAAAGGCAAAGCAGGGGAGAACTGGCTTGAGGGGAACAGGTGGCTTGTGGACACCACCTGCTGGTTAGTTAGAGAAAGTGTACTCCATGAAGCTGTAGATCTTACAAGTTACAGATAAAGATTTCAGTTGGTCTATAAATCCTAAAAGAACCCTATCAAGTTAAGCAAATGCCAAGAGGCCAAAAACAACAGAAAATTTTAAAACATATGAAAAAAACAGGTGATATGGATAACCCAAGCCCAAGCACCCAAATCAAAAGATCAGAGGAGACACAGTACCTAGAGCAACTAATCAAAGAACTAAAGATGAACAATGAGACCATGGCACGGGCTATAAAGGACATCAAGAAGACCCTAGAAGAGCATAAAGAAGACATTGCAAGACTAAATAAAAAAATAGATGATCTTATGGAAGTTAAAGTAACTGTTGACCAAATTAAAAAGATTCTGGATACTCATAGTACAAGACTAGAGGAAGTTGAACAACGAATCAGTGACCTGGAAGATGACAGAATGGAAAATGAAAGCACAAAAGAAAGAATGGGGAAAAAAAATTGAAAAAATTGAAATGGACCTCAGGGATATGATAGATAATATAAAACTTCCAAATATAAGACTCATTGGTGTTCCAGAAGGGGAAGAAAAGGGTAAAGGTCTAGGAAGAGTATTCAAAGAAATTGTTGGGGAAAACTTCCCAAATCTTCTAAACACCATAAATACACAAATCATAAATGCTCAGCAAACTCCAAATAGAATAAATCCAAATAAACCCACTCTAAGACATGTTCTGATCACACTGTCAAATACGGAAGAGAAGGAGCAAGTTCTGAAAGCAGCAAGAGAAAAGCAATTCACCACATACAAAGGAAACAGCATAAGACTAAGTAGTGACTACTCAGCAGCCACCATGGGGATGAGAAGGCAGTGGCATGACATATTTAAAATTCTGAGAGAGAAAAATTTCCAACCAAGAATACTTTATCCAGCAAAGCTCTCCTTCAAATTTGAGGGAGAGCTTAAATTTTTCACAGACAAACAAATGCTGAGAGAATTTGCTAACAAGAGACCTGCCCTACTTCAGATACTAAAGGCAGCCCTACAGACAGAGAAACAAAGAAAAGAGAGAGAGACATGGAGAAAGGTTCAGTACTAAAGAGATTCAGTATGGGTATATTAAAGGATATTAATAGAGAGAGGGAAAAAATATATATGACAAACATAAACCAAAGGATAAGTTGGCTGATTCAAGAAATGCCTTCACGGTTATAACGTTGAATGTAAATGGATTAAACTCCCCAATTAATAGATATAGATTGGCAGAATGGATCAAATAAAATGAACCATCAATGTGTTGCATACAAGAGACTCATCTTAGACCCAGGTACACAAAGAAATTGAAAGTGAAAGGATGGAAAAAATATTTCATGCCAGCTACAGACAAAAGAAAGCAGGTGTAGCAATATTAATCTCAGATAAAATAGACTTTAAATTCAGGGATGTTTTGAGAGACAAAGAAGGCCACTGCATACTAATAAAAGGGGCAATTCAATAAGAAGAAATAACAATCATAAATGTTTATGCACCCAATCAAGGTGCCACAAAATACATGAGAGAAACACTGGCAAAACGAAAGGAAGCAATTGATGCTTCCACAGTAACTGTGGGAGAGTTCAACACATCACTCTCTCCTATAGATAGATCAACCAGACAGAAGACCAATAAGGGAATTGAAAACCTAAACAATCTGATAAATGAATTAGATTTAACAGATATTTATAGAACATTATGTCCCAAATCACCAGGATACACATACTTCTCTAGTGCTCACGGAACTTTCTCCAGAATAGATCATATACTGGGACATAAAACAAGGCTCAATAAATTTAAAAAGATTGAAATTATTCAAAGCACATTCTCTGACTACAATGGAATACAATTAGAAGTCAATAACCATCAGAGACTTAGAAAATTCACAAACACCTGGCGGTTAAACAACACACTCCTAAACAATCAGTGGGTTAAAGAAGAAATAGCAAGAGAAATTGCTAAATATAGAGAGATGAATGAAAATGAGAACACAACATACCAAAACCTACAGGATGCAGCAAAAGCGGTACTGAGGGGGAAATTTATAGCACCAAACACATATATTAAAAAGGAAGAAAGAGCCAAAATCAAAGAACTAATGGATCAACTGAAGAGGCTAGAAAATGAATACCAAACCAATCCTAAACCAAGTAGAAGAAAAGAAATAACAAGGATTAAAGCAGAAATAAATGACATAGAGAACAAAAAAACAATAGAGAGTAAAAACAACACGAAAAGTTGGTTCTTTGTGAAGATCAATAAGATTGACGAGCCCCTAGCTAGACTGACAAAATCAAAAAGAGAGAAGACCCATATAAACAAAATAATGAATGATAAAAGTGACATTACTGCAGTTCCCAAAGAAATTAAAAAAATTATAAGAGGATATTATGAACAACTGTATGCCAACAAACTGGATAATGTAGAGGAAATGGAAAATTTCCTGGAAACATATGAACAACCTAGACTGACCAGAGAATAAACAGAAGACCTCACCCAACCAATCACAAGCAAAGAGATCCAATCAGTCATCAAAAAGCTTCCCACAAATAAATGCACAGGGCCAGATGGCTTCACAGGGGATTCTACCAAACTTTCCAAAAAGAACTGACACCAATCTTACTTAAACTCTTTCAAAACATCGAAGAAAATGGAACACTACCTAACTCATTTTATGAAGCTAACATCAATCTAATACCAAAACCAGGCAAAGATGCTACAAAAAAGGAAAACTACCAGCCAATCTCCCTAATGAATATAGATGCAAAAATCCTCAGCAAAATACTTGCAAATTGAATCCAAAGATGCATTAAAAAAATCATACACCATGACCAAGTGGGGTTCATTCCAGGCATGCAAGGATGGTTCAACATAAGAAAAACAATCAATGTATTACAACACATTAACAAATCAAAAGGGAAAAATCAAATGATCATCTCAATAAATGCTGAAAAAGCATTCAACAAAATCCAACATCCCTTTTTGATAAAGACACTTCAAAAGTAGGAACTGAAGGAAACTTCCTCTATATGATAAAGAGCATATATGAAAAACCATCAGCCAGCATAGTACTCAATGGTGAGAGACTGAAAGCCTTCCCTCTAAGATCAGGAACAAGACAAGGATGCCTGATGTCACCACTGTTATTCAACTTTGTGCTGGAAGTGCTAGCCAGGGCAATCTGGTGAGACAAAGAAATGAAAGGCATCCAAATTGGAAAGGAAGAAGTAAAACTGTCATTGTTTGCAGATGATATGATCTTATATCTGGAAAACCCCGAGAAATCGATGATACAGCTACTAGAGCTAATAAACAAATTTAGCAAAGTAGCAGGATACAAGATTAATGCACATAAGTCAGTAATGTTTCTATATGCTAGAAATGAGCAAACTGAAGAGACACTCAAGAAAAAGATACCATTTCCAATAGCAACTAAAAAAATCAAGTACCTAGGAATAAACTTAACCAAAGATGTAAAAGACCTATACAAAGAAAACTACATAACTCTACTGAAAGAAATAGAAGGGGACCTTAAAAGATGGAAAAATATTCCATGTTCATGGATAGGAAGGCTAAATGTCAATAAGATGTCCATTCTAACCAAACTCATCTACAGATTCAATGGAATCCCAATCAAAATCCCAACAACCTAAATTGCAAACTTGGAAAAGCTAGTAATCAAATTTATTTGGAAAGGTAAGATGCCTTGAATTGCTAATGACACTCTAAAAAAGAAAAACGAAATGGGAGGACTTACACTCCCTGACTTTGAAGCTTATTATAAAGCCACAGAAGTCAAAACAGCATGGTACTGGCGCAAAGATAGACATATAGTTCAATGGAATCGAATTGAGAATTCGGTGATAGATCCCCAGATCTGTGGCTGACTGATCTTTGATAAGGCCCCCAAAGTCACTGAACTGGGTCATAATGGTCTTTTCAACAAATGGGGCTGGGGGAGTTGGATATCCATATCCAAAAGAATGAAAGAGGACCCCTACCTCACCCCCTACACAAAAATTAACTCAAAATGGACCAAAGATCTCAATATAAAAGAAAGTACCATAAAACTCCTAGAAGATAATGTAGGAAAACATCTTCAAGGCCTTGTATTAGGCGGCCACTTCCTAGACTTTACACCCAAAGCGCAAGCAACAAAAGAAAAAATAGATAAATGGGAACTCCTCAAGCTTAGAAGTTTCTGTACTTCAAAGGAATTTCTCAAAAAGGTAAAGAGGCAGCCAACTCAATGGAGAAAAATTTTTGGAAACCATGTATCTGACAAAAGACTGATATCTTGCATATATAAAGAAATCCTACAACTCAATGACAATAGTACAGACGGCCCAATTATAAAATGGGCAAAAGATATGAAAAGACAGTTCTCTGAAGAGGAAATACAAATGGCCAAGAAACATGAAAAAATGTTCAGCTTCACTAGCTATTAGAGACATGCAAATGAAGACCACAATGAGATACCATCTCACACCAATTAGAATGGCTGCCATTAAACAAACAGGAAACTACAAATGCTGGAGGGGATGTGGAGAAATTGGAAGTCTTATTCATTGTTGGTGGGACTGTATAATGGTTCAGCCACTCTGGAAGTCAGTCTGGCAGTTCCTTAGAAAACTAGATATAGAGTTACCGTTCGATCCAGCGATTGCACTTCTCGGTATATACCCGGAAGATCGGAAACCAGTGACACGAACAGATATCTGCACACCAATGTTCATGGAAGCATTATTCACAATTGCCAAGAGATGGAAACAACCGAAATGTCCTTCAACTGATGA
Source organism: Choloepus didactylus (assembly GCF_015220235.1). NCBI lineage: Eukaryota > Metazoa > Chordata > Mammalia > Pilosa > Megalonychidae > Choloepus > Choloepus didactylus. The sequence goes on along the minus strand of NC_051334.1, from coordinate 157,942,024 downwards.
CTGGATAAATAAAATGTGGTATATACATATGATGGAATACTACACAGCAGTAAGAAGGAACGATGTCATGAAACATATGACAACATGGATGAACCTTGAAGAAATAATGCTGAGCGAAATAAGCCAGGCACAAAAAGAGAAATATTATATGCTACCACTAATGTGAACTTTGAAAAATGTAAAACAAGTGGTTTATAATGTAGAATGTAGGGGAACTAGCGATAGAGAGCAATTAAGGAAGGGGGAACAATAATCCAATAAGAACAGATAAGCTATCATGGGTAAATTTAACGTTCTGGGAATGCCCAGGAATGACTATGGTCTGATAATTTCTGATGGGTATAGTAGGAACAAGTTCACAGAAATGTTGCTATATTAGGTTACTTTCTTGGGGTAGAGTAGGAACATGTTGGAAGTAAAGTAGTTATCTTAGGTTAGTTGTGTTTTTCTTACTCTCTTGTTATGGTCTTTTTGAAATGTTCTTTTATTGTATGTTTTTTTAAATTAAAAAAATTTTTTTTTTATTTTTCATACAGTTGATTTAAAAAAACAGTTAAAAAAAAAGCAAGGAAAAAAATATGCAGAGCCCCCTTGAGGAGCTGGTGGAGAATGCAGGGGTATTGGCCTGCCTCACATCGATGGTTGCTAACATGCCCACAGACATAGGGGACTGGTGGTTTGATGGGTTGAGCCCTGTACCACAGGATTTGACCTTGGGAAGACTGTTGCTGCAAAGGAGAGGCTAGGCCTCCCTATAATTGTGCCTAAGAGCCTCCTTCCGAATGCCTCTTTGTTGCTCAGATGTGGCCCTCTCTCTCTAGCTAAGCCAATTTGGCAGGTGAAATCACTGTCCTCCCCCCTACGTGGGATCAGACACCCAGGGGAGTGAATCTACCTGGCAATGTGGAATATGACTCCCGGGGAGGAATGTAGACCCGGCATCGTGGGATGGAGAACATCTTCTTGATCAAAAGGGGGAAATGAAAGGAAATGAAATGAGCTTCAGTGGCAGAGAGATTCCAAAAGGAGCCGAGAGGTCACTCTGGTGGGCACTCTTATGCACAATATAGACAACCCTTTTTAGGTTCTAATGAATTGGGGTAGCTGGTGGTAGATACCTGAAACTATCAAACTACAACTCAGAACCCATGAATCTTGAAGACAACTGTATAAAAATGTAGCTTATGAGGGGTGACAATGGGATTGGGAAAGCCATAAGGACCACACTCCCCTTTGTCTAGTTTATGGATGGATGAGTAGAAAAATAGGGGAAGAAAACAAGCAAACAAACAAAGGCACCCAGTGTTCTTTTTTACTTTAATTGCTCTTTTTCACTTTAATTATTACTCTTTTTATTTTTGTGTGTGTGGTAGTGAAGGTGTCAGGGATTGATTTTGGTGATGAATGTGCAACTATGTAATGATACTGTGAACAATTGAATGCACGATTTGTTTTGTATGACTGCGTGGTATGTGAATATATCTCAATAAAATGAATATAAAAAAAAAGAAATAATGTTATGGTTATGGCCTTCAGTGAGCTAGTCAGAAGGCATACTCTTTGCCCTCCTTCCCATTTTACAGCTGAAACTCAAGTCTGGCCTTCTCTACAAAGACTTCCACAATCATGCCAGACTAGCTTCATCTCTATTTTTATGCACTCCCACTACTTTCACTTGCTGAGCCACATATTTTTCTACTTATTTTTAAACTGGTTTTTGTTGTTATTCAGCTTTCCTTTTGTGAATAGCAGGGTGAGTAGCTGAACCAGAATGGGGAACAGACTTGCTGTTGCCTATCTGGACAGTGTATACATAGGTTGATTTGTGAGCATGTGATTTCTTATTTGTTTTATGTGTTTTAAGTGTGAGGGAGGAGGATGATATTTGCTTGTATGTATATAGATGAAAAAGAGGAGGGCAATGACAACAATATCAGAAGATGCCATAATGTCTCTCTTCTACCCCTCAGGGAAAGAAGCTGAAGGAATTGTTTCAATGAGACAGCAAGAAGGTGAGCGTGAGACCATGTGTGAGAACTCAGGTAATAAAGGGCAGCAACATATGGGGAGTGTGCCAGTTTTTTTTTTAATTCAGTTTTATTGAGATATATTGGCATACCATACAATCATCCATGGTGTACAATCAACTGTTCACAGTACCATTGTATAATTATGCATTCATCACCACAATCTATTTTTGAACATTTTCTTTATGCCAGAAAGAATCAGAATAAGAATAAAAAATAAAAGTAAAAAAGAACACCCAAATTGTCCCCCCCCATCCTACCCTATTTTTCATTTAGTTTTTGTCCCCATTTATCTATTCATCCATCCATACACTGGATAAAGGGAGTACAATCCACAAGGTTTTCACAATCACATTGTCACCCCTTGTAATCTACATTGTTATACAATCATCTTCAAGAGTCAAGGCTACTGGGTTGGACTTTGGTAGTTTCATGTATTTACTTCTAGCTATTCTAATGCATTAAAACTTAAAAAGTGTTATCTGTATAGAGTGTAAGAATGTCCACCAAAGTGACCTCTCGACTCCATTTGAAATCTCTCAGCCACTGAAGCTTTATTTTGTTTCATTTTGCATCCCCCTTTTGGTCAAGAACATGTTCTCAATCCCACAATTCCGGGTCCAGATTCATCCTTTTTTGTGTGTGCCAGTTTGTTTTGATTATTAATTGACAAATTATGCTTGAAACCAAACTGTTCCTGTTGTGTCATGATTTATTGCAAACATTCAAGACTTTTACATGAAGGGATATTGGGTTTGTCATGTACTACAATGTTACTAACCCTTTGTCCCATTGCTTTTTCCTGACCCTACTGTCATGTGTATCTGACAAGCTCCCAGGGATTGGCTAAAAAGACTTCTTCCAGTCCATCATAGGATCAGGAACATCCTTCCTATTTCTGCAAGGAGCTCAGCATTGCCATGACATTTGGAGGACTAGAAAGGACTAGGAAAAGCCTCCATAAAGTGACTTAATGAGTAGACAGACAATGGGCTGCAGAAACAAGAAATCAAGACTAAGTTGGAGGACACATGGTGACTGTAGCTAAGAGTAGTGTAGGAGCACTGAGAGGCATTGCTTGAAATCTCTCAGAAATGTCTGGGGGCATGGAGTGGGAGGCTTTGAAAGAGGGCTAGAGGATACTCCATGAGTGAAACTAGAGAGGATGAGTAGATGGAAGCAAGAGAGTGAAATATGAGTTTTTGATGGGAACATTACTTGAGTTTTGGAAATTTAAAAACTATTATAAAACAATACATGGCTATCATGAACATTCAAGCAATACGGAAGAATATAAGATTCAGAGTAGAATTTTCCCCTTTCCTCTACATTACAATCCCATGTAAGAGAGGTAAAGGGCACTGTTAGTAATTTGAGGTATACTCTTCTAGAGCAGTGGTTTTCAAAGTGTAATCCCCTAACCAGCAGCATGGATATCACCTAATAACTTGTTACAAATGCAAACTCTCTGGTCCTGACCCAGACCTACCAAATCAAAGACTTGTTGTGAAGCCCAGCAATCTGTGTTTTAATGAGTTCTCTGGATGGTTATCAACTCTGACTGAAAATATAATCACCAAAGCAACTTTGTAAAAAATGCCAGAGCCAAAAACTAACTTCAAGAGATATTTTAAAGATCCTCTGGTAATTATAATATGTACCCAGGGTTGAAAGTCACTACTAGTCTTGAGAATCACTGGTCTAGGCTTTCTTCAGTGTGTGTGTGTGTGTGTGTGTGTGTGTGTGTGTGTGTGTGGTGTGTGCATCTTCTACATCATGCACTTTTCACTACTAATATGTCAAAGAATACACATCTGTTCATTATAATTTGAGAAGTGGTTCTCAGTGAGGGGTGATTTTACCCTCCAGGGAACATTTGGCCATGTCTGGAGACAACTGTTGAAGTGCTACTGACATCAAATGGGTAGAGGCCAGGGTGTTGCTAAACATCCCATAATGTCCAAGACAGACATCCCATACAGAGACCTATCAAGCCAAAAATGTCAATAGTGCTGAGGTTGTGAAGTCCTGATTTAGAGGGACACATAGTATTCTATTCTATGGCAACATTAGAACTTATTTACCCAATCTATCAAACAAGCTTTGATGACTTCATTTAATATCCACAGACTATGAAGAGCTTGAGAACATGTGAGTTATATGTATATTTCTTGTTTCTCTGCAAACATTTCCAAAACTCAGTAGTGAGGGGCATAATTTTTGCTTCATTTGCATTCCCATAGTAATCAGCACATTGCTTAGAATATAAAAGGTACTGAAGTAAAACCTGTTGAATGGACTTAAATCATCCCTAATCTCAACAACATAGTGGGATTCTATTGTATTTGTCTCTGGTTTCTGTTAAACTCTAGAAATGAGGGCTGGGAAATTCCATCTGTCAATAATAAATGGGATTAACAATACAGTCTCAGATGTATTGTACAGTGAATGATTAAAAATCATCAGCAAATAGTAAGCAGTCTGCTGTGACCTTTCAGGACTTGATATTTTGACTGATGGACCACTTTTTATAGTTTGGTGAAGTTGTAAACAGAGAGACATAAGGCCCACTGATGGGCTAGGCAGTCAAATACCAAATATGAAAAGGTCAGTGTCAAACTCTGCTTGCTGAGATGACTCAGGCTGGCTTAGACTAGGTGAACCTGTGATACTGTAGCTTTGAGCTATTGACTTAAAGTGAAAATTGCAAATGGTTCTGTAGCAAATGGAAAGGGAAAACAATCAGTTTGAATCCCATTGGAGGATTGAATTCCAGCTATGACTGAATCCTAGGCCTGGCTGAGGCCAAATATACTTCAACTAGGTAATGCCATGAGACTGGCCACTTTGAAATCCTTGTCTAGGGTGGTGTTGTTGTCGTTCTCCACCCCCACCTTTCCTCTCTTCTTCCAAGAAGATTTTTTCATATCTTACAATGCTCACCTGTAAGTCCTTCCCACTCCCTCACTCCTCAAAGTGGGGATCTTCATGCCATGGTGTTAAATGTAGAGCTCTTGGTCAAATTTTTTTGATCTAGCTCTCTTTCTTCTCCTTTATCCATCCCTCATTTTCATCTTTGCATCTTTGTTTCACTATTCATCTTCTTTCCACTTAAATCTGATTCATCTTTTAAGACTATTGCCCATGAAAGAAGCCCCAATCTTTGCTATCTCCAGCCTTGGGATGTACTAACTCTCTCATGAGGAGGGGTGTTTTAAGCATGTGTTTATTCACCAAACATAGGCACCTTCTATTTGTGTGGTCCTGGGTAATTCACCAAGGGACAAGGATGTATAAACTATGATTTCTGTTGTCAGTGTAATCAGTATTGGAGGAAGACCAACACATGAGAAATATAACTGATTTATTGAACTGGCTGAACTCACTGTAGTACAAACATGAAACACTTTTACTTTTGCCCAACCCCTGCTTTTAAATATATGTGTTGAAATTCCAGTCCTGTTTCCTTATGATATCTTGGACATATCAAGCATCTTTCCTATTAGTTTCTATCTATTAAATTACAGTCTATCTTTAGAATGGCTAAGGGAAAAAAAACATAGTACCAGGTGCTGATGAGGATACACCTACATTGCTCATATGAGTGTGAATTTTTACAATCACATTGGAAAACTTTGGGCAGTAACTACTAATTTGAACATATGCATATCCTACAACCCAGAAATTCTCCTACATATATATCCAACAGAAAGCTGTACATATGTTTATGAAAATACAAGTCCTAAATTGTTCTTTGCAGTACTATATATAATAATGAAAAACTGGAGATTTCCCAAACATCCATCAATAGTAGAATGGATAAACAAATTGTGGTATCTTCATAAAATGGTATACTATACAGCAATGAAAGTGAACTAACTACCACCACATGGAACAACATGGATGACTTTCACATTTTGTTATACACATTATTAGAGTATATTTTGTTAAGTATGCCAGGAGGGTGGAGTGAGGAATATACTGGAGAGAAAGAAGTCATCATGGAAAACTTTCTGGGGAAAGTTACAACTGACATTTGAAAGAAGAGGGAAGATAACTATATATGTAGATAAAGATATAGAAAGTTGGAAGGATTGACAAAGAGGATTGCCTAGTGTTATCAAACAGCACAAAGCATTTAGAGGATAGCATGAGGTAGGTATTGGAAATATTCATGTTTCAAAGTAAGGGGACTAAGTCTCAGAGAGGTTAAGCATCTTGCCTAAGTTCTGGTGGAGTGAGAATTTGAATCCAGGTCTGCCTAGCTCCAAAGTCAATGTTCTTAAACTCTAAGCTGTTCTATTCCTTTTAAGGGTTTGGAAATCAATGTATGTATAAAGTCCATTTAAACTTGTTCAAAGGGGCAATTAGATTGCTTGTGGATCAGCAGCATCAGGGAGATCAGGATAATCACTAGAGAGAAGGGGATGATATTTGAACTGTGCCTTGAGTTAGAGCCTGAAAAAATAGCAGAAGCAAAATATGGATATGTAAAAGTACAAATCTTTGTTCTGTGAAACCTTAGGGTATCACCAATAATTTCCAAAATATGTAGTGAAATACTCAAAAATATCTCCCCCGGGGCAACTTTACAGAAATAAATAGCCTTAGCACGTCACAATTCACACTAAATTGAGAAATCCAATAGCAGATTGCTCTGTTTTCTTGATTTTTTCTCAGCCATGTTTATTGTCTCAATTCTCACAATAGAATTGTTGGCAATATTCCAGTCTAAGCATATATCTCAGGGATTTTGTTTTCAAAGTCAGCATGCTGTTTTATTGCCCTTTGTATATATGCAAGCATGCTGCCTCATTCTTTGAATTCACAATTGAAGTTCAGTGGGCCTTTTGGTTCCTGGTGAAAGCCCCAGTTTAGCTTCCTGCCCAGCAGCTTTTCTGGAATGCTTTTCCACTGGGCTGTATTACACAGTTACCACAAACTTGTCTCAGAATCATTTCCTTATTATCTTGATTTTTTGACTAAAATCTTATGTTTTATAATATGGAAAGATTGGAAAACTATGAAGATTAATTTTAGAACTTATAATCTTTTATAGCATTGAGTTTACTTTCTGAATTAGGTACACACAGCATATTGCTTTGTTGCTACCAAATCTTTTTCAATATATTGCAATAGAGCCGTGGGGCAGGTTTCACCCCAAATTGAGAGAGATAAACAATGTAAGAACTACCATAATTTTTTCTTTCTATACAGATAATTTATACCCAATATTGTTAGTTGACATTTTTTAATGCCAATGATATTTCAAATTTTTAAACCATCATGGTAACGATGTCCTCCTAAAGCATTTTTGGGCTATGAGTTATGCATGAAAGTGAATCTTCTAGGCATTGAGATTTATCCCTGAAAGGTCATGTTGACAACAGGTAAAATTCTGGTTAATGACAGTTGAGGACCAGTTTGTCCATACATGCCAGCAGAGATGATCTTTTCTTTGTCTAATTGCACGTTTACTAAAGCAATAAACACCATGAAGACTTTAGTAAGTAGTCGGGGATGTGAACATATTACCAAATGAATGTAAAAATGTATCACTGCTGATTCTTTTGTTCCCAAGACTAAGATTTAATACTATTTTAGAAATACAAAATTGTCCATCTTAATAATGGTTTGATTTTGTAATTCTGATTAGAGTTAGCCATCTATATACATTCTTTTTAATGCAATTTTATTGAGATATATTTACGTACTATACAGTGATCCAAAGTGTACAATCAGTGGTTCACAATATCATCATATAGTTGTGTATTCATCACCACAATCAATTTTAGAATATTTTCATTACTCCAAAAAATAATACAAATAAGAATAAAAGTAAAAATTAAAAAGAACACCCAAAATATCTCATACCCCTTGTCTCCCCCTATTATTTATTTATTTTATGACTTATTTTCTTACTTATCTGTTCATACACTGGATAAAGGGAGTGTCAGTCACAAGGTTTTCACAATTACACAGTCACACCATGAAAGCTATATAGTTATACAATCATCTACAAGAATCAAGGCTACTGGACTGCAGTTCAAAAGTTTCAGGCATTTCCTTCTAACTTTTCTAATACACTAAAAACTAAAAAGGAATGCCTATATAATGCATGAGAATAATCTACAGAATGACCTCTCAAAACTATTTGAAATATCTCAGTCACTGAAGCATTATTTTGTTTCATTTCTCTTCCCTCTTTGGTCCAGGAAGGCTTTCCTAAACCCATGATGCCAGGACCAGACTCAGCCCCATGAGTCACATCTGACAGTGCCAGGGCTATTTATACCCTTGGGAGTCATGTCCCACATAGAGGGGAGGGCAGTGAGTTTACCTGCCAAGTGGGCTTACAGAGAGAGGCCACATATGAGCAACAAAAGAGGGTCTCTGAGGCTAAATCTCAGGCATAATTGTAAGTAGGCTTACTTCTCCTTTGCAGGAATAAGTTTCATAAGGGCAAACCCCAAGATTGAGGACTTGGCTTATTAAATTAATAATCTCTAATGCTTGGGAGAATATCAGGAATTAGCCAGGTGGGGAAGTTTATTATTTCCACATTTTCTCCCAGACCCTAAAGTGGGCTTTGCAAACACATTTTTTTATTCTCTGCCCAAATTACTCTGGGATGTGTCAGGGCATCACACTAACCTTTACAAATCAACTAGCTCTCGGTTCTATTAATGTTTCCATGTAATTATGGTGTTCAAATAAACTGACCATACAAGTTAAATTAGATAGTGTGCTACTGAAAATATAAATTTTGCACCAAATAAACATATCTTCCTTTGGTCTCATAAAGAAGTTGAAGTTTTAAAACATAGTCAATATCATCTTTTACCCTTTTGTCTGGTTTGCCTTAATCCTACCAGATCAGCTTCATTCATATCTTTATTTGAAATCTTTTCTCTTTTTCAGCTTTTTAAACAGTTGCTATTTGGGGTAATGCTGACTTTCATAGCTGCAGAACTCTAGCTCTAAATCTCAGGTGTCACACAGTTACCTGAAGTTCCAGGGACCAACCAGGTTATACACAAAGAGCTCAGCATATCAGAATTGTAATAACTGCAACAAATCAGGAATAGAAGTGACTTCTGTAAGAGCTTACAATCTAGGAACTTTTACAATAAGTCTTCCCCTGTTAGCCTGTGCTCTCAAATTCAATTCTAAGAATTTGCACATTATATTTAGGCCATATTAGTGAGGCCATAAAATATTTCTCTTTTTGTTTCTGGCTTATTTCACTCAAAATACTGTCCTCATGGTCCATTCACCTATTTTCATGCCACACAACTTTCATTCCTTCTTGCAGCTGCTCAATATTCTATTGCATGTATACACTAGATTTTACCCTTCTGTTTATTGGTTTATGTACCCTTAGGCCACCTCTATCCATTTCCAAATGTGAATACTGCCACCATAACTACCAGTGTGCAAGTGTCCATTCATGTCCCTGCATTCAGTTTTTCCAAGTATATAACTAATAACTGGGTTGCAGGATCATACAGCAACCCCATATGTAGTCTCTTGTAGAACCACCACACCACCCTCCAGATGGGCTGCGCCCTTCTGCTTCCCTACCAACAGTCAATTGGTGCATCTCACTCTCCACATTTCTCTAACACTTTCTATTTTTCTTATTTTTTTAAACAGTTGTATTGACACACCATATGATCCATCCTAAGGAAGCAATCAATGGTTCCTTCTATAACCACATAGTTATGCATTCACCAGCACAATCTATATGGGGACATTTCCATTTCTTCTGAAAAGAAAGAAGTAAAAATGAAGAATAAAAAGTAAAAAAAAATAAAAAAATAAAATATAAAGGAGAAACAACAGCAAGTATCCCATACCCTTCCCTTATACCCCCCTCTTATTGACATTTACATTTTGTTTATTGCCTTTGTAACATTTCATGGAAGAATATTACAATGTTACTGTTAATTATAGCCCCTAATTTGTATTAATTTTATTTTTCCCTATACCATCCCATTGTCAACATCTTGTAATGTTGACATTCATTTGTTCTCCTTCATATAAAAACATTCTTACATTTGTACATTTAATCACCATCATTGTCCTCTCTAGGTTTCACTAAGTTAAACAGTCCAAGTCTTTATCTTGTGTATTTACTTCTGGTGTCATACATGGCCCTAGCCTTCCATTTAAAGCACACTCACGCTCAGCTTTGTTCAATGTGCTTACAATATTGTGCTACCATCAGATAGTACTTTTCTATTCATTTCTGTTTCTTTACAATCAATCCTGTTGAATACTCTGTACTCTTTCAGCATCAAATGCCTGATCTCTACCCTCTTTCTATCTCCTGATAGCCTATGTTTTCAACATTTACTCTAAAAGTTTGCTTATTAATGTTAGTACATATTAGTGAGCCATACAATATTTGCCTTTCATTTCTGGCTAATTTTGGTCAGCAAAATGTCTTCAAGGTTCATCCATGTTGTTGCATGCTTCATGACTTTATTCTGTCTTAGAGCTGCATAATACTCCGTCTTATGCATATACCACAGTTTCTTTATCCACTCATCCACTGATAGATATTTGAGCTGTTTCCATCTCTTGGCAATCGTGAATAATGCTGCAATGGACATTGGTGTGCAAATGTCCTTTCATGTCCCTACCTGCAGTTCCTGCTAAAATATACCTAGTAAAAGGAGTGCTGGATCATAGGCAATTCTGTAAATAGCTTCCTGCAGAACTGCCACACTACCTTCCAGAGTGGTTGCACCATTCTACATTTGAACAATTGTAGTTTTCTGTTTTTCTTTTTTTTTTTTTTTGACAATGGCCATTCTAGTAGGTACAAGATGATACCTCATTGTGGTTTTGGTATGCATTTCCATAATAGCCAGTGTAGTTGAGACTTTTTTCACGTGATTTTGAGCCATTTGTATTTCCTCCTCAGAAAAGTGTCTGTCCATGTCTTTTGCCCATTTTTAAATTGGGTGGTTCATCTTTTTGTTGTTGAGTTGTAGGATCACTTTATATATTCTAGATATTATACCCTAATCTGTATGTGTTTTACAAATATTCTCCCATTGTGTAGGCTGCCTTTTTACTTTTCTAACAAAGTCCTTTGATGAACAATAGTTTTCAATTTTGAGGAGATCCATTTATTTATTTCTTCCTTCATTGCTCATGCATTGGGTGTAAGCCTAGGGAACCACCTCCTAACACAAGGTTTCTAAAATATTTCTCTACATTCCCTTCTAAAATGTTCATGTTCTTAGCTATAATGTTTAGTTCTTTGATTCAATTAGAGTTAATTTCTGTATAAGGTGTGAAATAGGGGTCCTCTTTCATTCTTTTGTCTGTGAATATGCAGTTCTCCAAGCACCATTTATTGAAGAGGCTGCTCTGTTCCAGTTGAGTTGACTTGACTACTTTATCAAAGATCAATTGTCCATAGGTGAGAAGGTCTATTTCTGAACACTCAATTCAATTCCATTGGTCAGTGTTTGTGTGTGTGTGTGTGTGTGTGTGTGTGTGTGTGTGTAATCTTTATGCCAGTAACACTCTGTTTTGACCCCTGTAGCTTTGTAATATGCTTTAAAGTCTGGTAGTGTGAGACCTATCACTATCCCTTCATTTCTATTTCTCGATATATTTTTAGTTATAAGTGGCACACTGGCCTTCCAAATAAATTTGATTGATGTTTTTTTTTCTGTTTCTACAAAGTAAGTTGTTAGTATTTTAATTGGTATTACATTAAGTCTATGAATCAGTTTGGGTAGAATTGACATCTTAACCATGCTTAGTCTTCCAATCCATGGATATGGTATGACCTTCAATTTATTTAGGTCTTCTTTGATTCCTTTAGCAATTTTTTGTAGTTTTCTGGGTATAGGTCTTTTGTGGCTTTGGTTAAATTTATTCCTAAATATTTGTGTTTTTGGTTGCTTTTGTAAATGGAATTTTTTCTTGATTTCCTCCTCAGATTGCTTATTACTAGTGTACAGAAACACTACTGAATTTTTTGTGTTGATCTTGTATCCTGCCACTTTGTTGTACTCATTTCTTAGCTCTAGTAGCTTTGTTGCAGATTTTTTGGTATTTTCTACGTATAGTATCATGTCATCTGCAAACAGTGCAAGTCTTTGTTTTTCCTTTCCAATTTGGAGGCCTTTAATTTTTTTTTCTTGCCTAATTGCTCTAGCTAGAACTTCCAGCACAATGTTGAATAACAATGAATAGATACAAGTGTGCATCCTTGTCTTGTTCCTGATCTTAAAGGGAAAGATTTCAGTCTTTCTTCATTGAGTATGATATTGGCTGTGGGTTTCTCATATGTTCCCTTTACCATGTTGAGGAAGTTCCCTTCTATCCCTATGCTTTGAAGAGTTTTTATCAATAAAGAATGTTGAATTTGTCAAATGTTTTCATGTATCAATTGAGATGATCATGTGTTTTTAGCCTTTGATATACTGATGTGATGTGTTACACTAATTGATTTTCTTGTGTTGAATCATACTTACATACCTGGAACAAAACCCACTTGGTTATGGTGTATAATTCTTTTAATATGCTGCTGGATTTCACTTGTGAGTATTTTGTTGAGGATTTTTGCATCTTTATTCATTAAGAGATCAGTCTGTAATTTTCCTGTATCTTTGTCTGGCTTTGGTATTAGGATGATGTTGGCTTCAGACAATGAGTTAGACAGTGTCCCTCCTCTTCAATTTTTTGAAGAGTTTTAGCAGGAATGGGACTATTTCTTTCTTGAATGCTTGGTGAATTCACACATGAAGCCATCTGGTCCTGAACTTTTCTTTTTTGGGAGCTTTTTTGATGACTGATTCAGTCTCTTCACTTGCAATTGGTTTGTTGAGGTCATCTATTTCTTCTCAAGTCAATGTTGTTTGTGCATGCTTTTGTAGGAAGTTGTCTATTTCATCTATGTTGTCTAGTTTATTAGCATATAGTTGCTCTATCCAATTTCTGATTATATTTATTTCCTTCCTATCCTTTTTTTTTTTTTGGTCTCTCTAGCTAAGGGTCCATCCACTTTATTGATTTTCCCAAAGAAACAACTTCTGGTTTTGTTGATTCTATATTTTTTAGTATCCTCAATTTCATTAATTTCTTTTTTAATGCAATTTTATTGAGATATAATCACACACCATATAATCCAACCAAAGTATTCAATCAGTGACACACAGTGTATGCATATAGTTTTGTATTCATTGCCACAATCAATTATAGAACACTTTGTTACTCCCAAAATAATATAAATATAAATATAAATATTAAATGATGCCCCAAAACATCCCATACCCCTTATCTCCCCCCATTATTTATTTACTTTTTGTCTTTATTTTATTACTCATCTGCCCATACATGGGATCCAGGGAATGTCACAAGGTTTTCATCATCACATGGTCACACAATAAAAACTATATAGTTATACAATTGTCATTGAGAATCAAGGCTACCATATTACAGTTCAGCAGTTTCAGGTATTTCCTTCTATTCTAATGCACTAGAAACTAAAAAGGAATAGCTATATAATACATTAGAATAGCCTCCAGACTGACCTGACTCTGAAATCTCTTAGCCATGGCAACTTTATTTTGTTTCATTTTTTCCCCCTTTTGGTCAAGAAGGCATTCTCAATCCAATGATGCCAGGGCCAGGTTCATCCGTGGGAGTCATGTCTTACATTTCCAGAGAGACTTAAACTCCCATGAGTCATGTCTCACATTGAGGGGAGGATAGTGAGTTAATTTGCAGAATTGGCTTATAGATACAGGCCACATCTGAACAACAATAGAGGTTCTGGGGGTGACTCATAGGCACAGTTATAAGTATAAGTATACTTAGCTTCACCATTGGAGAGATAAATTTCATAAGGACAAGGATATTGATTGGGGGCTTAGCTTTTTAAATTGGGAGCCCCTGTTGCTTAAGAAAAATAGCAGGGATTTCCTAGGTGGGGAAGTAGAGTAGTTCCACAATTTTCCCAGGTCCCTCAAGAAGGCTTTGCAAAATTTTTTTTGTTATTTTCTGCCCAAAATATTCTGGGATGTATGGGGTGTTACATTAGACTGTACAGAATAACAAAAATTCATTCTGTTTCCTAGATTCCATGTAATTACACTCTAAATGAACTGACTAGGCAGGTTTAATTAGATAGTGTGCTGCAGAAAATATAAATTTTGTATCAAATAAATCTCTTTTCCTTTAATCTCATACAGAAGTAGGAGTTCAAAATACAGTCAATATCATCCTTTATTCTGTATTCTAATTTCCCTTAGTTTAACCAAATTCATATCTCTAATTGTAGTCTGATCTCTTTTTCTGCTTCTTTAACAGTTGCTGTATGGAGTAATACTGACTTACAGAGCTGCTGAATTCTAACACTGATTCTGGTGTCAAACAGGTACCCAAATTTCCAGGGAACTACTAGGTTATAGACACATGGCACAGCATCTCAGAATTTAGAAATAACAGGAATAGATGTGACTGCTGTAATAGCTTAAAATCTAGGAAATTTTAAAATAAGCTTTATTGAACATTCTGTACTTCTTAATCATTAACTACCCAATCTCTGACCCTGTTCTATCCCCTGATAATGTAGGTTCTTGAATTCAGTTTTCAGTGTTTGCTCATTATAGTTAGCTTATATTTGTGAGGCCTTACAATATTTGTCCCTTTGTTTTTGGTTTGTGTAACCCAACATATCCTCAGGATTCATTCACCTTGTTGCATGCCTCATGGCTTCAGTCCTTTTTGCAGCTGCTCAAAATTCTATTGTATGCATTCACCATAATTCATTCTTCCATTCATCCATCAATGTTTCCTTAGGCCACCTCTATTGTTGCAAATTGTGAATAATGTCAACATAAACATCAGTATGCAAATGTCTATTTGTGACCCCCGCTTTCAATTCTTACAAGTATACATCACATAATGGAGTTGCAGGATTATATGGAAGCCCCACACCCAGCTTCCTGTGGAACCAACACACTGTCCCCCAGGGGGGCTGCACCATTCTACTTCCTTGCCAACAGTGAATAGCTATATTACTCTCTCTACATCTTCTCCAGCACTTGGGTCTTTCTGTTTATTTTTTAAAGAAGTTTATTCACACACCATACAATCCATCCTACATGAATGATCAACGATTCCAAGTACAATCACAGAGTTATGCATTAACCATCACAATATATATGAGAACATTTCCATTTCTGATATTCATGTCTGTCTTCAGCATTTTTAGGGGCATTCTCCAATCTGTATCCTCCTCCAAAATTATGAAAAATTCAGAATTACCCTTTATATTATGTTGATTGTCTGGGGAGAGATTACAATAGCTGTTTATGTCACCATGTTGATGATGTCACTCTCAATTTCATTTATTTCTGCTCTAATCTTTGTTATTTCTTTCCTTCTCTTTGCTTTGGGGTTAATTTGTTGTTCTTTCTCTAGTTCCTCCAGGTGAACAGTTAATTCCTCAATATTTGTTTTTTCTTTTATTTTAATTTAATCATTTAAGTCAGCAAATTTCCCTCTCAGCACCACCTTTGCTGTATCTCATAAGTTATGATATGTTATGTTCTCATTTTCATTTGCCTTGGGATAGTTACTGATTTCTCTTGTAATTTCTTCCTTGATACACTGGTTGTTAAAGAGTGTGTTGTTTAACCTCCATGGATTTGTGGATTTTCTGGCCTTCCACCTGTTATTGATTCCCAACTTCACTCCATTATGATCTGAGAAAGTGTTTTGTATAATATCAATATTTTTAAATTTATTGAGACTTGCTTTGTGACCCAACATGTTGTCTATCCTGGAGAATTGTCTATGTGCACTTGAGAAAATGTGTATCCTGCTGTGGCTGGATGTAGCATTCTTTAAATGTCTGTTAAGTCTAGTTCATTTATTGTACTAGTCAACATTTCTATTTCCTTTTTGATCCTCTGTCTAGATGTTCTATCCATTGATGACAGTGGTGTACTGAAGTCTCCAACTATTATTGTAGAGGTGTCTACTTCTCCCTTTAGTGTTGTCAGTGTGTGCCTCAGGTATTTTGGTGCACTCTTGCTCAGTGCATGAATATTTATGATTGTTATGTCTCCTTGGTGAATTGTTGCTTTTATTAATATATCATGTCCTTCTTTGTCTCTTTTAATTGCTTTACATTTGAAGTTTAATTTGTTAGATATTAGTATACCTATCCCCACTCTTTTCTGATTGTTGATTGCATGAAATCTCTTTTTCTAACCTTTCACTTTCAGACTATTTTTGTCCTTGGGTCCAAAGTGAGTTTCTTTTAGAGAGCATATAGATAGGTCCTGCTTTTTAAACCATTCTTCTAGTCTATGTCTTTTGATTGGGGAGTTTATTCCATTAATATTTAATGTTATTACTGTAAAGGCAGTACTTTCATCTACCATTTTGTCTTTTGTATTTTATATGTCATATCTTATTTTTGTCTCTCTCTCTTTTACCCTTACAAATAATCTACATTTCTTCACTCTTCTCCAAACCTCTCTTTCTTGTCTTTTCCTATCTCCCTGTAGCAATTCTTTTAGTATTTCTTGTAGAGCAGGTCTCTTCTTCACAAACTCTCTCAGTGTCTGATTGCCTGAAAACATTTTAAACTCTTTCTCATTTTTGAAGGACAGTATTTCTGAATATAGTATTCTTAGTTGGCAGTTTTTTCACTTTCACTATCTTAAATATGCCATATCACTGCCTTCTTGCCTCCATGGTTTCTCCTGATAAATCCATACATAGCTTTATTGAGCTTCCCTTGTATGTGATGGATCACTTTTCTCTTGCTGATTTCAGAATTCTCTCTTTGGATATCTTCAACATGGCAATGTAAACAGCTACTGAAAACTCCTTTCCAGAGATTCAATGAAAGAAAGACAATTCTGAATTGTTTGAAACTTGGGAGGAGAATATAGGCTGGAGAAGGACCTTGCAAATGCCAAATTCAAGAAAGGGAAGCGGTATCTGGAAGATTCCATTCCAGACCAATTGCTCCTCTCCTCTCACCCTCATTTGGGCTCAGTGCAGGAAAGGCACAGAATCAGCAGATGGGAACCCTCCCACCAAGGACATAGATTTTAAAATTTCTCACAGCAGTGAGACAGACCTTCACTGTTTAAAGAACTGTGGGACAGGGAAGGACATTTCAAGGCCCAGGTCAATGTGGGACAGAGAGACTGAGAAAATGTGGACAGCAACTCCATTTCCAGCCCTCGGTCTTAATACCCTTCCCCCGCCCTTGAGGGAAGCAGAAGTTAGTGGCTGCTTCCTTGCCTTGGGGATGACTGGAGTACTGGGTCAGCTGAGGGAATACTCTGCCATAGGTGTAGCCCCACATCGAGAAATATGTTGGCCAACAAAGTGAGGGCATAGGAATCCCACAGTTTCAGCTCACTTGTATAGACATAGCCAGTGCTTGGAGGCAAAGCAGCATCTGAGGACCATTAAGTTACTGAACAGCGCTATCTGCAGGACTGTCTGGAAAGTGCAAGGGAATAGAAACACTTTTAAAAAGATGCTCCAGACCCTTTGTTAGGATCACAGGAGCTGGTCTACATGGCCTCCACAGAAACCCAGCCCAGACTGGGTGGATAAATATGGCCAACCCAACTGCCAAAGCAGGGATCTAAAACAAACCCAGGACTTCTTGACCAGTGGAAAAGAGAGCACCACTGGAAGCCAACAGATCTACATTACCACACACAGTGAACTTGCTGGGGTGCCAAATGCTTACCTCCCATCCCTGTGGCAGGCCATGGTGAGTGCCTGGATTTGCAGGAAGACTGTCATGGTAGAGCCAATCTGACAACTGGGCAGTGAGAGAAACAAGGAAATATAGAGTTCAAAGAACACCAACAAGAAAACCCAAGTCAAAAGAGAGGAAACAACCTCTAGAATAAACTGATCAAGAAAATCAGATACTTAGACAGCAAAAAGTCATGAGCCACACAAGGAAACATGAAGATATGGCCCAGTCAAAGGAGCAAACCAACGCCTCAACTGAGGTTCAAAATCTAAAACAACTAGTTAAAGATACTCCAACAAATCTAAATCAAATCAATGACCTGAAACAAAATGTGACAAAAGAGAAGAAGGACATAAAGAAGACACTGGGTGAACATAAGGAAGAATTTGGAAGCTTGAAAAAACAAATGGTAGAACTTATGGGAATGAAAGTCACAATAGAAGAGATTAAAAACACAATGGAGACTTACAACAACAGATTTGAAAAGGCAGAAGAAAGGATTAGTGAACTAGATGACAGAGCATCTGTAATCCTACACACAAAAGAAAAGATTGTGAAAAGAATGAAAAATATGAGCAGCGGTCAGGGAATTCAATGACAACATGAAGCACATGGATATACATGTTATAGGTATACCAGAAAGAGAAGAGAAGGGAAAAGGGGCAGAAAGAATAAAATGGGAAATCATGAAAATTCCCAACTATTAAGACATAAAATTATAGGTCCAAGAAGTGCAGCATACCCCACACAGAACAGACCTGAATATACCTACTCCAAGACACTAATCAGATTGTCAAATGTCAAAGACAAACAGAGAATTCTGAAAGCAGCAAGAGAAAAGTCACCCATCACATGCAAGGGGAGTTCAATAAGATTAAGTGCAAATTTCACAGTAGAAACCATGGAGACAAGAAGGCAGTGCTATGGCATATTGAAGACACTGAAAGAGAAAAACTGCCAAACCAAGAATCCTATATCCAGCAAATAGTCCTTCAAAAATGATAGAGTTTAAAATATTTACAGATAAGCAGACACTGGAAGAGTTTGTGAACAGTAGACCTCCTCTACAAGAAACACTAGAGTGCTACAGACAGATAGAAAATGACAGGAGAGAGATGTTTGGAGAAGAGTATAGAAATGAAAATACCAAAAGATAGAAAGAGGGTAGAGACTGGGCATTTGATGCTCAAGGAGTATGTAATGTTCAACAGGATTTACTGTATAGATCCAGAAATGGATAGCACAATAATGGGTGATAGTAGCATACTCTTATAAGTACACTGAACAAAGATGACTGTGAGTACAGTTGAGAGAGGAAGGTTAGGGGAATGTAGGAACCAGAAGGAAAGATATACAATAAAGACTGAGATGGTAGAACTTAGTGAAACCTAGAGTTGTCAATGACTGTGAATATATGTACAAATGTAAGAATGTTTTTACATGGGGGAGAACAAATGAATGCCAACTTTGCAAGGTATTAAAAATGGGATGCTATTGGGAGAAAATACAACCAATGCAAACTAGAGACTATAGTTAAAAGTAACACTGTATTATACTTCCATTAATTGTAACAAAGGCAGTATACCAAAGCTAAATGTCTATAAGAGGGGGCTATAAGGGAGAAGTATGCTATTCTTGGCATTCATATTGTCAGAAATTTCTATTTTTTAAATTTAAATTTTATTTTTTCTTTTGTTGAGATGCTACAAGAAGGATTGAAGTTGTGAGGTGTGGAACTAGGTGAATGGACATTGAGGACAGTATGTTGAGCAAAATAAACCAGAAATCAGAAGACAAACATTATAATGCCTCACAAATATGGACTACCTATAATGTACAAACTCTGAGAATTGAATCTGAGAGCACAGGTTATCAGGGGAAGGCTCATTGTAAAGGTTCCTAAAATGCAAGCTGTTACAGCTGCTACATCTCTTCCTGAGTTGTAATGGCTATTTCTAAATTCTGAAACACTGAGCTCTTTGTGTATAACCTGGTCAGTCCCTGGAACTTTGCTTATCTGTGTGACACCTGAGATTCAGAGACAGAGACCAGCAGCTATGAATGTCAGCATTATCCCATACAGAAAATGTTAAAGAGTCTGAAAAAGAGATCACACTTCAGTTAGAGTTATGAACAAAATGAACTTGGTTAGGACTAAGGTAAATCAGATTAAAGGGTAAAGGGTGATACTGATGGTGTTTTAAAATTTCAACTTCCATAAGAGACCAAAGGAAGAGATATATATTTGGTGCAAAATGTATATTTTTTGTAACACTACATAATTTAACTTGTATGGTCAGTTTATGCAAATATCATAATTACATGGAACTTTGACTAGGGAGTGAAATCTGGTTGGTTTATACAGGTTAGTGTGAAGCCCCAATATATCCCAGAGTAGTTTGGCCAGAGAATAAAAATTTATTTGCAAAGCCCAGTTGAGGGACTCAGGAAAAATGTGGAAATACTAAATTTCCCCACCTGGGGAATTACTGATATTCTCACAAGCATTGGGGACTACCAAGTTTGAAGGCTGTGCCCTTGATCTTTGGACTTGACCTTATAAAGTTTGTTACTGCAAAGGAGAGGTTAAGCCTACTTAAAATTGTGCCTAAGATTCACCCTTCAGAGAGCCTCTTTGTTGCTTAGATGTGGCCTCTCTCTCTAAGCCAACTCTGTATGTAAACTCACTGCCCTCTCCCCTATGTAGGACTTGACTCCCATGGGTATAAATCTCCCTGACAAAGTGATACATGACTCATGGGGATGAGCTTGGACATGGCACCATGGGATTGACAAAACCTTCTTGGGCCAAAAGGAGTTAGGGAAATGAAGCAAAATAAAATTTCACAGGCTGAGAGATTTCAAATAGAGATGAGAGGTCATTCTGGAGGTTATTCTTATGCATTATATAAATATTCCTTTTTAGTTTTTAGTGTATTGGAATAAATAGAAGGAAACACCTGAAACTGTTGAATTGCAACCCAGTATCTTCTACTCTTGAAGATGATTGTATACTGCTTACACTGTGTGACCATGTGATTGTGAAAACCTTCTGGCTCCCACTCCCTTTATCCAGTGTGTGGACAGATGACTAGAAAAATGAGGATGAAAAGTAAATGAATAATAGGGTGGAATGGGTATATGGGATGTTTGGGTGTTATTTCTTACCTTAATTTTTATTCTTATTCTTTTTTTGGGGTAATGAAAATGTTCATAAATGGATTGTGGTGATGAATGCACAACTATATAATGCTACTCTGAACAATTGATTGTACACTGTGGTTGATTGTATGGTTTTTGAATGTATCTCAACAAAATTGAATTAAAAAAGAATTCTCTCTTTGTCTTTGATATTTGACAATCTGATTAATAAGTGTCTTGGAGTATGTCTATTCAGGTGTTTTCAGTTTTGGATACACTGCACTTCTTGGATCTGTAATTTTATGTTTTTCATAAGAGATAGGAAATTTTCAGTGATTATTTCCTCCATTTTTCTTTCTTTCCTCTTTCCCTTCTTTTCTCCTTGTGGGACACCCATGACTGTTATATTCATGTGCTTCACATTATCATTCAATTCTCTGAAAGCCTGCTCATATTTTTCCATTCTTTTCCTCCTCTGTTCCTTTTTGTGTAGGATTTCAGATGACCTGCCTCTAGTTCACTGGTCATTTCTTGTGCCTCTTCAAATCTGCTGTTTTAAGTCTCCATTTTGTCTTTCATCTCTTCTATTGTGCCATTCATGCCCATAAATTCTGCCATTTTTTTCAAACTTTTGAGTTTTTCCTTATGTTTTCCCAGTGTCTTTATAATTTAAATATCTATTGTCATGTATTCTCTAAGCTCATTGATTTGATTCTTGAATTGGCTTAGTGTGTTTCTTTGAGCATCTTTAATTAGGTGTTTCAACTCCTGTATCTCATTTGAGGTGTAAGTTTGTTCCTTTGACTGGGCCATATCTTCATTTTTCCTAGTGTGACTTGTAATTTTTTGTTGGTGTCTAGACATCTGATTTCCTTGATTAGTTATTCTAGATGCCATTTTCACTCTTTTACCTAGAGTTTCTATTGTTCAGCTTTGTTCTCTATTTGTTCTTTGGCATTCATTTCCATTTATTCTAGTCCTCTAGCATAACTTCTGTTTAACTGATCAGAGTTTTTCAGCTCATTTTATTCTGGCTCTTGGAAAGCTATATGGAAAGCTTTTGTTTTGGTTTGAGGAGGGTCTACCCAGATACAGTCGACCACAATCAGATTTTGCCAGGCCAGACAGGCCCAGGTCTCAGGAGGAGGGTGCAATCAGTATCAAGTTTCCTGAGGATGAGACCCAGAAGGTTGTTAGACATTCCTGTGATTCCTGTAGACTCTGTTCTCTTTCTCTCCTGCCCAGTTGGTGGTGGTTGTCTGCCTGCAGCTCCCAACTGGCATAAAGAGGTTCAGTGCCTTTAATTCTCAGCAGATCATTTTCCTATCAGAGGCCTGGTTGATACAGAAGCTGAGGTAGAAAGCAAACTTAAGGTGTTTCTATTCCTTTTCCCCTGGGGTCTGAATTTTCTGAATGAAGGCTGCCACTTGAGCTGCACCCCACCTCCCTTTTTCTTGGGGGAAGATATGCCTTTTAGGGTATTATCTCCTTCACTTGAATCCTTCCTTTCTGTCTCAGACCTATCTTAACCCCACCCTTGCCTGGGTCAGTGCTGACAATTGAAAATGCCTGAGGCTTTCTCTAATGAGTTACTTAGAATAGTTTAAAAATTAAAAAAAGAAATCCCCTTATTAGAGCCAGTCCCCAGCCCCTAAGTTTTGCCAGTCAAGATCCAGAGTTGGTACTTGGTTCTGTGTGCCCCTTTTCTTGGGGCACAATTATTTTCCAGTATTCTGAGCTCGGCCAACCCAAAAGTTTCTGTTTTATGTATTAATTAATTAATTAATCAATTAATTTTTCAGTCAGTCCCACCTCCTTTCTACTGGGAGGGACTTCAGCATTCCTTTCCTGCTTGTTCCATGTCTATCTGTGCTCATTTCTTGCATTCACTAGTCCAAATTTGTTTATTAAAACTGCAATTGGAGCTTGGTTGAATACCTTCCCCTGCTTCTAGTAGAGAATCCTTCTTTTTCCCACAAGGAAGTGTTTCAAACTCAGCCAGTGGAGGAGGGGCACCAGCCTGTGCAGTTTGGAGGCTTTACTTATAGTTCTATACTGTGATATCAGTCCTTCCACACATTCCAGACTGGTTTAAGATGTGTGTCTGGTCACGGGTGTCACCCAAACTGTTGTTCAAGACAGTTTCTTGCTATCTACTAGCTGCTCTAGGGGATTAAATAAATTCCACCTATATACATTCTTAAAGGTAGCCCAATGGATTGATATATTTAAAGCCCTTTATAAGATATACAATACAAAATTTTTCCTTTTCCTATGGGTTGTTGTTTTACTATGTGCCACATCTATTGGATACTTACCAATGATATATGCCATCTTGAAGAGTTGCATCCTTTAGAAAGATACATTTACTAGTTTTGCTTATCTGATTAACTTATAGAGTCCTAAACTTAGTATATTGCAAGTAATTGCCCATATTGAGCTCCCCTATCCCACTCTTTTCTTCTTGCTCCCCATATTTCACACTGTAACCTGAGTAGTGTTTTTGTAATACAAAACTGACTTTGTTATGTCCCTTCTTACAATCCCTTAATGGTTTCTTATTGTAACCCACATGATTTCCAAACTTGTACTATGACTTACAAGGCTGCATGATCTGGTTCCTAACCAGCTGTTCCAGTTTGCTGAGCCTGCCATTATGCAAACTATGGGAAATGGATTGGCTTATATAAAATGGATTTATTAGGTTATGAATTTATAGTTCTAAGGCCATAAAAGTGTCCAACTAAGGCATCAACAAGAGGATACCTTCACTGAAGAAATGCTAATGGCATCTGGAACACCTCTGTCAGCTGGGAAGGCATTTTGCTGCCATCTTCTGGTTCTTTGCTCCAAGGTCCTGGTTTCAAAATGGCTCTCTCCAAAATGTCTCTGGGGTTCTGTCTCTCTTAGCATTTCTCTGTCAGCTCCTGTGCATCCTTGCTTGTTCTCCCAGGGTGTTTCTCTCTAAGCATCTGGGGGTCCTCTCTTAGCTTCTTTTGGGCAAACTCTGGGCTTCATCTCTTAGCTTAATATCTCAAAACATCTTTCTGTCTGTATATCCAAGCATCTCAGTCTGTGTAGTTCCCTGAGCTCTCTTAAGGACTCCAGTAAACTAATCAAGACCCACCTAAATGGGCAGGTTCACCCCTCCATGGAAATAATCTAATCAAAAGGTTTCACCCACAGTTGGGTGGGTCACATCTCCATGGAAACAACCTAATCAAAAGATCCCATCCATAAGAAGTCTGCACCCACAAGATTGAATTAAAAGACCAAGACTTTTGTGGGGGGCATAGATTCAAACCAGCACACCAGCTCTCCAATCTCATCTAGTACCACACTGCCCCTTGCACACCACACTACAGTCACATTGGCCATCTTTCTCTGTTTGGATCCCTGCCTATGACCAGTCTTGGGTAATTCATCAAAAAACCTTCATTGACATTTCCAGCTTATAGCCTGCCTTTTGGAATTTGGACTTAACATGCCTGTAATTTCTCCTGTACTCCTGTAATTTCTGCTTCCCTAGAGAACCCTGAATAAAACATCAGTAGACTGACTCTGCCTACATGAAGGTGCCTTTGTGATATTTATTAACCATGGACACCCTTTAACTGAGTGTTTGAAAAGCAAGCTCTCCATCAGTTACCAGTCCCTGTGTCTGAATGCCTGGGAAACACTCATTAGCAGGAACATCGTGCACTTGGGACAGGGCCTCTTCACCACCAATGTTATAATTAGAACCATGAGGTAGGTTGGTATTCTGTTGCATCATTGCCCTCCCTACTTCTGCATCCACTAACTTCTATTACAGGTAATTGACACCTATCTGCTTCCCTATCTATTTCCCGCCACTTGCCCCAGTTTGACATTCTCAGTGGGGGGTGTGCATCGTATATTACTAATTTCTTCAGCTTCCCATAATCCTTATAGATTTTTGTATCTAGCAAGTGCTTAATTAATTTTTGTTTAAATAAATGTGCTTCATCACTATAGTATTAAGAATCAGGTAAATGTTATTGTAAGTGCCTTTATTGTTATTCGAACTTGTTGGGGGAGTCAAAACATCCTATAATCCAAAAATAAATTTTATCCAACTTTCAAGTCTTTGGGTTTTTTTAAAACAAAGAACAAATTTGTCTTCCTACGTATAGCTGTATTAAGATCATCAGGTATCTAAAATGATGGGGGATGTGGTCCATGGAGGAAAGGTAAAAGGCTTTTGAAAAGTAAATTTAAATTCTGCAGAAAGAAGAATCTACATTTGTTGGTGATGATAAAGAATTGCATGGATGATGGCTAAAGAACTTCTGTCATTTGCCCAGACTCAAATTTCCTTCCCATGTGGACCTTTTGCTTACTATAACTTAAGGTACTAGCAGGCCCCTATCAAGCCAGAATTAGCTGGGTCAATACCCCTATAAAATCTAGTTCCTCAGTAGTACTCAATAAGGAACTTCCCTTAATGATTGCTCAGCCACAGTGAGTGACTAGAAGAAAAGATACAGAAATATCAGTCTCAAGTTTATCTCTATGTATAAGCTATCTACCATGAAGTTTGCCTGAGGGAAGAGGAGAAACTGGTCTCTCTCTTTCATTTGCTTTTTATGTTATTGGCACAAGCTGCTAAGAATAACTAAAGCCATTGATTGCCAAGGATTTAGGAATGATTGAACTCAACCTGACATAATAGTGGGAGAGAAGCCTGAGTTGCAGCTTCTTTGCAAGTGGACAAGGAGGCATCTTCGCTGTCCTCTATTTTATCAACTTTAATCAACTTTAATTTTTATCAACTTTAATCTTGTTTCTTTCTCTCCCAGATGCCTCCCACCAGCTAAATAATGTGCTTTGTAAATTTCAAGTGAAGAAGAAAACACAATAAGCAGAAAACTATATGCTAGGCCAGACTGAGTCAGGAATCCAGGGGGCATCACACACACAAAAAGACATGTAAGAAATCAAAGGGGAACCCTGACCCTAAGTTAGAGAATTCTTAACTTTGGGACTCTGTATTTTTTTGCTGGAATTTAAATGGTGTTTGGGTGTGGGAAGACTGGAGAACCAAATTTGTAAGCAAGGGAGTCAGAGGCATTCAGGTGAGTCATGATCTTAACTGGGATAGCTGGTGTTGGGCTAGTATCCTTTCTTGTAACTCCATTAAAAAATTAATTTCATAATTCAAAAATGTTATCATCCTTTTTGATCATGTATTCTGTTTCATCTTGCAATGTTCTATTTTCTGCCTTGACTGATAATTTGTTCTGAGAATCTATATATTTAATTAGGGCTAGGTATTTTGGTGGTAGCTGCATTTCTTTAAAGTTTCTTTCTTCCTTGTCCTTTTATGCACTTTCCTTGGTGTCCTTGACCTCTGATTTTGAGAAAGAAGTTCTGGTCAAACTTACTCTGTGAATCTTGTTTCTTCACAATTTGACTTTTATATATTAATTGTATCTCCTGGTACTCCTACACATGCATAGTCATATTGTAATCAATGTTCCATTATGTATTTATTAAACATTTTGTGCAGTAACCCTACTACATGAACAAGAAACTCTATAGGCTGGATCCCACATGTGGAGTTTAGTGATAATCAAAAAAATAAAAGCTGATGTCAACAGGAATGGTAAATTAAGTACCTTCAAAAATCCTCTCTTCCACAAAAGCAATGAGAACACTGGCAAAAATTGTAAGAATCAGTTTTTTTTTTCCAGAACTCTGGAAATTAACCAAAATCTTGCAACAATCCAGTGAGCATTTATTTAAGAAAAATGGTTGACTCTCAAAAAGAAAAGTGGCCTCTGTGTCGCTTAAACTTTCTTTGTTCCCATGCACCTTTCTCCAGGTCCACAATAGCCTTTAAAACCAATAGTCTGCCATACCATGAAAATCAGCAGCCTGGAAGCCAATGAAAGAGGTGGAAAGGGGTTGGAGCTCCTTCAAAGCCCCATTCCAGGGAATTATTATGATTTTACCTGTCCATTAATTCTCTGGAAGACTTTTCAACTGATTGGAAGAGAAATCTCTCAACATTGAAGGCAATCTCCTCAGTTGATTGTAGATGTAACTAGCCATAGATGCAATCAACTTACTGATGATTTAAGTCCATGAAATACCCTCAGAGTAACAATCATACCAGTGCTTGTTTGACCAAACAACTGGACACCATAACCTGGCCATGTTGACAAATGAACCTAGCCATCACAATGGAGATGATTTTTAGTCTCCCCTGGTTCCAGCTAAGACACTGCACTTGCAAGTAATGAGTCCCACCAGGAAAGAAGCTACTTGTCCTCTCTTGGGAAACACTGCTGAGGAGTCATTGCAAAAGGATTGGTTACTCTGTTAGTTTTAAGGGAAGATCTCCAAATCTAACAGTAATCTAGCTGTGATCATTAACACCAAGCAATCTGCACAATTTTTTTTCTACATTACAGTTAAGCAATTAATATCATAAAGTGAGATGAGGAGCAAAGGAATGTCTGGAAAGGTTCTCCCTAGAGAAGATGAGAGGAAAGGTCAAAAATCAAACAGAACTTCATTTTCTATCCCACTCAGCTTTGATTTGGAATGGAGATAGTTAAATTACATCAAGAAAGTGGCAGTTATATAGCTTGCCTTCTATTGCATGTTTTTGCAGCAGCAATTACCTCAGCTACAAATATTTACAGAGTTCGTTGACACTGCTATCTGGACGATGGCAGAATACACTGGAAATCAGTGGAGGGTGATTTCATTCCCAAATTGAAGTTACCATTTAATAGGAGAAAAACACACACAGGCATGTGCTGACCTCTTTCTTACTCATTAATAGATTCCTCAGTAGCAATTATGAGGCTCAACTTTCATAAAATCAATTACTCCTGGAAAAATATGAATTATAAACACTCTTTACTGATTGAAATGCAATAGCATCCTAACTTCCAGAAGGAAAATATACAAGAGCTACTGGTAATATTCCTAATCATGTTGCTAATAAGTAATGGCCTAGTAAATAGCCTGCAAAACAGGCTAGCACCTACCTTCCTGCACCTACCATTATGTGATTTATTTCCTGATTTACAGTATCCTAGCAACCATCATTCATGTTAGTCCTAATGGATCTAAAAATGATGCATTGGGAAGCCCCTAAGGGCCTCATGCCCCAAGGAAGGACATTTTCTCCTTGAAGGGCATGTCAATAGCCAAACAGATGAACAGGGATTAGAGTCACTTTCTTTGCTTTGAGATTGTGTTGCCCTTCCTGATCCTGCGTAGTCAGAGGGTTTGGAATCCAGTTTTAATCTAATTAGATGGCAGTGCTGCAAAGGAATCCTAATTCCACATGAATATTCAATAGCATAGTCGAAAAGCCTGAGGATGTCACTTGCTAAAGATGGCTTTAAAGCTAGCAAAAGTGGGCTCTGCCAACTGCCCTAAATTCCCACCTTATTTACTATTCATTGATTTGAGCTGACACAGAAAGGGAACTGTCAAAATGTTCCTTTAACCCAGGAATGGGAGGGTTAAAAGCAATTCTCAGCCATTGTCCTCTATTGTTAGACTAGTTATCAGCTCAACCACAATCTCTGTTAACAAGCAATGTCCTCTCATAGAGACTGCATCCATTTTGATATGAGAAAGGCAAGATTTAGGACTAGGAATGGGGCCTAAGAACTGGAGACAAGCCAGATGAGAGAAAATTAGAGAAGTTTTTCTATCTAAGGAATTGAGAATTAAGATTCTCCCCCTATCAGGGACCTTTCCAGATAGGTCCTATATGATGAGATAGACTACACATGAAGGAGTAAGGAGTACATTGCAAAGCCAAATGGTCCATTACTTTCACAATGTCAGGGAAGATATCTTGTCACTAAGGAAGACAGTGTTAAGTAATTTAGGCATCTTTCCATTCTGGCTCTGGACTCAGTTTTCCAACTCCATACTCTTTTCATCTCAGCCATAACTTATATCCAACCATCAGAGAGTAGCTCTGCTTCATGATTCTGAACTCTTACCTTCTTTATCACAGTCTCCTGTACTTCTGTGGCTCCCTACCCCTTAGTTCCTGCTGATCTCCTTTTGGCCTCATAATCACCTTCAAACACTTAATTATCCCACTTTTCCCAGCCCATTACTCCCCACTGTGGCTTGCCTCCATACTCACATAGGCTCTGTGGACAGTCTTCTTGATGTACTCACTAACACCCTGGAATCCCTTTGTCTCCATACAGTCTTGCCTTGCCAATTTGAATCCTGGGTAAACTGCACCAGCCATTTTGTTTACTTCTGAAGTGCTCTGTGTTTCTAAGGAATGTCATAGAACCATGATGATTTAGTTCCTTATAGCCATGCTAGATAATTGCAGCTGGGCTTTCTTGGCTTCCCACCTATGCTGCTTTTCATCAAGTGCTGGCTCTCTTTCATTCATTCAACAAACATTTGTTAGGCATTTTTTATGTCTCAGGTGCAGTCTCAAGCACTCAGGATACAGTGATGATCAAGACTGGCAAGGTCTCTTCCCTCATGGAGTTTATCACTTAGTGAAGGAAGGTGGAAAATAAACTTGTTTTTAAAAAAAGTAATTTCATATTGGGATAAGTTCCATGAGGAAGGGTAAGTGCAAACAACCTGAGATAAGAACAAACTCAGGATTTCAAAGAACAGAATGAAGTTCAGTGTAGGTGGATGTCAAAAGGAGAGGAAGAGTGATAGAATGTAAGGTCACAGAGATTAGAAAGTGACTATTAAAAACACTTAGAATTTCATTCCATTTTCAGTGGGGAGCCATAGAAGAGTTTTAAGCAGAGGAGTCACAATATCTGATTGATTTATGCATTAAATGGATCACTTTGGCTGTTGGATGTGAGACAAGAATGGAAACAAAGAGATCAGTTAGGTGGCTGAGAAAAGGTCCAGATAAGGGATGATATTGGCTTAGACCAAGGTTGCGGCAATAGAAATTGTCAAGTGTTTGGATTCCATTGTGGAAGTGCAAAGTATAGTGACTAACTGTTACTTTATAAATAATATTTAAATTATCATTAGCTTCATCTAAAGGAGAGAAAGTATGCTTTCCCTTCTGTCCACTTCTACTCAGTTTGGTTTAAGCCCTTGTGCAATTTTTTTTAAAAAGAAAATAAAGTAATGCCATAGCATCACTTCTCTCTTTAGTGTCATCTTCCTGTCCCTTTCCTGGGCCTACTCTCCCTCAAAGCTCTGCATACATTTCTCACTGCTCCCTACCACCATCCAAACTACCTACATCTTGCCTTCTCTGTCCACAGAAGTGACAGTAAGGTGAGACTCTTAGTGACTACAAAAAG
This sequence comes from Choloepus didactylus, assembly GCF_015220235.1. Lineage (NCBI taxonomy): Eukaryota > Metazoa > Chordata > Mammalia > Pilosa > Megalonychidae > Choloepus > Choloepus didactylus. The sequence goes on along the minus strand of NC_051334.1, from coordinate 157,911,782 downwards.
TTGTAGAGAGAGAAATCAATGAACAGGGTTAAAGGTTGAGAGCTTCTCTGGAATCCTTCATGGCACACCACATAAGGAGCCACTTTTCTTTAAACACAGGAGTGATCTTGGTGGCTACTGTCTGGGGTATGTTTCCAAGGAAGTCTTTTTAACTATTCATTTATAGCAAGATATAGAAATGCCAGACTTCTTGAAAAACACAGGTTTTCAAAAGAGCTAACAGACCACATCATGTTATTTCAGATTTTTTGAGCACTGGAAAGGTTTTTAAGGGGAATAGAAAATTGATCCTTATCTGTGCATTTCCTCTGGACTTATAAAATCTCTTATTTGGCAAGCTCAAAGCAGTGCCAGTGTTAATGTGCATTACCTTGTTAATCTCAACATCACAGCTGTGAAGCTACATCAGTAGTCAGAGTTCTCATTTTCCAGACCAATCAATCAACACAGATATTTTTTAATGCATGCAATAGTATAAGGAGCCATGGTCTAGGTTTTGGCCTAAGTTATAAAAGTTTGAGTCATGCCACCTGTATCAGAGATACAAGCTAAGTGTATAGGGAACAATTTGAGGCTAAAGTGGCAATTAATCATGTACTAATCTGGATCATATAAACTCTAATTTTAGCATGAGTTCTGAGATAGAAGTATCAATTTTGATTTGATGTTGGACTTTAGACTGTTAGACCTGGGAAAGAACTAAGAGTCTCATCTACTTATTTCATAAATGAGACCCAGAGAGATTAATTAAACTAGTCATGGTCACAGAAATGTCAGTCCTAGAGTCAGGACAAGGACCCAGGTGGTCCTTGACTTCCAGCCTAGTGTTCTTTATGTTCCAACAAACTTCCACATCAGTCATGTTGTCAGAATTCTGCTCCATTGTTGCATTTTATTGACCATTTGTCTGTGATGATAGTAATGTAAGGGGAATACCTGCAGTTTCTTAAGCCATTTAAGCACCTCTCCAGGAATGACTTCATTATGACTATCCTAAATCTAGGTTCCAATGCTGCGTGACACAGGTCTCCAACATACATATTCAGTTGCTCTCAGCATCCATCAGTAATCTCAGGTTCTGCTCTATGCTCACATAAATAATCAGAAAGGGATTGACAGCAACATTTGTGGGTAACACTGAGCTGGATTGGTGAAGACTTTTTCCTTGTTTGTGAGGAAAGCTTAGTTTAATGGGGAAGAGACACACATGCTATTCATGATGGAATCTTACTATAATAGAGACACAATTCCTGATCTCAGAAGGATCCTAGATTGATTTATGAGAAAGGAAAAACTGAGAGCATAAGCATGCATATGTACACATACACACACACACATCCATATGTCACAGTTACATACACATGCACCAAATTTTCACATATCCACCACAAAGAACTTCAATGAGTAAATCCATGAGATGGGTTTTTAAAATTTCTTTTAAAAGTTTTACATGTTTAATGTAAGTAATCCCATATACCCTGGCTATATGAGGAATTTAGCTGCACTTGAGTTTCTCTGACATAATGCAGGATGTACTGAAATTCAAGTATTATTGTCATTTGATGTGGATCTTGATAATTTTGATGAAGACAGAGCATTTTACTTAAAACAAATGTTCAGCTGACAGTTGAGGTGCAAATTGATTCTTATTCTTGACTTTCCTCTGTATAGATTCTATTATTTAGTGTTTAACTTCAACACAAGGATAAGATTATAGCTGATGGAGAAAGAAACTGGTCTTTATTGAATTACTGCTATATACCATACACCTTACAGAAATTATCCTTATAGCAACCCTATGAGATATGTGTTATCCCAATATTAAAAATGAGATAACTGAGACTGAGATGGGACTTGAAGTCAGATCTGTCTTGACACTTAATTCCATGCTCCTACCACACCACAATAGATAGCTGCTTCAAAATATTCTATTAAGGCTCTGACCATTGAGGGTGGATTGGGGTAGTGGAGCTTTCCAAAATCTTGAGCAAAAATTCCTAAACTGTTCAATTTTAAAACTTTTGATAGATGGAAAATATTTCAGATAATGAATAAGGTTTAAGGAGAGCAAAATATTTAAGCAAAGCCAGAATTCATTTCTAATTAACTTAGCTCCTTAGATATTTCTGATCAAACTATAGAAATTCTGCCTCATTAGTATTCATCAGAGAATAATTATTTTGCTGGATTTAAACCCCATTTGGTGAAGCACAGTTTGGAAACAGATAAGAGTAAATAGATATAGAACAATAACTGATATGAACTAAGATTCAGAGAAATTTCCAACTGGTTTCAGGTAATGAGGGTCCTAGATGAACTTTGAACATGTTGTTTGAAAGGCAAGTGCAGAGGTAGGTGATTAGGAAGCTGAAGAAATCAGTACCTCCACCAGAACAATGATTAAATAGACAGGAACTCTATGAATCAATTATTTCAATCCAGGGAAGAGCAGGAGGAAGAGACTAGTAAATTGTGGTAAATAGCACTGAATTGCACTTTGCATGGTGGCAACCAACACTCATCCCTCAAGCACACAGCAGGCACAGATTGCTGGTGTCAGAGTGGGGCATAAAAACACAGTTTTCCAATATCCAGGGGTATATTGCCTGAGTACTGATCACTGATTTTGATTAGCTACTTCACATCTCTAGGGGCCTGGCTCCAAGTGTGGCCTTTGTTCCAACCTACCTCAGACAAAGGCAACTGAGGATACTTAAAGGCTGTATGCCTCTTCAGAGCTGCAGAGGGCAGTTGAAGGGCTGTATTTACTGGACAGATGCCAAGACAAGGAAGCACAGCTTTGAGGAGCTGTGGGGGAAGCTCCTGCTGTCCTTCTTGGTCTTTCTCTCAACATCTTCCCAGGGCAATTTGGATCCAACCAGCTCTTCATTTTTGGGACCCTGGCTCTGTTTCCACTGGGAAAGACTGATTTGGCAAACTCCTCTCCAGTGTGCCCACCCTCCCAGAATTCTTGTAAACAAGGAAACTCTTAAGGCCATTAACAAGTGCAAGACCAGAAGATGCAGACACAGAAAGACAGGGTGGACTCTGCAATTTGCATTTTCCTTGAGCTGACCTTCCTGATAAGAGGGCTAAATTCTGAAGGAGAGCACACACCAGCACAAATCCAATATTGGCAAAGCCTGGGAAAGGTGTTTTTGCTTAGTTATGCTTGGTTATGTTAGTTCCTGACACTCAAGAAAATCTCTGTCATATCATTACTGGATAGACTCAAGGGAATAAATGCTAGAGTTAACATTTTAAAATATTAAAACACACACTGCGAGAGAAACTAAGATGACAGCTAGGAGAGACAGGGCAAAAAACATCTCCATGAAAAATACTAGATAGAGGCCAGAAAGGGACACAGAACACCAGTTCCAGCAATGCACAAGCTGGAAAAGGTCTGCTAAATCCATAGGGACTGTGCACTTGGTGAAAGCAGGAATCTGCATTCTGAAATGAGTAAGTTGACTGAAGGTCTGGCAGCCATGCTGCAGTGTGGGGAAAATGTGGGTTGGCATTTGGAGGTGGACTAGCTCTTTTTTAAAAAAAAAAAAAAAAACAAAAGCAGCTGCAGATGCAGCAGCAAGAAACACACAGTGAAGCATGGCAGGAAAGGGCTGTGTGAACACCTCAATACCTGGCATGAAAGATAGCCTTCCACACACCCACTGCTAGTTGTCTTGGAGTGAGGAGGGCAGAGGAGAGCCAAAAGGGGAAAAAAAACCACACCCCTTGCAGTCATCTTCCCAGCAGGCTGGGAATGCTCCTGCCCAGCAATGGAGCCACAGCCCAGAGCCATGCGAAGGGTTCCAGTGTGATGGGAAGTGTTTCTGGCAACACCATGCACATGCCACAATATCAGGCATGGACAATAGCCTTTCACACACCCACAGCTAATTGTCCAAGAGCTGGAAAGGTGGAGCTGTGTGAAAAGGAGGAAATTAACATGCTACATTCAGCCATCTTTACAGCAGTCTGGGAAAACCCCTGCATGGCCCGGTGGCCCAGGGCTTCCCTTGAGGGATGGCACACACTTGTGATGTAGCACAGCCTCCCATCAGCAAAGGCCCTAGAAGGGCATGGCTGGGAAGAGGAACCCACCCAGAAAACCCAGGGACCCTATTCCAATACCAAGTACTTCTGGGTCAGTGGCAGAGGCAATCTGTGGCGAGACTAAAATTTGAAAAGAACCCAACAATTTATTTGCAGAAATAGAAAAACCAATAACCAAATTTATTTGGAAGGGCAAGGTGCCCTGAATAGCCAAAAACATCTTGAGAAAGAGGAACAGAGTGGAAGGTCTCACACTGCCTGACTTTGAAGCATATTACAAAGCTACAGTGCTCAAAACAGCATGGTACTGGCATAAGGACAGAGATACCGACCAGTGAAATCAAATTGAATGTTCAGAAATAGACTCTAGCATCTATGGACAATTGATCTTTGATAAGGCAATCAAGCCAAATCAACTGGGACAGAGCAGCCTCTTCAATAAATGGTGTTTGGAGAACTGGATATCCAATTCCAAAAGAATGAAAGAATACTCCTACCTCACACCTTACACAAAAATTAACTCTAATTGGATCAAAGACCTAGACATAAGCACTAAGACCATAAGACTCTTAGAAGAAAATATAGGGCGCTACCTTAAAGATCTTGTCATAAGAGGTGGTTTCCTAGACCTTACACACAAAGTGCGAGCAACCAAAGAACAAATAGACAAATGGGATCTCCTCAAAATCAAACACTTTTGTACATCAAAGGACTTGTTAGAAAAGTAAAAAGGCAGCCTACACAATGGGGGACAATATTTGGAAACCACATATCAGATAAGGGTTTAATATCCTGAGTATATAAAGCAATCCTACAGCTCAACAACAGAAAGACAAACAACCCAATTAAAAAATGGTCAAAAGACATGGACAGACACTTTTCCAAAGAGGAAATACAATTGGCTCAAAAACATATGAAAAAATGCTCAACTTCACTGGCTACTAGGGAAATGCAAATCAAAACCACAGTGAGATACCAACTCACACCTACCAGAATAGCCATTATCTAAAAAACAGAAAATGACAAGTGCTGGAGAGGATGTGGAGAAAGAGGCACACTTATTCATTGCTCATGGGAGTGTAGAATGGTGCAACCACTCTGGAAGACAGTGTGGATGTTACTCAGGAAACTAAGTGTAGATTTGCCGTATGACCCAGCTATTCCATTGCTAGGTGTATACTCAAAGGAACTGAAAGCTGAGACACAAATGGACATTTGTAAACCAATGTTTATTGCAGCATTATCCTTGATTGCCAAGAGATGGAGGCAGCCCAAATGTCCATCAATGGATGAATGGATAAACAAGCTGTGGTATATACACATGATGGAATATTATGTAGTTGTAAGACAGAAAAAAGACATGGAACATATAATAACGTGGATGAACCTTGAGCACAGTATGTTGAGTGAAGTTAGCCAGAAGCAAAAGGACAAATACTGTATGGTCTCACTAATATGAAATAACACTAATGAGCAAACTTTGAGAGTTAAAATCTGGTAACACAGGCTACCAGGAGACAGAAAGAGGGTAGAGATCAGGCATTTGATGCTGAAGGACTACAGAAATGTTCAGCAGGATTGATTGTATAGATCCAGAAATAGATAGCATAATACAGTGTCATGGTAGCACAATATTGTAAGAACATGGAACAAAGATGTCTGTGAGTAAAGCTGAAAGAGGTGGGATAGGGGAATGTACGACACCAAAGGTAAAGATAGATGATGAAGACTGGAACTTTTATAACTTGGCAAAAACTGAAGTGGCCAATGACTGTTGCTAAATGTACAAATATAAAAATGTTCTCACATGTGGGAGAACAAATGAATGTCAACCATGCAGAGTGTTGAAAAAGGGATGGTATTTGGGGAAGAATATAAACAAACTGGAGTCTATGGTCAACAGTAACATTTCAATAGGCTTCCATTAAATGTAACAAAGGCAATGTACCAAAGTTGGATGTGTATGAGAGGGGAATAAGGGGGAGGGATATGGGATTCTTGGCATTGGTGTTGTTTTTTGTCTCTACTATTATATTGTATTATATAGCATTTTTATTTTTCTGTTTATTATTCACCAAAAAAACACACTTTTTCAAAATAATCAATATGTTCAAGTGCTGACTGTGGTGATAAATGTACAACTATGTGCTGATGCCATGAACAACTGATTGTACACTGTGGATGGCTGTATGTTATGTGAATATACCTCTATAAGACTGTAGGAAAAAATATAAATAGAGGTAAAAATGCTGGAGAAGACATGGAGAGAGGGATGTGCCTGTTTACTGTTGATGAGGAGGCAGAATGGTGTAACCTTTCTGGAGGTCACTGTGGTGGCTTCACAGGAAGCTATGTATGTGGGGCCATAAGGTCCTGCAACCTCATTGTGGGGTGTGCATTTGGAAGATCCGAGGACAGAGACATGAATGGACACTTGCACACTGGTGTTTGTGGGGGCAGCAGTCATGATTCGCAATGGGTGGAGGTGGCCTAAGGGTACACTGACTGAGGAACAGAATGGTGAACTGTGGTGTATGCATACAATGGAATATTGAGCAACTGTGTGAAGGAGTGAAGCTGTGAGATACACAACAAGGTGTGTGGATCCTGTAGACAGCATGTTGAGTGAAGTACACCAGAAACAAAGGCAAACACTGTAATGCCTCACCAGTATGGACTAACTACAATGTGTAAACTCAGAATTGAATCTTAGAGCACAACCTAACAGGGAAATGATTGTTGTAATGGTCCTTGGATTGTGGGGCTCTCGCAGCAGTCAACTCTATTCCTGAGATGTAATGGCTATCTCCAAACTGTGAGATGTTGATCTCTTAATATATAACCTAATTGGTCTCTGGAACATTGGGTGTCTGTGTTGTACCTGAGGCTCGGAGCTAAAGCTCAGCAGATATGAATATCAGTATTAATGCCTACAGCAACTGTTAAAAAAAAAAGAGCTGAAATAGAGCCTTGACTTCAATTAGAGATATGAATGAAGCAGATTGGGTTAGGACTAGAACAAGTCGGGCCGGGGGATGGAGGTTGAAACTGAGTGTGTTCAAGCTTCAGCTTCCGCGTGAGACCAAGGGAAGAGATGTTTGTTTGGTTTAGGATCTATATTTTCTAAACAATATAACTTCTACAGTTTGTTCAAACACTATGATTACATGGAACTTTGAATAGGAAGTGAGCTATGGTGGGTCTGTATAGATTAGAATGAAATAGCAACACATCCTAAAGTAATTTGGGTGGAGAATAAAAATACATCTTTGGGGGCCCCATGAAGAGCTGGGGGAGAATGCAGAGGTGTAGGGTTTCCTCATCTGGATTGTTGCTGATGCTCTCCCAAACATTGGGGACTGATGGCTTGATGTGCTGAGCCTTCTGTCTTGAGGCTTGCCCCTATGAAGCTTGTTGCTCCAAGGAGAGGCTTAACCTGCTTATAATTGTGCCTAAGAGTCTCTCCCTGAGTGCCTCTTTGTTGCTCAGATGTGGCCCTCTCTCTCTAACTAAGCCACCTGTATAGGGCCTGACTCCCGGGTGTATAAATCTCTCTGGCAACACAGGATATGACTCCTGGGGATGAATCTGGACCTGGCATTGTGGGATTGAGAACATCTTCTTGACCAAAAGGGGGATGTGAAATGAAACAAAATAAGGCTTCAGTGACTGAGAGATTTCAAATGGAGTTGAGAGGTCACTCTGGTCGATATTCTTATGCACTATATAGATAACACTTTTTAGGTTTTAATATATTGGAATAGCTGGAAATAAATACCTGAAACTATCAAACTCCAACCCAGTAGCCTTGACTCTTGAGGACGATTGTATAGCAATGTAGCTTACAGAGGGCGATGGTGTGATTGTGAAATCCCTGTGGATTGCACTCCCTTTGTCCAGTGTATGGATGGATAAGTAGAAAAATGGTGATAAAACCTAAATGAAAAATAGGATGGGATGGGGGGGTGATTTGTGTGTTCTTTTTTTATTTTTATTTTTTATACCGATTCTGATTCTTTCTGGTGTAAGGAGGGTGTTCAGGGATGGATTGGGGTGATGAATGCACAACTGTAGTATGGTGCTATGAACAGTTGATTGTGCACCATGGATGATTATGTGGTGTGTGAATATATCTCAATGAAACTGAATTTTAAAAAAATTAAACAGAAGAAGTAAAGTTTTCACTGTTTGCTGAAGACATGATTGTATATCCAGAATGTCCACTTTAGCTACAGAGCTAATAAATGAATTCAGCAAAGAGGTGCGGCATAAGATCAACACCCCCAAATAAGTAATGTTTCTGTAAACTAGCAATAAACACTCAGAAGAAGAAATCAAGAAAAATTCCATTTATAATAGCAACTAAAAGAATCAAATATCTAGGAAATCTAACAAAGGATGTAAGGATTTGTAAAGAAAACTACAAAACATTGCTAAAAGAAATCAAAGAAGATCTAAATAAATGGAAGGATATTCCATGTTCATGGATTGAAAGAATAAATATTTTTAAGATGTTAATTCTATCCAAAGCAATTTACACATTGAACACAATACCAAACAGTATTCCAAAACCTTCTTTTCAGAAATGGAAAAGCCAATCATCAAATTTATATGGAAGTGTAAGGGGCCCCAAATATCTAAAGCCATCTTGAAAATGAAGATTGAAGTTGGAGGAATCACAATTTCTGATCTTAAAACTTATTAAAATTCCACAGTAATCAAAACAGCATGGTACTAGCACAAGGAGAGACATATAGACCAATGGAATTGAATTGAGAGTTCACATTTATGGCCAACTGAATTTTGAAAAAGAAGTAAAGAGCATTCCTTTGGGAAAGAATAGCCTCTTCAACAAATGGTGCTGAGAAAGCTGGATCTCTATTTGAAAAAAAAAAAAAAGAGGAATGCTACCTCACACCTTATACAAAAATCAACTCAAAATGGATCAAAGACCTAAATATATGACCAGAACTACCAAATACTAGATACTCTCCCTCCACAGAAGTCTATGGTGTGCACGGGTGAGAGGCAGTGATGGATGAGGGCATCACGGAAGCACCAGGAGTCCCCTCCGACACCCCAGCATCTCATGGGTGCACGGTGGGCAGAGAGCAGGGAATGTTTAGCAGGAGGGTGAGATGCACTACCCCACAGTCTGAGAGTAATTCACTTGGAGGGAGGCCTAGGAATCACCTGACCCATGGTGCCCTAAAGCAGACTCCCTCTCAAAATGCACAGAGCCAAAACTGCATTCCCAGGGTTGGCAGTCCCCAGCACATATGAATAACTGGTGAACTGATTTGATTTCTTCCTGGTTTGGACCCTGCCCAGTGCACAGAAGTTTAGAGAAAGCTGGATTGAGAGTGGAGGTGACCTAAAAGCATCATCTGCTGGGAAGACAGAGAAAGTGCACTCCAGTAAGCTGTGACTCTGACAAAAAATTATAAAACTTCAAATAATCCTGCATTTCCCCAAATAAACTTACCAAGATAAGCAAATGCCATGAAGCCAAGAGAAAATCAAAAGTTCATGAAGACCCAAGAAGATATGGACAAGGTAAACAACCAAATTAAAATGCCTGAAGAGACAAATAACATAGAGCAATTAAGAATCATTGTTGTCCCAGGAGGAGAGGAGAAGAGTAAAGGACTAGGAAGAGTATTTGAGCAGATAGTTGGTGAAAACTTCCCAAACCTTCTAAACAGCATAAATATGCAAATAAAAAATGCCCAACAAACTCCAAATAGAATAAAACCAAATAGACTCACTCTGAGACATATACTAAGCAGATTGTCAAATGCTGAAGAGGAGAAAGTCAAAGCAGCAAGAGAGAAGCAACTCACCACATATAAGGGCAACCACATAAGACTAAGTACTCACTACTCAGCAGTCACCATGGAGGTGAGAAGGCAGTGGTATGGCATATTTAAGATTCTGCAGAAGAAAACTTGCCAGCCAGGAATTATTTATCCAGCAAAGATCTCCTTCAAAGTTGAGGGAAAGTGTAAAACTTCCCAGACAAACAAATGCTGAGAGAATTTGATAACAAGAGACTTGTCCTGCAAGAAATACTAAAGAGAATTCTACTGACTGAGAAAGTATGAAAGGAGAGAGAGCTCTGGAGAAGGGCAGAGAACTGAAGAATATTAGCAAAGGTAACAAAGGAAATAAAAGAGAGTTGGGGGATAGATCTGACAATTAAAAAACAAAGGATAAGATAGTTGGTTCAAGACCTGACTTTGCAATAATAACTTTGAATGTGAATGGATTAAACTACCCAATGAAAATATACAGACTGGCTGAATGGATTGAAAACTATGATCCATCAATATGCTGTTTACAAGAAACTCATCTTAGGCCCCGTGACACAAAGAGATTGAAAGTGAAGGGATGAAAAAAAATCCCTTGCAAGCTGCAGCCAAAAGAAAGCAGGGTAGCAATACTAATATCAGACAAAATAGATTTTAAATGCAAAGACGTCATAAGAGACAAAGAAGGACAATATATGTTAATAAAAGGGACAATTCACCAAGAAGAAATAATAATCATAAATATTTATGCACCCAGTAAAGGTGCTCGGAAGTACATGAGACAAACATTGGCAAAACTGAAGGGGGCAATAGACATTTCTGCAATAATAGTGGCAGACTTCAATACACCACTCTCTTCTATAGATAGAACAACCAGACAAAGGACCAATAAGAAAATTGAGAACCTCAACAATGTGATAAATGAATGAGACTTAACAGACATTTATAGAGCATTACATCTTAAATTACCAGGAAATGCATTATTTTCTAGCACTCATGGAACATTCTCCAGGATAGACCATATGCAGGGGCACAAAACAAGCCTCAATAAATTTTAAAAAATTGAAATTATTAAAAGCACATACACTGACCACAATGGAATGCAACTAGAAATCAATAACCACCAAAGAACAAGAACATTCACAAATATGTGGAGGTTAAAAAACATATGCCTAAACAATCAGTGTGTCAAAGAAGAAATTGCAAGAGAAACCAGTAAATATCTAGAGATGAATGAAAATGAGAACATCACATATCAAAACCTATGGGGAGCAGCAAAGGTGGTGCTGAGGGGGAAATTTATATCTCAAAATGTATGCAGTGAAAAGGGAGAAAGAGCTAAAACTGAAAACCAAATTGAACAACTGAAGAAGCTAGAGAATGATCAGCAAAATAACTGTAAAGCAAATAGAAGAAAAGAAATAATAAGGATTAAAGCAGAAATAAATGATCTGGAGAACAAAAAAAAAAAAAAAATAGAGAGAATAAATAATACCAAAAGTTGTTTCTTAGAGAAGATCACAAGATTGAAAAACCATTAGCAAGACTGACAAAATCAAAAAGAGAGAAAACTGAAATAAACAAAATCAGAAATGAGAGGGGGGACATTACTATGGATCCCAAAGAAATTACAAAAAATCATGAGGATAATATGAACAACTGTATGCCAGCAAACTAGACAATTTAGAGGAAATGGATAATTTCCTGGAAACAAGAAAAACCTGGACTAACCTGAGAAGAAATAGGAGACCTCAGCAAACCAATCACATGTAAAGAGAGCCAATCAGTCATCATATGGCTTCCTACAAATAAAAGCCCAGGGCCAGATGGCTTCAAGGATGGTTCAACTTATGAAAATCAATTTATATAATACAAAACATTGTCAAATCAAAAGGGAAAAATCAAATGATCATCCCAATAGATGCTGAAAAAACATTTGACAAAATTCAGCATCCTTTTTTGATAGAAACACTTCAAATGTAGGAATTGAAGGAAAGTTCCTCAATAAGATAAAGGGCATATATGAAAAACCCAAGCCAGCATAGTACTCAACAGTGAGAGACTGAAAGCCTTCCCCCTAAGATCAGGAATGAGACAAGGATGCCCACTGTCACCACTATTATTCAACATTGTGCTAGAAGCTCTAGCCAGAGCAATCTGGCAAGCCAAAGAAATAAAACACATCCAAATTTGAAAGGAAGAAATAAAACTGCCATTATTTGCAGATGAAACGATCTTATATTTGGAAAATCCTAAGAAATTGATGACAAAGTTACTTGAGCTAATGAACAAATTCAGTAAAGTGGCAGGATACAACATTAATGCACAAAATTCAGTAACGTTCCTATGCACTAGAAATGACCTAACTGAAAAGAAACTAAAGAAAAAAATTCCATTCACAATAGCAACTTAAAAATCAAGTACTAGGAATAAACTGAATGAAGGATGTAAAATACCTCTACACAGAAAATTAGAAAACTTTATTAAAAGAAATCAAAGAGGACCAAAATAGGTGGAAAAATATTCTGTGTTTATGGATAGGAAGGCTAAACATTATTAAGATATCAATTCTACCCAAATTGATCTACAGATTCAACACAATTCCAATCAAAATTCCAACAACCTATTTTTCAGACTTCAAAAAGTTAGCTATCAAATTTAGTTTGAAGGGAAAGGGGCCCCGAATTTCCAAAAACATTCTAAACAAGAAGAACAAACTGGGAGGACTTATACTTTCTGACTTTAAAGCCTACTATAAAGTCACAGTGATCAAAACAGCATGGTACTGGTGCAAAGATAGACATAATAATCAATGGAATTTAATCAAGGGTTCAGAAATTGACCCCCAGATCTGTGGTTGACTGATTTTTTACAAGGACCCCAAATCCACTGAACTGGGACATAACAGTCTCTTCAACAAATGGTGTTCATAGGACTGGATATCCATATCCAAAGAATGAAAGAGGACCACTACCTCACACCCTATACAAAAATTTACTCAAAATGGATCAAAGACCTCAATATAAGAGACAGTACCATAAAACTTCTAGAAGATAATGTAAGGAAACATCTTCAAGACCTAGTAATAGGAGGTAGCTTCTTAGACCTTACACCCAAAGCACAAGCAATGAAAGAAAAAAATAGATAACTGGGACCTCCTCAAAATCAAAAGCTTCTGTACCTCAAAAAACTTTGTCAAAAAGGTGAAGAGGCAGCCAACTCAATGGGAGAAAATATTTGGAAACTATATATCTGATAAGAAAATGATACACTGCATATATCAAGAAATCCCACAACTCAGTGACAATAATTCAAACAGCCTAATTATAAAATGGGAAAAAAGGACATTTCTCTGAAGAGGAGATACAAATGGCTAAAAACACATGAAGAAATGTTCATCGTCACTAGCTATTAGGGAAATACAAATCAAAACCACAATGAGATATCATCTCACACCAATAAGAATGGCTGCCATTAAACAAATAGGAAACTACAAATGCTGGAGAGGATGTGGAGAAATTGGAACTCTTATTCATTGCTGGTGGGGATGTATAATGATACAGCCATTGTGGAAGACATTTTGGCAGTTCCTCAGAAAACTAGATATTGAGTTACCCTACAAACCAGCAATTTCACTCATTATACACCTACAATATCTGAAAGCAGTGACATGAACAGACATCTGCACACTGATGCTCATAGCAGCATTGTTCACAATTGCCAAGAGATTGGAAAAAACCCCAAGTGTCCTTCAACAGATGAGTGGATAAACAAAATGTGGTATATGATGGAATACTATGCATCAGTAAGAAGGAATGAGGTCCTGAAACATATGACAACATGGGTGGATCTTGAAGTCAGAATGCTGAGTAAAATGAGTCATACAAAAAAGGAAAGATACATTGTATGTTATCACTAATGTGAACTCCCTGAACAATTTAAAATCAGTGTCTTATAATGTAGCATATAGGGGAACTAGAGATAAACCAAGGCTAATGAAAGGGGAATGATTACCTAATATGAGCAAACATATTAATGAGGGTTTTTAATACCTTTTAATTAAAGGTATGAGAATGGACAGAAGTGATGATAGTTCATTAATGGGATTATAAGTATCACTGCCACATTAAAGGCAAACATGATTGAAAGGGGTTGTTTAAAGGTATGTTGCCCACAGATTAGCACTACAAATATAAATAAGTGCTTGCATGATCTACTTCTAAGGTATGACACTTGTACAAATAGTTAACAACTGAGTGGTATTTGGGAAAAACTACCTATTGCATATTACAGACTATATTTAATAGGAAAACCTTACCAGTACCACACTAATACTAAGGATAAATAACTAGGGTCTCGTAAGAGCTTTAGGGTGTTTTTAGTTATGATAATTGTTTAAAATTCAGAGTGTTGATGATTGTACAACTAAATGAAGATAATGTGAGACATTGTTTATCTTGGGCAGAATATATGTTATGTGAAATTAGGAGCCCCCCTACTTAATTAGTTAAGCCCTTGATCTTGAAGCTTGCTCTAGTGAAACCTATAGCTAAAATGGGGAGTCTAAGCTTACCTATACTTATGCCTAGGAGTCAACTCCAGAGAACTCCTTTTGTTGCTCTGATATGGCCTTTCTGTTTCTAAGACCAACTCTGCAAATAAATTCATTATCCTTCCCCCTATGTGGGACATGACTCCCAGGGGAGGAAATCTCCCTGGTGATGTGAACATGACTCCCAGGAATGATCCTGGCCCTGGCATCAAGGGATTGAGAATGCCTTTTTGACCAAAAGAGGGAAAAGAATGGTAACCAAATAAGGTTTCAGTGGCTAAGTGATTTCAAATAGAGTTGAGAGGCTATCATGTAGGTTACTCTTATGCAAGCTCCAGCTATATATTCCAAATGGCCATAGTATGCCAAGCCCTAATCAACAGTAGCCCTCAAAATACTAAAGAATACCTAGGTCTCTATCTGAGGCTCTATAAAAGTTTCACTCAGTAAGTTTACTTTTCAGAAACTTAAATCCCCCAGAATGTTCCTATGCCAGTGTAGTCCCAAAACCCAGAAGCAACAGCCTTTTCAAGAACATCAACCAGATGCACCCCCCTTCCCCATAATGTTGACACTCCTTTTCAATATGAACTAGTTAGGGTGGTCACTGCCCAAATAGTCCCTGAAGATTGAGAAACGGATCAAACGAGAGAGAGGAGTAGCAACTGACAGGATAGGATTTAACAAAGGATTACAAATACTGAATCTTTATTTTTTTTTATTCTCTAGTGTATTAGAACAACTAAAAGGAAATAACTGAAATGGTGGAACTGTAACCCATAACATTCTTTGAAAAATTGCTCTATAACCCCTTGTTATATCATACTTTGAAAGTTATCACATTTCTTTATATATGTTATACTTCACAATAAGGAAATAACTGAAATTGTAGAACTGTAGCCCATAACATTCTTTGAAATTTGCTTTCTATTTGTTAAATCATAATTTGAAAATTATCACTTTTCTGTATGTTTTATTTCACAATAAAAAATATAAAAAATGAATGAAGTTCTGATATATGCAATAATATGGATGAATCTTGAAGAAATAATGTTGAGTGAAATAAGCTAGATGCTAGAGGACAAAAATTCTATGATCTCACTGATATGAAATAATTATAATATACAAACTCACAGAATTAGAATCTAGAATCTAGTTTACCAGGAAAAGGGGTGATAATAGGAAATAGGGAGTTAATTAAATTGTACAGAATTTCAATTTCAGATGACAGAAAATTTTGGTAATGGATGGTGTTAATGGTAATAGAACAGTGTGAATGTAATTATCAACACTGAAGTATATATTTGAATGTGATTAAAAGCTAATTTTAGGGTGTATATATGTTACCAGTATAACTGCTTTAAAAACATCCATAGGACTGTACAATACTAACAGTGAACCCTAAGGTAAACTATGTACTATAGTAAATATTACAATTATAAAAATATTCTATGATTAATTGTGATAAATGTATCACACTAGTGTATGTTAATAATAGGATGGTATTTTTTTACGCCTGATTTTTTGGTAAGCCCACAACTTCTTTGATAAAATTATTTTAAAATAAAAGAACTTAAACAAACAAAGGCAAGGTAGGAGGAATATACCATACAGCTTTTGTGAAAAGCAGGTATAAGGTATTGACATATTTATTATGAATTCTCCTTTGGTAATACACTTTCTTGAGTGGTAGCTGGAGAGGTGTCAAATATCCTTGAAGAACACTTGCATTATAACATTTTAAATCCCTTCTACATAGTGACTTTTCTAGTAAACCCTCATTTGCTTGCCTTATTCTAGTAAACATCAAGTTCAAAGTTAACCTAGGGGCATTGGCTTCTGAGGGAACATGTTTTACTCATTTTTTCTCTGAGTGATTAGATAATATTATCAGTTGAAATTGTATAAGTTACAGAGATAGTAACCTAGCTAAGTTACATTACATTCCAATAAAATCTCAACTAAATTAAGTCCAATTAACTTGGACCCTTAGACAGAATGGTGATTTGTTGTCATTAATTGTCCCTTCCTGAAGAAAGAAATAATTATATAGAGATGTCTTATCAGGTATTTAGTGAAACAAAAATTCCTCCATAGGATGCCCTGGGCTTAATAAAATTGCAACCTAATGTCTTATATCTCCTGTGTCTTCATCTATATTCTTAAGTTCCTAGGTGGTAAATACTGAGGCTCACATTAATGACCCTTTAAGAGCCTCAGGCAACAAGGACTGCTTCACTGTTATCCTGTAGGCTCTAGTTTCTGAAGCACAGAGGTGAGATAAGATGGAAAGATTTTTTTTTTAAATAACAAAGGGAGAAATTACAAAGGACTTTCACAAAGAAGACAGGCTCTTGGAAGGTTTGAGCAGAGTATTGGAACTAAGAAGATAAAGTATAAAAAGAACTAACCAAAAGTTCTCTACTCAACTTACCCCCAACCAAAAAACTCATGTGAGGAAGCCAAGGCTGAAGTGACAGCTTGTGAGATAGCCTAAGGGTATTAGTTGACTGTATGGGCAAAACCAGTCAATGTCGATGTTGTAACCAAAAAGCTAATGTAATCCATGACTGCATTGTATGTTGTCCAGAAAATCACTTCTAAAACATGGTGTTTTGGGGGACATTTTAGAGAGAATTTGACAAACTGGGGTGTGATAAGCAAAAGTGTCCAAGATAGCAAATAATCTTCATAAGCAATGATTAAAGGAACTGAGGGTGTCAAACCTGTGTTGAGGGTAGTGGGCATAACAGCCCTTTCATATCTTATGAAGTACTAATATGAAGAATACAATAGATTTATTCTGTGTAGCTACAGAGGCTCTCACTAAGACCAATGGGCTTTACGTGTTCTATGAGCTGATTCTTGCACTCTGTACACAGTTGCATTAGATGACCTTGCTGATCCCTAAAGTTACAGCATTCAGGTTTCTGAAATGTATCCTGCTGAGTGTTAATCATTTCCTCACCCTCAGCCTCACCATACAGAATTAATTTGATGGGGAGAGAATAAAGTCACAAGTCAATTTGAGCTGTATTTCTTCACACCAAATATAGGAATTCTTGTACTTTCTCAGGTAACTATTTTGCTTGATTTTCATCTGTTTTATTTTCTCTATTTCTTTGTTCCTCTTTCCTTCTCCTCTAATTTGTAAATTACTTTTTGGAGATGCCCTTATTCAAACTCAGTGAGACCTAAATTATAATCCAGTTATACAGTACTAAGACCATCTACAGTGCTGTGGGCTGACTATGAAGACATAAATCTATGAACTATGGATTTCAAAAGTTAACTTCCCTCTTTTTCCTGTCAGAAACCTAAAGTTTAGGTCCTGGACGGTCATCCAAAGAAAGAATTTACTTTTGAGTAGATTTGTTAGATACCTGAGAAATACAACTACAATTCTGAATCTTGAGAAGGGAGTGGCTCAAGAGAAAGAGTATTACTTTGCAGTTTTTAAGGCAGTGGTGGCAGCAGCAGCAGTAGCAACAAATAGAGTCATTGCTTGGAGTAGATACAGTGACTGTGGCAAAAGATTGCTTGACAGAAAGGCAGCAGACCATCTCATAATCTCTATTATCACTGCCCTGCCATATCCAAAAGTACTTCAGGCAAATAGTGTCTCAACTTAATTGGTGGAAAAAATACATAGTCTCCCAAATAGGCCCATCTCACCAAGTACATGAAAAGATTCTCAATGTCATCAGGGAAATGAAAATTAAAACCATAGTGAGCTACCAGTACATGCCCATCAGAATAACTAAAATTAAATGGATTGACAACACCAAATATTGGTGAGTATATGAAGCAACTAAGACTCTTATTCACTGCTGGCAAGAGTATAAAATGTTACAACCACTTTGGAAAACTGTTTGGCAATTCCTAATAAAGTTGAATATACATCTCACCTGTAAGCTAGCATTTTGAACTCTAGGCATTTTCCCCAGAAGAAATGAAAGCATATACCTACAAAAATGACTTGTAAAAGAATGTTTATTGTGGCTTTTTTATAATACCCCAAAGATGGAAATAACCCAAATGTCTCTCAACAGAAGAATGGATAAACAAATTATTTTATATATATTTAATGGAATATTACTTAGCAAAGAAGAATGAATCACTGCTGCAGGCTACAATATAGATGAATCTCACATACACAATATTAAGTGAAAGAAACTAGACACAATAGAGAGCATAATGTATAAATCCATTTATATGAATTTCAAGAACAAACAAAAGTAATTGAAACAGTGGCCTTCTGGGCCAGAAGTGGTGATGAGGGATTGACTGGGAGGGGTGCAAGAGCTCTTTTCTTCTGAGACAATGGAAATATTCCATGTCTTGATTGGGGTGTTGATTACACAGGTATATATATTTGTCCAAATTCATAAAATTGCACCATTAAGATATGTGCATTTCTCTGCACATAAATTTTACCTCAATAATAATAAATTTTAAAAAAACAGGCCAATCTATAGGAAGAAAAACCTTTATTGTATAGTCAAAGCAAGAACCATGTGCTTGGTATAGAGATGCAGCTTCAAGACAAGTTCCTTAGGTAAGCCCCCTAACCAACCTCTCACCATATGGAAGCTCTAGAATTATGGCTGGGCTCCAGCACCCATGGAAATTAGCAGCTGAAAGGAGGATATGCTCTTCAGAGATAAAGAGATCCCTGGAGGGTCTGGACACTTGAAAAATATACCCAGTTACTAAAGAACAGAAGAAACCCTCAGAGTGAAAATACGAAGGGTAGGAGGAGATGAAATAACACCCAAAGACCTCCATGTGGCTTTTTCATGAAAGTCATTTATTAGAAAGAAAGAAAAAGTGTGACTTTAGATCTGTACATTTCTGGTTTATAAACTATGCCTTTTCACATATTCAAGCCATTGTCCCTCTCTGAGTTTCAGTTTTCTCATCTGTTAAATGGAGTTCCTACCATCTCCCCAAACCATCTCTCCCTATCTATAATGAGGATTATATATAATAGATATAAATCACTAGTTATGTGGGAAAAATATAGTTCAGTGGCTTGAACATAGGTAAATGGGAGGTAAAATTAACATTGCTCCACTCTTCGCTATTGTACTCAGAATAACCCCTATAATTTTACATGTTTCTGTTACTGATCATACTATGAGCACTCCATCCCCAAGGAAATCCTCCAATTTAACAATATATACCTATATTTCAGGGCTCAGAGACTGACTCTTCTGAACTCACAGAGCTGCTCTTCCCTGTTAGGCCTGGCAGATTTACCCCCAAGGACCTCTCTCTCCATGTGCCTAGGCCCAAAGATATTTGCTTTATAGATATCTTAGAGTAGTGAAAAGAAGTTGAACTTTGAAACTGGACAGACATTGGTTCAAATCCTGGCTCTCTAACTTGATAGATATGTGATTTGGGGAATGTAACAACTTCACTGTGGTTTGCTGTTCTCATTTATAAAATGAAGATAATAGTAGCTCACAAGATTAAATTATATTATGTATGGAAATAAAGCACCTAAAACAGCATCTGGGTCACAGTAGGTGACTACTAGGTGGGGTGGTACCTTTTATTATTAGGATTAAAAGTCCTAGCCTGGTCTATCTGTAGGGTGTACACAATTACTTATTATCTGTCTCCCTATTTCAACTTTATTCTCTATTGCCTGGTGCCCAGTTTGAACTAATCCCCGCATATGCACTCAATCTGTACTATGCTTGAGCCCTTTACCTAGTCTAGACTACTGACATGCCAAAGCTTGGATACTACAGCTGACCTGTTCATTCTTGTTTAAATTAACACCCCAAACTGTGATACATGCTTTTCCTCTTCATCAACCTGTATACCTGTTCTAGTTTGTTAATGCTGCCGGAATGCCAAGCAGCAGAAACGGATTGGCTTTTATAAAGGGGGTTTATTTGGTTGCACAGTTATAGTCTTAAGGCCATAAAGTGTCCAAGGTAATGCATCAACAATCGGATACCTTCACTGGAGGATGGCCAATGAAGTCTGGAAAACCTCTGTTAGCTGGGAAGGCACGTGGCTGGCGTCTGCTCCAAAGTTCTGGTTTCAAAATGTCTTTCTCCCAGGATGTTCCTCTCTAGGCTGCAGTTCCTCAAAAATGTTACTCTTAGTTGCTCTTGGGTTGTTTGTCCTCTCTTAGCTTCTCCAGAACAAGAGTCTGTTTTCAACGGTCATCTTCAAAATGTCTCTCATCTGCAGCTCCTGTGCTTTCTTCAAGTGTCTCTCTTGGCTGTAGCAACTTGCTCCTTCTGTCTGAGCTTATATACTGCTCCAGTAAACTCATCAAGGCCCATGCTAAATGGGCAGGGCCACACCTCCATGGAAATTATCCAATCAGAGTCATCACCCACAGTTGGGTGGGGCACATTTCCATGCAAACAACCTAATCCAAACGTTCCAACTTAATCCCCACTAATATGTCTGCCCCACAAGATTGCATCAAAGAATATGGCTTTTTCTGGGGGACATAATACATTCAAAACAGCACAATACTCTTGACCTTGCCCCTGGTACTCTGGCTGTAATCTCATGCCCGTTTGTCATGAACATAACAAGACCTATCTGTTATTTGACTCAGTGCCCTGACTTCTCTTAGCCTGCCTCATCCAAGTATCACTGTCGATCCAACACCAACATTGAATTGCTATTTACTATCTCCTGTGCCTTAGATTCCTAATTATTTCCTATTTTACTAAGAAGGAAAGGCCATGCCCTTATTCATTTGTTTGTTCTCTTTAGTGGCAAATAGGTGCTTAGTCAACATCCATTTTCAGATCACTACAGAAAAGACACTGCCAATGTTACTGAACTATCCAATGTGGTGGTCAATAGCCACATGTAGCTATTATTAATTAAAATTAAAAATTCACTTTCACAATTGCATTAGCCATATTTCATGTACTCACTAGCCACATATGGCCACTGGCTACTGTACTGGGTGGTGCATAGTAAGTCCTATATATGTGTCTGTCATTTTTGTTGTTTTGAAATGAGGGAAGGTGTTTTAGAAACTGGATTTTAGGGCAATGGTCCATTAGCAGGAGGAAAATGCAGTTTTTATAAATTATGGACAACAAGAAGCAGTGGTATACAATTCGATGATTATTTGAATACAAGTGGCCTATTTGAAGAAAGAGCCAAAAGTCAGACTGTATGTCTAACACTTGGGAATGTGTCTGGCTTTCCTGGGGAAGGAGGAAATGGAAATGTTACATTTCCATACTGAATTTCAAATCTGGGGAGGTCTCCCCATTTGGAATGGAACAAAACGAGAGTCAGAAATGGTCAGAAGGGAACATTTGGCTAGAAAATTAGACGGAAAAAATAATCTCTATAAAGATAGTTGCTGTAGCAGGTGTGGATCACTCACTGTAGGATATATTGTGAAAGCAAGCTGATTGTTAGTAAAGGAGGTGAGTTAGAGGTAGTCTTGGGTAATGATAAGTTTAAAGAAACACAAACAAAAATATATAAAGACATTAGAATCCTATCCTCTTCTTCCTTCCCCTTTCGGTGCTAGCACACTGCTCATAAAGATGAGAGGGCTTCATCATCATTTTGTGATGAGGGTCACTCAAAGACCTCAAAATCTGTCTGATCCAGAATTTTGATTCTGTATCATGGGAGAAAAATTTCTTTGTGTTTATTGGGTGCCCCCCAAAATTTGGCTAAGTAAAACCCAATCTGAAGCATTTTGAGGTCCAGCTTTTGTTGGCTGGGCTGGAAGACATTCTGGGTATGCATGCTATACTTCATCCCCTTCTCACCTTAAGACCATCTATCCTACCATTCCTTGTGCTCACCAGGAACTTCTCAGTCTAATTTAGCTCTGTACTTGTAGCTTCAACTAGCAATTAAGCAGGTTGCTAAAAATGCAGATGGACTGTCCCTATGAGGAAAGTCAAATAATATATCTGGGTACCCTGGTGTTGTCACAAGCAGTGTAAGATCCCTTGGTAAATACTTATTTCCCAACACACAAATATTTCTGGGGCAGGAGGCAAATTAATCCATTGACTTCATCCATTGACACTTCAGTATAGATGTTCAATGTCAAGAAGTGTGATGGGTCTAAGATTTTGTCCTACTTGTAAGCTAACAATTAAGCCTGCCACAGATTTATGGATGCTGGCAGAACAGACTTCTGTGTCAAAGACAAAGGACAGCTTATTATTCATAGCAGTAGCAATCATCAGATGCATAAATGCACAAATTCAGCATTTGTGCCAGTTCCCTGAGTTTCAGTTCCCACTGGATAACACAATGAGGGCCAGGTAAAACTTGCACTCACTATCTGGTGCATTACATAAGAGGAATGATAAGATGAGGGAACCCGAAACTTTTATAATGGGAAATCAGCATGTTTGCCCTTTTCTTTGAAGGGAGATACTATTTCTGTCTTCTTCTAAGGCTTTTCACTATACAAATATTCTTGAAAAGATAGTCCAGAACAAAGACAATTAGAACATCTGCTTTCATAGTATTCATAAACATGAGAAAGCCATGGAGAATTGGTTCACAGCTATTAGATACCAGCATCTTGGGAAGTGTGCAGTAGGACCCAGAATGGCTAGAGACTCAGGATTGGGTGTTTTGGCATAATTCAGGGCAAGGTATATGACATTAAAATGTGTTTTGATGGTTAATTTTATGTTTCAAACACTAATCTAAGTGTTGCTATGAAAGTACTTTGTAAAGATAGTTAACATTTGCAATTGACTTTAAGTAAAGGAGATTAACTTTGGTAAAGTGAGTGGGCCTCATGCAATCAGTTGGAGGCCTAAAGAACAAAAACTGAGGTTTTCCACAGATGAAGAAATTCTGCCATGAGACTGTAGAATGAAATCCTGCTTGAATTTCCATCCTATCAGTCTGCCCTGCAAATTACAGACTTGCAAGCCCCCACAATTGTGTGAACCAATTCCTTTAGATAGATAGA
The DNA here is from genome assembly GCF_015220235.1 of Choloepus didactylus. Lineage (NCBI taxonomy): Eukaryota > Metazoa > Chordata > Mammalia > Pilosa > Megalonychidae > Choloepus > Choloepus didactylus. The sequence goes on along the minus strand of NC_051334.1, from coordinate 157,888,408 downwards.
TAGATAGATAGATAGATAGATAGATAGATAGATGATAGATAGATAGATAGATAGATGATAGATAGACAGATAGATAAAGTGCTATTGGTTCTGATTCTCTGAAGAACTGACTGATACAATGCTACACGGCTACTGTCCTTCAGGTAGCTTCAAGAAGAGGTTAGGGGCAAAAGAAAATAATAGTAGGTGACACAATAAGTGGTGTCCAGACATCATGGAGGAATGAGGTAAGCATTTCACTTATTTGCTGAATTTTTACTCATTCCACAATATGCTGTGAATGGTGCCAGGTGCTAGGGGCATGGAGTTGCATAGCTGGGGAAAAAACCTATGTTATTGCACATTACAATAAAATGCTGTAAATGCTATGACAGATGGAAGCATAAGATGCTGTGGAAGCACAGAGGAAGGACATCTAATCCAGCCTGGTGAGTCAAGAAAGTCAACATTGAGCAATTAAAATGTAAACTGGATCTTTTTTTCATGTATAATCAGCATTTGGATTTTTAAACATAGTGTGCTCTTGGCTTAGTTTAATGTTTACAGTAGTTCATAAGCCCCACTACCTTTTTAAAAAAAAAAAATAAAAGTTTTATTCATACACCATGCAATCCATCCTGTTACAATCAATGGCTCTTGGTATAATTACAAGTAAACTGGATGTTAACAAAACTCAGACATAGTGAACAGTGTCTATAAAGTCATAGAAACAAGAGAGCAGTATGCATTTAGTGAAATATCAGTAAGTTGTTATGATTCAAGTGTAGAAGTTGGAAAGGAGGTTGTATAGAGGGAAAAGAGATGGTGCTACTTGGGTAATCATGGTAGCATGTAAACCATGTCACACCATGTTTACAATAGAGTTGGTAACCCAAAAAAATGTTGGTTAAATAAGTGAGCATTGGCTGGTTGCACTAGGGATTTGGGATTTCATACTGAAGGTGGTAAATTTATTAGTGGGGAGTTGGGGACAATGATTTTTAAACAGTTTTATTCATACAACATACAATCTATACAAAGTGTACAATCAATAGCTTTTTGTATAATCACAGAGTTGTGCATTTATCAATTTTGAGAACAATCTCATTGCTCCAAAAAGAAAATCCCCATACTCTTTATAACCTGCTTTTATTGAGACTTGGCATTGGTACAGAACCTTTCTTACAATTGATGAAAGAATATTACAAAATTACTGTTAACTATAGCCATAGTTTGCATTAGTCATAGCTTTTCCCATATACTACCCTATTATTAACAATACATAATAGTGGCATACATTTGTTCTAGATCGTGGAACAATATTCTTATATTTATACAATTAACCACAGTCATCTTCCACAATGAATGCACTATGTGATACGGTCCCATGTTTTATCCTCTAGCTTTCCTTCTAGTGACATACATGACCCTAAACTTCCCCTTTCAACCATAATCACACCCATAGTTCATGGCTGATAATTACACTCACAGTAATGTTCTCCCATCACCTCTATCCATTCCCAAACATTTACAATCTAATATTAAAAATTCTGTACAAATTAAATTCAGTTAACCATTCTCTACCCCCAGTCTATCTCCTGGTAAACCACACTCTAGATTTTAACTCCAAGAATTTGCTCATTATAATTACTTCATATTATTGAGACCACAAAATATGTGTCCTTTTGTGTTGACTTATTTCACTTAACATAATAACACTCAATTATAAGTATATACCACATTTTTTATCCATTCAAGTGATGGACACTTAGATTGTTTCCATCTTTTGGCAATTGTGAATAATGCCGATATGAATGTCGGTGTGCAAATGTCTGTTCACATCTCTGCTTACAGGACTTCTGGGCATGTACCTAGCAGTGAGATTGCCAGATCATATGGTAATTCTATACTTAGCTTCATAAGGAACTGCCAAACTGTCTTCCACAGTGGTTGCACAATTATCCATTCCTAACTGGAGTGAATGAGTGTTCCTATGTCCCCACATCCTCTCCAATACTTGGAGGTTTCTATTTTTTTTTATAGTGGCCATTCTATTAAGTGTGAACTGATATCTCATGGTTTTGGTTTATTTTCCCTAATATCTAGAGATGTCGAGCATGTTTTCATGTGCTCTTTAGCAATTTGTATTTCCTCTTTGGAAAAGTGTCTTTTCAAGTCTTTTGCCCATTTTTAAATTGAGTTGTTTGTCTTTTTATTGTTGAGTTGTAGGATTTCTTTATATATTCTGGATATTAAAACTTTATTGGATATGTGGTGTCATGGGTTTGTGTCTTTACACCTCAAAGCTGTGATCTCTGTTAGAAAAGGCCTGAGCCTTATCAGATTGTGATTCAGTCAGTTTGGGCTTCATGCAAACAACCTCCCATTGAAATAAGAGTATAGGGACAGACAATAGTTTAAAAGCAAACAGCACTCAAGACAAAAATTCAAATTTTAAAAGCAAACAGCACTCAAGACAAAAATTCAAATTCAACACATATTTACTAAAGGAGCACTTAAGGTAAAGGGAACAGGTTTACAATGTAAAAATAGGTAACTTACCAAGCCTGGGGACTTCTACCCGTCCCCAATGTGACTGGATATGAGATCAGAAGACTTCTCCAGTCTAAGTTAGAGTGTTTATAGAGGCTTTGATTTAGGATACATTCAATTAAATCATATTCTATCTTTATGTTTGAACCATGGGTGGTCAATCACTGGTGGTGAACAGCATGTGAGTCAAAAACAAAGGAGGGTATTCACAATATTATCAAAGATTCAAACTAAACCTTGAATGTTTGCAAAACTTGGCTGAAAATATTTCTTCTAATTAAGTTATAACTTCTGTAAAAGCAATATAACACAACTTTTACTTATAAAAAAACTAAAAATTGGAAGAGAAATTACTGTTACTTATATCTAAATTATTAGTATAGTTTTTTTTATCATTCTATAGTTTAGTCATTGCATCATATTATGTCCTTCACTTCCTACTTTTCTACTTGGGCCTGTTTAGCCTCTCTGTCAGTACAATCTTCTAATATAGGATGTGAAGGATATGAATCATCTGTCCCAGTTGTCATAGTAAGGCCTTTCCACTTTCTATCATTTGGAAATTGTACTTGAGTATTCTGGGGTAAAAGTTCTGTTAAATAGGCTTCTATATCAGAAGGCATATCTGGTTCTTCACTATCAGAACAGAAGGCATCAGGTGGTATATGAGCGCAGCAAGGCTCCACAGCTATCTGACCTTACATGAAGAGAAGTAGTCAATGTCTTCATTTTCATATTCCTCAGTAGAGATATTATCCTGCAACAGTGGTTTCCAAATACTTTGTACCATTAAGCAGGCTGCCTTTTCACTTTCTTGACAAAGTCCTTTGAAGCAGAAAAGTATTTAATTTTGAGGAGTTTCCAATTATCTATTTTGTCATTCACTGCTTGTGCTTAGGGTCTAAAGTCTAAGAAACTACCTCCTACCAGATGATCTTGTAGATGCTTCCCTACATTTTCTTCTAGTAGTTTTATGCTCCTAGCACTTATATTTAGGTCTTTGAACTATTTTAAGTTAATTTTATATAAGGTGTGAGATAGAGGTCCTCTTTCATTCTTTTGGGTAGGGATATCCAGTTTCCCAGCACCATTTGTTGAAGAGACTGCTCTGTCCCAGTTGAGTGGATTTGGCAACTGTGTCAAAAATAAATTGACCATAGATATGAGCATCTATTTCTGAACTGTCAATTCAATTTCATTGATCAATATATCTATCTTTATGTCAGTACCATGCTGTTTGAATTACTGTAGCTTTGTAATATGTTTTAATATCAGGAAGTGTGAGTCCCCCAACTTCGCTCTTCTTTATCTAAATGCTTGCCTATTTGGAGCCACTAAAAGTTTCAAATATATTTGATGATTGGATTTTCCATTATGCAAAGTAGGCTGTTGGAATTTTTATTGGGATTGCATTGAATTGCTAGATAAATTTGGGTAGTATTAACATCTTAACTATATGTTGTCTTCCAATTCATGAATACAGAATATCCTTCCATTTATTTAGGTCTTCTTTGATTACTTTTATCAATATTTTGTAGTTTTCTGTGTATACATCCTATACATCTTTGGTTAAATTTATACCAAGATATTCAATTCTTTTTGTTGCTATTGAAAATGGAATTTTTACCTTGATTCCTTCCTCAGATTGTTAATTACTAGTGAATAGAAACACTACTGATTTTTGCATATTAATCTTGTATCCCAACACTTTGTGGACATCATTTATCAGCTCTAGGAGCTTTGTTGTAGATTTTTAGGATTATTCTACATATAGGATTATGTCATCTGCAAAGAGTAAAAGTTTTACTTCCTACTTTCCATTTTGGATGCCTTTTATTTCTTTCTCTTGCCTAATTGCTCTGGCTGGAACTTGTAGAAAAATGTTGAATAACAATGGTGACAGTGAGCATCCTTGTTTTGTTCTAGATCTTAGAGGGAAAGCTTTAAATCATTCACTATTGAGATGATGTTAGGTGTGGGTATTTCATATATGTGTTTTATCATGTAGAGGAAGTATTTCTGATGCTCTTTACTGTTTTTTTATTCTCAGTTTCATTTATCTCTGCTATAATCTTTTTATTTCTTTTCTTCTGCTTGCTTTGGGTTCAGTTTGCTGTTCTTTTCCTATTTCCTCCTGGTATGTAATTATGTCTTCAATTTTAGCTCTTTCTTGATTTTTAACATTGGCATTAAGGGCAATAAATTTTCCTCTGAGCACTGCTTTCACTGCATCCCATACATTTTGATATGTTGTATCTTGTTTTCATTTATATTGAGAAATTTACTGTTTCCTCTCATAATTTCTTCTTTGACCCACTGATTGTTTAACCTCCACATGTAAGTGAATTTTCCTGTTCTCTGCCTGTTATTGATTTCCAACTTCATTCCATTGTGATCAGAGAAAGTGCTTTGTATTTCAATCTTTTTAAATGAGACCTGCTTTGTGGCCCAACATGTGGTCTATCCTGGAGAATTATCCATGACCTCTTAAGAAGAATGTATATCTTGCTATTTTGGGATTCAATGTTCTATAAATTCCTGTTAGGTCTAGCTCATTTATCATATTATTCCTTATTGATTCTCTTCTAGATGTTCTATCTATTGATGAGAGTGGTGCATTGAAATCTCCAACTATTAGTGTAGATACATTTATTTCTCCTTTCAGCTTTGCTAGTATTTACCTGATGTAGTTTGGGGACCCCTGGTTAGGTGCATAAATATTTATGATTGCTGTTTCTTCTTGGTTGATTTCCCATTTTACTAATATGTAGTATCCATCTTTGTCTTTTTTTAACAGTTTTGCACATAAAATCTTTTTTGTGTGGTATTAGTATAGCTACCCCAGATCTTTTCTGGTTACTTTTCACATGGAATATCTTTTTACAACTTTTCATTTTCAACTTGGGTCCTTAGGATTAAGGAGAATCTATTTAACTTGCATATAGATGGATTATATTTGTCTTGTCTATTCTGCCAATCTGTGTCTTTTGGTAGAGGATTTCAGTCCATTAACATTCAATGTTATTGCTGTAAAGGCCATACATCAACCATTTTATCATTTGGATTTTATTTGTCATATATGATTTTTCCACTTTTTTTTTATCCTTTTAGTTAGCCTTACTGATATTCTTAATTTCTAAACACTACTCCAAGCCTTTTTCTCTTGTCTTTTCCTATCAGCCTATAGTACTCCCTTTAGTATTTCTTGTAGGGCTTATCTCTTGTTAATGAACTCTCTCATTCTGTTTAGCTGTGAATTTTTTCTCATTTTTGAAAGACAATTTTGCCCGATATGGGATTCTTGGTGGGCAGTTTGTTTCTTCTAATACCTTAAAGATATCACACCATTGTCTTCTTCCCTCCATGGTTTCTGATGGGAAACAGGGACTTAGTCTTATTGAGCACCACTTGTATGTGATGAATCACTTTTCTCTTGCTGCTTCCATAATCCTCTCTTTATCTTTGGTATTTGACAGTCTGATTAGTAAATGTCTTAAGTAGGTGTATTTAGATTTATTCTGTTTGGGGTACATTGCACTTCTGGGACCTGCATGTTGATGTCCTTCATAAGAGTTTGGAAATTTTTGTCATTATTTTCTCAAATATTCTTTCTGCCCCTATTCCCCTCTCTTCTCCTTCTGCAGAAGACACATATATTCATGTTCTTCATGCTGCCATTCATTCCTAGAGACCCTGTTCAAAATTTTCCATTCTTTTCCTATCTTTTTTTTCATGTGTAAGATTTTGAATGTCTTACACTCTAGTTCTCTGATCATTTCTTCTGACTCTTCAAATCAGTTGCTGTTGGTATAATCACATAGTTATGCTTTCACCACCACAAAGTGAGAACATTCTCATTTCTTCCAAAAAACCTCATTCTTCTTATATACTCTATTATTGACATTTAGCTTTAGTATAGTGTCTTCATTACAATTAATGAAAGAATATTACAATGTTACTGTTAATTACAGACATTAGCTTTCATTAATTGTATTTTTCCCATACATTACCCTATTATTAACACCTTGTAATAGTGGCATACATTTAGTCTAGTTCATGTAAGAACTTTCTTATTCTTCCATGATTAACCAAAGTCATCCTCCACTATAGGTTTTGCTGATATACAGTCCCAGGTTTTGTCCTCTCACTTTCCTGCTGGTGACATACATAGCCCTAGCCTTCCTCTTTCAGCCATACTTACAATCAGGATTGTTAATAACACTTAGAGTATGGTGCTACCATCATACAATGTTGTGCTATCAGTTTCCAAACATTTACAATCAACCTTTTTAAACATTCTGTACTCATTAAGCATCGTGTGCCCAATATCTACCCTCTTTCTATCTCCTGATAACCTATGCACTCAAATTTAACTTCCACAGGGTGCTCATTTTAATTAGCTCATGTTTGTGAGACCATACAATATTTGGCATTTTCTGGCTTGTTTTGCAAAACACAGTGTCTTCAAGGTTCATCCACATTGTTGCATGCATCATGACTTCATTTCTTCATACAGCTGCATGATATTCTATCATATGTATATACCACAGTTTGTTTATCCACTCATCAATGGATGGACATTGGGCTGTTTCCATCTATTGACTATCATGAATAATGTCATTATAAACATCAGAGTGCAAATGTCTATTTGTGTCCCTGCTTTCAGTTTCTCTGAGTGTATACCTAATAATGAGATTGCCATATCATACTGGAATTATATACTTAGCTTCCAAGGGAAGCACCAAACTACCTTGCTGAGCAGCTGCACCATTCAGCATTCTCACCAAAAAGTGAATAAGTGCACCTATTTATCCACATCCTCTCTAGCACTTGTAGTTTTCTGATTTTTTGATAATAGCTATTCTAGTAGGAGTGAAATGGTATCTTATTGTGGTTTTGATTTGCATTTCACTAATAGCTAGTGAAGTTGTGCATCTTTTCATAGAATTTTTAGCCATTTATATTTCCTCTGGAAAAATGTCTATCCATGTTTTTGGCTGTTCTTTAATTGGGTGTTTGCCTTATGGTTTTTGAGTTATAGGATTTTAAAAATATATTCTGGATATTAAACCCTTATTAGATATGTGTTTCTAAATATATTCTCCCATTGAGTTGGCTGCCTTTTTACTTTCTTGACAAAGTCCTTGATGTGCAAAAGTATTCAATTTGGGGGAGATCCCATTTATCTATTTTTTTCTTTTATTGCTTTTGATTTGGATGCAAAGTCTAGGAAACCATCTCTTACTATAAGATATTTAAGATGTTTCCCTACATTTTCTTTTGGGAGATTTTTGCTCCTAGCTCTTATATTTAGTTCTTTGATCCATTTTGAGTTAATTTTTGTATAAGGTGTGAGACAGGGATCCTCTTTTTATTCTTTTGGATACAGATATCCAGTTTTCCCAGCACTATTTGTTGAAGAGGTTGTTCTGTCCCAGTTGAGTTGAGTGGACTTAGCTGCCTTGTCAAAAAACAATTGCCCGTAATTGATGCTTAAGGAGTAGACTGTTTAATAACATTGATATTAAATGTTCTGAAATGGATAGCACAATACTGTTGATGGTAGCACAATATCATAAGTATAATGAACACAGCTGAGTGTGAGTATGGTTACAAGAGGAAGGCTAGGGTCATGTATGTCACTGGAAGGAAAGCTATAGATAAAAACTGGAACTGAATCACTTAGCAAAGCCTAGAATGGATGATGACATTGGTTTGGTTAATTTTACAAGTATGGGAACGTTTTTACATGAACCAGGGCAGATGAATGTCACTATTACAAGGTGTTAAAAATGGGATGGTATATGGGAAAAATAAAATTAATGCAAACTAGGGTCCATAGCTAACAGTAACTTTGTAATACTCTTTCATTAATTGTAACAAAGGCACTATACCAAATCTAAATGTCAATAATTGGGGGATATAAGGGAGGGGTATTGGATTTTTTCTTTATTTTTGGAAGAAATGGAAGTGTTCTCATATAGATTGTGGTGGCAAATGCATAACTATTTGATTATACCAGGAGCCATTTATTGTATGCTTAGGTTGGATTTTATAGTGTGTGAATAAAACTGATTTTTTTTTAAATAGACATGAGGGATCTTTTTGAGATAATGGAAGTGCTCTAAAATTGAATTATGGTGGGAGGCAGAGCAAGATGGCAGCATAGAGATGTGTGGAATTTAGTTAGTACTCCAGAGCAACTAGTAAACAACCAGGAACAACTAGTAAATAATCCAGAACAACTGTTGGGAGACATCCATGAATGGACATACATTATACACCAGCCTGGAATGGGTGGAGTGGCTAAGACTGTAGCACAGAATTTTAAGTAAAGCTCCACAAACCTGGAACTGGTTCCCCTCCCCCCTCAGACAGGGCAGGCTGAGCTGAAACACTGTCATGTGGGAAAAAAAGAAACAGGTTACAGAGAAAGTAACTCAACCAAGCTCCAATTGCAGTTTTAATTAACAAATTTGGACTACTGAATACAAGCCACAAGCACAGATAATCCCATATGGAGCAGGAAGGGAAGCAGATTCCTTTCAGCAGGGAGGAAGCAAGGCTGACAGAAAAAAATACATAAATAAATAAAAACAGAGACATTTGGAGATAGCTGAACTCAGAATACAGGAAGACAGTTGTGTCCCAAGAAAAGGGGCACAGAAAACTGGGTACCAATTCTGGTAGACCAGCAAAACTAAGGGGCTGAGGACTGGCTCTGAAAAGGGGTTTTACTCATTTTCCTTTTTTTCTTTCAGTCTAAGCAGCTATTTAGAGAAAGCCTCAGGCATTTTCAGTTGTCAATGCTTGACCCAGGCAAGGGTGGAATTAAAAGAATCAGAAAGACAGAGGAGGAATTCAAGTGGAGAAGATAACTCCCTAGGGGGTGTATCTTCCCTAAAAAAAGGTGGGTGGGGCCAGTTCAAGTGGCTGCCCACTCCCAGAGAACTCAAACCCCAGGGCCTGGAGGAAAACAAACAGACAAACTGGAAATAACTTAAGCTTGGCTTCTGACACCCTCTGCCCCTCACCTGGTCAGGGTCCACTGTGAATTAAAGGGACCACAACTCTTTACACCAGTGGGGAGCTGTGGACTGACAAGCACCACCTGCTGGGCTGGATAGGGAAAGCACAGAGCCTAGAGGCCTCACTGGAAAGTCTGCCAATATTCTAAGACCAGGAAAACCTGATACAGAACACACATCATCTGCCTGAGCCCTGAGCCCATTCTGCTCTGGGAAAATCTGATTGGGGCAATCAAGGAAACCAGATGCCTAGATAAAGGAAAACCACAGATCACATTAGGAAAAATGAGGATATGGCCCAGTGGAAGGAACAAACTTACACTTCAACTGAGATACAGAAATTGAAGCAGTTAATTATTAATACAATGATTCTCATAAATCAACTCAAAATCAATCCAAAAATCAAATCAACAAGTTGAGGGAAGATACAGCAAAAGAGATGACTGATATAAAGAGGATATTGGGCAAATATAAGGAAGAAATAAAAAGTTCAAAAAAATAAAAAAAATGGCAGACATTATGGGAATGAAAATCACAACCCACAAGATGAAGGGCATAATGCTAACATACACAGCAGATTTGAAGAATCAGAAGAAAAGATTCATGAACTAGAGAACTGGACATCTGAAACCCTACCCACAAAAGAATAGATGGGGAAAAGAATAGAGAAATATGAGTGATGTCTCAGGGAACTGAGTGACAACATGAAGTGCATGAATGTACATGTCATGGGCGTACTGGAAGGGGAGGAGAAGTGAAAAGGGGCAGAGGTAATAATGGAGGAAGTAGTCACTGAAAATTTCCCATGTCTTATGAAAGATTTAAAATTACAGATCCAAGAAGTGCAGTGAATCCAAACAGAATGGATCCAAATAGACTCATGCCAAGACAGTTAATCAAATTATCAAATGTCAAAGACAAAGAGAGAATTCTGGAAGCAACAAGAGAAAAGTGATCCATCACATAAAAGGGAAGATCACTAACACGATGTGCAGATTTCTCAGTAGAAATCATGGAGGCAAGAAGGCAGTGATATGATATATTTAAGATACTGAAAGAGAAAAACCACCAACTGAGAATTTTATATCCAGCAAAACTGTCCATCAATATGAGGGAAAGTTTAAAATATTCTCACACAAACAGACAGTGACAGAATTGTAAAGAAAATTGCTCTACAGGAAATGCTAAATTGAGCACTGCAAACAGGAAAGAACAGGAGAGAGAGGTTTGAACAACAATTTGGGGAGATAGTAGCAGAATGATGTAAGTGCACTGAACAAAGATAACTGTGAGTGCAGTTGAAACAGAAAGGTTAGGGACATGTAGGACACCAGAAGAAAGGATAGAAGATAAAGAAATGGGAGTGTGTGGCTTAGTGAAGCCTAGAGCAGTCAATGATTGTGATAAAATGTACAAATATGTTTTTGCATGAGGGAGAACAAATGAATGTCAACTTTGCAAGGTATTAAAAAGGGGATGGTATTGGGGAGGGAAATACAGTTGATGCAGGCTAGAGTCTATAGGTAACAGCAGCATTGCAATATGCTTTCTTTAATTGTAACAAAGGCAATACACCAAAACTAAATGCCTATAAAAGGGGGACATGGTGGAGGGATATGGGATTCTTGGCATTAATGTTGTTGTCTGACTTTTAAATTATATTTTACTTTAATTTTACCTTTTTTTTAATCTTTTTTTTTATTAAATTCAGTTTTATTGAAATACATTCACACACCATACAATCATCCATGATATACAATCCACTGTCCACAGTATGATAACATAGTTATGCGTTCATCACCACAGTCTATCTCTGAACATTTTCCTTACATCAGAAAGAACCAGAACAAGAATAAAAAATAAAAGTGAAAAAAAACACCCAAATCATCCCCCCATCCCACCCCATTTGTCCTTTAGTTTTTATCCCCATTCCTCCACTCATCCATACACTAGATAAAGGGGGTGTGATCCACAAGGTCTTCACAATCACACTGTCACCCCTTGTAATCTACATTATTATATAATTGTCTTTTAACACTCCTTTCATTATCTCTAATCTATCTCTATCATTACCTGGAGGCCTAATTCTGGGAGAAGGGTCCCCCAAGAGAGGACTTACCCGTGTTTTGCTGAGGAGTTTTGCATCTATATTCATTAGAGTGATTGATCTGTAATTTCCTTTTCTTGTAGTATCTTTGTCTGGCTTTGGTTTTAGGGTGGCATTGGCTTCATAGAATGAGTTAGGTAGCATTCCCTCTTCATCAAGTTTTTTTTTCAGAATTTGAGTAGGGCTGGTATTAATTCTTCTTGGAATACTTGGTAGAATTCACCTGTGAAGCCATTTGGTCCTGGGCTTTTTTTTGTTGGGAGGTTTTTGATGGCTGTTTCAATCTCTTTACTTGTGATTTGCTTGTTGAGATTTTCTATTTCTTCTAGAGTCAGTGCTGGTTGTTTATGTGTTTCTAGGAATTTGTCCATTTCATCTAAGTTCTCTAGATTGTTGACATACAGTTTGTCATAATATCCTCTTATGATCTCTTTTATTTCTTTGGGCCAGTAGTAATTTCCCCTTCCATTTCTGATTTCATTTATTTGCATCATCTCTCATTTTATCTTTGTCAGTCTAGCTAAGGTTCCATCAATATTATTGCTTCTTTTTCTTTCTTTTTTTTTTTTTAATCTTCATTTTATTGAGATATATTCACATACCACGCAGTCATACAAAACAAATCATACTTTCGATTGTTTACAGTACCATTACATAGTGGTACATTCATCACCCAAATCAATCCCTGACACCTTCATTAGCAAACACAGAAAAATAACAAGAATAATAATTAGAGTGAAAAAGAGCAATTGAAGTAAAAAAGAACACTGGGTACCTTTGTCTGTTTGTTTCCTTCCCCTATTTTTCTACTCATCCATCCATAAACTAGACAAAGTGGAGTGTGGTCCTTATGGCTTTCCCAATCCCATTGTCACCCCTCATAAGCTACATTTTTATACAACTGTCTTCGAGATTCATGGGTTCTGGGTTGTAGTTTGATAGTTTCAGGTATCCACCACCAGCTACCCCAATTCTTTAGAACCTAAAAAGGGTTGTCTAAAGTGTGCATAAGAGTGCCCACCAGAGTGACCTCTCGGCTCCTTTTGGAATCTCTCTGCCACTGAAGCTTGTTTCATTTCCTTTCACATCCCCCTTTTGGTCAAGAAGATGTTCTCCGTCCCACGATGCCAGGTCTACATTCCTCCCCAGGAGTCATATTCCACGTTGCCAGGGAGATTCACTCCCTTGGGTGTCTGATCCCACGTAGGGGGGAGGGCAGTGATTTCACCTTTCAAGTTGGCTTAGCTAGAGAGAGAGGGCCACATGTGAGCAACAAAGAGGCATTCGGGAGGAGGCTCTTAGGCACAACCATAGGGAGGCCTAGCCTCTCCTTTGCAGCAACCATCTTCCCAAGGGTAAAATCTGTGGTAGAGGGCTCAACCCATCAAACCACCAGTCCCCTATGTCTGTGGTCATGTTAGCAACCATGGAGGTGGAGTAGGCGAATACCCCTGCATTCTCCACAGGCTCCTCAAGGGGGCACTACATCTTTTTTTTTTCCTTGTTTTTCTTTCTTTTTTTTTTTTTTAACTTTCCCTTCTTTTTTAAATCAACTGTATGAAAAAAAAGTTAAAAAGAAAACAAACATACAATAAAAGAACATTTCAAAGAGACCATAACAAGGGAGTAAGAAAAAGACAACTAACCTAAGATAACTGCTTAACTTCCAACATGTTCCTACTTTACCCCAAGAAAGTTACCTAATATAGCAACATTTCTGTGAACTTGTTCCTACTATATCCATCAGAAATTAACAGACCATAGTCATTTCTGGGCATCCCCAGAACGTTAAATAGCTTATCTGTTCTTCTTGGATTATTGTTCCCCCTTCCTTAATTGCTCTCTACTGCTAGTTCCCCTACATTCTACATTATAAACCATTTGTTTTACATTTTTCAAAGTTCACATTAGTGGTAGCATATAATATTTCTCTTTTTGTGCCTGGCTTATTTCGCTCAGCATTATGTCTTCAAGGTTCATCCATGTTGTCATATGTTTCACCAGATCGTTCCTTCTTACTGCCGCGTAGTATTCCATCGTGTGTATATACCACATTTTATTTATCCACTCATCTGTTGAAGGACATTTGGGTTGTTTCCATCTCTTGGCAATTGTGAATAATGCTGCTATGAACATTGGCGTGCAGATATCTGTTCGTGTCACTGCTTTCCAATCTTCCGGGTATATACCGAGAAGTGCAATCGCTGGATCGAATGGTAGCTCTATATCTAGTTTTCTAAGGAACCGCCAGACTGACTTCCAGAGTGGCTGAACCATTATACAGTCCCACCAACAATGAATAAGAGTTCCAGTTTCTCCACATCCCCTCCAGCATTTGTAGTTTCCTGTTTGTTTAATGGCAGCCATTCTAACTGGTGTTAGATGGTATCTCATTGTGGTCTTAATTTGCATCTCTCTAATAGCTAGTGAAGCTGAACATTTTTTCATGTGTTTCTTGGCCATTTGTATTTCCTCTTCAGAGAACTGTCTTTTCATATCTTTTGCCCATTTTATAATTGGGCCGACTGTACTATTGTCATTGAGTTGTAGGATTTCTTTATATATGCAAGATATCAGTCTTTTGTCAGATACATGGTTTCCAAAAATTTTTTCCCATTGAGTTGGCTGCCTCTTTACCTTTTTGAGAAATTCCTTTGAGGTGCAGAAACTTCTAAGCTTGAGGAGTTCCCATTTATCTATTTTCTCTTTTCTTGCTTGTGCTTTGGGTGTAAAGTCTAGGAAGTGGCCGCCTAATACAAGGTCTTGAAGATGTTTTCCTACATTATCTTCTAGGAGTTTTATGGTACTTTCTTTTATATTGAGATCTTTGGTCCATTTTGAGTTAATTTTTGTGTAGGGGGTGAGGTAGGGGTCCTCTTTCATTCTTTTGGATATGGATATCCAACTCTCCCAGCCCCTTTTGTTGAAAAGACCATTATGACTCAGTTCAGTGACTTTGGGGGCCTTATCAAAGATCAGTCGGCCATAGATCTGAGGGTCTATCTCCGAATTCTCAATTCGATTCCATTGATCTATATGTCTATCTTTGTGCCAGTACCATGCTGTTTTGGCAACTGTGGTTTTATAATAAGCTTCAAAGTCAGGGAGTGTAAGTCCTCCCACTTCGTTTTTCTTTTTTAGAGTGTCTTTAGCAATTCGAGGCATCTTCCCTTTCCAAATAAATTTGATAACTAGCTTTTCCAAGTCTGCAAAGTAGGTTGTTGGAATTTTGATTGGGATTGCATTGAATCTGTAGATGAGTTTGGGTAGAATTGACATCTTAATGACATTTAGTCTTCCTATCCATGAACATGGAATATTTTTCCATCTTTTAAGGTCCCCTTCTATTTCTTTTAGTAGAGTTATGTAGTTTTCTTTGTATAGGTCTTTTACATCTTTGGTTAAGTTTATTCCTAGGTACTTGATTTTTTTAGTTGCTATTGAAAATGGTATCTTTTTCTTGAGTGTCTCTTCAGTTTGTTCATTTCTAGCATATAGAAACATTACTGACTTATGTGCATTAACCTTGTATCCCGCTACTTTGCTAAATTTGTTTATTAGCTCTAGTAGCTGTATCATCGATTTCTCAGGGTTTTCGAGATATAAGATCATATCATCTGCAAACAATGACAGTTTTACTTCTTTTCCAATTTGGATGCCTTTTATTTCTTTGTCTTGCCGGATTGCCCTGGCTAGCACTTCCAGCACAATGTTGAATAACAGTGGTGACAGTGGGCATCCTTGTCTTGTTCCTGATCTTAGAGGGAAGGCTTTCAGTCTCTCACCATTGAGTACTATGCTGGCTGTGGGTTTTTCATATATGCTCTTTATCATGTTGAGGAAGTTTCCTTCAATTCCTACCTTTTGAAGTGTTTTTATCGAAAACGGATGTTGGATTTTGTCAAATGCTTTTTCAGCATCTATTGAGATGATCAATTGATTTTTCACTTTTGACTTGTTAATGTGTTGTAATACATTGATTGATTTTCTTATGTAGAACCATCCTTGCATGCCTGGAATAAACCCCACTTGGTCATGGTGTATGATTTTTTTAATGCATCTTTGCATTCGATTTGCAAGTATTTTGCTGAGGATTTTTGCATCTATATTCATTAGGGAGATTGGCCGGTAGTTTTCCTTTTTTGTAGCATCTTTGCCTGGTTTTGGTATTAGATTGATGTTAGCTTCATAAAATGAGTTAGGTAGTGTTCCATTTTCTTCAATGTTTTGAAAGAGTTTGAGTAAGATTGGTGTCAGTTCTTTCTGGAAAGTTTGGTAGAATTCCCCTGTGAAGCCATCTGGCCCTTGGCATTTATTTGTGGGAAGATTTTTGATGACTGATTGGATCTCTTTGCTTGTGATGGGTTGGTTGAGGTCTTCTATTTCTTCTCTGGTCAGTCTAGGTTGTTCATATGTTTCCAGGAAATTGTCCATTTCCTCTACATTATCCAGTTTGTTGCCATACAGTTGTTCATAGTATCCTCTTATAATTTTTTTAATTTCTTCAGGATCTGCAGTTATGTCACCCTTTTCATTCATTATTTTGTTTATATGGGTCTTCTCTCTTTTTGATTTTGTCAGTCTAGCTAGGGGCTTGTCAATCTTGTTGATCTTCTCAAAGAACCAACTTTTGGTGATATTTATCCTCTATTATTTTTTTGTTCTCTATGTCATTTATTTCTGCTTTAATCCTTGTTATTTCTTTTCTTGTACTTGGTTTAGGATTGGTTTGCTGTTCATTTTCTAGCTTCTTCAGTTGGTCCATTAGTTCTTTGATTTTGGCTCTTTCTTCCTTTTTAATATATGCGTTTAGTGCTATAAATTTCCCCCTTAGCACTGTTTTTGCTGCATCCCATAGGTTTTGGTATGTTGTGTTCTCATTTTCATTCGTCTCTATATATTTAGCAATTTCTCTTGCTATTTCTTCTTTAACCCACTGATTGTTTAGGAGTGTGTTGTTTAACCTCCAGGTATTTGTGAATTTTCTAAGTCTCTGATGGTTATTGACTTCTAATTGTATTCCATTGTGGTCAGAGAATGTGCTTTGAATAATTTCAATCTTTTTAAATTTATTGAGGCTTGTTTTATGTCCCAGCATATGATCTATTCTGGAGAAAGTTCCATGAGCACTAGAAAAGTATGTGTATCCTGGTGATTTGGGATGTAATGTCCTGTATATGTCTGTTAAATCTAATTCATTTATCAGATTGTTTAGGTTTTCAATTTCCTTATTGGTCTTCTGTCTGGTTGATCTATCTATAGGAGAGAGTGATGTGTTGAAGTCTCCCACAATTATTGTGGAAACATCAATTGCTTCCTTTAGTTTTGCCAGTGTTTCTCTCATGTATTTTGTGGCACCTTGATTGGGTGCATAGACATTTACAATTGTTATTTCTTCTTGCTGAATTGCCCCTTTTATTAGTATGTAGTGGCCTTCTTTGTCTCTCAAAACATCCCTGCATTTGAAGTCTATTTTATCTGAGATTAATATTGCTACACCTGCTTTCTTTTGGCTGTAGCTTGCATGAAATATTTTTTCCATCCTTTCACTTTCAGTTTCTTTGTGTCCCTGTGTCTAAGATGAGTCTCTTGTATGCAACATATTGATGGTTCATTTTTTTTTGATCCATTCTGCGAATCTATATCTTTTAATTGGGGAGTTTAATCCATTTACATTCAACGTTATAACCGTGAAGGCATTTCTTGAATCAGCCATCTTATCCTTTGGTTTATGTTTGTCATATTTTTCCCCTCTGTCTATTAATATCCTTTATTGTACCCATACCAAATCTCTTTAGTACTGAACCTTTCTCCAAGTCTCTCTGTCCTTTCTTTGTTTCTCTGTCTGCAGGGCTCCCTTTAGTATCTCCAGTAGGGCAGGTCTCTTGTTAGCAAATTCTCTCAGCATTTGTTTGTCTGTGAAAAATTTAAGCTCTCCCTCAAATTTGAAGGAGAGCTTTGCTGGGTAAAGTATTCTTGGCTGGAAATTTTTCTCACTCAGAATTTTAAATATATCGTGCCACTGCCTTCTCACCTCCATGGTGGCTGCTGAGTAGTCACTACTTAGTCTTATGCTGTTTCCTTTGTATGTGGTGAATTGCTTTTCTCTTGCTGCTTTCAGAACTTGCTCCTTCTCTTCTGTGTTTGACAGTGTGATCAGTATATGTCTCGGAGTGGGTTTATTTGGATTTATTCTATTTGGGGTTCGCTGAGCATTTATGATTTGTGTATTTATGTTGTTTAGAAGATTTGGGAAGTTTTCCCCAACAATTTCTTTGAATACTCTTCCTAGACCTTTACCCTTTTCTTCTCCTTCTGGGACACCAATGAGTCTTATATTTGGACGTTTCATATTATCTATCATATCCCTGAGGTCCATTTCGATTTTTTCAATTTTTTTCCCCATTCTTTCTTTTATGCTTTCATTTTCCATTCTGTCATCTTCGAGGTTACTGATTTGTTGTTCAACTTCCTCTTCTCTTGTACTATGAGTGTCCAGAATCTTTTTAATTTGGTCAACAGTTTCTTTAATTTCCATAAGATCATCCATTTTTTTATTTAGTCTTGCAATGTCTTCTTTATGCTCTTCTAGGGTCTTCTTGATTTCCTTTGTCTCCCGTACTATGGTCTCATTGTTCATCTTTAGTTCTTTGAGTAGCTGCTCTAGGTGCTGTGTCTCTTCTGATCTTTTGATTTGGGTGCTTGGGCTTGGGTTATCCATATCGTCTGGTTTTTTCATATGCTTTATAATTTTCTGTTGTTTTTGGCCTCGTGGCATTTGCTGAACTTGATAGGGTTCTTTTAGGATTTGTAGACCAATTGAAGTCCTTATCTCTAATTTATCAGATCTACAGCTTCGTGGAGTACACTTTCTCTAACTAAGCAGCAGGTGTCGTCCATGAGCCACCTGTTCTCCACAAGCCAGTTCTCCCCTGCTTAGCCTTTTTGGTGAGTGGGGGAGTGAGTCTTGTGGGGTCCAATTGGTGTACCAAGCTTGCGTGTGTAGTTGGTGTTGCCTGCCCTGTATATGGGGCGTGTTTCTGGGCAGTCAGGGAGGGAGGGTGGCTCTAACAATCAAATCTCCCTGATGATCCTAGAGTTTTAAAGCTGCTGCAATAGTCTAATCCTTCAGTTCAGTCCTGCCACAGTTTGTCTCTGCCACTGACCCACAAGTCCTTGGTATTGGCGTATGGCTCCTGAGACTTGCAAGTGGGCCCCTCTTCCAGGCCGTGCACCCCGGGTCCTCTGTTGAGGGATGACTGTGCTATGTCACAGGTGAGTGCCGTCCCCCCAGGGCAGTTCTGGGCTGCTGGGCTGTGTAGGGAGGCTCCCAGTCTGCTGAAATGATGTCTGAATGAGGCTTTGTTAATTCACACTGCTCTACCTTCCCAACTCTGGGACAATCAGCTGAGGTTGCAGGGAAGGCTAATGTCCACGCCCAGTTTTGTGGTGTGTGCCTGTTATTTGAAGCACTTCCGTCACACTGGGTTTTCTGGGGCAGTTCTGGGCTATGGGGCTGGCGATGGGCAGGAGTGTTTCCTGTCCACCAGGATGATGGCTGTGAGCGGACACCCCCCTTTTCTTGGGAAGTTGTGGTGTTTAGTGGATTTGGTTATTGAAATGCTAAGAGACAAAGCAACCAGGGCCATTAAGGAAAGGTCCACAGGGCAGAGAGATCAGCTTTTCTTCTGGATTTGCATATGCGCCTCAGGGCCTGAGCTCAGGCTTTCTATGTTCACCAGAACTCCAAAAATCCTCCGCTTTTATTTTATTTTATTTTATTTTGGAGTTTTTCGTGTTGTTTTTTTTCTATGCCTGTCTCCTCTCTGCTGGGCTGGCTGCTCTCAGATTCTCTGGTGTCTGGTCTCAGTCTATCTATGGTTGGAGTTTGGATCAGTAGAATGAGTTTCTGATAAGGGCTGCCACTGCAGTTCTCCCTTCTCCTTCCGGGAGCTGACAGCCCCTCCTCCCACGGGACTGAGCCTGGCAGGGAGGGGCGCGGGTCCCCTGGCCGCAAAAACTTACAGATTTCGCTGATCTCAGCAGTTCCACGTTTTCATGAGTGTTGTATGAAGTATGCCCAAAGTCAGATTGCTCTGTGGTGTCCAGTCCACGCAGTTCCTGGCTTTCTACCTACTTTCCTGGAGGAGTAACAAACATACAGCTCACCAGTCTGCCATCTTGCCCCACCTCTTGCTTCTTTTTCAAAGAACCAAACTCTGGATTTGTTGGTTCTATTTTTTGTTCTCAAGTTCATATATTTCTGCTCCAATCTTTGTCATTTCTTTCCTTTTGCTTGTTTTGGCATTAGTTTGCTGTTCTTTTGTAGTTCCTCCAGGTGTGTTTTTAAGTCTTCAGTTTAACTCTTCATTTTTAATGTAGGCATTTAGCACAATAAATTTCCCTCTCAGCACTGCCTCCATTGCATCCCATCAAGTTTGATATGTTGTGTTCTCATTTTCATTTGTGTCAAGATATTTACTGATTCCTCTTGTAATTTCTTCTTTGACCTCCTGATTGCTTAATAAAAGTGTGCTGTTTAGCCTCCATAAATCTTTGAATTTTTCAGTGCTCTGCATGTTATTGACTTCCAGCTTCATTCCAATATGATGAGACAATGTGCCCTGTATAATTTCAATCTTTTTAAATTTATTGATCCATGATTTGTGTTCCTGGAAAATGACCCATGAGCCCTTGAGAAGAATGTATTTCCTGAGTTATATGGTGCAGTATTCTCTAAATGGTAGGTCTAGTTGATTTATCATATTTTTCAAGATCTCCACTTCCTTATTGCTCCTCTGTTTAGATGTTCTGTCCCTTGATTAGCATGGTGCATTGAAGTCTCCACATATTATTTTGGAGATGTTTCTTTCTCTCTTAAGTTTTGCCAGTGTTTGCCTCATATTTTTGGCATACACTGGTTGGGTGCATACATATTTATTATTATTTCTTTGTAGATTGCCCCTTTTATTAATGTATAGTATCCTTCTTTGTCTCTTTTAACAGCTTTGCATATAAAGTCTATTTCATCCAATATTAGTATAATGAACCATACTCTTTTCTGGTTGCAGTTTGTGTGGAAAATCTTTTTACAGCCATTCACTTTTAACCTGTTTGTGTCCTTGGGGCTAAAGCAAGTCTCCTGTAGATAGCATGTAGTTGGATTGCGCATTTATATACATTCCACCAGTCTATGTCTTTTGATTGGGACGTCTAATCCGTTAACATTCAATGTTGTTACTGTAAAGGCAGTACTTTCTTCAACCATTTTGTCATTTGGATTTTATATGTCATATCTTATTTTTCTTTCTTTTTACCCTTTTTTGTTACCCTTACTGATATTCTTCATTTCTACATTCTCATCCAATCTTCTTTCTCCTGTCTTTTCCTATCAGCCTATAGTACTCTCTTTAGTATATCTGATAAGGCAGGTCTCTTGTTTACAAACTCTTTGTGTTTCTATTTATCTGTGACTATTTTTAACTCTCTATCATTTTTGAAAGTCACTTTTGTCTGTATAGGATTCTTGGCTGGTTGTTTCTCTCTTTCAGTACCTTAAATACATCATATCAATGTCTTCTCACCTCCATGGTTTCTGATGAGAAATAGGGACTTATCTTATTGAGCACCACTTGTATGTGATGGCTCACTTTTCTCTTGCTGCTTCCAGAATCCTTTCTTTGTCTTTGACATTTGACAGTCCGATTTGTAAGTGTCTTGAGTAGATCTATTCAGAATTATTCTGTTTGGGGTACATTGCACTTCTGGGACATGTATGTTGATGTCCTTCATAAGAGTTGGGAATGTTTTTGCCATTATTTCTTCAAATATTCTTTCTGCCCCTTTTCCCCCTCTTTTCTCCTTCTGGAGAAGACAGATATGTTCATGTTCTTCATGCTGGCATTCAATTCCCAGAGACCCTGTTCAAAATTTTCCATTCCTTTCCCTTTCTGTTCTTTTGTGTGTCAGATTTCAGATATCTTACCCTCTAGTTCTCTGATCATTTCTTCTGCCTCGTCAAATCTTCTGTTGTATGTCTCTTCTATTGTGCCTTTCTTCACATAAGTTCTGTTATTTTTTAGCTTGTTTCTGAAATCTTCATGTTTGCCTAGTGTCTTCTTTATATTCTTCATATCTTTTGCCACATTTTCCTTCATCTCATTGAATTGATTTAGAGAGATCTGTTTGAACATCCTTAATTAGTCATTTCAACTCCTGTATCTCATCAGAAGTTTTAGTTTGTTCCTTTGAGCCATATCTTTGAGTTTTCTGAATTCTTCTTTATGTTCACCCAGTGTCTTCTTTGTACCCTTCATCTCTTTTACTACATTTTTCTTCATCTCATTGAATTGGTTTAGGAGATTTGTTTGAGTGCCCTAAATTAGGCATTTCAACTCCTACATCTGAAGTTTTAGTTTGTTTCTTTGGGCCTTATCTTTGTGTTTCTTATTGTGACTTGTGGATTTTTTTCTGGTGTCTAGACCTCTAAGTTTCTTGATTAGTTTATTCTGGAAGTTATTTTCTCTTTTTTGCTTAGGGTTTTCTTGTTAGTTGGCTTTGTGTTATAACTCTTCTTTGACACTTGGTTCAACTTATTCTAGACCTTTAGAGTAGCTTGTGTTTAACTGATCAGAATTTTTTCAGTTCTTATTTAACTGATTATTGCCCTGCATATATGGTATGATTTCTGAGTTTGCCCAATTGGGCAATTGTTTTGCCCCCAGGAAAAAGCTTTCTCTTCCCTCTTCCTCTTCAGGGAATGTTGATCTCTTCTGTTTTTTGTTCACCTACATATGTTTTTCACACATTTTTGGTATCTCTAGCTACTTTTACCTGGACAGCTGATTTTTGAATGAGGGTCCCCCTGGAGAGGACCTGCCCCAGACAGTTTTTCCCAGTCAAGACAGGTCCAGGACTCACAAAGAGGGTGCAGATCAATACCAAGGATTCCTGGGGAGGATACCCTATAGGATACCAGACTTTTCTATGATGTCTTCTGATTCTGTGCTTTCCCTGTCCTGCCTAGTGCCCTGGAACTATTCAGCTCACTGCTCCCCACAGTCCTAAGGTGTTACTATGCCTTTAATTTTCAACTGACATTGCCCCTGTGGAGGGGGGTGTTGTGGTTGAGAAAGATCCTGCCCACCACTTTTTTGCAGTTTGAAACTTTTGCTCAGATCCCTTCCCCTGGAACATGAATTCTCTTAATAACAACCACCACCTTCGCTGGGCATTGCCCACCCCCTTTTCTTGGGGAAGAGCTGCCCTTCAGGATCCTGTTTCCCTGCCAGTCAGAAAAGTTACAGTGTCTCTCAAGCATCCCCACTTCTGCCACTGCCAGTGTGTGGTTGAGACAAAGGCTTTCTGCCACTTTTCATGGGTTTAAAATGTTGCTGGTATCCCAGACCTTGGGAACCAAATTCTCTAAATAACAGCTACCACCTATGCTGGCCCTGCCCTGCCACTGCTTTTTGGAGAAGAGCACCCTTCAGCATCCTGTCTTTGCCATCTAAGACTTTACCGTGTCTCTCATTCAACCCTGCTTCTGTCCCTGCCTGGGGCAGGGCTGCAACAGAAGCTGACAGATGCTTTCTTTAATTGGCTGCTTAAAAATGTAGCTGTTCTCAGAGCTGAAGTCCAGCTTACCAATCAAGAGCTGGAGTCAGTGCCCCATCTTATCTCCCCCTTTTATTAGGGCAGAGCCATCCTTCAGCAAACTGAGCTCTGCCACCTCAAGAAACTTCTGTGTCTCTCTATCCACCTTGTTTCCTCCCTGCTGGGGGCAGGGTTGAAACAGAGCCTTCTGGATTCTTTATTTCTTGGGTGAGTTGTAAATTTTCCTGTGCCCACAAGTGGTATCCAGCAGTCTGAATTCACTAACCAAAAGCCGAGGTTGTGCCTGGCCAAATCCCCTTTCCCCTGATTCTAGGAGAAAGGGTTTCTATTTCCAGCCAGGGAATGACTCCAGAGTCACCCTTCCATGCCACTGGGGGAAGGGCATCACCCTCCACAGCATGGAAATATACACTTCCTGCTCTTCACTCAAATTTATCATTCTCTTTATTCCACTCACTCCTGGCTGGTGTACAATGTGCTTCTGGTCTCTGGAGCCCCTCAAACAGTTGTTCCTGGCTATTTACTAGCTGCCTTGGAAGACAAACTGAATCCTAGAATGAACTGCCATATCTGCCATCTTGGGTCCACCCAGTTTCTCTATCTTGCCTAGAATTTTCTTGTTCATTGGCATTGTGCTAAAGATCTTTGACACTTGGTTTAATTTATTTTAGACCTTTAGAATAACTCATGTTTAACTGATCAGAATTTTTTCAACTCTTTTTCATCTGATTCTTGCCCTGGATATATGGTATGATTTTTGAGATTGCACTACTTGTGAAATTGTTTCACCTCGGGAGAAAGCTTCCTTTCTCCTGTTCCTCCTCTGGGAGTGTTGATCTGTTCTGTTTGTTCTTTTATTTGCATCTATATGTTTTTATCAATCCTTTTGTTATATCTAGCTGTTTTTAACTTGAGGGCTAATTCCCACTCAAAATAGGCCCAGGGACCAAAGAAGTGGGTATGGATTGGTTCCAAAGTGCCCTGGGGAGGAGACCTGGAAGGACACCAGTCTTCTCTATGATGTATCTCTGAAACTCTGTTTTCCTGTTACATCCAGCAGATGGTGGTCTTCTGCCAACTGTTCCCACAGTCCTAAGATGGTACTGTGCCTTTAATTCTCAATTGATTCTGTCCCTGCCTTGGGTGTGGCTGAGACAGAGGCTGCCAGCCACTTTTGGCTGGGGCAGGTGGAAACTGTTGCACAGATCCCAGACCCTGCCATTTGAATTCTCTAATCAATAGCTGCAAACAGCACTGGGATGTGCCCCTACCCCTTTTCTTGGCATATTGCCACCTTTCAACAAACTGTTCCCTTCCATCCTGAGAAATTACTTTGTCTCTAAATTAGCACTGCTTCTTCCCCTGCTGCAATTGGGACTGAAACAGAGACTACCAGCTTTCTGTCTTGGGTGTGTTGAGACCATAGCTGCTCTTGGAACTGGAGTCCAGCAATCCAAATCCACTAATCAAAAGCCACAGTCTATGCCTGACCTTGCCCCCTCCCCTTTTCTTGTGGAAGAGTGGCCCTTTAGCAAACTGTGCCCTGCTGCCCCAAGTAATTATTCTATCTCTCAATAAGCCCAGCATTCTCCCCTGCCAGAAGCAAGGTTGAAACAGAGGCTGCAGGCTGCTTTTTCTCCTGTGCAGGTTGAAAGTTTAGCTGTGCTCAGAGCTGGAATGCAGCAGTCTGAATTTGCTAATCAAATGATGCAATCAGTGCCTTGCTGTGCCTCCCATTTTTGGTAAAGAGGGCTTCTATTTCCAGCCAGGGAATGGGCCCGAGGCAGCCTGTCACACCTGTAGGGTATGGGCACCAGTATCTGCAGTGTGGATAGATCTACTTAAAGATCTTCACCTTGGTTTATCAGTCTCTTATTTCTACTCTTCCCGTTATGGTGTATGATATTTTTCTGGTCTCCAGAGCCATCTAAACCATTGTTTCAGATAGTTCCTGGTTATTTACTCTCTGCCCTGGAGGACAAACTGAATCCTAGAGCTCCCTATTCAGCTATCTTGAAAATGCATCCCTCCTAGAATGATATTTTAAAAAGCAGATTTACTGAGATATAATCCACATACCATAAATGTCACCAATACTATTCAATGATTTTAGTATATTCACAGGCATGTGCAACCATCACCACAGTCAATTTTGGAACTTTTTCATCACTTCAAAAAGAAACACCTTACCATATAGCTATCATCCCCATGTACTCCCCCCAATAATAAGGTTTAAAGAGACAATTAAAAGGTAGCATTGGCAAGACTTGATGATTGGATGTTGAAGGGAAGAGAGAAATAGAGGAATCAATAATGATTCCCACATTTCTGACATGAAAACTTCATGGCTAGTGGTACCATTCACCAGGAGCAGTAAAGGAGGAATAGATTTGAGGTGAGGGTAGATGTTAAGTCTAATTTGGAATATGCTAGATTTTCAGCAGGACACCAGATCATGAGCCTGGGGCTCAGCAAAGAGAATGGGGCTTAAGGAAATCATTTGGAAAATGATTAGCAGAAAGAAGATGAGCAAATGGTATTTCTTAGTAAGATTTTAGGAAAGACAGCCAAGGAGGAAGAGAAGAATATATCAGTATTTAAGTGATGGACAAAGGAAACTGAGCCAGTGAAAGAGAATGAGGAGAAACTGTCCAAGAAATTGGAAGAGAACTAAGAAACATGGTGCTACAGACATCATCAGAATAATTACAAAAATATTTGTGGTCAGTGAACCTATAGGGCATATAGAAATCAAAGGTTTTCATTCAGAGGTACCTGGTGAACTTAATGAGACAATTTCTGTAGCAAGTGTGAAGCCAGATTGTACTGGTTCAAGGCAGGAGAAGTAGGGACAGTTAGTATAAAAACATCTCATTAAAGATGCTTGACTATGAAGTGAGGAGGTGAAGAGAGGAGGTAATAGCTAGAGGGAGACAGAGTTAGGGGATTGTGGTACCTTTTTATTGTTTTGGGACTTTAAAAAAACAGATGGAGAAGGCTTGAACATATTTATTGGTTTCAGGAAGGGGTCTCTTGCATGGGAGAAGTAGAGAAAGTGAAGTTATAGCATTTACAGAAAGGACATAGAAATGACATTTTGAAAGAAGTCACAGAAGTTACAGCACTGTTGAAGCAAACTGTGCCAGAAAATCTCATCTGGTGCATGAGTGATTATTAATTGCCTCCTGTATTGAGCATTAATTTGAAGGTGATGTTGGCCATTAATTTGGAGATGTTTGCAAGGTGAGAAAAAAACAATTCACTCTAGGGAAATTCAGTGGATGACTTAAAGAACACTAGCTCCTAACAAGATTAAAGAGGGGAATTAATGACGCAAAAATTTGCATAAAATGTGTCATGAAATGGCAACTAGCAGGTGGAAGAAACCAGAATAGTCTCCTCTTGAAATGGTCACTAAAGCCACTAAATGGTGTCTAAACAAGCAAAGGGAAATGGAGAATTGAAGTAATTTTTTTTAAAATCTCAAGATCCCCAATTCCATTATGGAGAAAATATAAATTTTTTAGACCAATCAAAATTTCCCAGGCGTGTGGGGGCTCAGGGTTCATCCCCAGGGTTTGTGGGGCCTGGAAACAATAGCACCACTGTCTACCTATCATATTCTATTGATCCCCATCCCTTAACTTATCCAGAAAGAACCAGAGAATAAAGATAAAATAAAAACCTAAAAGGAAATAAAACATAAGAAAGTTTTTGCCAAAAGCCATCCCTATGTGTGTAGCTTGACGGAGTTGAAGCAGGCCCTTCATTTTGCTTGGATGATGAGCTCTAAAGGACTATTGTATGCTTGTGAACCTCTGACTTGGTTTTCTCTATTTTAGCATCAACCAGGGATCCTTCTTCCCCTCTCAGCTCCATCCCTGAGAACTAGCTTCCTTTGGACACACCCCTCTTTCCTCAAAGGGTGCCTTTGACTGATAATTGGATACTGAGGGAGCATAATTTAAGACCACAGAGTGCCTATTTAGAAACAGATGGGTGGATCTGCAGGGCAAAAAACAAAACAAAACAAAGCAAAAAAACAGTAAAAGCTGCTTTAGGTAACTTTTGGAGCCATTCCTTCTAGACCTGAAGAAGCTCAATTCCAGCCTTTCATTTTTTCATTCTATCATTAAATAGTTACTAAACAGTAGCTGTGCTGCAGGCACTGTGCTAGGCAATAGGGAGATAGCAGTGAACTAGAAAGGCCCTGCCTTCATGGAAGTCATATATTATTGGAAGTTTTGGTTCTGGGGGGCCCTTGTCCTTATGCTTTCACAACTTGACTCAGCATCTAATGTTGCCAAACCATGCTCTGATTTAAATTCATGCTGACTCACTCAGCTTGCCTGCTTTCTGATTTACCTCGACCTTGTATTTAGCCTCTTGGGACCCAGCAATGGCCCACTTTGTAACTGCTGCTTTTAAGATTTGGGGGAGGCACTGGTACAAAAAAAACATTTTTTTTTTGTCACTGATACATGCTTCAAGGTGGATAAGTCTCAAAAACATTACACTAAGTGAAAGAAGCCAGACATAAAAGGTCACATATATTATGAAATGTCCAGAATAGGCAAATCCATAGATATAGAAAGTAGATTGGTGGTTTCCAGCAACTTCTTGGGGGAGGCAAGAATGGGGAATAACTACTTAATGGGTAAGAGGTTTCCTCTGGAGTTGATGAAAATACTTTGGAACTTGATAGAGGTGATGGTTCCACAATATTGGGAATGTACTAAATGTCACTGAGTTCTTTACTTTAAAATGATTAATTTTATTCTATATGAACTTTGCCTCAATAAACAAAGATGGAAAGAACACTATTTTTGCATCAAGCATGTTTTCACAGACTGTATTGCCAAATTTGGGGAAAGGAAACAACATGAAATTATAGAAGTCAGGAAAAGACTGAGGCCCAGGTGCTAGCTGTTGGCCCTATTGCCCTTGGCAAAGTTTGAGACACTGGGCAAATGAATACAACCTCTCTTCTGGACTCTCATCCTCATGATAAAGAAGATCAACTAGAAAAGTGGTTCTCAATATTTTCGATTATGAGGGATTCTTCATATTATAAAAGAATTTCACAGACTGCCATGATCATAATGTGTAATGTATCTGTGAATTGAATACCTACTTAATGACAGTAAGACTATAAAATGATTATTTTATTTAATAATTACTGATGAATCTGAGAATTTGAAAAACAGTACTTTGTTCATACATTTGGTCATTTATTTGCTCACTATTTACTAGGCATCTAAAATGTATCAGTAGCCTTGCTAAGTACTGGAGGTACAAAAATGAATGAGCTGGGATCTCTACTCTCCAAGACTCATGGTCCAGTAGAGGAAAAATTTAAGTTAACATATAGTTGTAGGTGGATCAGTACTGTGGTGGAGGAAGCACATGGTGCTCTAACAGCTCAGAGAAACCTCTTCCGGAGGAAGTCATGTCTAAGCTAAGACCCAAAGCATCAATAGGAGTTACCCAGGCATTTCAGGCTGAGGAGACAGCAAGGCCTGTTATTTATCCTGACCATAATCATAGGATTGTAACTGCTGAACTAATATACACCAAGATTCCTTCTAACTCCTACAATTGATGGTTCTCATCTCTATTGTTTTACATGATTAATTTGTGCTCATTTAGAAAAAAGTAAAAAATGTAAATAATCCAAAATGTCACAATTGATAATTTCAAATAATGGGTTTTCAGTGAAATCACATTTCCTTAGTGTAATCTCATTATGGAGACTTTGTGACCTCTACCTGCCTAGGTCCTCTCAAAAGTGTCCCCAAATTTTTGAGAATTTTCAAGGGTGCTCTGGGGTTGTTAGTCTCAAGTTGCAGGTTTCCTGCTGCTAATGGCCCTCAGAATTGGTTGCTTTGCTATGTACAGATGTTTTCTTTTCATGTCTACTGCTGATACCACTACTCCAGCCATGGAGTGAAAATCCTGCAAGATGTTCCCTGTGCCTCTATGTTCCATAGCATAGCTTATACAAGGCTGAAACTTTTGAGTGGGACCAGCTACATAATATGTGGGACATAGTGCAAAATGAAAATATGGGCCCCTTGTTAAAAATTATTAAGACTTTCAAGATGGTCTGTGCAGGACATTAAACTATGTGCAGGGCCCTTCTAAGTGTGGGACCCTTTTAAGTGCAGAGAACTGTGCAGCTACATGTCATATGCCCATGAAGCTGAACCTTCTTTTCAGAGCACTTTACTGAAATTTGGGGGCTTGTGGAAAGGAAAAACAATAAAGAGGATACTTTATCACCACCACTGCTACTGTATGTGGCTGCCCCCAGATTCCTAGGGCAAAATCCATAAAAGGGTTTTATAAAAGGCATCTCTCTATCTAGCTCTTGACTTGCTTCTGTGTAGCCAGGAACTAGCTAACAGCCACTGCCCATCCCAACCAATAAATACTCTGAGCATGATTACATGATAGGGTCCAGGCCAAGCTCCAACTCTTCTTGTCCACAAAACAGGGAAAATTTCCACTTACTCTCAAATGAGGACAAATTCCCATGTTCTTATTTCCTTTGCCAAGCCTTGGCATTTTTCAGGATGATTGCTAATGGGAATGTCAACTCCTCTTGAGTGGGCAACTCCCACACCCTCTTGACTATAGCCTTGTAGAGTTGTACATTTACTTATTAGCCCTAAAGACAGTGACAACAAAAAGTGATTTAATCAACATCAGTGCATTTCCCAAAGTCTGGATCATTTGGATTCAGCTAAAAAAAGTACAGTGTGTAGAATGCCACCAATCCAGTCCAGTTTGAGCCACATAAACTCATTGTGGTTCTGCTTTTATAAGAGCTAGATTTAAAGGTAAAGGTCATGTCTGTGCATCTTTCCTGTAGTTCCCTAAGTCTCAGCTAATGCTATCCAATGAGAAATTGCTAAACAAGAACACTGTTACATCTCTAAGAAAACAAGCAACAAATTTGGGCACAGTGTAGTCTGAATTCATATAAAGCCACCCCCCACCACCCCAATAGCAATAAAGTCTGCAGATAGAGTCCTGACCCAATCATACATAATGATTTATATTACCAAAGAGAACATTTACTTGTGAGTCTAAAATATCTATATTCAGATTACTTTATAATTTTTTCCTAGAAAAATAGAAACTTTTTATTTGTGCAACGAGGGGTCATTCAGGGGAATTTTCCCCAAACAAAAGAGCAGCCTGCCCCAAAGGTAATTCAAGTTCTTACCACTTGAGAGAAAGAAAATGGCTTGTAGCATTTACATGAAAGCTTTTCCCTCTTGAGCCCATCATGGCCTCTAAAATCTTAGGGGCAATTTTCAGTCAGGGTACCCTGCTTCCAGAGATAAAAGAAGTAAAAGTTATTCATACTTATGTCATCACTAAAGACTTTTGGAGTGTGGTCATCCAGCCTGTTGTTTTTATTTTAAAAAAAATATACATTTAAATTGCCTAAGAAAATCACAAATACATTCTAGCTATATATCTGCAACAAAGAACAGAGTAAAAATTGACATCTCTTCACCCACTTCCACTCCTTTTCCTAGAGGTAACCACTGAAGAGATGATAGTTTGCATCTGCTCAGATCTTATTTCAACTTTTACATATATGAGTGTATGTCTGCGCCCATGTAACTGTAGGATAATGCTTAGAATTGGAAGACATATTTTTACATTGTCATATACACTGCCAAATTTCCCTCCAATACATCTTAACCACTTCATACTATGGTGTATGAAATTGCTCATTGCTCTGCATGCTTACCAATATTGGATATCATAAATTTTTATTTTTTTCCGATCTATTTTTCCACTCCTGTGCTAATACTATAATTGTTTTATTATAAGACAGCTAGTTTTGATATCTGGTTGGGCATGTTCCCCTTTCCTGTGGTTCATTTTTCTTACTCATGAAATGAGAAAAATAGTGATATTTTCTTTATAGAGTTGTTGTGGAAGTTAGAGAGGTAGGTCAGATCAGATCATGTATAGCCTTATAGAGTTCGTTAAGGAGATTGGATTTAATTCTGGATGTGGTGGGAATTCAGAGGATAATTTAAGCATGAAAATAATGTGATTTGATATATGCTTAAAAAGGTCACTCTAGTGGGGATGTTGATATTGATAAAATACAAAAGAGGTCACATAGTGGTTTGCTATACTTTCTCAAAAACTCTATGAAGTGAAGTATCTATTGATTTGTCATAAAGAGAGATGTTATGGAGTAGAGTTGTGAGACTCAGCAAATAAAAATATAGGTAGTCCAGTTAAGTTTGAATTTCAGATAAACAATGAATAATTTCAGTATGTTACCCCAAATATTGCATCTGACATAGTTATACTAAAATATTATTCATTATTTATCTGAAATTCAAATTTGACTGGGTGCCCTGTATTTTACCTGGCAACCCTAGCAGGGAAGTGGTTACTATGTAAGCTATCATAATTCTTTTTTATTCCCCATTTTAAACATGGATCTTATCACATCTTTCTATTCCAAATTCTCAAGGCCTTTTATCTATCTCATTTTAGATGACTCTAATTAGGGCATTTGGTGATTTATGGAACTTAGGATATTAGGAGGAACTGGTCCCTGTTGATTACACTTCTAGCCAAAGAATGACATATATTAGTGTAAGAGTTCCATTATTGAGACCTCTCAGGCTGTGTGGGTCATTCCCTTCTCTGCAGCAGCACCATTTACTCTCTGGTTGTCTCATTCTACCTCTTTTTTTTTTCCAGGAGACAAGATCAAGCCTTTTGGGTATTGGACAATCCATCCTCTCAGTCCTTTGCAATTATTTGTCAATGTATTTTGTTTGTCTTTTAGGAAGGGAAAAAGGAAACTTGCTGGCATCCATGCATTTTATGAGGTGCTAAATGGTTCATCAGTGGGTTCTTACTTCAGGTGGTGTCAAAAAGCCAATTCTAATAAAAGTGGCTAACTGAACTATGTTGGGAAGAGGTGGAATGAGGGTGACGTTTTTCCTGGGAAAAGTAGTTTGTGCCAAATTCCTTGCCTTTGAACTTGCAGTCAGGGGGGAATGAGACTGGGATATATGGCCTTCTCTACTACCCTCATACACAACATTTATGCCTCAGTACCTTACATAACACATATCAAGTAAAAAAAAAGATATATCTATCATTTTTACTGAATCCAGGTGAATCCACTGGAAATAAACATTAATATCTGTCTTGTAAGAAGAAAAAAAATGACATATGAATCCTGAGAGATGTATGTAGTGGGGGAAGGAAGTCAAATGTTGCGGAAGGAGAGGTGAGGAGGTATGGGTCAATTGTATATGTGTCAGCATCAATACCAGCCAGAATTCTGTCTCCATCCCCTTAGTTCTACAAATTTTGGAACTTGCCCTTTAGAATTAGATGTCTCTCTTTGGAATGAGCAGCTTGTAATTAGTTTTAGATTTCCAGTAGCTAAATGTATTTTCAAAGTTGGAGTGCTTGGTGTTTGAGCTGATGTCTTGACACACACATGCAGAAGGCATTCTATCTTTACTTTATGGAAATCAGGAAACACCCTGGTTATTTTAGTCCTAATATATTTTTAGAGTTCTATGTCACTGTCACCTTGATTTTCTGGTTTAGTTTAGCTGTATTTTTACCTCTTGGATTGCATTTGTAGCATTTGATAAAGAGAGAAGTCCCTTATTTGAAGGAGCACTGACTAACTATTGTGGCATTTACTCTGAGTTTGAGCCCTGAATTATTATAGCCAGGGATATAGGTGAATAGGTGGCTTTCTCTATGGTTTATAGGGAACTGCTAAAGTATCTTGGATTGCCCACATTCATACTCCCTCCATATGGGCTTTGATACCCCACCTACATATATAAATCTCAAAAGACAGTGTTTCTAGGCAAAGAGTTATCCCAAATGTGTAACTCATCAGGTGTGATTGTCCTGGATCCTGTGGTTTAGAAGTCCCCGTCTTGGTGACCTGAGCAGGCAGATAGTATAAAGGGTTAAGGAAGGTGAAAATAAATCTCACAAAAATACCAGGAAAAACTGACAGCTCCACCATCATAGTAGGAAACTTTTATACATCTCTCCAAGTAATTGATAGATAAAGCAGATAAAACTCAGAGAGGATATCTAGGATTTGAATAACATGATTAATTATTTTGATCTAGTGGACAAATATAATTAGAACTGTTCCCCACTATTAGTGAATAGAATATTCTCAAATGCACAAAAAGAAAAGATTATGGACTGACTGTGTCTTAAAAAAAATTTTAACAAATTTCTCAGGATCAGTATCATGCAGACTAGATTCTCTAACCAAAATGTATTTAAGTAAGAAATAAGTAAAAACGGGTGGGGTAACATGGCAGCATGGTGAGGTGTGGAATTTAGTTACTTCTCCAGGGCAGGTGGTAAATAGCTGGGAACTGTCTGGAGCAACTGTTTGGGGGGAATTCTGTGACTGCACACACACCATACATGAGTCTGGAATGGTTGGAAAAACTGAGATCACAGCAAAGAACAAAATGGAAATGTCCACATGTAGATTGTGGAGGTGAATGCATAACTATGTTATTACACTGGGAACCACTGATTGTTTACTTAGGATGGAATGCATTGTGTGTGAATAAAACTGTTTAAAAAATAAACAGAGGGATAAAAGTGCTGGAGAAACTGTGGAGAGAGGGGTGTGCCTAATCACTGTTGGGGGGTGGGGTGGAGTTCAATGGTGCAGCCCATCTGAAGGGCAGTGTGATGGTTCCACAGGAAGCTAAGTATGGGATTTCCATGTGGTCCTGAAACCTATTATTGGGTATATATTTGGAAGAACTGAGAGCAGGGACACTAATGGACATTTGTGCACTGGTGTTTATGGCAGCAGTATTCATGATTTGCAATGGTTGGAGGTGGATTAAGGTTATATTGACTGAAAAACCAAATAGTGAACTGTGGTGTATACATACAATGGAATATTAAGTGGCAGCAAGAAGTAATGAAGTTGTGAGGTATGCAACTAGGTGAATGGACCTTGAAGACAGTATGTTGAATGAAATAAGCCAGAAGCAAAGACAAACATTATAATGCCTCACTAGTATGGACTAACTATAATAGGCAAACTGGTAATTGAATCTGAGAGCATAGGATATCAGGGGAAAGCTTATGGGAAAGATTCCTAGACTGCAAGCTCTTACAGCAGTTACATCTGTTCCTGATCTATAATGGTTATTTCTAAATTCTGAGACGCTGAGCTATTTGTATATAACCCTGTCAGTCCCTTGAACTTCAGTTGTCTGTGTGACACTTGAGACTCAGAACCAGAGTTTGGTAGCTATAAATGTTAGCATTACCCCATACAGCAACTGTTAAACAAGCTGAAAGAGATCAGACTTCAATTATAGAAATAGACTGGGTTAGGACTAAGGTAAATCAGACTAAAGGGTAAAGGATAATATTGACTATATTTTTTAATCCAATTTTATTTAGATATATTCACATACCATACAATCATCTAAAGTGTACAGTTGTTCACAGTACCATCATATAGTTGTGCATTCATCACCCCAATCTATTTTTTGAACATTTTCCTTGTACCAGAAAAGGTGAAAATAAGAGTAAAAAATAAAAGTAAAGAAGAACACCCAAAACACCTCCCCTCCCACCCTATTTTTCATTTAGTTTTTGTCCCCATTTTCCTACTCATCCATCCATACACTGGATAAAGGGAGTGTGATCCATAAGGCTTTCACAATCATACTGTCACCTTTTGTAAGCTACATTGCTATACAATCGCCTTCAAGAGTCAAGGCTACTGGGTTGAAGTTTGATAGTTTCAGGTATTTACTTCTAGCTATTTCAATGCATTAAAACCTAAAAACGTTATCTGTACACTGCATAAGAATGTCCACCAGAGTGACCTCTTGATTCCATTTGGAATCTCTCAGCCACTGAAACTGTATTTCATTTCATTTCACATCCCACTTTTGGTCAAGAAGATGTTCTCAGTCCCACAATGTTGGGTCCAGATTCATCCCAAGGGGTCATATCCTGCATTGCCAGGGAGATTTACACCCCTGGGAGGATATTGACTATATTTTAAAACTTCAACTTCTGTGTGAGACCAAAGGAAAAGATGTTTATTTGGTAGAAAAATCTATATTTTCTGTAGAACACTATATAATTTAAATTATATGGTCAGTTTATTCAACCACCATAACAACATGGAACCTTGAATAGGGCATGAGATCCAGTTGGTTTTACAGGTTAGTGTGAAGCCCCGATACATTCCAGAGTAATTTGTGCAGAGAATAAAAAAATATTTGCAAAGCCCCTTTTTAGTTTTTAGTGTATTAAAATATCTAGAAGGAAATACCTGAAACTGTTGAACTGCAATCCAGTAGCCTTGATTCTTGAAGATGATTGTATAACTATATGGTTTGTTTGGTGTGACTGTATGATTGTGAAAACCTTGTGGCTCACCCTCCTTTATCCAGGGTATGGACAGATGAGTAGAAAAATGGGGACAAAAAGTAAATGAATAATAGGAGGGGATGGGGGATATGGGATATTTTGGGTGTTCTTATTACTTTTATTCTTATTTTTATTTTTCTTGGAAAATTGAATGCATCTAGAACCAAATAGTAAAGAACATATTGCATGTAAATGCAGAGTAGAGAATTGCTAATAAGATGATAATTAAAGGGAAATATATAGTCTGAAATGCATATTTAGAAATGAAAAAGATGAAAATTAGTAAGATAAATATCCAACAAAGATTTTTTTAAGAGAACTAAGAAATAATAGCAAAGATAATGTACGTAGGGAAATAAATGTAAGAGCACAAATTAAAAAGTCAAGATAAAAAATAAAGCAATAGTTCTCAACACTTGCTAAGTGTTGGAAACATATTGGACATTTTAAAAGACACAGATGTTCAGGTCTTATCCCAGACCAGTTAAATCAGAACCTCTAGGAGCATGCCCTCAGGTATCACTATTTTTAAAAGTTCCCCAAGTAGACAGCAATATATAGAAAGGGTTGAGAACCACTGATAAAGAGGATCAACAGAGACAAAATTTGGTATTTTGAAAAGGACTAAAAATATCAGTAAATCTGTGGAAATACTCATCAAGAACAAAGATAGACAGCATAAACAATAAGAATAGAGGAAATAGGAGAAAACTCCAGGTTCAGTACATGGAAAAGAAATAATCTTGTGAATAACTTTATGAAAATAAATTTGAAATAAAGATGAAGGGTAAAATTTTCTATAAAAATAAAGCATATCCAAACATACTGAGGTAGAACTAGAAAATTCTGAATCATTAGTTTAAGCTCTCCAAAAGAAAACACCACAACACTGTGGTTTACATTTGAGTTCTACAAAATATTTTAGCAACATATAATTCAAATCTCACACAGAAAATAGAAAAATAGGGAATATGCCAATTAATTTTATAAGAATATGAATAACCTTGTCAAAAGTGATAAGAATGATACAAGGAAGGAAAATTTCAGATTGTCTTGCTCATTAACATAGGCATAAACATCACAAACAAAATATTAGGAAACAAATCAAGTAATGTATAAAAAAGATAATGTATCATAAAAATGTTAAGTTTTTTTTGTAATTCAATGCTAGTTCAACATTAGAAATCCTTTTATTGCAATTCACCACTATCACCTTAAAGAATCAAAGCCAACCATATGATAGAACATCTAAATATACGAAGAAGAGAAATAGATTAAATTCAGCATCCATTACCACCATCCATTATGAAAGTTTTCTGTCATCTCAAACAGAAACTCTATACCAATTAAGCATTAACTCCCTATTCCCTACTCATACCCTGATCCATGATAGCCTGCATTCTATTTCTGACTCTATGAATTTGTATATTCTATTTATTTCATATAAGTGAGATAATACAAGATTTTTCCTTTTTTGTCTGGCTTATTTCACTAAACATGATGTCTTCAAGGTTAAAGCATGTTGTAGCATGTAGCAGAACTTTATTTCTTTTTATGGCTTAATGACAACTTTGTGAATGCAATTATTACCACTGAATTGTACATTTGAAAGTGTTAAAATGGTAAATTTTATGTTGAATATATGTTAGAATAAAAATTAGAAAAAATTAGAACTGTACATCAAAAACAGTGTCTGCTACTGTAAACTATGGACTATTATTGTTCTGGTTTGTTAAAGCTGCTGTTGTGCAAAATACCAGAAATGTATTTGCATTCATAAAGGGATTTATTAGTTTACAAATTTACAGTTCTAAGGCCATAAAAGTTTGCAAACTAAAGCATCAACAACAGGATACCTTCACTGAAGGAAGGCAAATGGCACCCAGAAAACCTCTGTCAGTTGGGAAGGCAAACAAGGAAATATTTCTTCAAAGGCAGAACCTGGTCCTTTGCTCCCAGGTTGTGTTTCAAAGTGACTTTCTCCAAAATGTCTCTGGGCTTCTGTCTCTCTTGGCTTCTCTGAGCTCTCTTCTTGGTTATCCTCGGGCACTTTTCTCTATGCATCTGGGAGTCCTTACTCAGCTTTCTGGGGCAAACTCTGGGCTTCATTTCTTAGCTTAGAATATCCGACATCCTTCTGTCTGCATATCCCAGTGTCTCCAAGCATCTGAGTTTGTGTCAGCTCTTAGCTTCTCCTGGGGGCAAACTCTAGACTACATATCTTAGCATCTCTCCAAAATGTCTCTCTCAGCTTCTCTGAGCTCCTTCTCTCCACGAGCTCTCTTAAAGGACTCCAGTAAACTAATGAAGACCCACCTTGAGTGGGCAGGGACACACCTCCATGTTAATAATCTAATCAAAGGTCTCACCCACAGTTGGGTGGGTCACATCTTCAAGGAAACAACCTAATCAAAAGATCCTACCCATAATAAATCTGCCCCCACAAGATTGCATTAAAGAACATAGTTTTTCCTGGGGTACATAACAGTTTCAAACATATTCCAGCATATTCCACACTCTGGACCCAAGAAAGACATGTTCTTTGCAAATGCAAAATACATTCATTCCATCACAATACCACAAAAGCTTCAATCATTTCAGTAACAATAGTTAAGTATACAGTCTTGTCAAAATCTGTTACAGGTGTGGTCTGTCCTACAGCAAAATTTCCCTCTGGCTGTGAAAAGTAGATCAAGTTATCTGCTTCCAATATACAAAGGAAGGACATTCATAGGATAAATATTCCTATTGCCATAGGGAGAAACTGAAAAGAAAACAGGGTTAATGGGATTGAAATAGTTCCTAAAACCTGCAGGGCAAACTTCATTAGATTTCAAAGTCTGAGAGTCATTTATAGAATGACG
This sequence comes from Choloepus didactylus, assembly GCF_015220235.1. Classification (NCBI taxonomy): domain Eukaryota; kingdom Metazoa; phylum Chordata; class Mammalia; order Pilosa; family Megalonychidae; genus Choloepus; species Choloepus didactylus. The sequence continues at coordinate 157,849,805 of NC_051334.1, read as the reverse complement.
TTTTAGTCTCAAGGCTATGAGAGTAAGAGTCCCACCTTTTACAAAGGCCTTTGGGGTGGCCCTGTTCTCTCCAAATGTGGGGGTGATTGCTCCAACATATCCAAGTATTGGGGAGACCACTTTGTCCTTGGCCACACCCTCCTAAAGCATCAGGGTGGAAACCAGACTCTCTTCCATCTCTGGGGCACATGCTCAATCCCTTCAGAATGGTGGGGTGGTGGTCAGGCTCTCTCCATTCCCCAGGAAATGTGCCCCTTCCTCTTTGCACTCACCCTCTCCACATGCATGGGTGGGTCCATTCTCCTGGTCTGAGGTTTCTTGACTCCAGATTTCAGCTTCCATGGTTCTGCCTTTGAAGAAATTTTTCCTTCAGTCTGACCATTTACTTTCCCTTTTAGTCCAGACCGGTAGTGGTTCCATTTATACGGATCTCACCAAAGATTTGTTGGCTTGGCATGCAGAATACAGGGGCTAAAACTTTCAGACAATAGGACTTTCCCCTAGCCCTTTCTGGATAACTTCATCTCCAATCCTGACTTGTTCTGAAACAGCTGGCTGTTTTCAGGTTTCATTAAATCCTCATGTGGGGCTGTAGCCTCTGGGGTCTCAAATTCTGGAAGCCCAGAATTTTCCAGAACATCAATTTCTGGTTTCTTTGTACCCAAGTGTTCAGTTCTCAACTTATCTCATAAGGATCACCTTTCTTCCAGTTTGCAATGAGACATTCTTCATTTCTGCCTAAGACCTCATTGGAAGTATCTTTAGTGTCCATATTTCTACCAACAGTCTCACAGTTCTTTCAGAATCTTTTCTTTATCCATTCAATGAGCTGTTACAACATGTTTGATATTTGCAAACTCAGTAGCACCCCACTTCTGGTACCAAAATCTGTTCCAGTTTGCTAAAGCTGCCACTATGCAAAATACCAGAAATGGATTGTCTATCATAAAGGGGATTTATTAGGTTACAAATTTTCAGTTCTAAGGCCATTAAAGCTTCCAAACTAAGGCATCAACAAGAGGATACCTTCACAAAGGAAGCTCAATGGCATTCAGAACAGTTCTGTTGACTGGGAAGGCAGATGGATGGTGTCTGCTGGTCCTTTGCTCCCATGTTATGTTTCAAAGTGGCTTTCTCCAAAATGTCTCTGGGCTTCTGTCTCTCTTCTCTCTCTCATCTCCTGTCTATCCTTGCTTGTTCTTCCAGGGTGTTTCTCTCTACGCATCTGGGGGTCCTCTCTCAGCTTCTTTGGGTCAAACTCTGGGCTTCATTTCTTAGCTTAGCATCTCCAAACATCCTTCTGTCTGCATTACCAAAAGTCTCAAGAATCTGGGTCTCTGTGAGCTCTTAGCTTCTCCTGGGGACAAACTCTGGATTGCACATCTTAACATCTCTCCAAAATGTCTCTCTCAGCTTCTCTGAGCCCCTTCTCTCCATGAGCTCTCCTAAAGGACTCCAGTAAACTAATCAAAACCCACACTGAAAGAGTGGGATAACACCTCCATGTTAATAATCTGATCAAAGCTCTCACCCACAGTTGGGTGGGTCGCATCTCCATGGAAACAATCTAATCAAAATATCCCACCCATAGTAAGTCTGCCCTCACAAGATTGCATTAAAGAACAGTTTTTCCTGGGATACATAAAGGTTTCAAACTGGCACAAATATAATCATAATAAAATTGTTTTATCAATTGTAACAAAAGTACCACAGTAATGCAAAGTGTTAATAATCAGGAAAATTGTGTGAGGGGGATATATGGGAACTCTATTCTTTCTGCCTGATTTTATTTCCAGACACCAGAACAAACCATTTGAAAATGTTATTAGTTAAAATAAAACCACCATTTAAAATGATGACAAAACCTTGGATTAATTCTAATGTAAGATGTATAATATAATTATTTCAAAAATTATAAACATGTAAAAGCTATTAAAATGGGAGACATATTGTTCATGGATAAGAAAATTTAATTCTGTAAATATGTCAGTTGTTTCCAAGTTGATCTGTTGCTTCAAGACAATTCCAGTAAAGATCCCAACAAGATTTTTCATAGAACCTGAAAAGCTGAATTTAAATTTATATGGAAGAATATGTTATGGAATGTGAAATGGAAGAAAGTGTTATGGATATCCAAGACCCTATTGAAGAAGAAAAAGTAGATAGAGATTATATTTCTTCCCAGACACCAAGACTTATTATGAAAAGCATATTAAGACTTTGCGGTATGAGTATAGGGATAATCACGTAGACCAATTGAACAGAAGATCCAAAAACATGCCGACTTTCATGAAATCTTAATCTATGCTAAAGTTGCATTGTAGACTAGTGAGTAAATGGGGGGGGGGTATTTTCGTAATGTTGTTGGTATCTTTGAATGTCTATATAAAAAACTGAAATTAGATCTCTTACATTATTCACAAAAAATTCTAGGTGGATTAAAGGCTTAAATGGAAAAGGCAAATATTTAAAATTTATAGAAAATTATATAGAATTTTTTTTAACTTTTGCATAGGGAAGGATTTATTAAGCCACAAAAAATGCACACCACAAAGGAAAAGATTGATAAATTTGGTGATATTAAAGGAATAACTTTTTTAATTCATTTTTATTGAGATATATTCACATACCATGCAGTCATACAAACTGTACATTCAATTGTTCACAGTACCATTATATACTTGTGCGTTCATCACCAACATTAATTTTTGAACATTTTCATTACCACACACACAAAAATAATAAGAATAAAAGTTAAAGTGAAAAAGAACAATTAAAGTAAAAAAGAACAGTGGATGCCTTTTATTTTTTGCCCCCATTTTTCTACTCATTCATCCATACACTGGATAAAGGGGAGTGTGGTCCATATGGCTTTTCCAATCACATTGTCACCCCTCCTAAGTTACATTTTTATACAATCGTCTTCAAGTTTCATGGGTTCTGGGTTGTAGCTTGACAGTTTCAGGTATTTAGTGCTAGCTATTCCAATTCATTAGAACCTAAAAAGGGTTGTCTGTATTGTGCATAAGAATGCCCACCTGAGTGACCTCTCAGCTCCTTTTGGAATCTCTCAGCCACCGAAACTTATTTCATTTCCTTTCATGTCCCCTTTTTGGTCAAGAAGATGTTCTCCATCCCACAATGCCAGGTCTAGATTTCTCCTTGGGAGACATATTAAAGGAATAATTTTTTATCTTCAAAGACATCTTCATGAAAATAAAAAGATAAGCCAGAAACAGGAGAAGATTTTGCAATGCATGCAAATGACAAAGGATTAGGGACCAGAAAATAAAAATAATTACCCTGAATTAGAAAGGAAAAGACAAACATCTCAATAGGAAAATGGGCTAAAGTCATGGTGAGACATTTCACAGAAGAAGAAACAGAAATGTCCAATAAAAATATGAATACACCACAATGAGAAACCACTTCACACCCATCAAAATGGATAAAATGAAAAAGATAGACAACATAAAATGTTGACAATGATATGTAGCAAATGGAAATCATACATTGCTCATAGGAATGTAAAATTATAAAGCTGTTTAGCAGATCTAACCTATGACCAGCACTTGCATGCTTATATATTTATCCAAGAGAAGTAAAGACACATTCTCACAACAATCTTGGTCAAGAATGTCCATAGCAGACTTGTTCATAAAAACATTAAACTAGAAATAATCCAGCTGTCCCTCAGTAGGAGAATGGATGAACAAACGGTATTCATACAATGGAATACTACTCTGCATTTAAAAGTGTACTACTGATATATGCAACAACCTGCGTAAATCTCAAAAACATGCTGAGAGTAAAAGGAAGGCCTGCACAAGAGCCTTGTATGATTAAGTTCTATCATTTTTAACATGATAGAAATGAAGTCAGTGGTTACTTCTGGTGGAGGCTGAGGGGATTGACTGAAAAGGGACAAGAAGAAACTTTCTGAGGCAATGGAATGTATAATATTTCAATAGGGATCTGGAATACACAGCAGTCTGCCATTGCCAAAGATGATAGTACTTTCACTTAAGGTCTGTGCATTTCACTGTGCATAAATTGTACCTCAATTAAAAAAAATCCTATATACTGACAATCATTATGTTTTGGAAATACAGAAGAAATCAGTAAGGGTTTCTTGAGGCTTAAGGTAAAATTTCCAGTGACAGAACCATGTAAAGATTAAAAAAAGAACTGTATCTTAAACAACTTAGATAGAAGAGAACATAGTGTGACTGAAAATCTGGCCCTGGTTTTGATAAATGTCAGAAAGGATTGCAAAGAGTTGGAATGAAAGTATTTTAGTGAAAAAAATGAACAAAAGCTCAACATTATTAATCATCAGGGAAATAAAAAAATTAAACCTCAATGAGATATAATTTAAGTCCATCAGATTTGTAAAAATTATTAATCCTGATAACATCATGTGTTGGTGAAGATGTAGTGCTATGTGGGATTCATTATATACTGCTAGTGGGAGTATATACTGACAGTTATATTTGAAAATAATTTGGCATTTATTAATAAAGTTGAATATATGCATACCCAGTGTTCTGGTTTTCAAGAGCTGCCATTACACAAAATACCAGAAATAGATTGGCTTCACTGAAGAAAAGACAATGACATCCAAAACACCTCTGTCAGCTGGGAAGGCATGTGGCTGGCATTTGCTGGTCCTTTGCTGCTGGGTTGCATTTCAAAATGTCTTTCTCCAAAATATATCTGGGCTTCTGTTTCTCTTAGCTTCTCTCTCTCATCCTGTGTGCATCCTTGCTTGTTTTCCCAGAGTATTTCTCTGTAATCACCTGGGATCCATCTCTTAGCTTCTCTGGGGCAAACTCTGGGATTCATCTCTTAACTTAGGATCTCCAAGTAGCCTTCTGTTTGCATCTCTGTGTCTGCAGGCTTTGGGATCTGTGTTGGCTCTTAGCTTCTCCTGGGGGCAAACTCTGAATTACACATCTTACCTTCTCTCCAAATGTCTCTCTCAGCTTCTCTGATCTCCTTCTCTCCATCAGCTCTCTTAAAGTACTTCAGTGAACTAATCACTGGTTGGGTGGGTTCACACCTCCATGGAAATGATCTAATCAAAAGGTCTCCCTCTCAGTTGGGTGGGTCACATCTCCATGGAAACATTCAATCAAAAGTTTCCACCCCACAAGTTTGGATTAAAAGACCATGGCTCTTCTGGGGTCCATAACAGCTTCAAACTGGCATAACCAGTGAGAGAAATTCTACCGTTATTTACTTTAGAGAGACATATCCAGTAATTTTTATCTCTGCCTGATTAAAGCCCAAGTTCTACGAACTGCCTAAAGGGTTCTATAGAACCTGCTCTGCCCCAGTATTACCTATCTGAGGTCATGTTCTTTTACTCTCTTCCTTGATCACTCAGCTCGAATCTCAGTGTCCCCCTTGCTGTTTATGCAATACTTCAGGAATGCTCCTATCTCAGGGATTATGCACTTGTTATCTCTGTTTGAAATACTTTTCACACAGAAGAGCATGGCTTGATCCCTACTACTTCAGGGCTTTACTCCAATATCTGTCACCCTCTCAGTGAGCCTTATCCTGAGAAAAACAAAAAATTATACCCCATCAACTCTTCTTAACTCCCTTTCCTGCTCTGTTTTTATCCATAGCATGTAGCACTATCTAACATGCTGGATGTTTTACCTTTTGTTTATTGTCTGTCTCTCTCCAGTGCAACACAAACTGTGAAGGCACACTTTTTGTCTGCGATTTTTTAAATCCATGGACCAAGATTAGTGCCCAGTACATAACAGGTGCTCAGTAACTCTTTGTTGAATGAATGCATGGATGTTTCCTACAGCATTGCTTTTAATAGCAAACATCTGGAAAACCCCAAATGTACATGACTGGGAGAATGGTAAATGAAATGTTGCATATTCATACAAATAAAAAACATGGTGGTTGTGAAAATTAGTGAACTACAACTACACACATCAATATGCATGAATATCACGAATATATGTGTGTGTGTGTGTATGTATATATATATATATATATATATATATATATGAAGTCATAAGAATGCATATGGTATGATTCTATTTGCATAAACAAAAACGTGTAAAACTAGCCATGTATTTATTAGTGTTGCCTATGAATTTTGTAAAAGTATAAAGGAAAATACAGAAATGATAATTAACATATTTTAGGATCATGGTTACCATTCATATGGGGGAATGGGATCAAAGAGGGCTTCAAAATTATTGGTAATGTTATTACTCTTAAGGTGAATGCTGGTAATATGTATTTTTG